>NC_143525.1:49652939-50321272 GCF_031878675.1 Megascapheus bottae | reverse complement strand
TCCTTGCTTCTGTCTGTCCTGGTCTAAGCCCCCTTCTGCCTGCCTCCCCCACCAAGACATACAGTTGATGGTGTCCTGATTTCTGCAGCCCCAGCCCCAGCTAAGGCTTTCTAGGATCCTGCTTGGACTTAGAAACACTGGGGGAAAAATCACCAATGCAGACACATGTTTATGAGTCCTTCATGACACGTGGCCACAGTGTACCGGGTGCTTCTGGAAGGCCAGTCCCCGGCCACAGACAGTGCTCTAGTCCTGTAGGCACTGGCAGTGACAAAGACTGCAGGAGCAGCACGGAGAGGAAGGGGGAGGCCCCGACCCGGCCTGGGGGTGGAGGGCAAGAGGGGCTTCCATGCATTTCCAGAGCCCACAGCCCTGGCTCCGAGGCTGGCCACACACTGGGGTCGCACTCGGCACTAGGCTGGCAGACAGGGAACATGTGCCAGGGCCTCATGGGAGCAGCATGGCCAGACCCTGGACACTCCGAGGCTGAGGGGACTACGTCAGGGGCTCCAGGTCTACAGAACTGAGACAGGAGAGGCAGCATGGCTTGAAACAAAGCACAGGTTCAAGTCCAGGTTCTTCCCTGAGGTTTAGAATGATACAAAGGTCAGAAAACGAGGTCAGAGAACAAGATAAGAATGGCTGCGAGAACAGCTGCTCGACAAAGAGGATGCTCCTACTCTGGGAACATGCCACCATCGTCACCCAGGTGACATTTGAGACACATGCTTTTCACCAGCTCCCAAAAAGCCCTGCTCTGGAGCTAGGAAAATGAGGCTGGTACCACTGGCTCACACCTATGTTTCTAGCTAATCAGGAGGCTGAGATCTAAAGATCACTGTTTAAAACCAGCCAGGGAACACAAAGTCATGAAATTCTTAAGGGTAACTGGCGCCAGTAGCTCAGGTGGTAGAGTGTCACCTGGGATCCAGAAAGATGAGTGAGCCTGGGGCTCTGAGGTCAAGCCTCAGTACCGGCACCAAGAAAAAAAGAAAAGGGGCTGGGAGTGGTCTAGTGGTAGAGTGTTTGCCTAGTATGCATGGAGCTCTGGGTTTGATTCCTCAGTACCACACACATGGAAAAAGCCAGAAGTGGTGCTATGGCTTGAGTGGCACAGTGCTAGCCTTGAGCAAAATAATGTCCAAGGACAGTGCCCAGGCATTGAGTTCAAGCTCCAAGACTGGCAAAAAAATAAGTAAATAAATGATACCCACCAAATTAAAATGAGGAAAGTTGCATCCTGCTATCACATCTTCTTGGCTCTTCAGAGAAGAAAGCTAGCTCTTCAGGGAGGCAGGTGGACAAGGGAAAGGACTCTGCTAGCAACTTAGCCCAGGCAGCCCACCCCTGCCCTGCTCAGGACAGGAGAGACAGGTCTCTGCCTCGTCTGCTGAAGTGGGAATTCGGCAAGATGGGGGTGGCCTGGCTGTGGCCAGCACAAGCTTCTGGCCTGAGCTGAAGCCGAAGAAGCCACACAGACTTAGGAAGTTGCTTGCTTTTAGGTGAGGCTGTTGGCAAATAAGGCAAAGGCATTGTCTGGCTATCCCCAGCGGGGGAGAGCCCATGCTTACAGCAGCCGCAGCAGCACTCTTGAGAAAGGCGCCTCTGTTTTCAGATCAGAAGTTCCACAAGTCAAATCAAAGCCCACGCACGAATGAGGAAGCTCCTTAAACACGTCTCATCAAAGAATATCAAAATGTCATTAATTCACATCTACGACTGTGAATCGGAGCTCCTCAGTCAGAGGATCTGAAACGATGACTTAAGATGCCTTCCAAATTGGATCTGGTGATTATTAGGTACCTATGAAGACATCTGTTTCGATAAGGCTGTCATGCCATGGAGGAGCCAGCGATAAGAGCCCCCTTTCTCCCTTCTTCCCCCTCCCCGAGTCCACCTCTGCAGACTCAGGAGGCTGGGGGGCAGTCTCCACTGCCAGCTGATTCCGCAGTTCTGAGTATGCCTAGGCATGTTCTGGGTCTTCCTCACGGCGTTGAGGGCAGGAAAGTGACCTAAGGTAAATGTTTCACTAAAGCACAGGCTTGTGAGGCAGGGCCAGGGCCTGTGAGGCCCTGGGCTGGTGGCTGGGCAACGCTGCGCTCCCCAGGGCCCTCTGTGCTGCCGTCTGCTGCCTGCCTGCGTACAACCCAGCTATGGCACATGGAGGAAGGGGTGAGGAGAAAGAAGACGCTGTTTTCACGGTGGCCTCTCCCATCCCACGCTGACCTGCCTCCGAGTACTGTCTCGGGATTCCAGGGAATTTCAAGCAAGAAAACAAAGGTGAGGAAAAGAGGCAAAGCAAATGCAAGGATGAATGGAGGCCGCAGGTGTAGAAGCAATGAGGCACCCAGGCCGGGGGAAGGCCTGCAGGCCCTGCCTGTGTGGTGCTTCTGAGGGCTCGAGGCAGGCTTCCCTCACAAATGTTCTGGCCAGGGCGTGGGAGTCCTGTCTGCCCTCCCCTTAACATGGAAGGCAAAGACTACAGAGTGGGGGTGCAGGACACAGACTGAGCAGAGAGTAGGGGCTGTTACATCTCAGGAAGGGTGAAGGGGCTGGGTGGGGCATTTATGTTCTGACATCAGCGTGGACAATCTCAGAGGCGAGGGAATGGGACCAGGGCCCGGGCCCAGGGGGAAAAGCAATTCATTGCTTGTTCAGTGCAGGAAAGGTAAGGATGCTTCCAGCAAGAGAAGATGGCTCCAGAACGAGGCCTTGGTGGACGACTGATTATCATCAGAAAGCTGCCAGGGGCTCCCTTCACGCTGAGGGGGATGTGGGGTGCTGATGTACCCAGATTAACAGGAGTGTGCTGGGAAATAACTTCAAGCGGCTGGGATTTGTTACTGCTCGCGAGGGCTCGCTGTTCTGCACCTGAATGGAACTTCTGCTGGGAGGTGGAGAGCCCGCATTCTTCCCATCTCTCCAACGAGAGCATCATCATGCCCGCCTGCCCGGGGAGGGGAGACATGAACCAGAACACCACGCACGCACGCACGCACGCACGCTTCCATCACCAAAAGGGTTGGCTGCATCTGCCGTCTCAAAGCCTGGCAGCCCTCACCCTGCTGGATGGGCCTGTCTGGGGTAATCCTCAGAACCAAGAGGGCCAGAAGCCCCAGCCCTGCTCTCACCAGCAAGACACACACATCTTTGGGCATTCCATCAGCCTTTTCATACATGTCACAAAATGGGTGGCATCCTAGGACTCAATCAAAATGCCACAGAAAGCCATGAATGGAGCCTTCCTCCCCCTTCCCAACTACCTCCTCTGCCACTTCTTTGTGGCCATACCAGTTTCTTATTTCTCTAACCAAACTTCCTTCCTTCTTTCCTTCCTCCCGATCTCAGACACCTGAGTAGTTAGGATACCAGGTGTGAGCCACCTATGCCCGAGAGTGAGCATACACACTCAGCCAGCCTGTTCTAAACCAAAGGACTTGTGGTATCTGATTCTGTGTGGTGTTTTCTTTTTTTTTTTTCTTTTTTTCCAGTCCTGGGCTTGAGCTCAGGGCCTGAGCACTGTCCTTGGACTTTCTCAATGCCTGAGCTCTACCACTTGAGCCTCGCACCACTTCTGGCTTTTTCCTATGTATGTGGTAGCGAGGAATTGAACCCTGGTCTTCGTGCATGCTAGACAAGCACTCTACCACTAGGCCACACTCTCAGCCCCTGTTTTCTTTTTTTAATAATGGTTTACTTGACACTCAGCAGCCAGAGATAGTTATGATTCACTTGACACGGGGCCTGGAGGCCACACTGCTCCGAGACGGGACCCCACTCCTGGCACACAACTCTACCCTCCACGGGTGACTGGACTTTCAGGTGATCCATCTTTTGTAATCACAAACGATACCACGAATGTCTAAGCTATTTTTTATGCAGATGGGCATGGCTGGTGTGAAAATTTCCAGAAGAGAGATGCTGAAGCAAAGACAAATGTATTAGTAGCTTTGGAACAAATACTATTTGGTGCTTTTAGAGCATAATATTTTATGAAATGCTTGAACTCTGGCCACTCCTCAAGAGTGAAAATTGAGTTTTCAAGTGTGGCTTTACTCTCTGTTTACTAAGAAGAGTGGTTTTATACAATTAAGCAGTATTATTCATAGTAAGTCCTAGGAATTGTTGGTGCATGCCTTCCAGTCATTTCTTTTTCCTCTTCTGCCTCTTCTTCTTTGCTGCCAGTCCTGGGGCGTGAGTTCAGGGCCTGGGCACTGTCCTCGAGCTTTCTCAAGGCCAGAACTCTACCACTTGAGTCACATCACCACTTCTGGCATTTTCTGTGTCTGTGGTACTGAGGAACTGAAATCAAATCCAGGGCTTCATGCATGCTCGGCAAGCACTCTACCACTAGGCTAAACTCCCGGCCCCTGCTATAATGGATTTTTTATTTCATTTCCAGGAACTCTATATATTATGGAACCTCTTGAACCTCTCTTGAACCAAGTAAGGGGTGACATTGTCAAGAAGCATTGTACATATAAGAAGCATTATACCTGAGTTTGTAACTGTAATCCTCTCATAGAACTACTTAATACAATTTTTAAAAACTGCTTGCTTTAAAAAAAAAAAAAGCTGGGCATGGAGGCTCATACCTGTAATCCTGGCTACTTAGGAGACTGAGTTCTGAGGATCATGGGTTCAAAGCCAGCCTAGGCATGAAAGACCGTCCCTCAGACTCTTATCTCCAATCAACCATCAAAAAACTAAAAGTGGTGCTGTGGCTCAAGGGGTAGGGCGGCAGCCTTGAGCTGAAGAGCTCAGGGACAGCGCCCAGGCCCAGAGTTCAAGTCCCATGATCAACAACGAAACATAAAAACAAAAAAGGGAAAGACAGAAGAATCCCCTTTGATGTCGGTCCTGTCTTTGGGTTTACTCTGTCACTGTGACACATGCCTGAGGTAGCCCCCTTGTTTTGTGGAGTCATGTTTGTGGAGGTTGCAGGGCCTGGCCAGTTGGCCCCATCCCCTTTGGATCTGTGGTGAGAGGTGGGTAGACCAGCAGATTATTTCCTGCATCATAGAAGGGAAGCAAAGAGGAAGAGATCAAGGTCCTACGGTGCCTTAGGAACACTCACAATGACCTAAGGCCGCTCACAGGCCCCACCTCCTTCCATCAGCATCGAACTGGGGACCAGTCTTTAGCATGGGGGGGGGGGGGCACTGCAGCTGCTCTACCACACCGAGCCAAGGGGCTGCTGTGAAGCCTGGTGGGCTTCTGTGACCCACACCGGGCTGTGTTTGCTCCTGGCCCAGCAGGACAGAGGCCACAGTCAGCTGACATGGGCCAGGACCAGTCTTCCACCGCTACCTGGCTGCTCGGGATGCCCCTCTGCCTTGTCTTATTTAATTCTCCCTGTGAAGCTGAGAGTGTTTATCTGTTGGGGGGGGGGGGAGGCCTGCTGGTAATTTTATAGGGATTATATTAAAGTTATAAATTAACCGAGGGAAAACTGACATATTTATGACAGTGAACTCTTCCGTGAAAGAACAGGCGATGCTTTTTATTTGCTCAAGTTGATTTTTGTGTCTCTCAGGAATGTTTTAAGGTTTTCCTCTTGGCAGCTTTTCATGTCTCTGGTTAAGATTATTCCTAGATTTATGATTCTACTGTAAACAGGGTGTTCTTTCCTGTTTCATCTTCTAACTGCTTGTTATTTTTGATTTCTGTACATTAACTTTAAGTCTTCTACCTTAGTAAGTTCTTATTAGTTGTTAGTTGATCCTGCTGAGTTTTCTAGGGTATATTCACACATCATTTGCAGACAGTAATAAGACTTTCATTTTCCTCTTTTCATATCTTTCATTTCTTTCTCCTGCTTAACTGTGCAGCTGCTAATCTCTAAGTGGACACCTGGGCTTTTCTAATCTTGGTGGAGTGTCTTTTCAACAATTAGTAGTTTGCTTCCTTCTGGGCTGAGGTAGATGAATGAAGCTACTGACCTGGCTTGGCTGGGTGTGTGCCAGCAGGCCATGCTGGCATCTGTTTGGTCCTGGGCAGCGTGCATTCCCAATACTGACCATCCTCTCTCCAATACTGACCGCAGGAGGCCTCAGGCCATTGCATATCATTCAATACTGCCAGCAGTATTTCCAAATATTTACTGGTGTGCGATGCAGTTTATTTCTTGGTATAAACTTTTCAACTATTGTTTTTCCAACTGCGGTAAGACACTTACAACGTAAAATCTATCCTCTTAACCCTTTTCTGTGCCCAGTGGGGTGGCATTAAGGTTGTCTGCATCACTGTGCACGGCAGGGGCTACATCAATGCTATCCTTGCTTAACTGTAATCATGATATTTCCCTTTCTCAACACTGCTCTCGAAGAGCGCAGACAACACACGAATTAAGAGATCTGAGAGAATTCTCAGTAAAATAATCAAATCTGGTAGCTTCTGAAGGATAATTTTCATTATTCCTTCTGTGAAAAGGAGTCTAAGTATTCTCTGTCTCTTAGACTCAGTTTGAATTCTCTAGAATTATAGTGATATCTTAGACTTGCATTTGTTTTCTTTCTGCTGACATTCCTCTTCTGTTTCCTCCTATTGAACCTTGGGAGTCCCGGGCAGCCACTGGCATTTCAATTTTCCCCAGTTGTGGGGCTTGAACTCAGGCCTGGGCACTGTCCCTGAGCTCTCTGGCTCCAGGCTGGGCTCTAGCCACAGCTCCACTTCCGGTTTGAATGGTTAACTGGAAACAAGAGTCTTACAGGGATTTCTGTGCCCGGGCTGGCTCTTAACTGTGATCCTCAGACCTCCACCTCCTGAGTAGCTAGGATTACCGGTGAGAGCCACCATGCAGGGCTAGCCACGGGCATCCTGTTCTCTTGCCTAGGAGGTCCTGTGCTCTGCTCTGAGATGACTGAAGTAGAGGCCTCTATGATGGCTTTCAATGGCGGCTGGCCTTCTGCTGAGCTAAGACTTGGCGAATCTCTCTCGAAGCACCGGGGCTAGGGAGGGTCCTGGGCACACTCCACCTTCCAGAGCACACGTTGCTACCCGAGACTGCCCCAGGAGGCAGCACGGCTTGGAAATGTCCATGTATGCACACGGAGAGACTGTCTACACGGAGGAGAAACACTAATTCCTGTCACACATGCCCACCACTGTGAAACGCTTGGCGTGTGTGTGAGTGTGTGTGTATGTGTGTGTGTGTGTGTGTGTGTGTGCGGGGGCGAGGGGTGGAGGTGGGGGGAGAGGACTGGCCAGGCCTAGTTTTCCTTCTTTCTTCCTACCTGGCCCAGAAAGGAGCCGCTGCCCTCTCCACCCCAGCTGCAGCACACAAACCCCCACAGACTCAGATCCTTCTGAGGCTCTGAGCAACCAGCTCTGGCCACCTGGGACAAGGGCTGCAGAGGCCCCATTGGGAGGGCGGTTCCATTTCCGTATCAGACTGGGGAATGAGCCCTGCTCCACGGAAGGAGGGAACGCCACCGAGCGTGGCTGGCATGGGATGGGGTCTTTGCAAACACGTGTTCCCCACACTAACAGTCCCTCGGTTTCTGTACAGTACAATACAGTTGCGTAAACACACCATCAAGGCAGTTAAGTTAGGTATGTTCAGCCGGGCACTGCTGGCTCTGTCATCCTATTCAGGAGGCTGAGATCTGAGGATCATGGTTCAAAGTTCAAGAGACTTTTTTTTTTTTTGCCAGTCCTGAGAACTGAACTCAGGGCCTTTTCCCTCAAGACCAGCACTCTACCACTTGAGCCACAGCACCACTTTTGGCTTTTCTATGCATGTGGTACCAAGGAATCACACCTGGGTCTTCATGTATGCTAGGCAAGCACTCTACCACTAGACCAAACTCGCAGCCCAAGAAACTTTTATCTTCAGTTAACCTCTGGATAATGGAAGTGGCGCTTTGGTTCAGAGTCCTAGGCATGGCTGGTGAAGAGGGGGAAGGGAATTTACACAGCTCGTGGGCATCGTACGATGCGCTCAGCCACTCCTTGCTCACTTTCCTGGAGATGGCGTAGCAGGAGGGGAGGCCCAACACGGCGCGAGGCGCATGCTTTCTCTTGGTGAAAGGAGGACGGGATGCTAGAAAAAGGAAGATTCTAACAAGACAACGGAACTGCAGGAGGCCATCAACCAAGACCAGTTCCTTCTAGAGCACAACACAATAAGTTTACAGTGACAAATGTCAGGGCACTTGCAGAAGCCCAGCACAGAGGCATCACTGATGACATGGGCCCGGGACGGTGTGATGAGACTGCTTTTTGCCCGTGTCTTCCTCTCCAGACCCGCCATCCTGACTACTCATGAGGAAACCCTGACAGGGCATCAAACACCTGGCTCCTGTTCCTCGGGATGGCCAGGGTCACCGAGAAACTGCCCGGCCCAGACGACCCTGAGGTGCCCAGACCTTGGGAACAGACCTGAAACAAGCATGCACTTCAGTCAGTGATAACACACACACACCACACTAACGGACACTAAGGTAGGCTGGGGCGTTCACTGGTCACTCTCATGTCACGTTTCCTGTAACTCTGAAAAAGTTTAAGGTGGAAAGCACAAAGGCAAGGAGCTTCAGGTGAAAGCCAACAGCCAAGGGCCCAGCCTCAGAGGCCGGGCGTGCCAGGCCCTCAGCCAGGGCGCGAGACCGAACTCCTGTGCTGAGGACATGCGCGTGGCTGAAAAGGCAAACCCTCAACACCTTCCCACTGAGCTCTATGCATTATAGAGGGATGGGTGTGCGCACACACTTGTGTGTGTGTGTGTGTGTGTGTGTGTGTGAAAGCAGGTATGCATGCCTGTACAAACATGTACAAACATGTACATATGAATATTCCTGTGCACCATCACCACAATCAAGGAAAGACTCTGGCTTCCACAGTTCGGCTAGCCTGCCGCATCCTCACCTGCGCCCAGAGAGGGGAGGAGGAGAAAGGCAGACAAATGGGAGGAAATGAGCTGGGGAGGGGTACTGACGGAGCAGAGAGAAACCTGTTCCCGTGGTCTCCTTCCACTTGGGACGGCGCTCTGTGGACAAGGGGCCTGCACACACCCCCAGTTCTGGATTTGCTTCTTAAATACCAACTGAGTGTTTTTCCACACTCACTGACATGGTGCCCTTGTCCCCTGGTGGCACTATAAATATAACTTTATTAACTGCAACTTGGAAGGTCTGCCTCAATTGCATATTAATTTTGCCCATGAAAAAAACCCTCCAATTAACTGGAACCCATCTTTCATCGGTCCTTAATTAACTTCCTCCCTCCCTTAATCTTGTTAATTAGCAGAGACACAAATGATAACAACAGTCTTGGGGAACTTATTAAAAAACAACCAGCACCATCCTACCAGAATGTGAGTGGCCCATTGCCGGCGGGGGTGCATTCTGTGGTTCTGTGCTTTCGACCACCGGGCTATGAAACGGCCTCTCCCTCCCCATCATGGTTTGAATTTGAAAAGTGGGTCCCGGGGCTGGGCATGTGGCTTAGTGCCTCACCTTTAGCCCTGCTTGCTTTCATTGTTGAGACAGGATCATTCGCTGTACCCTACACACTCTTTCCTAGTGGCTAGGATGATTTATAACTGTGCCCAACTTTTCATGGCTGGCCTCCAATCACAGCCCTGCTGACCTCGGCCTGCCAGGCAGCCATGATGACAGCTGTGAGCCTCCGTGCCTGGTGCAGCTTCTGCTTTTCCACTGCTGGGTGGTACGTTAATGCGTAGGTAAAATGTGGAAGTACGGTTGTCCTGGTTCCAGGTCTGGCTATTAAAAGAACGCTGCTGTAAACACTGCTGACACGAGCCCTCGTGTGGGGTGCTTCTGGTAGTCTTAGTGACTGGACCGACGGCGCGGTGGGTCTGTCTGTACTTAATCTCCACAGGAAACCGAGGCTTATGGTTATCTCTTCCATAACGCAGCTCCTCCATGCCAGGTCTCCAGATGTTCCTTCTGCGTATACAGTGATATCTGGTAGTTTCAATTTATTTCTTCCTAGTGCTGAAGGTCATTCAGTATCTTTTTGTAGGCTTATTTACTATTCATATTTTTCTTCAGTACAGTGTCTGGTTCAATGTTTTGTCCATTTTGTCTTGTGTTTATCCTCATATTTAGTTTTGAGAGCTGCCAAAATATTCTCAAAAATTTTTTTATGTATGTGTGTGCATGCGCCAGTTCTGGGGTTTGAATTCAGGGGCGTTGGCACTGTCCTTAAACTTTCTTTTTCAAGGCTAGTGCCCTACCGCTTGACTGAAGGCTAATTAGAGCTAAGTGTCTCAAGGACTCTTCTGCTCTGTCTGGCTTAGAGCCTCAGTCCTCAGATCTCAGCCTCCTGATAGCTAGGATTGAGATTTCAGCCATGGATGCCTGTTCTCATGTAGCTTTTCTGGTTTCCAGGTAATGTTGGCTTTCTGGATGAGATGGAAAGGGCTTATTTCCACCCATCTGTTTCTTCCTTAATGCTGGGAGAATTTGCCAAGGAAACCATCTGGATTTGTAATTTTCTTTGTGGGTAAGTTTTTAGCTCCAAATCCAATTTCTTTAACAGTGAGAATGCTATCTCTTCTTATGGAGCCACCGGTGTCACCCAGGGCATCTGACTGGGTCACTGCGCTGCTCACAGTACCACATACCATCCCTTTAAAATCCTCCACGAGGGCTCTGCTCTTGTCCCAGAGGCCCTGGTGCTAGAGAATGCATAACTGCCTTCATTCTGTGTTTCCTCATCAACAATCTGGGCAGCAATCAGTGTTATTGACCCACAGATTTCCCTTCACATCCATTTCCATTCTACTCTCCACCTTCTCTTTTTTCCTACCACTCTCGAGAACCTGTAGCTTTTCTTTCACTTACACTGTAGGCCAGGAACCCGAGGCTCTCTCTTGGCATACACATGCAGGGCCATTTTCCTGTGGGTCTTTGAAGTCTGTTCTGGGATCTCCTATGACTACATGCAGCTTTTCATTTCTCATTCAATTGCTGGCCTCTCCTGGCTGTGGTCTAGACCACACTGTGGTTATGCATTTGTCAGGGTTCACAGATGCCACCTTGGCTTGTTTTTGTTTTCCGATGTCATATCTAGTATTTGGTTCCTTTAACCATCCGTCTGAGTTAGCTAAATAAATACGATTTCACGTTACCTCCTATGTGGTCCAGCTCTTGCTTTCTTCTCTTGGTGGTGGTTTAGGATTAGAGACTTGCCTCCGGCTCGGTGGTGCTGGGCCTGGTGTTCATGGCTCATGCATGCCAGGTCAGTGCTCTCCCACGGAGCTCTGCTCCCCTGGATCTCAGCTTACCTCTCAGCTCACTCTAGGTGGCACAAGACTCTTCTAGCAAAGTGGAGGGACCAAACAACAGGGTCCCTTCAACCACTCCTCTCAACCTTTTTGCCGGCATGCTTTCTAGTTTCATGTATTATAAGTGGCACGGCACACTTATTATTTTTGATTTAACAAAGACAATTTTAACTCACAAATCCATTTGCATATAGCATTCCTCCTCCCTTCCCTTCCACGATGTACACTTCTTCCTGACACTCCCTTCCTTCAGCCTAAAGGAACTTCTGGGATTTGCTTCAGTGTTGGGGGGGGGCGTCGTCTGCTGAGAGGAAAGTCACTGCTTTGCTTCCAGCACTGATGAATGGACAGATGAACAGATGGACGGACAGACACCATTGCTGGCTGGACTAGAACCTGAGCTGACAGGGCATTCCCTCAGATCTTCAACAACAATGCCTCCCGGCCAGCTATTTTCACTGCCTGGAAGAACTCTGCTGTCACCATCCACTTTTCTTGCCTGTTTCTTTTCCTTTTGGATGCATTCTGGACTTTAATTCATTTTTGTGTTAGCCACATGTCCCAATGTCATTTCCTCCCTACTTTTTCGTGCTTCTGGTTTATTGTGCTTCCTCAATCTGTGGGTTGATATTTCCATTAAATTTGAGAACTCTGTAGCTGTCACTTCTCCTCATGGGTGTGTTTCCCCTTTCCCCTATAATGTTACATCTCTTGTGTGACTCAGTCCCGCTACCTGGATTTCAGAACTTCCCTCTCCTGGTATGTTCCCTCCTAGATGATCCTGTTGCTGTCTTCTCCCTCCAGGGGTGTTTGTCGTGTCACACCCCATCGTTTTCATCTCTACAATCTGAGTGAGATGCTTTTTGTATTTCCAAGTCTCAATTTGTCATCCTGAGGCTGAGGAAGAGACAGCACTGTTCCGTGTCCTTGTTTGCAAGGCCGAAGTCTGCGTTAGCTCTGAGCAGGTCTTGATGGATGGCTTTTCTCCTCTTCCTCCTCCTCCTCTGCTTGTCTTACTACTTGGCTCCTCACCTGTGTGACAGCAGTTCTCGGTGGAAGGCCATCCATTATCTAGCCTGCCAGATAATGGCCCCCCGTGTCTGCGGCCCCCTCGGCCTCAGGATGACGATTCTTCTCACTCTTCTTCCTCTCTTGGGATCTCCTTCTTTCCAGTGACCTTTGAGCCCTAGGTGATTGCTGCAGAAGCAGCTCACAGAGCCCTCCACAGACAAGGGGCCCGCAGAGCACGCTGGGAGGACGGCAAGGCTGCAGCACAGAGGTGGTAGGAGTGCGGGGGTTTGGCAGTCTCCCTCTGAGTGCCACTGACCCACACAGCGGCAGACTCAATGAGTCAGCTGGTGGACACAGAGCTGGGTTGTGAGCGTGAGTCCCAAGAGCAGGAGAGCCAGGCTACAAAGCATGGCGCAGCAGCTGAAAACCACAGGGAACTTTAATTTCTGCAAACTGGGGCCAGTATAATGATGCAAAGGAAGCATGAGGAGAACGAGGGTCAGTGTGAACCAGATGCATTTCCAAACCACCCCATCGCTTGGTACGCAGGTGCACGAGCTGGCCAATTGGTCCACACCATGGCCTGGTGCCTTGCAGACATTTCCTAGGGCACAGCCAACACGCATCTCCAGCCGTGGGGCAGCACCTCGCCCAATAGTAGGATTCCACGTGGCTCCTCCAGCACCCTGCAGGTGCATGGCGCCTCTATCTGCAGCCACGACAAGGCACAGAGGGCCTCGAGCAGCAGGAGACACGTGGCTCCAGCACTGCTCCCTCTTCTCTCCCCTGCCACACAGGAGATGGGCCAGTCCCTCACATGCCCAGGCTCCGACCTCTCCTGCCCAAATGCAGCGCTCCAGCTTTAGCCTGGAGCTGAATGTGATGCCAGTTTGTCGTCTGACTGGAGTCAGTCCTCTCATTACCTTCCCACCTGTGACCCAGCTGCAAAACCCACTCACTCCATGGGGCAGATGCAGGAACAGAGCTCCTGTCACTGAGGCCCACAGCAGGCACACACACCCACATGCAAGGCGGGTGGAAATCCACTGGAAACACACACCTGCTTCTCCTAACTAAGTGGAAAGGCCGCACATTGTTCTGTCCTCAGCTGATGGCTCATATGACAGCGTAAGGAAGGGCTCGTGATCCATGGCACTGCCACACGCGAGCCCTCTCTTGTCACACTGCCAGCTTGAGGGCCTCCCAGCAGCAGAAGCACACCTTTGTTCCGGAACCTGCCCTGCATCCACTCACAGGCTCTCCCCATGTCATATGGGGTGAGAACTGCTGCCTCTCCCAGTCTCCCGCCCGTGGCTTCGTCCTCGCTCCCTTGGAGGAGGCAGTCTCCAGGGCGAGGCCCTCAGCTCTCTGCCCATGTTTCTAGCTTCCGCTTGTCACACAACTGCTGCCTTTCACAGCCACACAGGTCAGCGTGACAACAAACACCCCTCAGCACCGGGTCCCGCCCCTCCTGCCCCAGGTGGGGGGAGGCACTTCCTTTACCCCCACAATCAATCGGCTTTGTACCAAGCACTAGATTCTAAAGGAGGACTTAGTGTAGTATTTAATTCCCGTGTCTCAACATGGCTACGGCAACTGCAGAGTCTGGGGACGGCCTCCTCCACGCTACCCAGGGTACCCAGGCGGAGCCCCTTCCCGCCTCGGCACAGGCGGGTGTCCAGGCGGGATACTCACGCTGTCCACGGCGAGGATCTTGGCCCAGATGAAGACGAGGAGGGGCCGCAGCTCTCTGGCTGAGCTCTGGAGCAGCTTCAGCACGTAGGGGAAGATGCCCACGGACAGGGCCTGGCGGGGACGGGGAGTGTCAGCGCATGCCACTCACGGGCCCTGCGTGTGCCCCCTGGGAGCTAGGGTGCACGGTGCCTGGCTGGCGGCCTCGGCACGCAGCACAGGGCTGCGAAGCTCTCGGTACACTCCAGCGGCACACGGGGTAGAGTGTGCCTCACCTGGGTAAGCAGAGCTCCCTGAAAATACACTACAAGGTGACAGTGCGCCTGGCCTAGACCAGAACGGGCCTGATGCAGCCTTTCCTCAGGGACTCTGGTTATTCTTCCCCATCCTCTTAGGTGTCCTCTTCTCTCCTCCTTCCATGTTGGCTTATCAATAAAATACTTTTTTGGGGGTAGGGGGGAGGGTGCTTGAACTCTGGGCTTGGGCGCTGTCCCTGAGCTCTTCAGCTCAAGGCTACCACCCTACCCCTGGAGTCAAAGCACCACTTCCAGTTGTCTAGTGGTTAACTGGAGATAAGAGCCTCACAATCTTTAGTGTCCAGGCTGGCTTTGAACCATGATCCTCAGATCTCAGCCTCCTGAGTAACTAGGATTACAGGTGTGAGCCACTGCATCTGGCTTCAATAAAATACTTTATTGGTATTAATAAAAATTACAAACCAAACACAGAAAAGCATCTGCCAACCTCCTGTGCTGTGGCCAGGTCCTACCCGACAACTCAATGTTGTGGCACCCTCTCCCACTTCCTCCCCTGTTCCCCTGCGGCCTCTGAGGCAGACCCACTGTCAAGTTGTTTATTCTTCATCATTTAAAGTGAAGTAAAGAACTAGCTTATGTAATATTTTGAATCTCGTAATACGAATATTTGAATATTATAAATGACTTTTTTTTTGCCGGAGCTTGAAGATCTCTCTGATGTTACATCTCCTCTCCGCCCTCCTCACTTCCTTTAGTGCGTTTGTTGTTTTATAGTCCATCTTTTTTGTGCTTTTACTCTTCTGAATGAGTAACCAGGGAGCTGTAGGTGGGCTGTGCCCCTGGTGCTTGCCTGCTGCATGTGCAGTGGAGGCCTGGGCTACTCTGACATTCCAGTTATACTTCTTTTCTCACAAGGCTAAAAGCTAAACTAAACTAAACTGGGTAAAAAAATGGGTTACAAAACAACAAAAGCCCAAGACAGCAGGCCTAGCTGCAGGCTGCAGGCACAGCGGAGGCTGTCAAGACCTTAGGGCTGAAGGGCCAGCAGGAGTTGGACTGCGAATCCACACTGTTACACGGCACCTGATTTCTCCCCATCCCAAGTGAGGGAGAAGGCACTCACCAGGCTCACTGCCCAGGGACCCAAGTCCAAAAATCTTCCCAGCAAGTCCAAGGCTCTCAGCCGGTGCACTTGGCTTAGCAGCACCTGGAAAAACAAGAACAGACTGGCATTAGAGACCAGCCACCTGGACACATTCTGAGAAAGCCTCTCCCACGGGCCTTCGCTCTGTGCGGTCTGAGTTTCCGGCTCGCAGCTCCCTTAGTCGTCCTTTGGCTAGCTGCTTCCAGACAGGGGAGGAACACATGCATCTCACAGGGAGAGATGCTCACTGCAGACAGTACCAGAACAAAGCGCTCTCTTTTTAGGTAGGGAGACAAGGCACCAGGGCTGCCTTGCTGTGTAATTTCTTAGTCCTGTTTCCCTGACTGATGACGTCACCACTGTCCTCACCTCCTCTTACAGGAGCCGGTACAGTGTGACAAAGGCCCCACAAGGTCATCATTTCCAATGCCAGCCCTGTGTTTCATTTACATAAATGTAGGGAACTCATTTACATCATTTCCCATTGTTGTACGACTGCACACGGCGGGGTAAATACTAATGAACGCAGAGCTTCCCAGGGCCACCCAAGTCTGTTCCTTTGGTGTGCAAAGATGGCACTCAGGCTGCTGGCAGGCATGCTGGGGAAGATGCTCCCTGCTGGGGTGCCCTGGAACCCCTGAGGAGCAGCGCCAGCAGCACCATCACAGAGTATCTGATGTCAAGGCAAGAGGAATGTACGTGCATGCACAATGCATACACAGGCTGTGTGTTGACCAAGGAACAGCAATGTGCATGGCCACCCGGGAGCTGGAATAAGACGGCACGTGTGTGGGTGTCACCCGTGCAGCGTGCACACAGCGGCATGTTAGCACCAATGCAACGTGTAGTCAGAACTCCCGGGTCATCATCCTTTTCTCCTGCTGGCCAACGGCTTGGCCCTCTACTTTCAGACCTCAAATTCGTTGGCAATACAATGGTGCACCGGGGGTGCAGAAGGTGCCCTAACGAAGCACTCACACCGATCCCCAGCAATGGCGCACAAACAGCATTATTTCACCCCGAGAAGCCGTTCTTCCCGCTCTTTGGTACGCCATCTATCACCTCCATTCTGCTGCTTTGTGTCCCTGCCCTCTTGGTCCCTGAGGGGAGGGCAGACGGGCTCACAAAGCCAGGAAGCCCAGTGCATCAGGACGCTGCAAGGAGATGGTACATGCACTCATTCACACGTGTGCTCTAGTCCAAAAGGAACATGACAGAGGCCCGCAGACGCCGGCCGATGATTATACTCATTGAAGCCAGACGTGGTGATTCTACCTGTAATCCTGGCTGTTGGGAGGCAGAGATCAGGATCACGGTCAGAGGCCAGCCTGGGGAAGGAGACGTGTGCCACTCCAGCTCAACCAGTGGCTGGTGTGGTGGCATGCACCTGTGATCTCAGCGATGGGGGAACACGGGCTAGATGCAGCGATGCATGTCTGTCAGCTCAGGTTAGTAGTCACCACGTGAGACCCTACCTCGAAAATAACCAGTGCAAGGAGGGGCTGGAGATGTGGCTCAGCACGTCAACCACAAGGCCCGGAGCTCAGTTCCCCGTACCACACACAACACACCACTGCATGTTCCCTCTAATTCCTTCGGAGAGGTAGACAAGGACACAGTGGCTGGTCTGAAAGGTGCATTTATGGGCCAGGAGTTCGGCCTAGTGGTAGAGTGCTTGCCTAGCACTGCAGACCTAGACATTCCCGGCCTCTCTAAATGGCCAGCTTTCTTTGCTTTGATGCTGTTAGTGTTCCATTTCTTTTTTGGGAGGGGGGTCTTAAAAGTCTCTTTGCTTATTTGTTACAGTCCCAAGTTGGTCTTTAATCTAGATGTATACAAGAGGAACAGTAATCATTTTTATACTTTTCTCAGGAAGCCTAAAAGCAATGGCTATAAAAAGCACCAAAAATTTTAAGAACAATGGAACTAGCAAAACAGAGAGGATGAGTATGGAGGGAAGAGTGAGGGAGGAAGGGTGACACGGCTCAAGATGCACCATGTGTATCCACTGAAACCCCTCTGTACACATGCTCAGAGATAATAAAATGAAGTGAGGTGCAGTGGGGCTCACACGCATTGTTACTCAGCTGATGAGGAGGCAGTGGGCGCTGGCTGCTACTGTGCTTCACAGCACTTCTGTGTGTGCTCTCACCTCTGATGCTGCCCAGGAATCTGGGCAAAGTGCTAGGAGGGGGATCCTCAGCTGTGGAGCGGAGCCAGCGAGGCCCACTGCCGCATTCTACGGTGAGGCCTGTTTTCTAATGATGTCTCAGAAGCTGGAGCCACTCGGTGAACAATAGGTCCAGGGAGGATGGATGGTGCTGTCCCTCACAATGGTTAGCTGCCTCAATGCAAACGCATGAGCCCTTCTTGAAAGGAAGCGAGGCAGATATCCTTGATCAGGCAGATAAGGAGACTGACGCCGGGAGAACTGCTGCTGGCTGTCAGCAAGGGGCACCTTGCCCGGACACCCCTCATGTGGGGGAGCTGCTGTCCCACCGTCGCATGTCCCCATGCTGGCACCACACCCAATCTGGTGTGGTGTCTCATGTCTGCAATCTCAGTTCCTCAGGGGCAGAGACTGGGAGGAACGTAGTTTAATGGCAGCCCAGGCCAAAAGTTCACAGAGCCCATCTAAATCACTAAGTCAGTGTGGTGACATGTGTCTGTGTGTCTGTGACAGGAGCTGTGTGGCAGGCACAGCAGGAAGAAGGCCACAGGTCAAGGCTTGCCCCGAGTGACTCTTTTTCATACTTACCTACCAAGCATTACCCCAGTACTGCAAAAGCAAAGCAACTTTTCTAGCTTCTGACGTGAGTTGTTAAGACTCTGGTGCCCACATGGACCAGTGGCTTCAGGACCAAGCTGACATTGGCCCAGCACAAGCTGGCTTTTCTGACTCAAGTTCACTAAGTTCACAGACCTTCACCGAAACAGAAACCGGGCAAGCTTCTCATCGGTTTACCCATGATGAGCTCTGATACCCCGTGACCTTCTGATAGGACACCCAGGATGGATCTCCAAACCCACAGCTGGGCCACAGTTTGCATGTGATGGGGACACACCCAGGGGTGTGTGTCTGTGTCTTTATTTTTTTTGGGGGGGAAGCGGGGAGGTCGGCTACGGAGCATGAACTCAGGGACTGGACACTATCTCTGGGCTTTTGTGCTCAAGGCTAGTGCTCTATCACTTTGAGCCACAGCTCCACTTCCAGTTTTCTGGTGGCTAAACAGAGGTTAAGAATCTCATGGACGTTCCTGCCCCAGCTGGCTTTGAACTGGCAGCCTCAGAGGGCAGCCTCCCGAGTAGCTAGGATTACAAATGTGAGCCACTGGTGCCTGATGTGCCTATGTTGTAAAGTGACATGATGACAGACTCACTGCGCAAAGGGCAGGCTGATGCCATTCCAGCAGTAACCCACAGGTACTGGCTGGGAAGCCCTCTGTGACTCATTGAGGATCTGCTCGGAGCGATCTGCATCTGTGTCCCTGCCCAGAGGGGACCATGCTGCTGGCTGGCAGCAGGGCCGCGTGGGCTCCTGATGCGTAACGGGAGCGCTGGGGGGGGGGGGAGGAGGAGAACTGGAGCTTTGCCAGGAAAGTCCACAGAGACTTCTGATTGGACTGGTGTGATGTGTTCACCATCTGGCCCGATACAGGGAGCAGTGGAGTGGCCTCACTGGGTCTCCACGTTTTGGCTTCTTTCTATGCTAGGGATGCCTCAGCCAACCAGGCCTTGGCTGCAGCAACTCACCTGCAACACGATGGGAAGTTGCTCAGGGGGGCTCCTGTTCTCCACACCCATGGTGAGCCACACCTGGAAGGCTGTCAGCTGCTCAGCGAAGAACGGGCTGTGCTGTGGGGTAAGCAGGGAGCCAATCAGAGCTGTGTGCAGAGGGCGGAGGGCGGGCTTCTCACGGAGGATGGGCCATGGGGAAAATCCTCTTTCTTTTTTTTTTTTTGCCTGCCCTGGGGCTTGAAGTCAGGGCCTGGGCACTGTCCTTGGACACTTCTAGCTCAAGGCTAGTGCTCTGCCACTTGAACCACAACATCACTTCTGGCTTTTCCTGTGTATGTGGCTCCAGGGAATGAAACCCAGGGTTCTGTGCAAGCTCGGTGAGTACACTATCACTAGGCCAGGCTCCCGGCCCCCCACCATGGCACCTGCTGCTCAGTCAGGGCCCTGGAGAACGCGGCAGAGCGTTCCACTGAAGAGGGCCTGCCTGTAGAGTCAGCCGTGCTAAGAGGAAGACTCTGGCAAATTAGAGCCTCCAGAGTGACTCAGCCGTTTTCATGTGAGCATTGTTCAAAATGGGCTAAAAGAAATCTCACTGAGGGCCGGGAGTTTGGCCTAGTGGTTAAAGTGCTTGCCTAGCATGCATGAAGACCCGGGTTCGATTCCTTGGTACCACATACATAGAAAAAAGCCGGAAGTGGTGCTGAGGCTCAAGTGGTAGAGCTCTAGCCTTGAGAAAGTCCAAGGACAGTGCTCAGGCCCTGAGCTCAAGCCCAGGACTGGCAAAAAAAAAAAAAAAAAAAGAAATCTCACTGAATGCCCCTTCCTCCATTCCCTCAAGGGAAGTTACACCAACTTAGAAAAACCTTCAGTCTTTAAATGGTAACGATGCCTTTTTGCTTTCTTTCCAATTAGTTCTTGCTTAGAGTCTCACATGCACATCACACAGCCACCAAGAGATCAGCAGCAGTGACCCGGGAGGTGGGGACGTCAGGCCAGGATGCCCACGCTCTGTCCCCCTTGCCTCCCCCCATCTGATACTGGCCAGAGAGCAGCTCTCGGGACATTTACCTGGGAGTACGTCAACATGGCTGCCAAGAAGGCAGCAAAAAAGGTAGGAAACTGGATTTTGTTCAAGTAATTTTATGCTCACTAAGAAGTATATAGTGAAAATGCAGGTGAAAAAATGTACCACTTTGAAAATAAGCTGAATAACGTGTGAGTGTGAACGGGAGGGAAAAACTAGGAGAGAAACTAGGAAAAACTAGGGAGTGATGACATTAGCAAAAAGAAATCTATTCTTTGCCTGACTTATGAAACTAACATCTCTATACACCCCAGCCAGCAAGGACAGTGTGCAGTCAAGGACAAAGGGTCTACACGCAGAGGCTCCACGATAAGCTCACCATAGCTCGCTCAGAAAGAGGCACAAAAAGGATAGAAATAGGGCCCGAGCGCATGACCTGCAAGAGATCACAGGTGGTGGGACGAGTCGTCCAGTAGCATCCACCTGAATCCCACAGGCAAGGTCTGCGTCCTCCCGATGGGGGGAGCTTGTGCCTTACCCAGCCAGGCACGGCCGGCAGCAGCCTCAGCGGAAGCCGAGTCAGGGGCTGGGGACAACAGTCAAGGGTGTGACCAAAAGATCTGGGGGATAGATCTGTGGCAAAAACATTCAAAAATATCCCACAGCGAGCAAAATATTAGTACTGCAAACAGAGATGCACTGATTGTGAACACCTCAAATAGAAAACTCAAAAAATAAACTAACTAACCCAAGCCCGTAACACGACATCCATGGAGTGGGGTACCAGCGGCCACACCTCTAATCCAGGCTCCTTGGGAAACTGAGATTGGGAGGGTCGTGGTTTGAGGCCAGCACAGGCAGAAAAGTTCACAAGATCCTTTCTGAGCTGAAAGCCAGGCACAGTGGCTTGCGCCCATCATCCTAGTTCCTACCTAAAAGGGATGGATAGTGGTTTAGGCCCCATCTCAAAAATGACCAAAGAGGCACAGTTCAGTGACCTAGGTCTCCATAACGTCCTAAGCTCAGACTCCACAGTTAAACTTACTGGCTGAGGGATGGGAGCCTGGAGACTTGTCCCCTGCAGTGAGAAGGAGAAACAGGCAGCCAGTGTGATACCAGGGGAAAGCAGGTAGACAGGAAGCCTACCCTGAAGGTCCCACATGTCCTAGCGCAGACAGGCAGGCAAGGGGCTATGCCTGTGCCGCTGCTCAGAGAGGGTGCTAATTACACGAGCGTGCAAACAGGCAAGAATGCGCCAAGCTCATTTATAATACATATCCTTTTTCTATATTGTGTTACACTTCCACAACGAGTTTAGGGAAAGAGGCTATAGCGGGGTCCACTGAGCGGCCTTCTCTTTGCTGACATCTCAATTCGACAGGAACGTCCTGCACGCAGAAATCCTGGCTGCTGGTTAGAAATGATGCATGAGATCCTTGAAAAGATCCTTGGCAGAGACAACTGGCATTGAACAGAAGTATTCTGTCTGCACGGCACATGCCGAAGCACTGCATTCTCTTACGGGAGAGCACAGGGCTCTGCTCTGCTATACCCAGAACCCCCTTAGGTTGCTTTCCAGACATCTGTCTGAGACGGCAGGCCCGGCCCATCCCAGGAGAAAGCCCAGTGGCTCGTGTTTGTGTGCGGGCTGGGAAGGTACAGCAGGGTCGGCATCCTGCCTGGATCACTGCTATTCTCCCTGGTGGTCTACAACTATGGAACGGACCTGTCGCTGCCTCAAAGACTATAGGGAAGACAGACAGAAGGGAGTCAAGGGAAGACCCCCTCGGTGACTCTTCAAGGAACAGAGACTCAAGGCAGACTGTAAAGCATGCACAGTTCATTAGAAATCTCCCCTACGTGGGCATGGGGCTCATGCTTGCACTTCCAGATACCTGGGAAGACACATTCTGGAGCTAGCCTGGGCAAAACCCTTATCTGAACCAACGGCTAGACGGGCACCGTGGTGCCTGCCTGACATCCCAGCTCTGCCAGGGCAAAAAGTGACATGACTGGTGGCAGGGAAGAGGGGCCTGGGAGATAAAGCAGAAAGGTCTGAGGTGTTGCTCAAGGGGTACAGTGCCTACCCAGCAAACACAAGGCCCTACGTTCAAGCCTTGTTAATTGCTGCACACACACACACCACCCCTTTCTCACTCGAAATGGAGAAATAAAGCAGAAAAAAAAAAGAACAGGAAAAAGAAAAGATTCCCCATTCAAGTGAGCAAAGAGGCTCAGGGAAGCAGTCCAACCCGCCCGTGGCGAGAGGTAAGGGTACAAGGCCCACCCTGGATTACGGTTCCCAGGGCTTCCTCACCACGAAGCAGTTGTAAGAACAGCCCTGTCCCATAATGGGGATGCGTCTGCACCGAGAAAGCAACTCCAAGACACACTGGCCATTGCAGTCTAAGCCAGTCTCCACTCTGGATAGTTCCTTCCCTCCAGGTATGTGACCCAAGCCTGCAGCCCCCCAGAGCCCCGAGCGGCACACGCCCCGTGGGGGCGCCCTGGGCAAGGATGACTCACCCTGAATGCAGTGCCTTCCTCAATGATGGTGGGCAGCTGCGAGAGGCAAATGTCCACAGCGAGGTCCCAGGCCTGCCTGGGGAGAGAACACAGGGCACCGCAGCATTAGTGAGCAGCCTTGGGCCGAAAAACACGCAGCAGGACCCGTGGAGGCCCGAGAGCAGGCACCAGCTGTGCTACGGCAGCCAGAGCTGACTCCGTTGCAGAAAGGCCTGGGAGAGGGCTGGGCATGTGGCTTAGCGGTTGAGTGCGTGTCCAGCATGTGTGAAACCCTGGGTTCCATTCCTTAGTACCACACACACACACAAAGCTGTAGGTGGCACTGTGGCTCACGGGGTAGGCAGAGTGCTAGCCTTGAACTTCAGCTTTGGGACAGTACCCACGCCCTGAGTTGAAGCCCCGAGGCTGGCAAAAACAAAACACAAAGTCTGGGGGAAGTCAGCCAAGACTCCGCATGGCCATCATCCATCACATCCATCCTTTCCACAACAATGCAAGAAGGACAAAGAAACGCAGTCTCCCTCCATGTCAGGTCCCAACTCCCTGGGTGTGGCCAGGGCAGCGACCTCAGCCCTGTGGGCAGGCCCAGGCCCGGGACACAGCTGGGATGTGTGGAAGGGGACCCTCCCTTTGCCTCCTGACATGAGGACACCATGGACACACTTGGAGGGGCAGCCTGTCCTTGGCAGTGTGCCCCCAGCTGTTGGGCAGTCTGCCCCAGAATTCAGCCCAAGATCTCAGGAGGGCAGACATTAGAGCCACCTCTAACTTCAAGCCAGCCCCTGGGCTGCCTTCTCCAGTGACTCCGTGGCTCAGACACTCAGACGCTGCGAGATGATTTATGTAGCTTCATAAACACGTCCTCTTACATAACTGGGGAGCGGGACTCGATGTCTGGCAGCAGGCTGGTCACTCTTACATAAGGCTCCTTGCCAGCCTGCTTCTGCTGGAGGCTTGAGAGCGGGCCAGGGCAGGGCCATGGGTGTTTGTTCTCAGGGCTAAAGCCAAACTGGTGGGCCTTGAAAGGAGATTGCAGAAGTGACAGCCTACAGGTGGCCACCCACGGGTACCTTTGATTGTACCAGAGAACAGCCCTACTTCCCGCTGCAACCCCTGGCCCCATACACACCACAAGCCCCCAGCAGCCCGGTGGTGGGGTGATAGGAGCACGAGTGGCTCTCCTTCTCTGCTTCACACTGCCAGCCACCCTTACCGGCACCCAGGGGCCTGGAGGATGTGAGAGAGGGGGGGAAGTCCTCTTCCACCCTCCAGACCCCTCAACACAGGGCATGAGTTCCATCCACAGGAGATCTACCAGAAACCGTCCTGCAGGTTGCTCTCCC
This sequence comes from Megascapheus bottae, assembly GCF_031878675.1. NCBI lineage: Eukaryota > Metazoa > Chordata > Mammalia > Rodentia > Geomyidae > Megascapheus > Megascapheus bottae. Next base: position 50,297,286 of record NC_143525.1, on the reverse strand, counting down.
GTGCTCTGACACACAAGCGAGATGAAGAGTTCTGCAGCTGGGAGATGGATCTAGAGGCAGGGACTAGCCAGGTGGAAACAGAGCGGAAAGGGAGGAGCAGTGGCCAGAGTGGGGAGGCAAGAGGCACGAAGCGGTGCTGAGCTCGGGATCCTCAGAGGGGTTAGCTTGATCCCGCAAGTCCTGGCCACAGAAGGGCGAACATCACTGTGGGGCAGCCTGGTGCTGGCAAAGCGGTGGGGACACCAGGCAGAGGGGGGGCCGGCTCTGTGACACACAGGGCCCCTAGGAAGCCCGTGGTTTCTGCAAGGCTTCCTGCGTCTCGCTTCTCCATGGCCAGCCACAGGAGCACGCTCGCTCCCGTAGGAGCTGTCTCCACAGTCACGGCAGCTCCACTGGTCACCCACGCGGCCCCATCCCCGGTGGCCGGCCTTCTTTGCCTCTGGAGTTGGCTGGGACTAACAACACGAGGCACCTCTGAGCAGGCTCCTCCCCGGCTCAGCCCCGCACGCAGACGCTGCCTGCCCTGGACCCCTCACAAGGCTCCCAAGGGCTACTCCAAACAGGCTCCCATCCCACCCCAGGAGCCTGCGGCGGTCCCGGTCCTCACCGGGCCCTAGTGCTCTGGGGCTCTGGGGCGGCCTCCTCTACTGGCTGTCCTCTCACTGCTCTCATCCTGCCAGCCTTTCCCCAGGCTCCCGTTGTACTGTGCCAGGTCCTCAGCAAAGCCTTGTGGAGGAGAATGAAGAAAACAGAAGCCGCTGCCCTCCTCCTGCTCCTAGAGCAACTCACTTGCCGGGTTTAAAGACAACAGGATGGGAAGGAAAGCAGCCCTGATCACGCCATGTACCCAGCTCCAGGCCCGGCTCTCCGTGCTCTTCGCTGGGCACTAGGTGTCCACTTGGGGGACGCTCCCCAGGAGCTGACGTGAGGGGTGATGATGCCCCTCTCATGGGACCTTGTGGGGCCTCAGGGACAGAAGGCACCACACCATTCAAGAGGAATGAGCGTGGATCCAAAGGCACGGATCCTCACACCTGTGGCGATTCTCCTGCCTGCCTCCCTTCTTTGAGAAATGCGCTCCAGGGACACAAAGTGATGATCAGTACAATGGATTCCAATTCTGGAATGGTAATCTCTTCTCCCCAGTAATTTCCTGAGAGACTCAAGAGTTCCGTGAGACTGCATGCTGCCAGGGAAAAGGGCACATTTCCTCTATGTCTTAATAAAGAACCAAAACATCGATGGAAAATTTTTAAATCCAGAAAGAAAATAAGGAAGTAAAGCTCTGGGTGACACCGATCAAGACGCATTGCACTTAGAAAGTGGTTTGTTGAATGGTAACTCCTTTGTACAACTATTTAGACATGTCATTTTAAAAATGAAGTGAAGCTTAAAGCTGGACATAGGATTCCTTTTCAGTTTCAAAGATCTGAAAGGCACTTCCCTCCCCCTAGACTGGCCCACCCTGTGGAGCAGAGGCCAGGGGAGGTTATGGGCAATAAGCAGCTTGCACAGGCTGTGCCCGAGGCCCAAGGGATGGGTGCTGTCTTCTGCTCTGTGGAGACAGAAGCAAAAGTCAGTTACTGCAACTCAGCCATGAGGATGCCTTAACTTGAATCAAACCAAAAACGTCTATTTCAGGAGTTAGAATAGAGTGTCCAAGTTATAGAGGAGGGCAGAACAAGCCTGGGCAGTTGGCCACCATGAGCAGCTGAGCCCAGCAGCTTAGAACCCGGGTTTCTACCACATCCTCTACGTCATGAAGCAGGAAGAGCCCTTTAGTGAGGTTCCGGCAGTTCTGAGGTCCTAGAGCCACCTGAGGGAGAGGTCGCCCGCCCCTGATGGGCCTGGAGCCCATCTGACTCCCACACTGGGAGGACTTGGAGGCGGGGGCATTGGTGGAGGGGAGAGCTGGCGCCGGGGCCGAGGGGCTGGGGATGGCACAGAGTAGATGAGGACACGGAGGGGATCAGGCTGACTGCCGACTCTGAAGACATACAGGGGTACCTCTGCCTTGTGCCAGTTCCACAAGCAGAAGTGACTGCAGATGGGGCGTGGAATACCCACCGTGGGCAGGGACGGGTGACCACACTCTAAAATGGTGACGATCCTGTCTCCTCAGATAGAGTCCTATCGACTTGCAGTTTTAATTTGGGATTCTCAGCTATGGACGACGAGTGGGAAAGCAGGTCCTATAAAAGCCTGAGGCATGGTGGTGGGCTGCAGCAGCCACCAGTTCTACCACTTGGCACCTAGGAAGGAGCAGGAGCCAGGGGGAGGGGGGAGGTGTCTGCATTAGCACTTCCCACAGTGCAGGAGCTGGTGGGGGAGGGGGATGGCTGGGCGGATCTGGGGAGCAGGGGACTCTCTCAGCTCTGGCTGCTTGGTGAGTCACTGCCTGGAAGAGTGCTTTTGAGGAAACAGGCCTGGGATGGCGTGCGCCCAGGGGGTGGGCTGCAGGAAGCCTCCCCAGCCAGCCCAGCTCCATCTGCACCAATCAATCAGAGCGGGAAGTGCAGGTTATTACCGCAGAGAAATGCCAGGTTTCAGGACCCCTGAAATTGAGAGCGAAGGAGAACGGCTCCCTGATGGCTTTGCATCAAAAATTAAACAGGAAACGGGCGCAGAGCATTTCATCACCCGCTTCCCCCGCCTGGAGCCAAGTGTAAATGTACATTACTTACGCTTTAACCTCAATTTTTGTTAGGCTTTGTTCCCTATCCCCCTCCTGCTAAAAATTCAGCCTCTCCACCACCACACAAGGCTATAATAACTAGATTTTCAATTATTTATTCCAAACGCTCTTTCCTGCCTACCTTTCCATGAGCTCCCTGGGGAGGGGCGCGCAGCAGTCTGGGTGCGAGAAAGCAGTTCTGCGACCAGCACAGGAGACAGCGTGCTGAAAGCCCGCTGGTCATCCTTCCAGGGCCAGGGCCTGCTCCAGGCCAGGCTCTGAGCCTAAAGTCAGCAGAGGGCCGCTGGTCTCCCCTGGGTGCGTCCTGGCCTACTCTGGTTGGCTCACCCCACTCTCGTCCTTTCACAGGTGAGGATTTAGGCTAGGACATGCCATTCAAGATGGGTCACATTCCGAGTGTCCCTAGAGGAAGCCAAATGAGACGTCACCCAGGGTCTTGGTGGTGATGAGCCACCTCTGGGGGTCTTCCCACAACCTGAAATGTGGCGCTGGTAGCTGTGTTGGGCCTGCCACAGCAGACAGTGGGCCCAAAGGACAGGTGGCCTGCGATGCTGAAACTGGCCCCGTCCAGCCCAGGGCAGACAAGATGGAAGAGAAAGCGCCACTTACAGGGCCTGACAATCTCCTTTCACAAGAACTCATGTATTTGGTAATGAGCTTCCATAACCAATGTGCCTCTCCAGGTGGGGTCTGCACACTGTACATCTGGTGGGCTCCAACACTTACTACTGGGACCAGAAACCACAATCCTTCTCTTACCCGATGTAGCATAAAAATGCCGTGACCAGGGTTCACTGGCTCATGCCTGTAATCTCAGCAATGCAGTCGTTTAAAATGGGACGGATCATGGTTCCGGGTCAGCCCAAGCAAGAAGTTCACGGGACTTCTAGCTCAACAGAGAAAACTGGGCATAGATGGCAGTGTCTGCCTGCCACCCTGTAGTGGCAGAAAGCACCAACAAGCTCCTTTTTTTTTTGGCCAGTCCTGGGGCTTGAACTTGGGGCCTGGACACTGTCCCTGAGATTCTTTTGTTCAAAGCTAGTGCTCTACCACTTGAGCACAGCTCCACTTCTGGCTTTTTCTGTGTCTCAGGTACTGAGGAATTGAACCCAGGGCTTCATGAATGCTAGGCAAGCACTCTACCACTAGGCCACATTCCCAGCCCAGGAAGCACCAGTAAGAAGGTTGTAATCTAGGCAGCTTGAATCATAAAACTAATCACAGCTAGGGCTGGGAGTGTGGCCTAGTGGTAGAGTGCTTGCCTAGCATGCATGAAGACCTGGATTCAATTCTTCGGTACCACATACGTAGAAAAAAGCCAGAAGTGGTGCTGAGGCTCAAGTGGTAGAGCTCTAGCCTTGAGAAAGTCCAAGGACAGTGCTCAGGCCCTGAGCTCAAGCCCAGGACTGGCAAAAACAAAAACAAACAAGCAAAAAAAGTAATCACAGCTAAAAGTCTGATGGCATGGCTCAAGTGGTAAGAGCACCCACAGGTGCTACACATAGCAAGCTCAAAACCATGAGTTCAAATCCAAGAACTGCTAAAAAAAAATAATAATAATGCAATTGCTGCAGTGCATGGTTTTTCTTCTGGAGGTCTGGAGCATGGTATACTTAGGTGGCCTGGCTTCTCACTTAATCTGTGCACACGGTGCCCAGGAAATGCTATCCCTCTGTGGAGCTGCCAAAACCTTAATGGCAGGCTCCACTCTGCTGCATGCAGCTGTCTTGTAATCCTGAAACTGCCCATGTGAAAGAAGGCTGTGGTTTCTAGTCTTGCAGAATGCTCTCTCTCATGGCTAGACTCCCAGGCTCAGCCGTAGTCAGGGCTTCAAGGAAGGGCCAGTGAGACAGCAGGCCCACAACAGCAGGGACCTTGCCTCCTGGGGTTTTCTAACTGCCTGTGACTGTGGAACCATCACAAACAACACAAGGACAAATGCAACCCCGACCCCGTGTGGAGGACGAGGCCTGGCATCTCCCGTGCTTGCTTCCCTGCCCTACAAACACACACCTTGCTTTCCACAAGTGGTTTGCTACACAATGGACCAATCCGTGGTGTCCACACCTCACCCTGCTCATAGAACCCATGGGCCAAGGAAGCCAGAGACATTCCAGGCTGCTTCAGTCGTGGCTGAGGAAGCCACCAACAACGAAGGATCTGTCCACCGCAGCCTGGCGCGGGCCACCCCTGGACACAGGAGCTGGCCTGGCAGGGGAACATGTGTTTCAGTAGCTAAAAACTCAAAAACACCACTTGAAACCAGAAATCCTAGTCTAGGGGCAGGAGCCTATTGACATTAAACCAACTGCCTTGTAAGTGGGACGTTTACTGGTTATACAGTCTAAGAAACCTAGTTATTCATGTTTTCCATACGTTTTAGGGGCAGGAAGATGAGAAGAACCTTGAGTCAGGTTTTTCCAACCCCATGACCCCAAGAGCAAGCCTCTGAGAGTGGATGGGGTTCTCCAGGACCCTCCCTCACTCAAGCGGGGCTCTCCCTGACTTCTGTATTAGATGCCTGGTCAAAATGTCTTCAGAGAAAACAGAGCTAATGTTTGCTTTCCAGCTCAGATGCAAGCCGGTGCCATCGCACTGGAAACTCCCTGGGGAGACCGTGTCAGAGGCACGGAAGTCTCTTCCTTGAAACCACATCACCACTGACTTCCGTAACAAGAACTCTTCACTTTCACTTACCTGGCACTTCCTAGCATACTGACAAGAAGTGGTGGAGTCAGCCCTGCAGTGGATAACCCAATGGAGGGGCTTTAGACATGCAGGCAAGATCGCATCAAATAGGGAGGAAAGGGCTCAGGCAAGGTCCCCAGACGTGGCTGGCCAGAGCCCCTGGGGATACCTCTCCCACAGCCCACAGCTACTGGGCCCCCAGGACTTGGCTGCTGTGCTGGGCTCAGGGTGCTACGCAGCTCTGTCCTTGGCGGTCTGCCTGGCTCTAGGCAGGCAGGAGGTAGGCTGCACCTAGACCATGGGTGTGTCTGGTTATCAGAATGTTGCTTTAAGAAATGGGCCACATTACGGGGGTTTGAGCTGAGCTCAGGAGTGGGCTGCTTTCCCTGGCTGTGGCAGCCACAGGGCTCTTGGCTCTCCTAAGGTTGGCACAGTGGTTTTAAACAGGCCTTTCAGTTAGCAGCGTCAGTCAGCATTTCTCAGCTGAGTGGACACTTGACAAAGGCAGGGGGATGTCCCCAGTACCTGACAGCTGAGGAACAGCTGGGCACTGTTTCAAAGTGTAAAACGAAGTTGTTGGCTTCCTGTGCTTTTAAGCAGGCCCCTCAGCCCAGGGCCAGGTCTGGTGTCAATTGTTAAGTCAGCAGTCCGTGATGGGTGTTTCACCAACAACCCACTGGCTGCAGGGTGCAAGTCTAATGATGTGAGTTATCTTCTAGCTCAGGATTTTAATGAGTTCTTTATATATCATTCAAGAAAATACCAAATGAGATGGAAGTCTAGGATTAAACTTTAGGAAATTCTGCCAGTTATGTTTTTAGGATGTAAAGAAACACCCATTTCTTTTGATTCTAGGTTTGTTTTTATGACAAACAATATCTAAACCATGATTCAATTTTAAATGTAATGTTTAGCCTAAGCACATTTAAGTTGTTAAAGAAACTTCCACCAGCTTTTAAGATGCCCTGCCCTGTTCAGTCTTGCCTTATCCTGTCCTGTCTTGTTCCGTCTTGTCCTGTCCTGTTCTCCTGGCTGCAGCACTGGCTGTGGTCTGAGACTACACTCAGACTTCCCATAGACAGTTGTGTTGCTGATAGAATCTGGTGCTCTGCTTTTTTCATTTACATGTATTTTGTATAGCAAGGAGTTAAATTTGAAGATTGCTTCATTCTTGGAGAGCATACATGCTTTAATTTACAACTCCATTCTGTGAGGTCCTGGGGTTATTCCCAATTTTCCCTTTTGTAACGAGTGTTCTGCCTACGACTGCTGTCTGCCAGCCTTTCAGAGTGCCCCATTGGTCATGTTCCTCCTATTTTCCCAGACCTGCTTACAGAAGATCATAAAGCCAGGTCATACAGGGGCTGGCACAGTGGAAGGGCAAGGAGGTGGTACAGAGCTGGTCAGAGCAGTAGTCAGAGTCAGGGAGCCAGAGGTCAGCAAGGTCACAGCCAAGGACAAGCTTGGCATGAATGGGTGGGCAACAGCAGGCTTCGTGATTCCCCGGTCACCTCCAACGTCTGGCTAGATAGCAGAACACGGAACTGAGCCCCTGCAGCGGGGGGTGACGAAGCCTGAGGAGCATGGGACACTCCAGGTTCTGGGTGGGACACAGGCCCCGCTCTCCTGGCAGCCTTGCCAGGCTCACTAGTCCAGGCCAAAGAGAAACCCCTCTCACATGACAGCCCACCTAGCTGTCTCCCCGGGTCAACGTCATTTCTCCCCATGTGCTCCTGTCCCCAGGATTTGTCTAGTAGCTGAATCAGGTGCTGAGGATTCCACACAGGCCCACCCAGGACGCCTCCCTCCCCAAGGCCACTGAACCTCCATTTCCCTGTCACCAGTAAGCTGTCACCACAGCACCGCTGAGGGAGCAAAGGACTTGAGTGGGGACAGTCGAGGGACACACATGCCTGGCGTTCAGCACCACGTGATGATCCCCAGGGCCCTCTCAGGGGTCTGCCCGGGTGAAGACCTGGCACGCAGCTTCCTGCCCCACTTCCCTGCAGCTTCTCTAGCTGGGTGCTGCTCTACATCAGTGCACACTTGACTCATGCAAGCTGCTCCGTTCAGAGGAAGGCATCAACAGTGGCTCTTCCCCAGTGCCGAGGGCCGGGGACTTCTGACCGGTGGAATATGGCAGGTGGTCAGAGCCCATGGCTCGGCAGCTGTGATGACAGGTAGTATGACAGCAGCTGCCTACATGTCTGCTTGGCATCTCCCAGCAACACAGAACAGTGGGGGCTGGGGCAGCTGCCAGCGCCCCTGAACCTGCAGGGACTCTATCTGGAGGACCTGTCCTCAAGCATGTCATTCTAAGCCACCAAGCTGCAGCAACTGTTCTGCAGCAGAGAATGATAAAGATAACTAAACCTTCTTTCTGTCTTTCCAGATCCCAGAGTTCCTGTGTGCCACACGATTTCCTGGCACTGACCGGAGCTGACAGTCCTAGCAAGGCACACCACCGCTTGCACAGCCCCCGTGAGTTCAGATGTTTTCCTTCAGTGCTAATCTTTATGATTCAGTACATTTGCTCCTCAGGGCCTCTGAACTCTTGTTTTTTTCAGGAAGCCCAGGTTGGCTTCTCCCTATGTAACCGTTCCTTCCTCCAAGGCTGGGTGACCGGGGCTTCTCTGGGCTCCAGGGAATCCAGGGAAGGGCCCTGGCTTAAGGGACAGTTTAAACCAGAGGCAAGGATAAAAGAATCCATGCACTAAGGAAGCTTTTGAAATGTAAAAGTAGAACCCAGACTCCTCCAGTCTCAGGAAGTCAATCCCTGGCCTCTGGCCAGGTAGAGCCCAGGGGGTGCCCAGCACCTCACCTCCAGCCACCGCCTCTCAGCTGGCTGTGCCTTAAGCCTATCATCTCAACTGTCCATCAAATCCAATCTTGAAGACACTAACTAGTCTGCTAGGGAGGAGGTGAGAGTGGAGGAGGCCCTGCCCCCTGTCTCCCTGCTGGGTGAAGGCCCAGCAGAGAGAGCAGACACCTTCCCCTCAGCTGCGGGTCAGGGCTGTCGCAGCACCACCCCACAGAAATGGATTTCCACCCTAAACACGGCCCACTGTGGTGGTCCTGGGGCCCGCTCTCCTTGTAGACAGGGTTTGGGGCCTTTGCCTTATCAAGCACAGTCTGCAATCACTGCCAGAGCTTAGCAGGGCCTGGAGATGTGTCCCACAGAACGACGAACAGGAGTCCCTCTGCTTTGTCATGCGCTTTAACCACACAGTGTGGCCTTGCCACAGGCCCAAAGTGTAGGGCCAGCAGCCCCTAAATCAACCATGGCCCAAATCAACCCTTCTTCCTTGCAGGCTCACTGACTCAGGGTCACATCAAGGGAACGCTAACAGCAGGCAATGGAACAAGAGAACCCTACCTCCCCATATTACAGTTTTATTGTCACAAACATTACTAGTGTAAGTAGCAGCAGCAATGGGAGGGTTTTATACTGAACTCTGTACGTGTGTGTGTGTGTGTGTGTGGTAAGCATGCAAATTAGAGGGCAATGCATCCCATGGTTTTAACTCATGGAGCAATCCTTCATGTGGCTCACATGGTGGTCAGTTTCTTCCTAAGGCCACACATCCAGTGCAGGGTGCTGCCTGTCAAACCGGAGAGCCGTGGTCCTGAGAATATTGACCTCGCCCATACAGGGGCTCAAGGTGGGCACTCACTTCTGAGACACACCCCTGGGCCACTCTGTTTTCTTACCTGGGTCTGGTGCCACCCCACCCCACTGTGTTTGGGTAGCTCTCTCACCCTCTCCTGCAGTGTCCAGGAGCATGTAGGCATGCAGAAATCCCACCCTGTGGCCCAGAGACACTTACCACATGGCATGCATGTACGTCGGCGGGAGGCGGGGGCTGCTGACAGGGGTGCAGTTATATGACCTCATGATTCTTTCTGCCAATAAAAAATTCCGAAATAGACTTGCCACCAGCAGGTCCTGTCTGAAGAGCTTTTGGAAGAGATCTGAGAGGAGATAAAAGATGAATCGAGATCTTCAGTGACTGGGGTCCAGTATTTGAACTAAATACAGAAGCTCTATCAAAAATTCCAAACAAAGGGCCGGGAGTCTGGCCTAGTGGTAGAGTGCTTGCCTAGCATGCACGAAGGCCCAGGTTCGATTCCTCAATACCACATACATACAAAAAAAAAAAAAAAAAAAAGCCGGAGTGGTGCTGAGGCTCAAGTGGTAGAGCTCTAGCCTTGAGAAAGTCCAAGGACAGTGCTCAGGCCCTGAGCTCAAACCCAAGACTGGAAAGAAAAAAAATTCCAAACAAGTTAAGAATGATACTGGCACCACACACACACACACGAACTCAGACACACACTCATGCATATACACACATGCACACATAGCATACATAGGAACCAACACTAGAAACCCAACCAACCAATGCACAATCATGTGCAAACAAGTTTTAAAATAAGAATTCTAGCTGTGATACGAAAGGACACTGTCAGCATTGGTGCGAGAGCTAGAGAAGCGCTGGCTAACAGTGAGGAAAGAACTGTCATGACCTCATTATATGCCATGCTCTGAGGGCGCACCAGGGCGCTCATCCCACCCTCCCAGAAACCTCCTGAGGTTCTTGTCTTCTCCTGCTCCCAGAAACCACACAGACTCCATCGACTGTGGGGTGGGTCCAGGACCAGCGTCCCCGGGGCCTCCCTCCCCGCAGGTCTGCAGCCTCACCCCGGGGGAGCACATTCCATGCGATGGTGTCTGTGATGGCCGTGAAAATCCAGTTCAGCTCGCCCAGAGGGGTCCTCCTGTCATTCAGCCGGCCAGGAATCCTAGAACACAGTGCATTTCCGTGAAATCAGACAGTGGTGGCAGGAACAAAGGTAGTGAGGGAAAGGAAACGCCTCAGAAGTGAAGGAGAGACTGGGCGTGTGCCCAGAAAGGTCTCCTTCCCTCTACAACTTGCAGGAGTCGGAACATCCCTTTCACAAAGAGAAAATAAACTGACACAGGCTCACACCCTAGAAACGTCTCCATCTTCTACCCCTACACCCTGCCCTGGCCCCACACTCTGACCTCCCCATGAGCAGTGTCTTCCGCTGACCCTGGGAGTGCGGGCCAAACCTGACTGGGTGGAACAGCTTCCCAGGTCTTCGTCTGCGCATGGGCCACAGCTTGGGACCTCAAGGTCAGCGCATGTAGTGTTGTGGGGCTGCATTATGTCCCCCACCTGTCCAGCACTGCTTCTCTCTGGGCTCTCCACAGCAGGAAGGAGCATCATTGTCAGCCTAAGTGAGGCGCAAGCCCTGCCCTACAGGGACCACTCGTCTCAGAGTCATCAACAAAATTCCCGGGTAGTGCGCGCGCACTCGCGCACTCACGCACTCACGCACGCACGCACGCACACGCACACACACACAGAGCAGCTGCAGCGTGCAGACCGACAAGGGAGTGGCCACCATAGACAGTATGGAGCAAAGTCCTGCATCCCGCAGACAGTACAGCACCGGGACTGCTACTCGGAGATGGTGTCCAGCAGAGGACACCAAGCACAGAGCCCGAGGCACAGGCATGTCCCCTCTGTGCGACAGCAAGCTTAATTTTATCTGCTAGGTAGCAAGTTTAATTATATCTGACTGGAAACTTTTTTTCCTCCCAGAAGGAAAATGTTCACAGTAATTTGGTTTCAAGACTAGAGTGTGATTCCTGCTATTTATAAGATTGAACAGATTAATAATTCCCATTATAGTCAGCCACGTGATGCACTGTCTGGACGAATAACACTCAAGGAAGCGGTGTGGCAGATCGGGGGGAGCCAGATTCAGAACATGATTCTGCCACCTGTGCTTCCCCCGCCCCATGCCTCCTGGCTTGGGAACACGGAGGCTTCCTAAGTCCTCAAGAAGGCTTAGTGATAGGACAAGAAAAATGAGAGTCGGTCCAATTCTCCCAAACAGCAGCACCACTGCTCATGTCATGTCGAAAGTCCAGACATCACGTCTGCCTCCACAGGGGAGCTTGCACATGCAGCCCAGTGCACGTGGGGGTCTTGGCGCGGACTGAGCAGAGGCAAGTTGACTGCTGGGGGTGGGGTGAGAGCCCACTGGTAAAGGGCAAGCAAGGAGGAGGGAGACAGTCCCCTATCCCCACACACTCCCCCTCAGTGTGGAGAGGGCTGTGCAGAGATGTCTACTCAACAGGCCTTCATGCACGGGGCCAAGGGAAGGCGGCGCCCCCCAAACAAGACACTTCTTCACACAGTCCACGAGCGCCACAGCACACACAGGCGCCCAAACCTCCCTAAACTGTCCGTAACAGCAAAACCATGGAGCCTCAGGTAGCTTGCTGCCCCCTCCTCACAGCAGCGTGGTTGAAGCACCGCTGAGTCTGGCCACCAGGCTGAAACTCTCCTCTCTGGTAAGAGTATGCAGGGAGCAAGGACCAGCAGCCAGAAAGTGCTCTTCTCAGCGCCCCACCCCCAGCCCACCCACTACTGACCCCGCTGCCAAGATGGGGGTCCCTGGACCTGCAGAACCAGCAACTCACTGGGCACTGCCGCCACCAGGGCACTGTTTGCAGAAGGGTGAGCTCCATCAAGACAAGCGACCACGGCAGCAGAGCTTGTGTTCTTCTCTCCAGGGGGCCGGACCAGTGGTCTCCCGGGAGGAGTGCCAGCCAGTACCCGCATTTTACCAAGACTCTTAGAGCCGATATGATGGCTCTCAACCTCCAGTAAGATGCAAGGGACTCCTGTGGGGCTGTTACCACTCACTGGGTCCTATGCAAAGACACTGCTTGTCTGGCCCATCACACAGGGGGCCTGGCAGAAGCTGGAGGCACAGGCCCTGGGCGCAGACCAGTGGGGCAGGAGCACTTTCCAGGACGAGGAGCCCTGGAAGTGCGTGAGGGTCGAGCGAACAGACAGCTTGCAGAGCTCTTCCAACAGAAGACCTGAAAGGTTGATTAACCTCCCCTTGCTTCACTGGGCGGGCACTGGAAAACCCAAACAAACCCCTGGTCTACACCACTAAAATGTAGGTGCTGTAAGGCGCACAGTGCCATGAAATGTCAGCAATGGCTTATAACCAGGATGACAGAGTACTTAGTAAACTGTAGGAATATCCACAAGTACTTACACGGTTTTTTTTTTAAATGACTCCTTCAGCATGGAGTAACACGTGCTTCCTAGTGAGAGGCCAACAAGTCCACGGTGGCGTGGCCAGGTTTATGTGAAGCGTGTGCAAGGAAAGCCAGGAGTTTGCCAGCGCTCACCGTGGAGGGGATCTTCCTGCAGTTATCACTGGGTGGAGCCCATTTTGATGAGGACAGGAGCTATGTTTACTTCAACCACCGTGGACAAATAATCTCAGCCTGGGGTCCTAATGAGGTCAGCCACGGGACTCAAACTCAGGGCCGGGCCCAGTACAGTGGGCAGCTAGTTGGTGGTGGATGGCTGGCCTTCTGGTGGAGCTGCAGGGACCACAGAACTGGAGACAGATCACGGCACAAAAGCTGGCTCCTGGCAGAGTTGCTGAGGCACGCCATACCCGAGTCAAGGGATGGCAACATAAAGCCAGGCTACTTTCCCAGCAGGGAGGAGCTGCGCACAGCATTTCCTACCGCCGCACTGCCACAGTCCACACACTGAGAACAGAGGCAGGGTTAGGGGCCACGTGTACTTAGCTGTGTTATAAAAGGCTTATTGTGTGATAGTCACCAACAGATAAATGCAAAGCTAGACAAATAAGTCCTGAAAATCTTCCCAGTCGTTGACGAATAGACAACCATGCCAGGAGCATGTGTGGTTCCTCCGCTCGCCGGCAGACAGGTCACAAGGAGACAAAGGTGGCAGTGAGTCCATTTTTCCTATCGTTGTGAATTAACTCACTTCGACTACACACAATTTCAAAAGCCTTCCCCTTTCTATTCCTAATCCAGGAGACGATCAGGCCATCCAGAACCTTATGGCGTGCTGCAGGACCCGGAAGATTGGGGGTCTTACCAGATCTAAGCTTACGTTCCATGCACAACACTCGAATTTCATTTACAGCCAAGGTGGTCTTTCAAAGCTTAAATCTACAGTGATAATCAGGGGAGCATTTGGATGTGAAAAATACAAGGAGCTGTGGCTTAGGAACAGGTCACGGAGTTAAAAGATGAAGAAGGCAAACTCTAGTCCCAGCTGTGCGGTAGCTGGGCAACTTCTGCATCCTGTCTCTGCTCTGAGTCACGACGGCTAACCTTATGCGCACTGTGAGATTAAAATAAAATGGGTCACACTTTCACAGCTGAAGCAGCAGCCAGAGATGGCTCCTTGGCAGGGTCCCACCTCCTCCTCAGACTCTCCAGGCTGTCTCGTGAAGGTTTAGTGCCTCTTCCCGAGATGGGGTTCTCCTGTGGCATTCAGACTATGGCTAGAATTCTCCTTCCCTGACTTTAACCCCCAGCTAATTCCTGCGCTGCTGCAGAGACTACTGCACGGCCATGTCCTGGTGTGTACTCACGGCCTCTGAGCATGGTGTCCGCTCTTCTGGCACTTTTCCTCTTGGGCCACCTCCTTCCTCCCTAACAACCGCTTGATGGTCACAGTCACTCAGCGCGGCTGCTGTCCGCTCCTGGTCCAGTGTCAACCTTTCCCCACACAGTTGCCTGTTATGCCATCAGTTGTCTCCTCTCTCCCCAGGAACCCCAATCAAGGAAAACCATATAAGCATCTCTATCCTGCCCGAATGTCTGGATTTCTATTTGCTTTGGTCTTTGTTCTCTGGGTTCCTACCAACCAGAGTTCTGCCAGTGACGGGCGCCATGGCCTGCTCTCCCCCTACACAGGTGCACAGCTCATCTTTTGTGAGCTGGATGTCAGCTGGACCTAACTGGCTAACCTGCCAGTGAGGTGAGTACTACCCACCTTCCAGTCCTACCTGAGTACGGCTGGGCTCTCCCTCAGGGGACCATAGCTCCATCAGGAGCCACACCCACATCTCCCTGCCCATCGGGTGGCTGCCGCCCCACACCTCTGGATGTGGGCTGAAGTGGAGACCCCTACCACATCCTCAGGCCTTTCTCATGTCTTAGGACAAACCCTTTGGTTCAAGGCATCCTCCATGACATCCATCTTTCCTTTAGGATCATTTCTACTTCTGATCAGTACTGCCGATTAGATTACCTTTCTCTGTTCCCAAAGTCTGGGTGCTAATGTCTTGGAGCAGAGACTAGAATCATGGTTAGGAGGTGGGGTAAGCACATTTCAGAGACTGAATATCGATCACTACAGGTCTAGAAATTCTACATACTGATTTCCAGGGGCTGGGGAGGCAGTGTGGATGGGGCAGCCTGAACGAACCCCAGATAGATGAATCTGGCTGGTGGCTGGCATATGACCCTGGGCTGTCTGTCTGATCTCTTTGAGGTCAGCTCCTCCTCCTCCTTTTTTTTTTTTGGGTCAGTCGTGGGGCTTGAACTCTGGGCCTGGGCGCTGTCTCTGAGCTCTTCAGTTCAAGGCTAGTGCCCTACCACTTGAGCCACAGTGCCACTTCTGGCTTTCTGGTGATGACTTGGAAATGAATCTCATAGACTTTAGTGCCGTGGCTGGTTTTGAACTGCAACCCTCAAATCTCAGCCTCCTGAGTAGCTAGGATTAGTTCCTTCTTAAAACCAACATTCACAAACCTGAGCTCCAGGAGATGCCTCTGGCATTGGAGACCAGTAGACACGCAGTCCAGCCCTATCAGACTCCCTCAAGGATGCTGAGGAGAAGAGACATATGCAAGAGCTGTGGGGGGCCGTTGGAAGTGGGCTTGACAGACAAGGCTGCTGGTGCCTCAGTTTCCCTCCACCTTTGACTACGGTGTCCTGACTCCTGAGGGAATCTGGCTCTGTGACCACAACCTGCTCTTGTCCCAACCTCCTGGCTGCACGTGCACATCCTGCCTGATTTCCCCTCAGAGCAGACGGCTGGCCACACTAAACACCCAGAACCAGGACCTGCCAGCCACAGCCTCTCCCTCCGCCCCTGCAGAGAAACCACCCCTGGGTGCTTCTGCTCGTCTTCACAGCTCAAGGTGGACATGGTTAAAGTCAGGCTTAATGACGGGAGTGCGGCCATCTCTTTGGCAAGTCACGTGACTTTCCTTTTCCTGAGGCTCAGCACCTGGGAGACAGACTGGCTCACTTGTGTGTTCTCCCAGCTCTGACCAGGCGCAGTCTCTAGGAAACTGCTCTGTCGGCCTGTGGAAGTCCCCAAGGCCCTCCTCTCCGCTCTGACTCATTCCACATGGGCTCAGGACCCTCTGTGTCTCCTCACTCACAGCTTGGCAGCCTCCTCCACACAACACTGAGGAGAAAGGAGGCAGGTTCCACCAAGGGTGCCACATGGGCTCTGAGCCCCTGGCTCGGTCAAGGGCCGTGTTCAACAGACTCAAAGCACATTTCCCCGGGGGTCAAGAGCTGCCCAGTTTGACATGCCAAACTTGTGCAATCATGCTCCTTTTTCTAGTTGGGCCCAATGCCCCTTGGTGTGACAAAAGCACCAGGCTGTTTCCACTTGTCCAGGCTGTCCCTGGCCCCCAGGCTCTATTTACTGCAGAAGCTTGAGGTCCTGCCAGGAGGCTCACAGGGGCTTTGTTTATCAGATCTGATGGATAATCCTCCCTGCCCTGAGCATCTCCGCAAAGCCCTTGCTTGTGTTCTTTTTATTACTTGCCACTGCTCCTCTATGTTGATTTTCTATGTAACTTGATAATAAATTCCTATGGGCAATGACTTTCTTCAATGTGTATCAATCTCCCTAGAGTTTCTGGCAGAGTGCTAAGCACACTGAATAATCTCAACAGCCCACAAATCTGAGTCATGTTACCTCTACTTAAAAACAGCTGCTCCCACTCACATGCCCCAGGCGCCCCATTGCTTGGTGCAGAGAATCCTCGTTCTGCTGCATGGACATCATCAAGATGGGTTAAAATCTACCCTCCAGCTATGTATTCTCAGGCATCAACTCTGGCCTCTCCTCAGTCGGACCCCAGCCAAGGCTAAGCAAGGGAGAGGCGTGGCCTGACCACTACCAGGAGGAGGGGCAGCCTAGCCAGTCTGCAGAAATGGGGTCAAGCCCTTCTCCCTCCTGGCCAAACCCTAGTACATCTCCACCCCCTGGGAAAACCAACCAGCAAGGCAAGTTGGAATGAAGCTCGGTAACTCACACCTGCTCCTATCCGTGCCCCCCCTTCCCTTTCAAACATGCTTCTCCAGCAGCATTTCATTCACCTGGCTCTCAGAGACGCACAGACGGTCCTTGGTCTTCCTGTACTCCTGGCTCAGGGACAGGACAAATCCTTCCCTGTCCAGCTCAGGCCCACTTCCCCTCAGATGACCTTCACACCATCAGGCAGGCCGTAGACTCCTCTGCTTATCTCACAGAATGCTACAGGCACCTTTGTTCAGGCTGTGTCTCAGCTGGCTTGGAGCTCCTGAAGAGCAGAGCAGACCTGTGCTCTTCATCTGGCCATTCCCAAGCTCGGGAAAAGCTGAGTTCAATATACACTGACAAACTCAGATCCAAGGTACCTGGGCCTGGAGCAGGGACATGGGGCATAAATCTGTCAAAGCTCACCAAGCAATAGAGCTAGAATGGGCCATTTTATTGATGGTCTCTCAGTAATGCTGGTTTAAAAACTAAATAAGGGGTAGGAGTTTGGCCTAGTGGTAGAGTGCCTGCCTAGCATGTACGAAGACCTGGGTTCAATTCCTTGGTACCACATACACAGAGAAAACCAGAAGTGGTGCGGTGGCTCAAGTAATAGAACTCTAGCCTTGAGAAAACCCAAGGACAGTGCTCAGACCATGAGTTCAAGTCCCAGGACTGGCAAAAACAAACAAAAAACAAACAAAAAAACCCCATAAAGTGGAAACTATGACATTTCCAAACAAATAGAAACATAACCTTGTTGGGCAACAGTAACTCATACCTGTAATCTTAGCTACTCAAGAGGCTGTGATCTAAGGAACACAGTTCAAAGCCAGCCTGGATAGGAGAGTCTGTGAGATTCTTATCTCCAATTAACTACCAGAAAACTGGAAGTGGCCCTGTGGCTCAAAGTGGTAGACCACTACTCTGAGCAAAAAAGCTCAGGGGCATGCCCAAACTCTGAGTTCAAGCCCCATCACTGACCCCAAAAAAAAAAAAAAAAAAAAAGTAACATTGTAGTAGTCTGTCTGCATTAAAGGAAAAGTGAACTGATCTAGTGGGAACCCAGAGCTGTAGGAAGAAATGAAGGATAATACAAGATGTAGACGTTAGGGTCAAAAAAGAGAAGGCAAGAGAACAAAGAGAGGTCTCAACACCAGCACAGGTTTAATGGGGAGAGAACCTGAAGAGAGGCGTCTTCAACCAGAGCGACAGATTCACTCCTTGCTTATGGGCTGAGGTATTTACAGTGGGTCTGAAGGAATGCTGGAGCTGCCTGAGGGGGGCGGGGCGGGCGGGCAATGTCGGGGCAGAGAGCATGCACCAAGCATCACAGCTGGAGGAGGAAGAAGACAGGCTCTGGTGGTAGCCAATTAGGTGGTTTGGTCAAGGAGAAAGGGTAACGCGGGAATCAAGGCCTTGAGACAAGGACCTGACCATTCGTACCTCACAGAAAGCATGGGGGCAAACAGTAATGTGTATTATTTCTGTGTAGCAGCAAAAGCATTCAGAGAGGCAAGTAGAAAGATGGCTAGGAATTGGTGTGGAAAGTACAGAACTCAGGAAGTAGGTGAATGGAAGTCCTTGCTGCACTGGCTAAGACAGAGGACATCAAGGGCCACCCTCGTACCGGCTACATACTTCCTGCAAGCTGTTTTAGAACAGCTATAACAAAAGAGAGACCCCAGCGCCCCATGAGAGAGCAAGCCTTGGGAAAGTGTGGGCAGAGGGATCTTCTGTGGTCTTTGAGCTATAGATATATAAAGCAGAAAATGTTGGTACAAAGCCAACGGGGGTGGGGGGAAGGGGTACTAAAACTGCTAAATCACTTTGAAAGTGGTAATAAAAGGGAAAAAGAAAAGTGAGAGGAAGTGGGGGGAGAGCAACAAGAAAGGAAAAGCAAATGTGGAAAATCTAAAGATGTCTACAACTACCCTAAATATAAAGACTACTTCAGTTAAAACCAACAATATTCAGTGTGAATTTTAAAACAAAAGCCAACTACATCTTGCTAAAACGAGGTATGCCTTAATCATTCCGTAAGATGAAAAAGAGGCATCTGCAAATAGTAACTGAAAGACAGAACAGCTGGAATGACACAGGGGACAGTGGACCTCACAGCAGAAGTCACGGCTGAAAGGCACGTGTTGATGACAGAGGGTCCCTTCGAAGTACCAGGAAGGGACAGCCATGACTAATGGTCCTCCAGAGAGTCTGAAGGTCAGAGCACGACTACAGTGTGGCCGGAACCCATCAAGCTGATTTCTTCCACAAGAAAAGAGGATGCAGCTGAGACGTGTGTACCAGCAGTGAGTGAGAGCACCCACAGGACTGACAAAGTACCCGCAGAACGATGACAAACAGGCCAGGGCTACCTGAGTACCATTAGCTTTGATGATTACTGACCCCAGCGGGAAGTCAGCGCTTGTGGGCGCCTAACTGACAGGAGAACAACTGGCATGCAGACAGGAGGCTTTTGAAGTTTTGATCATTGGCTGTAATAAGACATCGGCGACCCGATATATACAAGTAGGCACAGAACCGGTGAAAATGCCTCTCATGGAGAAGAGTGGTGTTTTTCTTTTTTTTTTTTTCAAATGTTGGCTGTAACCCACCAAGATGGCTCCAGTCCCCACTAACCCATAACTTGACTTTGAGAAGGCTGTGGTCAGGGCACAGCTCAGGGGGCAGTGCATATGTCCGTGTGCCCAAGAACCAGGGTCCAAACACAGCGCCACACTCAACACTCAAACCAATTAAGCAGAAACACTTAAAAGTTCATTAGCTCCTTCCAGAGGATAAGGTGTATCAGTTCTCAAAATGGTTTGATGGTCCATGCAGCACCTGAGATACTGGACATCAGAAGACTGTCTAAAGGGTTGGCCCTTTACCAGTGTTGTTTTTCTTAAATAAAAACTGCACAGGCAGAATGTTTCCAGATGATCTGAAAACCCAGTGGTTTAGGTTGTCTCCACAGACGTGCTCATCTTTGCTGGGGAAGTTAAGCCCAGGAAAGAGGAGGTGGCCAGCAGGAAGCAGCCATTCTGGGGCTCGCTCAGATGTTCTAGAATGCCTCTAACCACCCGTTCCTGCCATCAGGCTTCCTCCTATGGAAGTTACGAGCAAGAACTAGAAGGAGCAACGGGTCCTGCAGGCAGGGCAGCTTTCCATGTCCACGGAGATTCCCAGCCTGGGTCCGTTTACTTCTAAAGTGTGACTGCTCCAGTGGCGTTTTTTCCCTGGCTCCTGGGGTCTGATGAGCAAAGGCACAGGGGCGGGAGGAGACAGCTGTCCTCCAAGCTTTCCCTGAACAAGCTGTTTAGAAGCCTGTGCCAGGGGCAATCTGCTTGCAGACTATGGGCAGGTCCTGAGGGACTGCCTGCCCCACAAGACTTCTCTGGGCCTGGGAGCCACGCCGGCTTACAGCCCCATTCCAGGGGCCTCCGCGGAAGAGCAGCAGGCACCCTGCCTACTTACATCGCCCTTCACCTGGGTAAGCCTGTCTCTCCTGGTGCTCAGCGGCAGGGAGAAGACTCAGTGCTTCCAGGTCGTGATCTTCCCGGGTAATTTTCTTCTGAGGTTTCCCTGGAGGCTGTGCCTCACAGATGGGAGGCCTCCTCTTCTGTCAATTCTTCTCCCACACATAAACGTCCCCTCATGTCACCTCATCCATACGGAATCTGCTCTTTGAGATGAGACATTTCGGATGCCTGAAACTCAGGCACTGTCCCTGTAAGACCTTTTCTGATACGTCTTAAGCCAAAATCAACCTCTGCTCCCTTTGTATGTCCAACCTGTAGCACACAGCACACAGGCGTGACATGTGCTTCTCCTCGGGCCTGGGCCTGGCTCAATAACCAGCAGGATCCAGTGAGTACAAGGCTCTGGCCGTGTAGATGGGAACCGGCGACGGCTGAGCTGAGGGACACCGGTGACAGTGGACAGCACTGCTCAGGGAGTAGGGGTGTCCCAGAATCCCACCCAATGAAACAGTATCCAAACCAGGTTGTACATGGAAGGAGGGCTGTTAGGAAGGAGGAACTTAGACCCTGTCCTCAATGAAGAAAGCCACTTCCGAGCCCGCTGCACCCTGGCACAGGCAGCAGAGGGCATGCACCAGACCCACCCCAAGGAAAGAGGAGGCAGGGTCCAGCCTGACAATGATGAAGTCAGTGCCACAGATGCTACTGGGCCCCGAGGCCTGGGGAGCTGGGCTGTGAGGCTCTGAGTCTCCACACTGGCCCATTGGCACCGCCTGTGGCCTCGTGAGCAGTGTGCACAGCACGAGGGGACACAGCACCCTCCCGCACTTCTGACTGAGACGGATTCGAGTGAGGCACCATGGCAGGAGCACCCCCAGGCTGTGCACACAGGCAGCGTAATGGACGACTGCTGTCTGGCAGGATCTGTGCCCCAGATGGAACGTGTGCTCTGCCAGCTCCTCCCCTCCCCCCACCCCTGGCAGCCTTCTGGGGCTTTGTCCCCCCCGCCCCCCTCCCCGTGTCGCTAACTTAGCTTCCAGTGCATCGTTACTCTTCTGATCCGTGACTGGTACACACTAACGAATTACTGACTTTTACCTCGAAGCAGTCAGGATAAGGTATTTACAGAGGAAAAAATACTTTTTGAGCCATGGCATCCTTCAATGTTTTTCCTTACAAACCAATATTACAACTTGCACTTGACAGTGGGGGGACTCTCTACCCATGGTCCCATGCCTGCCTCCATGCCAGCCGGGACCCCTGGGTCCTGGCCACAGAGCACAGGAGGACAGGGTGTGACGTGGCTCTGGCTGGCTCACTGTTGTGGCACATCTCCATTTTTCCTACTTAGGACAGCACTAGCTACACATTAGATGGAGCCTCAGTTTCCTCCGTTTTTAAAAGGTCAGGTGACACTAGCAACCATTCTGGAAGGACCCAGTGAGGCTTACAGATGCTAACACAGTACCCAGGACAGGACAGGTATCCATAAATGATACAAAAGCCTTAGGGCACCAAACCTAGGCTAACCTCCTCCCCTTCCCCCCCAGGGCAGGCGGGCCTGAGCCTGCCGTCTCTAAAGCAGCAGCGGGCAGGGACGCTGGGCTGCTCCAGACACTGGGCTGTTAGCGCTTTAGAATACGTGTTTACACAATCCATGTTAATCATGAGTAATTTTTGTACGCTTTGAGCCTCCAGTGAGGAGAATACTAACGAACAGCCTTGTGGAATAGGTTCAGCTCGATTCCCTGGAGCTCTGCGAGTACCCTAATATTTCCAGCACTGTTTAAGCGTTTCATTACTTTTGTTTCAGGGCTGAAAAATGTCCCTTAATTTCCAAGCATGAATCTCACTGCCGCTGTCTCAGAGGATTCGGAATACAAATACGCACTGCAGCAGCAACAGGCTTATTCATCAGGCGGCTAGGTGTGTGCAGATGACTGGAGACGGGGGCGGCGGAAGGTCGCCCCAACTTCCTTCCAGAGGCAGAGGCTTTCCCTGGCTCAGAGCTCACGCACAGGCAGCGGCCCCACACCCGTGCAGGCTGGGAGAGGTGACGCTGGGCCTTGGGGGTACTGCAGGGGCTCCCCTCAGTAGGTCTGAAGCATGGAGTGTCCCCCTCCTCTGCCCCACAGTGACAGCTATGACTGAGGCTGAATTCCTGACCAGTGTGGCACCTGATGTCATGAAGGTGGAATGGAAGCCACCCACTCAGGCTGAGGGACAGCTGAGTGACACAGCTTCTGTCACTCAGGACACAAGGCCCTGGCTTCTATCCCCAGACCTTCTCCATGCTACTGTGCCTCAGTCGGTTCCCACCAGGAACCAGCACCGTTGCATTTTATAGGGTAGCACCATTGCATTGTTCAGCAAGACGTCAACCTTATAGCAGGGCTACAATTCTCAATCACTCTGGCCTATGAGACCTTAGCATACTATGGGCAGGAAGTGTACAAGAACAGCGATGGGAGCTGTGGGCACAGACATGTGGGCACAGGACCTGGGCCCACTGCCTGGCCTCATAGGAACCCCACTTCAGCCCTGACCTTCACACACAACAAAACCACCACCCATTTTCCTCCACCAGAAGGATCCACAGGGCAGCCACAAAGGCCTGCTCTTCTTCCTATCTGCTGCACTCCTTGTCACCTCGGCCAGGGGACCTGAGAACCAGTTGCCCTCTCAGGTGGGCAGCCCAATGAAAGACTATAACCAGATGCAAAGCTACTGAAAATCATTAAAAAGTCACAAAAATCAATTGCAGATCAACCTACAGCCCAGCCTACACGTGCTTAGGCGCTGCGAGAGGCTGCCCAACTGCCATTCGGCCCCACAGTGTCTTCATGCAAGACTCCCTGGGCGGAGGCATGCCTCCTCCAACCACTCCAGAATCGGACTGAGTTGCGAGGGTGCAAACGGAAGATGACCAGGGGAATGAAGAGGAGGGCCAATCAGTTTGTTCCAGCAGATTAAACAGCAATTTAAAACAACTTGTCATCAGGCAGTGGCGGTGCACATGGGCAATCTCAGCTATTTGGAGGCAGAGACGGAGGATCATGGTTTGACTGCAATCTGGACGAAAAGCCAGCAGGATCTTGTTTCAGAAAGCAACTGGGCAGGTAGAACACATGGTAACATTAGCCTCCTGGGAGGCAGAGGCCATATTAGAAAAGAATATGAGGGCTTTTCTGTGAAACAAACAAAGCATAAAGTGCTGTGCCTCAAGCAGCAAGAATGCCGACTTACCAAGAGCGAGGCCCTGCAAATATGAATGCTAGTACTGCCAAAACAAACAAAAAACTACAAAAGGTGGGTTTCAAATGGACTAAGCAAGTATACGACCCCACATTAAAAAGAAAACACGCCTGACTTATTCTGCCACTCAAGACAGATGGAAGATTAGCTCACTCAGGCCGCTGCCTGGGCCACCCACAAGACCTGCAAAGTCAAGTCAGGAGACACGTGGGAGAAAGGGGACACCCAGGAATTCACAAGGCCCTGGAATCAGATGGGAAGTTCACATCAGTCAGGCATGGTTCAAAGCCTGCAGACACCATCCCCAGCAAGCAGGCATGTGGCAGTATCACCCAGCTAATCACACAGACCAGGGCCAGCAACAACTCAGCTTTGTTTACCTCATATAAACATTTAATTTAAATCTTCCACCTATTCAAAAATTCATACATTTTACACTATTCCATGCCTCTTAAAACTCCAGTTACCTAGAAAAAAAAAACATACTTTTTTTTGGTAGGTCATAGGGCTTGAACTCAGGGCCTGGGCATCGTCTCTGAACAGCTTTGCTCAAGGCTAGTACTCTATCACTTTGAGCCACTTCTGGTTTGGGGGTGGTTAATTAGAAAAAAGGGTTTCAAGAACTTTCCTGCCCGGGCTGGCTCTGAACTGCAATCCCCAGATCTCAGCCTCCCTAGTGTCTGGGATCACGGGCGTGAACCACCAGCATCTGGCCTCCTTCAAAACTTTTGAGAGGAAGAAACACTGTGCTGCTTGGGTGGAAGGTGGCACAAGGCTTCCGCTTCCCTTGGTTCTGACTCACAGCCAGGACAGCAACCAATTTTTTGATCACTTCCTTTTGAGAAAGACTTTTAAAAGCCAAGCAACTCTCAAAAGGCTTTTTACGTGACAGGCGTGGTCCTGGGAGCCACAGTCCAGAGCTGGCCGGTGGTGTGCCACGTGGGAGCCGGAGTCATTGTGGGCCACAGGACTGGGTTGTCCAGAGGATGCTCCCACACACAGGGAGCCTCTGCACTCTCCCAGTTCTGCCAGGGCCTGTGAGATTCTCCACCAGGGGGCAGCACACAGCTGACAAGAAGAGGTGGGGTTCTGGGAGACTCATCCTGAGCAGTCTGTGTGCAGGCAGGGTGGGGGAGGCGCTTCCTGAACATGGGGTCCAGGCGAGACTTCTTTGGTGTCTGATGTGTGCGCTCATTGGCTGGCACGCCTTGGACCCCTACCTTGATGAGGGGATTTGCTATGGTTTGGAAATGGTGCAGTGTATCCCCCAAAACTTCATTCCTGAAGATTGAACTGAGACTCAAGAAGGGGTCTGGAGAAGTGACTAGGGTTAGACAAGGTCGTAACATGGAGGCCCATGACTGGATCCTAGTGGCTTTATACAAAGAACATGCTGCTGGACGGGCGAGGTGGCTCACGCCTGTCATCCTAGCTGCTCAGGAGGCTGAGGTCTGAGGACCAAGGTTCAAAGCCAGCCTGGGCACAAAAGGACCAGAGACTCTTATCTCCAATGAACCTCTAGAAAATGGAAGTGGGGCTTGGCTCAAGGGTAGGGCGGTAGCCTTGAGCTGAAGAGCTCAGGGACAGCGCCCAGGCCAAGTTCAATCCCCATAACCGCTCCCCAAAAGCAAAAAAGACAAACAAAAAACCCACAATCAAAACCCAGAACATGCTCTCTCTCGCCATCCCTCACCAGTGAAGTCCTGCCCTCTACTTGTCCTGCAGGAGGCTGTGGCTAGCCGTGGCCCTCGCTCACAGACAGCTAAGACCCCTTTTCTTTGTGGTACTGCTTTTTGTTTTTGTTTTTTGGTCTGTAACTGGGGAGGGCCAGGCCAATGGTGCAGGAAAACCTCTTCACAGCATATAACACCACTGGAGCCAAAGTGGCCCACGGCCTCTGCAGAATACCGAGCTGAGGGGTGAGAGACCAGCTGGGAGGATAGGCACCTTACAGCGGGAGGGTGCTGGGGAAATGGTGGCACAGCTCCCACAGCGGAAGGCTCTCCTGGGACATGGGTCATGCAGAGCAGTCGGAATCATGGCGGAGTGAGTGGTCTACCTGAGTGGAGGTGGAGTCCAGGTGGCACACCAAATGGGAAAGATGAGATGACGCTCAAACAGGGAACACGGTGGGGCGATGGACAAATGCAGGCTAGCAAGCCACAGAGGCTCACCGCAATCTACATCACTTGAGAAGACAGCTCCAGAAAATGAGAGCAGAGCAGGGGAAAATGTTTTTCCACTTTCACACTCTGCGGCAAAGATCACAGCACCAGGAAGACCTAACAGCACACTCAGAGATGTGCCCTAGTTCACTGCCCAGCTTTGTAACAGCAAACCAAATCTAATCTGGAAAGCTCATCTTCTTATAAGACTATAGCCCTAATTGGAGAAAATCTAAAAGGTTATAAAAATGTAACAGCAACAGCATTGTCTCTCAAATGGAAACATTTCTCCAAGCATCTGCAAAGGCGAAAGTTGGTATCTATTCAGATACCCATCTAGTGGTAGTGGTCCAGAGACTTCTGGAGGGAGCTAGCTAAGGTTCAAGTCTGGAATTTGTCCTGGCATAAAAAAAATAAAACCAATTCAATCACTCTCATTCATTTTAACTTTTGCCAAGCCACGAGGGAGAACAGCAGTATGGCATTTCACACGGCATGCCTGGGATATGCCTATTTCTCCTAGGTAGCAGGTGCTTCTGCTGACTGTAGCAGGCAGCAGTGACTCAGACACCAGTCAACACGCCTTCCTAAGTGACTCACCATACAGCCCGAGGCATCTACGATGACTCTATATCCAACCAACTCCACGGGGTGGCACTGATTGGGATATGTTGTGATGTGACTACAGATACCATCATGAAATCACAACCAACACTCTCACCGTGTAACCAATATATGGAAAAAAGGAAGATGTTAAAAAGTACTTTTTCAACCAGTTTTTAGAAAGAAAACCTCTCTAAAGTCTGAACTATTGCTTTTATATTTCACAATCAGACCTGACACATGACGGTGAAAGCAGTAACATCTGTATGAGGTCATGCCCCTCGGCCTCTACCCAAAAGCTAAATCTGTCTTTATCAGACACTCCAGTCTGCTGTCTGTGTGCTTCCTCGCCTCTCACAGACAGCTGGGCTGCTTCCAGTATGGGTGATAATGACACATTCCCATGCAGGTTTCCATGTGAATGCAAGTGCTCAGTCCTTCAGGCAAAGGTACTGGAGTGGCTGGGTCATGTGGCTTGGTGGTCTTCAACTGAGAGGCGCCTACCAGGTTCTGCCTTGCCCGTGGCTTTGGGTGCTGTGGTGTGGGAGTTCCTGTGTTCCCCAGTGTACCCAGCTTGTGGCATTGTTGGTCTTTTTTGTTGTTGTTGTTGCCAGTCCTGGGCTTGAACTCAGGGCCTGAGCACTGACTGTCCTTGGGTTTTCTCAAAGCTAGATCTCTACCACTTGAGCCTCAGTACCACTTCCGGCTTTTTTCTATGTATGTGGTACTGAGGAATTGAACCTGGGTCTTCATGCATGCTAGGCACACACTCTACCACTAGCCAAACTCCCGGCCCCACTGTTGGTCTTTTAAACTCAGCCGTTCTACAGTTGTACAGGGGCTTTCATTTTATTGGTGTAAGTGCTAATGATTCTGATCATCCTCCTGAATGTTTATTTGCCACCAATCCCACCATCTTCCTTCAGCGACATCTCTTCATCATGTCTCTTGTTTGGGAGTCTCCTCGACCAGTTTTTCCTGTGTAATCTGTGCTCTGGCTATTAAGTAGCTGGGAAAGGAAAGGAGAGGAATGAGCTTTGTCCTAAGGCCAAGAGCTCATCAAGAGAGGAAGCAGATGGATCATCTAGACCAGTCCTCAAGAGTAGCCCTGCTAGCCAGGCACAGATTCCCCCCAAGAAGCGGAGAGAAACCAAGAGCCACGTTCCTCTGGTTAATGTAAGAGAGTTTCACTGAACAACTTGAAAACAATCATTTCCAGGGGCAAAGCTCACTGATAGAGCAGGTGCTTAACATGTGCAAGTCCTAGCAATACACACACACACACAAACACATGCACATACACGCACACGCACGTGCACATGCACACATACACACACGCACGTGCACACACACAAACGCGCGCACACACACATATGTACACACACGCACACACTCTTTGTGTTCTTCACTGGGTGACATTTATTCTAGATAATTAGGACATGCAGCATCGTTATTCCTCTCCCTCTACCCCGTTTTTGTGTCAGTTTGGGGCTTGAACTCAAGATCTAGGCATTGTCCCTTTTTTATTCCAGGCTGGGGATCGGCCACTCAAGTTCCACCTCCTCTTCCAACCTGTGTGTGGGGGGGGGGGGAGGGTTAAGAGTCACACAGACTTCGTTGCCTAGGCTGGCTTCAAACTGCTTTCAGATCTCAGCCTCCTGAGTAGCTGGGGTTATGGGTACAGGAGAGAGCTACTAGGGCCCAGCTGGACATTTTAAAGGAACTGTGGACAAGCGTTCCCAGTACATTTTGTTGACTCTCTTTGTTAAACGTATTTATAGACATTTTACATACGTGTGGTTGAGAGGCTCTTAGTACAGGCAGTCCACCAAGCATGGCCTGAAGGACGGGATCACAGCTGACTGCTGAATGGAATGCTCACAGGCGCCCCCCCACTTGGGGAGGTGCTTCACTGGGGGCGGGGTCGCAGCTTTGACGTCGCCTTGCTTTTCCTACCCAGTTTAGAAACTTCAGGGCCTTAATTGTCTTGACAAATAACTTCTGTATTCTTGGCAATCCATCAGTGACCTGGAGGGCTAAGTCTGGGAGACCTGAGGTTCCGCGCACAGAGCTCCTATAATGCCTCAATTTTTCTATATTGCCGACATGAGTCAGGGTGAACTAAAAGTAGTCAAGTCGTTGAAATGTATAAAATCAGTAAGATCAGTACCTAATATTTTTTTAAACGCACATACACACAAATAAGCCTTCCGAATGCAGGTCAAATTTAGAGTTACAACATAGAATTTCAGACCCAGAGAGATCAGCACAAGAGACGAGCACACTGTTCACTAAACCTGGAAGGCCTGGGGTGGGAAAGCAACACTGGTGATTTGGTCAGCTCTAGACAGAAAAATGGCTAGGAGTAGGAAGTCAAGGTAGAAATAGAGATAGGGGTAGAGATATAGGTATAGGACCAGGGAGAATGAGATGAAGAAAGAAGTGGTGAGGGTGACAGAATACTGAACGCCAAGTTCAAGGTTAAGGAAATGAGGTCAAAGTACATCTATAATCTGGTGTTGCCGCAGGAAGGCAGAGATGGTCTGTGCAAAGCTGTGCTCTCCTCCAGCTTAGAGTCTGCAGTGTTTTAAACATTCTGAAGAACCAAGCTTTCAATGGTTTCTCTTTTAATCTGGTCCCATGTTGGCCACCACCTACACTAAGTACCAGCGCTCCCATCACAAACAGCTTTAATCAGAGAACAAAAGGACATAGCCACATGAAAGCGAAATGGCCTCACATTGAAGAAAGCACTTCTGAGAACTAAGAGGAAAAGGGAGAAAGGAAGAGAACCCCTCAGATCCAGACAGCCACAAGGGCTTCAAAATCTTACTTACTTTTCTATCAAATCCAGGGTGACTCCAGGCACCAGGCTGACACACTTCTGCATGCAAAACCTGCAGAGAAAGGAAAGAACGGGAGTAGCATGAATGGAATATGTAATGAAAATGCAAAGGCCTATCAGCAAAGTAGCCTTTAAAGGTGGGGCGGGGAACAACCGTGGTAGGTAAACAAATAGACTCTAATTACAGCAGCTCTTGGATTCAAGAGGAAAATCTAATTGCCGGCTGGTGAAAGGTGCTAGACTCCAGAGCTGCATCCAGAGCTGCATGCAGTCAATGAAGCCGAATCCCTGGAGAGAAGCTCTAAGAGGTGGCATAAAATAAGGCTTCCAAACTAAATAATGTGGGGCAGCCTGGACTTTTTCCTTCTCAGGAAGGTGAGCTGGGGTGTGTTGCAAGTGCAGGTGAATAACCTCAAGGCACACAAAAGGAGTTGGAAGAAGAAAAAGAACAGGAATTCAATGATATGATTTTAACTATCATCACAGGAGTTGGAGCAGACTCAACAAACCACAAGCAGGTTCATTCTCTAGAGCAAGAGTGAAACAGACAAGGCTCTGCCTCATGCGTGTACCCTGATAGAGGGCAGGAAACCATCTTTCCATTCTCCTGTCAGGGCTACTGACACACAGCAGGACACAATCAATGGCAACGCTGAGTAAAAGACAACTTGATGTTTGTAGTGGGAGAAACACAAATGCTTGATTTTTCTGTGTTCAAAATTAAGAACGAGTTGTCTTCTTCAAGCACAGCAGCAGGCAAACAGCAAATACAGATGTTCCCCCATTTAAGAGGGTTTGAGGAGCAAATTGTCACCTTATTTTAGATAAGCATTCAGTACAGACTGCACTTAAAATTTTGAATTCTGACTGTAACAAGTACTTAAAAACTGCTTTGTTGAGAAACAGATGCTCTACTTGAGCCCAAGAATGAACAAAATGCAGGAGAAAGCCTGACATCTCTGCTTCCATTTTTTCTGCCTTTGCTCTAATCCATTCTCTGCAGTCACTTTGCAATCACCTTGGAATTCAGGAAGGACTGATCAATAATAGGTTTAGAAGGAAGGATGGAAAAACTGCCCCCAAGGAAAGAAACTACAGAAACCCATGGGGATAGATCAGCCAGTGGCCACGTTGTTTATCCTGCCCAGTAATGTAGGGGTAATACCTCTCCTTCAGAACTCTGCCCAGAAGAAGTGCTGAGCTGACATCTACACCAACTAAAACTCCTGTCTGCCCCTCCAGGTGAGTGGAGCCAGGAGTGTGGTAGAGGCATTGTCTGAAGTGGTCAGGTGGGTGGAGCCAGAGGTGTGGTAGAGGTGTGGTCTGTATGGTCAGGTGGGTGGAGCCAGGGATGTGGTACAGGTGTGGTCTGTGTGGTCAGGTGGGTGGAGCCAGGGGTGTGGTAAACAGGCATGGTGTGTGGTCAGGTGGACGGAGTCAGGGGCGTGGTAAAAAGGCGTGGTCTATGTGGTCAGGTGGGTGGAGTCAGGAGTGAGGTAAAGAGCGAGAGGTCTGTGTAGTCAGTAGCCTGGGAGCCTCTTCCACTTATGATGACCATGTCTTCCTTAAAATGGGTTGATGGAGCCTTTATAAAGCATACTTCCACCCATCACTGTCGGGCTCTGAGCTCTGAAGAGGGACCAATGCAAGCACCTGGTGATAGCCAGGGGACAAATGGAAAGGAGCCCTTTATGGTGCAGGAGTCCTGGGAGGGTTCAGACAGCAGTGGGTCAGGAGAGGGACAGAAACAAAGAACAGAAAGTTCCAGGCCAGAACGACAACACGTGGTTGCACACAAGCATGTGGCAGGCCTCCAGGGAAACACAGGGGAGAGCTGGCTGTGCAAACCCGAAGCACAACCACCAGTTCTCACTGCCTCCCGAAGCAAGGCACAGCATGGCCAGCAGACAGCGTTTGACAGTTCAGAGAACATGAGGCCCTTCCCGCAGTCACGGCCACAAGATCCTTCGGCTGCTCCTGGGAGGGCTGTAGGCCCTGCAGGCCCGCCACAGCCCCACCGCCAGCGGAAGAGGCGAGATCTCTAGGTGGAGGGACACCCGCTACCAGAAACGGGTCTCCAAGTCCCAGCCGTGTAACTCGTCTCTTCATCTGTAGTGTACTTATCGAATTCAGTAATGACAGAATCATTTATATCAGACTAATCCTTTTGCCAATACCAATGATAAACTCAACGACATATTAAAAAAAGAAACAACCATTTGGAAAGTAACAAAGAACAAACAAATGAAGGCAGAACTGGCAAGACTATGACTTAACAAAAGAGAAAGAATCATACTGGATGGGTCACCCCTGCTGCACCCCACAATTCCCAGGGCACAGGGGCTGGAGGGCTGTGCACAACAGAGGCAGCATGCAGTCCTCCTGCACTGAGTCAGAGATCAAGACTCAAGGCTGCTGGGAAAATGCAGGATGGCCCTAGAAAGGAGGGCAAGACCTACATATAAACCTTTTTGTTGTTTTGTTTTTCTGTTGCTAGTCCTGGGCTTGAACTCAGGGCCTGGGCACTGCCTCAGAGCTTCTTTTGCTCCAGGCTAGTGCTCTACCACTTGAGCCACAGTGCCACTTCTGGCCTTTTCTGCATATGTGGTACTGAGGAATGGAATCCAGGGCTTTGGGTATACTAGGCAAGCACTCTACCATTAGGTCACATTCCCAGCCCCACACAAACCTTTCTTAAGCACCAGGATGGCCTGCAAATCAGACACAGGGCATAACTCCAAAGGACCCCCCTCCCCCGGCTTCCTGGAGGACACCCCGAAGAAAGAAAACACCCAGGGAAATTGCAGCTTCTCTTGCCAATGAGAAGGCAGAAGAGAGGTTAAGCCTAATCAAGTAAGAGAGCCTGAGGAAGCCTGGGGGCTTTTATGGATACTCAAGAGGATCAGAAGCCACATTCCAGAATTAGAATCACTCCATGGACCAGAGACCAACCAGTCCACAACCATGCCTCTGCAAACTCAGTCTGCTTTCTGTGGGAACTCAGAGGAGGGAGACAGAATCGAGAGCCTCCGCAATAGCTCATCCACACTTGACGGGTGAAATGTGTTGATAGTATATAAGTATAGCAGCACACACAGTTACCTTCTAAAATAAGTAGGTAGGGACCAGAGGCATGGCCCAGGTGGTACAGAGCCTGTCTTTGAATAAAAGCATGATACCTTAAGGTCAAGGTCTAATTCCCAGATTAGGGTGGGGGGACTCCACGTAATGATAAGTCAGGAAGATCACAAGCTGAAAGCACACTGGGCTACCAAGAAACCCTACTGCTGGGTACAAGTGGCCCAGGTCTGAAATTCTAGCTATTTTGGAGGTGGTTTTCTAGAGGATTATGATTCACGGCCAGCCAGGGCAAAATAGTTAAGTAAGTAGGTAAGTATCAAGAGATCCTCATTTCTCAATCAATAGCTGGAGGCAGTCCAGGCAAAAAGCAGGACTTGAGCTGCTGTCCTGGCGTTAGGTGCATGCACTGCACTCCTGGCGGTGCTGTGACGCAGCCACGCAGCCACACGCACTGACCTGTGTGAATTCTAGCAGTGTAACTCTCAGATCAGAGGCAGCATTAGAGCCTGTGATTCAAATTCTAAAAGGAAGGTTAACAGATGTGATGCTTAAGATGCTACAAAGGAGCGTCAACTGGCACACATGGTCGTGGCCAGAGCGGGAGGCCGGCGTGTGCCCTCGAGGGCCTGCCGCAGTGCCCAGGAAAAGCTGGTACTTGTCACACGATTTCACCAAGGAGTCCCAATCAAGCCAACGATGGCCGATGTGGCGTAAAGGGGACGGATGAGCTCGGCTCTGGGGTCCACTCCCAGCAGGCACCTGGCCTAGAGAGGCTGGTCACTGTGCATCTCACTGAATCTCACACTACCATGTTTTCCCTGTTAGCACTGTCAGCTGTTAAAAACGCTCCACCTTGTGAGTTTGCATGTCGACCCTGTCACAGTCACAAGGCCTCTGGCAGACAAGAGCTCATGGGTGCTGCACACTATTGGATGAAGAGCAGATCAACCAGGCCTTCCCATCAGGGTACACACTGGGAGAAAGCCCTGCCCAAGTCTGAAAGGCCTCATGTGTCCCCTCTCTCTGCAGACATGGCCACTGTGACATTTTGGGTACTGATTTGAAGGTATGTATCATTTAGTAGTCAACACTCAAGTGCTTGTTAATAGTTAATCAATGGATTTTACTGAGTTCTTTTTGCAACACTGATATTCAGATCAGGCATAAATAATGCAAATTTGCTTTCCCTTCAGGATATATATATATATATGTATATATATATATACACATATATCTAGCATTTCATTTTTTCATCTAATCATTATATCGACCAGTGTTTCCAGAACACATCCGGCAATGAATGAGCTGGTCCTAATTACAACAGGGGAGCGTCTGTGCCGGTGGGCACTGGGCAAAGGCAACTGCCAAGCAAGGAGAAAACGTCTCTTAAGCAAAGCAAGAACGATCCTGAACTATCTTTATCATTTTTATGCAACTTGTTTTTGTTTTTGTTTTTTTTTGATTGGTTGTGGGGCTTGAGCTCTGGGCCTGGGCACTGTCCCAGGTGCTGTTACTACATGGCCTGACTGACCCTCACCTGGTCAACAGTCACGATTCTTTTACTATTTGATATTTATATTTGATGTGGAGCCCATCTGTCTTGAGAATGATGATGTATATGCTGAATCTGTCAGGACTGGTATATTCCAGGTATAGTAACTTCAAAAATACAGGGAGCTTATACTTGTTGAAATATGGCATGTTCTTAAATATTGTTTCAGTGCCACTTGTTCTATCTTTCATAAATAATTATTGGTAAGGTTCCTCATTTGCTTTATTGCTTGTACATCTTGTAATTTTTCATTACTTTCCATTTCCCAGAATACCAATTCTATTGACAGGTGATTTTAAAGTCACTTAAAGTTTGCAACTGAATTGCCTGGTTTCCTAAAGTTTTTCATAGATAGTATTTATTAGTTCTCTATCATTCTTGTACCTTTTCAAGGCTTACTTTTCTCCTTTCCCAGACACATGGAGGAGGGACAAAGCAAAGGCTTCTGCGTCCAGATCTAACAGGTGCCTTTCTCCCAGGCTCTGTGCTGTGTTGTGAAAGAAATCTCACTCTTCCTTACGTGTCCTGTACTCTCCGCTCACCCTGGGTGTTCTGGCCCCATGGGGCACGGGCTCAGTCCCCAGACTGCCCTCCCTCAGGAGCCGGTCACAGTCTGTGTACCCATGCGTGCACGCGGGTGCCTTGGCTCCAGAGCGACAATGCTGTGAGACAGATCACAGGATCCAGGAGGCCCCTTCCTCCACCTCCAGCTCCCACGGAGAAGCCTAGTAGACGTGATGCTGAGGAGCAGCGCAGGTGGTTGATGCCCACCTTCTTCCAGAGGTTTCACGTGGGCTTTACCACATCAGCCCAAACCACTGGCTGTGGCAATGGCGCTCAGCCTCGGGGGGGGGGGGGGGGGGCCTTGAATCTCTCTGGGGCTTGCACTCCCTGGTGACAGACTTCCCTATCCCCGGATACTCCCCACGGGTTATGGAGCAGGTGACTGGATCGCTGCAGCACTGCCATGCCAAAAGCCTCTCCACTGAGGTGAGCATGGAAGGGAGCGCTGCCCTTCCGGCAGGAAGAGCCCAGGTGCTTCCCAGGCTGGTGCCACCCCAATCTTTCCCCATGCTGCTCCCAGCATATTCAAGTTTGCCAGACTATCACCCATGTATGGGGCGATGGGAGCCCCAACAAACTCCTGTGTCTTTGGGGTGCTAATTCCTGACTTGGGGTCACCAGTACTCCATCAAGATCTGCTGAAGTTTTCTGGGTGGTTTTTACAAGATGAACTTCTCTATACATAGGTGAAAGAGCAGAAAGCACATGTAGACAAAGGGAAGAGGACAGGGGACAAAAAGTGTTCCACTTCCTGCTGGGCACCTCACTGGCAGAGGGCCCACACAGCATTTGTGAGGACCAAAGCCCATTCCCTGCACTGAAATCAGGAAGTGGTTCCAGGTTGTAGGGCCATTCCTCACTGTGCCTTTCCTCTGCACTGTCCTCGTGAGGGAGGAACATTTTCTCATGCGCTCATTTGCCATCTGTGGATTGTCCATGCTGAAGCGTCTGCTCAAAGCTTTTACACGCCGCAAAATGGTTTTCATTTCTTGTTGCTGAGCATAGAAGGTTTGTCATATATTCTAGTACAAGTTCTGTCCTATGATTTACCGGTATTATCTTCCAGTCTGGCAAAGTCAAGGTTTGGACAAAATCCATTTTATTATCATTTTCTCCCATGGAAGGTGTTATGGGAAATCATCCACATAAATGTCCAGTGATGGGTTTCCTAGATCTTTGTTTCCCCAAGGACAGACAACACAGCACAGCATGTGGGTCTTCTTTTTTAATAACCAGCCCTGGGGTTTGAACTCAGGTCCTAGGCACTGTTCCTAGACACTATTTCCTCACTCTACTACAGTGCCACTTCTGGCTTTTTTCTGTGTATGTGGGCTTCATGCATGCTAGGCAAGCACCCTACCACTAGGCTATGCTCCCAGCCCCCATGCATGTGGGTCTTTTAACCTTGGGTCTACAATCCAGCTTGTATCATATTTGCTGTAAGGTGTAAGTTACAGAGCAACGTTTGTTTCACTGGAGAAAGATGCTCAACTATTCCAGAAACACGTGCTCAAAATATTGTCCTTTTTTGTCAAGGTCAGCTGCTATATGGTGTGGCTCTTATCTGTTCCGCTGACTTCGGTGTTTGTCTTTTGCCTAGGATACTTCTGACCTTGGTCACTACATGTGTACTTTAAGTCTAATAGTAGATGTCTCCAGATTCTGTTCTTCTAAAGTTATTTAGGTAATCAAATTTATTTACCTTTCTGTAAGATACTAAAATAAACATGTCAATCTGCTTAAAAGCCTGCAGGGATTTTAATTGGACTGCATGGAATCCATAGATCAATTTGGTGAAAACTGACATCTTAATGTTAATGAGCCTCAATTCACAGACTATTTCTCCATTAACTTGAACTCTTACATTTACTTCTTTCTATGGTAGTTTCTGTAGTCATAGTATACAGACCTTCACCCATTCTTTGACAGAGATATGTACTTGAGTATTTTCACATTCTAAGTGTTGTCGTTGTGTGTATGTTGCCATGCTATGACTCTTGGAGATCTAAGCAAGTTGCTATTTAAATTACGATCAAGAGAACTGTACTTCGGCAGAATGAACTCCTTATGAGATTTATCTTGCACCTAGGCTGCAGCTGAGCCAAGTGGCTGGGTGATAGTCACCTTGAAACTGGCTGACTGACAAGTGTTCACTGACATGCAAATGTGGTATGCTGTCCCAGACCTTTTCCTCTAACATTGGCATCTGGAAGCCGAGATAATCCACCTTCTGGGACTATAAATACTGAGCTTTCACACAGCCACTTGAGACACATCATGCTACGACTCCACTCTGAACACTCACCCTGGAAGGGGACTGGCAGTGTGGCCTTGATGCAGGAACGGCTCTTCAAATGTCACAAGCAGCCCGCTGCCATCTTGGACCCACTTGGGTGTCACTTGGGAGTGGTCATCTGAACAATTTCTTCCATGAACTTGGTTCATTTCTAGCACACTGCTGGAGTAATTTTATTTTGGATATTATTTCCATATACTTCTTTAGTATAGGCCTTATTCTGCCTTTGTGTGTACTGCAGCAAACCAATTCATTCAAAGTCTATCTCTGCCTCATTTTACTTGCTATTTGATAAGAGCATAAAGGACCAGCTCTTCACCATAGAGGTCCAAATATCATAGGTATTGGCTGGAAATAAGAGGTTTTTTTGTTGTTGTTCATTTTGCCAACGCTGGGGCCTGAACTCAGGGCTGGACACTGTCCTTGGGCCTTCTCAAGGCTAGTGCTCTACCACTTGAGCCACAGCACCACATCTGTTTTTTTCTGTACATGTGGTACCAAGGAATCCTATCAGGTTACACTGCCAAGCCCTGGAAATGTAAGTTTTGATTATGATTTTTGTATTGGTCTTTCTTTCTACAATCTTACTAGTTGAAAAACATTTTTTGCAGATTGTGATGAATGTTTTACAGAGACAATTTTCTGCAATGAAGATGGCCACTCCGTATTTACACTTTGCATTTCTAACTTTTTGCCTTTGGAAGTAGAATGCTGAGCAGTGAAGACACCCTGCCTTGCCCAAGATCCTGGAGGACGTGGTTCACATGGCTCCCTTTCCATGAGAATGTGGCCAAAGGCTAGAGACACTCTGTGAAGTCTGACAAATTCCCACACACCCCAGACTTGCTGAGTCTTAAATAAGGATGAATACTGAAAATTGTCATCTGTGCGTGCGTGCGTGTGTGTGTGTGTGTGTGTGTGTGTGTGTGATTAGTTTGCTTTAATGTGTTAATACGGTGAGTGCCCACTGGCTTATTTCTGAATGATGAGTCAGCCTTGCATTCCAAGGGTAAAGTTCACTTGGTACCTCTTTTGAATTTCTTCACTATGATATAATGAATACATGTTTGTTCTTTGCCCACAGCTCCTGGCTCTGAGCCCTTAAAATACCAGGAATATAAGTGCTAAGAATAGAGTGTCGTAAGCCAGTACCCGGTGGCTCATGCCTGTAATCCTAGCTACTAAGGAGGCTGCAATCTGAGGAAGTTGGTTCAGAACCAGGCTGGGCATGGATGTCTGTGAGACTCCTTTTGTTTTGTTGGTCATGGGACTTGGGCCTGGGTGCTGTCTTTGAGCTCTTCAGTTCAATCAAGGCTAGTGCTCTACCACTTGAGTCACAGCACCACTTCTGCTTTTCCAGTGACTAACAGATTTATGAACTTCAGTGCCGGGACTGGCTTTGAACTGCAATCCTTAGATCTCAGCCTCCTGAGTAGTTAGGATTACTGGCATGAGCCACTGGCTCCTGGCCAAGAGACTCTTATCTCCAATTAACCACCAGAAAACTGGAAGTGGTACTATGGCTCAAAGTGGTAGAGGCCTTGCCTTGAGCCGAAGAGCTCAGAAACTGTGCCCAAGCCCAGAGTTCAAGCCCCATGACCAAGCCAAAAAAAAAAAAAAAAAAGCAGCAGTGTCTTTTGTTATTGATATTAAGCCCCTAAGATTTTTACCTACGTTTATGCTAATGAACAGGCTTAGATGAGGCACTCAGATGACTTTAGGAAGGGGCTGGTAGGGAAAAAGCCCAAACCTGTGAGTGAGGGTTTTCTCTTGAGAGGTGAATGGGACAGAGACTGAGATGGTAGAAACACTGAAAAGAATAAACAGCATTTACCTACCCCAAACTGCTAGCTAAGGATTAGGGTATATTCTCCCCACTCTGAAAGTACAAAAGCCACAGGTAAGAGCTACCATTTTGAATCTTTACTTCCATTTCTTACATATGAAGAAGGAAATAGTTCCCCTCTTTTTCTTTCTCTACTTTATCTTGTTATACTAAAATCAGACCTTAATAAGACTTCAACAAACAACAACTCCCAAGCAAGAACTTTCTAGAGCTTCTGGGGTAGTCAGACGCCCACCTAGTCAGCTCTCCTTGTCAGTCTAGGATGTAGCTGGCACAGGTGAAGCTCGGATTCCAGGTCCCCAAGGCCTGGAGGCCCTGCTCACTGAAGTCTTCTGGCAGTGTTACCTGTGTGGGGGCAGAGCCTTTAGATGTACCTGCAGTGAGAGGTGCTGCAGACAGCTGCCTCCCACTGGCTTGCACATGAGGATTCTGGAGCTCAGCTGGTGAATGTGTCACATTGACGCTTCCACAAGTTGGTTTATTTTAACCTTGTCATTCTGAATATAAAGCAAAGGAAGGTTGGATTTTATTCTTCCTTAAAAAAAAAACCTTAGCAATAAATACCCCATTAAAACCATAACAAGCAAACTTTTTAAACTCTTCTATCAGATAGGTATAGAAAATTGGACCCACATGACATCAGTATGCCAGTCACGGGGTATTTGTAGCCACAGTGAAAAGTATGATTGCCGTTTGGTATTCCTTAGGGGAAAAACAGGAGAGAAGACTTTCTTAAAGCTCAATAATCCAAAAGCCACTGCTTCTTCCCAAGTGCTCATGCAGAACCCAACCATACAGACTAAGCTGCAGAACGGAGGCACTGCGGCTATAACTGCACCCCACCAACCTGAAACTGAGTTGTTTACTTGACCTGCCAAGCACCCAGGAGAAATGAGAGCCACAAGTTCCCACAGCAGGCAGCTTATGATCTGCAGGACAACAAAGTTCGCAGCTGCTCTGATCCAGATCCAAGAAAGGCAACCTGAGGGCAAGCAATCATTTCGCTGTTTTCTGACTTCCACCCCTGTCTTACAAGAAACACTGAAATGACCAATTTGTTCTTTGTTTTTGCTTTTGCAGCTCGTCTCAATCTATAAAACCAACCTCTTCTGTTCAGCTCACTGGAACACAGCTTCTAGTTTATGGGATGAAGTGTTGTCCAATTTGAGAACAAAAAATAAAGTCAACAAAGATCTCAAAGTTGTTGTTACGTTGCCCTCTGACACTAATTTGTGAATGTTTGCCACCATGTTTCAATGTACAAAATAACTTCTGTTTTGCAGCTTCTAGGCCACTAACAAGGACAAGACAGATGTAAAGCATACATTTTCTATTTCACGGTAACCTCCTCTGCAGAAGCAAGAGAGCTGCAAGAAACAAATCATTTCATTAGTGAGGGAAATACAGATGAGCCAAAATGCTGTGCTTCTGCCAAATGATAGCACCCACGAGCTGACTGCTCGGGCCTGAGCTCTGCTCGAGCCTCCTCTGTGTAGACGACAGTCGCTCGCAGTCTGTAATCTGCACTACAAGACTCCATTTTATCCAACAGCAGTTAGCTCCAACTGTAGTCCAAATGCTGAGGCAGAATGGCTCTACATCTTGTTTATGTAAATAAGTACCTACCACTTGTCCAGCACAAACCATAAACAACTGACACACAAAAGACTACTACCTATGAATGGACCATAGTAGACCAGGGACATACAGAAGAAGCAGTGACACTATCAGAGAAACAATGGCTGGGAATACCGAACACAGCGGAACAAGGGACAGCACGGACCCCCACTGGATGGGTGGGCAATGGACTCCCAACTCCGTCCCCAGGGCTTCTGCTCAGCAAAGCCCCCTCCTCGACATGGTTCATGTAAATTGCCAGTGCTTTTCCTCCAGACCCTGCAGGTTTGCGCCAACTGGTGTGTACCTAAACCTAGACAAGTGCATTGGCATCCTTTAGCCAGAAATGCAAATGGCTGGGTTTGTTACGTTAATATCTAATACCTGCAGTGACTTGCTTCAGTTCTAGCCCATTGGAAGGAACTTTTTGTTTCTTTCGCCGGTCATGGGGCTTAAACACAGGGCCTGGGTGCTTAACTTAAGCGCTTCTGCCCAAGGCTAGCACTCTACCACATTGAGCCACAGTGCCACTTCTGGTTTTCTGGTGGTTCACTGGAGACAAGAGTCTAGTCTCACACTTTTTTTTTTTTGCCAGTTCTGGGGCTTGAAATCAGAACCTGAGCGCTGTCCTTGAGTTTTCGCACAGTACCACGTCCACCATTTTCTGTGTATGTGGTACTGGGGAATGGAACCCAGGGTTTCGTGCATGCTAGGCGAGCACTCTACCACCAGGCCACACTCCCCTCCTCCCACAGACTATTATGTCTGTGCTATCTTTGAACCGTAACCCTCAGATCTCAACCTCCGGAGTAGCTAGGATTACGGTCATGAACCACCAGTACCCATCTTTAGAAGAAACTAAACCTCACAGTTACTTTAACTCTTTCTTACCTTTTTGATAACCTACACATTATATTGTATGCAAAGTGCTGTATGAATGTAGAGTTAATTTGATAGGTACAACAGGAATAAAAGAACCTATGATTAATGATTCACAATGG
This sequence comes from Megascapheus bottae, assembly GCF_031878675.1. Classification (NCBI taxonomy): domain Eukaryota; kingdom Metazoa; phylum Chordata; class Mammalia; order Rodentia; family Geomyidae; genus Megascapheus; species Megascapheus bottae. The sequence continues at coordinate 50,256,449 of NC_143525.1, read as the reverse complement.
CATGGAAACCAAGTGAAAAGGCAGTACTTAGTGAACTGAGTCCAATAAACCTGATGTAGTCTGTGAATTTATTGTTATTATGTAAATTCTGGTATCGTGGAAAGGTTGAGATACATCTGTGTTTCTATCATGGCTTGCTCATGACAAGCCCTGAGCCAGCTCAGGGCCAAAAAGGAGAAATGCTCTGTGGACCTGCTGAGTTCAGGACCAGCTAGCTGGGAACGGAACCGCCTGGCTGCCGTAAATTTGACCTGGAAAACAATGAACCAAGGAGACGATTTGGCTCATTTTGAAAATGTGGTCTTCTCTTGAACAGCATATTTGAGACTATGGGGAGGAGGGGTTGTAATGCATGTCATTCACTGGAGGCTCACACAAACAGAAGGACACATGGATGGTAGTCTACATCTGGGGCTGAATCGACCATTCTCTCAAGCATTGTTTAGAATGGCTGGGAATTTATCTGTAACAAGGAGAAAAGAAAGAGATGGCGACCTAGAGGAGAAGAAAAAGGGAAGATGGGGCAAATAGGAAGAGGGACGCTCAGCACAGGTGAGTTGGCATTGGGAGATAATGAATGGTGTTGCCTAATTCTGCGCAATACCCACTTTTGAAGAACGCCAGGCTTTGGGGGAGATCCCTGACATCTCCCCAACCCCACTGCTCGGCAGATTTTTAGGAGCTGGTTTTAACTTATGACTTGCAAGAACACAACCAGCCCTTCTTTCCACGGAAGTCTTTTCAGTGGACGAAAGTCTCAAGGTGCAGCACACAGGGCAGTAGAAGGCCTCACCCTGTACAGGCAGAACCCAGCTTGTCTGGGACACCTTCAAATTCCCATGCTTGGGCTGGGAAGGTGGCTTACAAGTGGAGTGCTTGCCTGGCATGCATGAAGCCATGGGTTCAATTCCTCAGCACCACATAAACAGAAAAAGCTGGAAATGGCCCTGTGGCTCAAGTGGTAGAATGCTAGCCTTGGACAAAAGACGCCCAGGGACAGTGCTCAGGCCCTGAGTTCAAGCCCCCCAAGACTTCCCCTCTTCTCCCCCCCCCCCAAAAAAAAGGTTCAGGTACCCAGGACTTACCAAACTCCACAACCAGAAAACATACAAAAAAAAAAAAAAAAAACCAACCCCAAAACAAAACAACTGAATTCCCCATGTTATACCACCCATCAATAAAGGCTGGAAGTAGATAAGTAGCAAACTGCTTGGAGGAAGCCAAAGAGAATCAGAAAAGGGACTCCCCGCCTCAGTGCTCTGACCTGTCCCCCAGTGCCCCATAGGAGGCTCAACTAGTGTGTTTCATGTGGGATGGTACCTTAGTGGTAGCTGCAGGATGACAAATGGCCACAAGGCGGTGGTGGAGGAATTGTGCCAGCCTGCTGGAAGGGAGCTTGCGGTAAATGCACCTTGTACTTTCACACACAGACCTGGGCCCTCCTCTGCTACTGTCTAGGATGCTATTATACTTCACAGCAGACCCATGAAACTCCGGGTTGGTTTTTTGGGTGCTGTTCCTGGGACTTTAACTCATGACCTGGGTGCTGTCCTTGAGGTGCTTTGCTCAAGGCTGGCACTCTACCATTTGAGCCATAGCTTCTCTTCTGGCTTTTTGGGTTTCTGGCTTTTTGGCTTTTAGATTTTGTTGCCTGGGTTGGGTTCCAACTGTGATTCTCAGATCTCAGCCTCCCAAAGGGCTGGGATTACAGACGTGAGCCGCTGGCACCCAGTAAAGCTTAGTTTTGTGAAAAGGATACAATTTTATTAACTCCCCCAAACCCAGAACCCTTCATTACAACCCTGCTCACTCTCACTCCTTTTCTTTTGTGATTTTCCCTTGCAAACCCTGCCCCAACCTTCTGACATCCTAAAGTTCTCTCAGGACAGCTGGTCCCCAGGGCACAGGGAAGCAGCCAGTTGCTGCCTGCGCTGACAAGGGCTGGAGCCGCTGCAGCAGCTGTGTGCCCCATGCCCATTCCCCAGCAATCTCAACCCTACATTAGACCCAGCCAGTGACCTCTGAGAGCTGCAGAGCATGCGGGCTGGAGGTCCACTGCCTGTCACAGTCATTTTGGAACCTGTCAGCCCCCATGAGAGGCACACAGACTGGTGTCACCGCAGAGTTCTGGAACTGCTGCACGACTGGTAGCTCAAAGCCAGCTGGAAAGAATGTCAACAGGTCTGGAGACCAAATGAGTGGTGCAGAACCGTGGCTCCCTTGGTCACCCGGACACGGAGCCCTTTGGTATGGACGGAGGGTACTGGAGAAATGTAGATATGGCTCCTCTCCTCTGCCAGTGGATCTCACTCGGGACTGATGTTCCCAAATGCTGAGGGTCAGGAGAAACCTAGCTGGTTTGTCCACGTGTAGTCCATTTAAAATGAATCTCCAGACTTTCATATTGAATCAGGTTCCTATGGGTCCTACACAAAATGGCAAATATCTCAGCTGCTCAGAGTTCCTACAAGGGAGGACACATAAATTCTACTCTCAAAAATTCTCAGGCATGGGGGCTGGGAATTTGGCCTAGTGGTAGAGTGCTTGCCTAGCATGCACGAAGACCTGGGTTCGATTCCTCGGTACCACATACATAGAAAAAAGCCAGAAGTGGTGCTGAGGCTCAAGTGGTAGAGCTCTAGACTTGAGAAAGTCCAAGGACAGTGCTTAGGCCCTGAGCTCAAGCCCAAGACTGGCAAAAAAAAAAAAAAAAAATTCTCAGGCAGAGCAGGGCGCCAGTGGTACTCAGGAGGCAGAGATGTGAGGATTGCAGTTCAAAGCCAGCCCGGGCAGGAAAGTCCATGAGACTGTTATCTCCAATTAACTTCCAGAAAAACCAGAAGTAGAGCTGTGGTTCAAAGTGGTAGTGTGGTTGCTTTAAGCTTAAAAGCTCAGAGACAACACCCAGACCCTAGAGTTCAAGCCCCATGATTGACAACAACAACAACAACAACATCAACAAAAATCCACAGGCAGAAGCTGTTTTTACAAAAATTCCACTTGTTTTTTAAACCTGGGAAGTTCTTCCTATTTTTCTTCTTATTTTATTTACGTGGAGGTGCTGGGTCTCTGGGTGAATGTTCTCTCACTATGCTCCACCTTCAACCCCTGGTAAAAGTAGGCATTTTTTCTCAGTTGTTTATTGGCTGCACCAGATTTAATGTGTAGTTAACGCAGCAGTAAGCTGCAGAGAAGCAGGAGAAGGGCTACTGGTGGGCAGGCAGCGGGGCCCAAGATCCCGATGAACAGACGCAAGGCTCAGTATTTTTATTTGCCAATTAAAATTAATTAGACTATGCTTATTTCCCAATTTTGAAACTTAATGAAACAAAAATCTGAAACATGCATACCTCCCCAAGGCCCTAGGGTAGCTTTGGGCCAGGGGCACAGTCACTTGCTAGTCACCTTCTGTGGTGGGTTAGCTAACGCTGCTCCTATTCTAGTCCTAAAGTAGGGAAGAGCAGTGCAAACTATCCACAACAACATACAATGACCAAGAGCCTCTCTCTGCTGTCCCCTCCCCTCTCCCTGTGGACTTCTCTTCACTGACAGCCCAGCTACACTGAGGGAAGGGAAAGTGCTCAGATCGTTAATAGCTCCAACATGATTTTCACTGCTTGTGAATGGAACATTTATCGATTATGTGGTCTTCTGATAAGTACTTGATATATCAGCTACTTTATGGCCCTGGACCTGACTTGCCAGAAGCAGATGGGCATGGTGATGACATTGCTTGTTAGAGGTTTTGTAGGCAGCTCGGTCAGCAGCACAAAAAACATTTACCGGAGAACAAGTTTTCTACAATAGGTAAAACCCACTGTGAAATCAAGGGAGATGAAGGAGGTTGAGACCCAGAAATGAAGGAGGTGGAGCCCGAGGGAGACGCAGGAAGCCAGCTCCGGAGCTTTCCACTTAGATAGAAGATTGACTGCCATCCTAATCTTGAAAAAAACATTCTTTACACCATTGGGGGCCTTAGAAAAACATGCTATCTATCTGGGCAAAGTGGCTTATGCCTGTAATTCTAGCTACTATGGAGGCAGAGATGGGGGAATCATAGTTTGGAAGGTAGGACATCAGGAGCTAGCCAGTACTAGTGGTGTATACACACACACACACACACACACACACACACACACACACACACACACACACATTATATATGTGTGTGTGTATATATCTATTCCTTGCTACGGGGGAGGGGGGAGGGAGGGAGGGAGGGGGATGGAGAGATGCATAGATAGGCACACTATCTAACTAAACTACTAAATAGCCTTAGACATTAAATTTAGAGCTGCCTGTGTTTAGACCAGCTTTTACTGTATGTCTTGTCCTGCTGGATGTAGCCTGACCCTAATTACAATCAACAGCCTGCACTGTGTCTTCCAAGGTCACCCTTGCCCTCTGACCCTGCAGTGACTCACATGCTGAGCCACCCACAGAACCCACCGGCTTCCACACAGTGGCTCCCTAAATGGTTTGTCTATTGTAATATGCTAGATTAGGAACATTTTTTCTCTGAAGATAATGTAAATAAAGTGTGTTAAAACTGACACATGACTTGGGGCAATCGAATTAATTCAAACAATATTCATTAAAGAAGTTTGTCAACAGAGCCTGTGAGTGGCTCACAACCTATGACCTGCTCACCTCATTCCAGGAATGAATATGTGACCTTTGAAAACAACAAGTTCCACGGTCTGCAAAGCACAATGGCAGCCTAGCACCCAACATGAAGACTGACTTTACAGCACTAGAGAAGTACTTACAACTGTCCATACATGTGACAGAATATTAAAGTTGAAAATGAAGCAGGCAGGTGCAGAGCGCAGCCAGGCTACGGCATGCCGAGGTAACTGCTTACAAGGCAAGTCAATATACCATGGAGCCATGCCCCGAGTCCTGCTTTTTGCTGGTTATTTTTTAAGGTAGTGTCTTCTTTCCTGCCCAGGCATACGCCTGGCTTCCCGTCATTGCTGGGGTGCCAGGCACGGGCCCCCACGCCCTGCTTTCCCTCACTGAGCTGGAGTAACATGGACTCTGCTGTCTGAGCTGGCCTGCAGCTTCAGTTCTGCTGATCTCAGGCGCCCACATGGTTTGGAATGGCAGGCAGGCAGCTTGTCATGACACTGCATCTACCTACAAGACCAGAAGGGGCTGCACAGCTGTTCGCAGGGCCGTACCTCGTCCTCAGTACCCCAAGGAGCCGGGGTACAGGCATGAGCCTCGGGCATCTCAGCTGGAAAGCCACATTTCAAAGAGAATAGCTAATTATTTGAATGCTTTCCTGCCAGAGGGATGGAGAGTGGGAAGAGTCTTGAGGACAGAGGGGCAGTCTGGTCCTGGATTCTGGGTGGTACCTCAGGCATACCAGCCAGAGCAGTGGCAGGCCCGGGTGACGCAGTGTGGACGGTGGGGAAGCAAGCAGGTCTGGCCTGGGCTCCCATGGGGCTCTGCTGTCCATCGGGCAGCTAACCATCTGGTCCTTCGCCACTCACATGCTGCTGTCTCCTGAATTACGTCTGCTCTGGGTTATTAGTGAAAAGCAAATGTGAAGCCATATGGGAAGTACCTTGTAAATTATAGAGTACTACACAGTGGATGCATGCCGGATTGCACTCCCCTCACACTTTCAAAGCAGTTGCACTCGTTATCTATTGCTGGGAAAGAGAGCCTCAGGCTCACACACTGATTGAAAAGGTAGCAATTAGAGTCCTGTCTTCCTATAAGGACTAGATGGCATTCAGACTCAAGTTCCTGCTCTCAGACCACAGTTTCTGGGTCCTGTTGCTAGCAGAGCTCCCTGCAAGGGTGAGGTGGGAGGAGCAATGACATTGTGATGGCACCTGGAGACCTGAACACAGCCTTCCTGGCATGCCTGCTTGAGCACGGCACTGCACACAATGTCCCCTGGCATCCTCCCTCCCTCTCCCACTCCCAGAGCTGCCTGCAGCAGTCAGGGTGCAGTCGACCGGCAGGGCAGAACGCAGAAGGATGACACCCATGTTTGTCTTTCAGAAAAGGCAGTGCCAGTGGCTCTCCTGTAATACTAGCTATTTAGGAGGCTAAGATCTGAGACTCACAGTTTGAAGCAGCTCAGGCAGAAAAGCCAAAGAGAAGACTTATGCCCAACTAATTACTCAGAGGTCAGAAGTGGAGCTGTGACTCAAGTGGTAGAATGCTATCTCTGGGCAAAAAACCTCTTAGGGACACTGCCCAGAACCTGAGTTCAAGGCCCAGGACCAGCACCAAAAAGGGCAGTTTACTGGTAACATCAGGTCAGCAATGTGTTCCTGAGAAGGCCCTGCCCCCGTCCTGCAGGCTGTCCAGTCTCCACTCCCTGGGAAGCTGCATTCCAGAGGAGGCAGACCAGAAAAGCACTTGGCACCACGCTGGTGGACGCTGAGCAGCCTGCTGTGTGTAGGCCAGACCCTGGCCAGGCAGCAGGCCTGCTCCGGCCACAAGGCCCCGTGGCTGGCTGTGCAGCAAACCCGAGGTGCACATCAAAATAAAGGGAGGGGCTTGCCCACAAGCTTCAAGTCTAACAACTGGCATGGGGTGAGAAAAAGAAAAACGGCCACATAAAGGAGGGGATGTTTTCAACGGCTTCTGCACACACTCAGAGAACACGCCGCTCACCACCAACGAGGAAATTCACCTCTCCGTGGAGATACCACTCACCGCAGCTTAATTCAGCTGTGACTGTGGCACCTCTTCCGCTCAGCTTTGGCTGGCAGACATGAATGTCCCCGCAGGGCACTGGTGATGAACTGCGGGGGAAGCTCTAGTGTCAGGAGCCATTAGGAACGTGCTGTGCTGGGAAACGGCCCACCCGCCTGGGCATCCTCATTACCAACGCGGCCACACGTGTGGTGGGCACGGCTTGGCATGCTACTCTCTGACAGGAAGGAGTCATGAAGGTCTCTGCGCCTCCAGAGACCCCATGGCCAGACATGTGCACAAAGCAGGGCTTTGAGCCTTCGGTGGGCACTGCCGCCACCAGAGCCAGAGGCGGAAGGGGGAAGGCACTGACACTCCTCTTTCCTACGAGGTAAGGGAACCCCACGAAGGGGTGAGAGCTGGGTCTGCCGTCAAGCCTGCCCACCCCCACAAGGCCTTCAGGAAGGAGCTGGATGTGATATGCAGGAAGACTCTGGATGGTAAAGACTCACTTATCTAAAATTCAGTGCCAGGCCAGCACTACGACCCGCTCGGTGTCCATGAGGCAGGAATCCACTCAAGACAGCTCCTGTAGGTACTGGACTGCGAGGTGAGGGGGTGCGGGTCTGCTTCTGTGCTCTGCCCTTCTGTGTTCTTCTCCCCAGTGAGCTGGGACAGCCTCCACACACAGTCCACAGACAAGCACCTTCCCTGGCACGCCGTCATTACACCTGCCAACGTGCCTCCCCTCTCCGACCCCAGGGCTTTATTTTTCTGTTTCTCCTTTTCTTTTTAATTAATTTCCTGGGGTAGGGTACAAATGAAGGTAAGGAGAGCTGTCCCTGCTCGGTGCCGCGTGGTGCTCACATAGCCCAGTGCTCTTCCCCAGTGCTCACTCACATAAAGGAGCTCTCCTGGGCTCTCCCAGCAGACACCAGTCCCTGGAGGGCAGTGACTCAACCTTGCCGGACCTCCAGCTGCTTTGAGCCAACTCTGCACAGCATGGTTTCTTGAATAATTATTCACAACTGGTAACATTATCCCAAATGAAAGAGATGGAAAGAATTCCAGGGGCCCTCCACATCACCCCCATTGCCTAAGTGAGCAGGCCAAGGGCTGCTGCGGTTTGGATGAGTGTGTCCCCGAGATACTTGTGTGGGAAGGAAATCCTAATGTGACCGTGTGGGAGAGGGGCATCTGAGAGGTGACTAAGTTTCCTCCACAAGAGGCAGTGGGCTCCAGCTGATCCCTTTCTGCCTTCTGCCACACAAGGATGCAGCAAACCTCCCTTCTGGAGGCCTGAGACCAATCTCTTCAGAAAAGGAGCCTGCTGCTGCCTGGCCTCTGGACTTCTCAGCCTCCAGTCTATCTGGGGTGAGCAGCATGGACAGATGAAGACACAAATATGATAAAATTCAGTTGCTCAGCACAGCACCTGCTACAAAGCAGGCGCTGCTGACAGCAGCGATCCATGTCTGAACTCTTTGGGGCCTCCTCTACCCTGGGTCCAGGTCATCATTCTTGCCCTCACATACTGCAGGCACATAAGCCCAGGAACATGAGCGGGACGTATCTGCCAGGACTGCTGTATAAAGCTGCTTACAGAGGAGACACTACCTCCAAGGTACAGTCCTTCTATTCTCTTCCCTGTCTCCAAGATAAAAGTGTGCACCTCTCCCTTAACATTACCTTTTCCCAGAAGACAGAAACTTGATCTCATAGATCTTTATTATTTTACATATGCTCACTGGCCACCTGGAACAGAGTAAGTATTCAATCCACTCAGGAGCTATTCAGGAGGCTGAAATCTGAGGACTGTTGTTCAAAACCAGCCTGAGCAGACCAATCTGTAAGTCTTATCTTCAACTAACACACACACACACACACACACACACACACACACACACACACACACACACACACACAGTTACCAATTCTAGCCAGGTGGCTCATGCCTGTAATCCTAGCTACTCAGGAGGCTGAGATCTGAGGATCACAGTTCAAAGCCAGCCCAGGCACTAAAGATCTTGAGATTCTTATCTCCAATTAGCCACTAGAAAACTGGAAGTGGTCCTATGGCTCAAGGAGTAGGGCAGTATCCTTGAGCTGGAGAGCTTTTTTATCTCAGAATGAACAAGTACTAGGCTGATCCATGATGTAGAACCACTATTCTTCCTTTTTTTGGGGGGGAGGGGGGGAGGGGTGCCCTGGTCCTGAAACTCTGGGTCTGGGTGCTCTCCTTGAGCTCCTTCGGCTCATGACTAGTGCTCTAACATCTGAGCCACAAAACTACTTCTGGCTTTTTCTCTGTGACTAATTGGGGGTAAGAATCTCATAGCTCTTCCTGACTAGGCTGGCTTCGAACCCTGATCCTCAGATTTCAGCCTCCTGAGTAGCTAGGAATGCAGGCTTGAGCCACTGCCCCCAGCTATGGAGAATCTTCTTAACCTGAAAGTCAGGGTTAGTGTCTAATATAGCATGCAGTGGACTCTGAACCCTGCTTGAACTATCCTGCAGCAGGGACACGGACACAATGAGCACAAATAACAAGATGCTGGAAATCCAAAGCAGCTGAGCCCCTGTGTTAATGACACCTCGTACAAACAATGCTGGCAACACTGTGACACCATCTGCACGGTCAGACGAGACAACACCCACGCTCTGGCACTCAGAAGATGCCATCTAAGAAGCACCTCAATTCAGCCAAAGTATACATGAAAGGAGAAGGAAAATGATTTCGGTAACACATGCCCAGGGACGCTGAGATCAGGTGACCACTACACAAAGGTCACAAATGTTTCTGTTAAACATGCAGGTGTATGCATCACAATTTTTAATGCAACAGAATATTGAGGACGAAGAGTTGTAGGGGTGGATTTACTTCTCACAGAAATCAGACAAGAAGTCGGACTCCCATTAAAATGCACACAAGTCAGAAGATGCAAAGAGGCAATCAAGCCGCTCACATGTAACTGTTCTCTACTTGTGACATAGTTCAGCCCCCTACAGTCCACATTTCAAACAAGACTGCAGTCTATTTTCTAATACAGTCTAATACTGTCAGCAGTGCTGACAGTATCAGAACGGCGGATGGGAGGAGACCCATCAGCTGAGGACAGTAAGGACAAATTAATGACTCGGTGGCTGAAGGCGTATCATCTGACCTGCCCTCCGCCTGCTCCTCTATGCTCTGCATCCATATGGTGCTGCTGAGTGAGCCACACGCATGCACACTGCAGCACGCACTTCTCGCAGAGGACAGACTCGTGGAAGTCCGCTGAGGCTCTTACCTCCAATCAACTACTCAAAAAGGCCACGTTGAGCCAGGAGCTATGGTAGCTCACACCTGCAATCTTAGCTATTCAGGAAGCTGAGATCTAAGAATTGCCTTTCCTGGCACTAAAGAACATGAGGCACTTATCTCCAATTCATCACTAGAAAAGGGGAAGTGGTGCTAAGGGTAGGGCAGTAGCCTTGAGCTGAAGAGCTCAGGGACAGCAGTCAAGTCCAGAGTTCAAATCCTATGACCCACAAAATAAAATAAATCAATAAGCAAGCAAGCCAGACGTTAGAAGTGGCCCTGTGGCTCACGTGGTAGAGCACTAGCTTCCAGCACCCAAATCAGAGCTCAAGCCCCATGACTGACAAAAGCAAAAACAAGCACGCAAACAAAAGCCAGAAGTGGTGCTATTGTCCAATTGGTAGAACATTCTCCTTAAGCAAAATAAGTCCAGACTGCGCAGGGCCAGAGTTCAAGCCCCCAAATGGGTAAAAAACAAATCAAATCAATAAAAATAATAAAGATGCCTTGAAAATGGGGAGGGGAATTATAGAGGAAGTGAATACAATTAAATTTAATTAGATGCATGGAAGTATCACAATGAAACTCCCTTTGTAATGAATATATGCTAATAAGTGTTAATAAAAATAGATAAATCCCCTTAATTTATTTAGTTTATTTCTTAGGGGAATAAACTGATTTTCAACTGTCCTAGCTACCTAAAATTTGGTCACTTTAGTCAACATTTTGGTAGTAAATTAACAGCCATTAAGGCATTATTTCTTCGCTTTGACCCTATCTGGTGACAGTAAGTGTTGTGGCCATTCTTCCGTGTGGCTCCCCTGGGCTCCCTTACCTTCGGATGCCCCTAGCTGCGCACAGGGGAGGACAGACACCAGCAGGCCTGGGCTCTGGTGGTGAGGATGGGTGCACCTCCCACCTTCTGACTGTGTCCAAACGACCAAACTAACGGGTGCCTGCCTTCCTGGGCTTTCATGCAGTGTGTGTGCGTGCGTGCATGCGTGCATGTGTGCGCACGCGCACTGAAAGCACTTGTAATTTTTGTGTTTAAATTACAAAAAGTATTGTGCCATAAATCTAATCCTAACTATTACTTTTTCACCCAACACTGTGCATTTAAAAACAGTTAAATCAACTTTAATGAGGTACCATTTGCATGCCATGAAACGCACTATCTCAAGATTTACACTCTGCAGCTTTGACAAATGTGTCTCCGTTACCACCATCACCAGAGCTCCACGGAGGACATTTTCATCACACCCAAGACTCACTCCCACCCCCACGCCTAGCCCTGTCCAGCAAGCGCAGCTCCTTTTTTGTTTTTGGCTAGTCCTGGGGCTTCGACTCAGGGCTCTAGGAGAGCGTTCTGCTTCTTGCTTTTTTCTGTGTATGTGGTACTGAGGAATGGAACCCAGTGCTTCATGAAGGCTAGGCAAGCACTCCACCACCGGGCCACGCTCCCAAACATTATACATCTGCCTTCCTGGCCTTCACATGTCCCAGACTGAACCCCCAACCCACTGTGAGCTGGCTTATGTTTGTAAGACATCAAAGAGCAGATATTTCTAGTTACCAGTGTTCAGTGGACTTTGACTATCATGTTTAAGAAATCATACATAAAGCTTGGTTTTGTCTTCCTAGTATGTGTAATGATAAAGATGTTAATTCTGCAGAATGGCGTGAGTTAAAGCTCTTCAAACAGAACTCAAATCCAGAGCATGGACTGAGCCCCACTGTGAGCTCTCAGATACCCTTGCTCAAGACAAAGTCAGGCTGCGAGTAGGCGGCCCCGCCCTCCATGCCATGTCCTAACCCCCTGCCCTGCAGAGCCCACGCGCTTTACACAGAAAGCAATCTGCTTCCTCCCAGAACTGTCCTGCCATATCCTTTGCACCTCTATGAGACTTACACAAAACACTGTATCTGTAGACCACGTAGGAGAGAAGTTTAAAATCTGAGTCTTTCAATTATTAAGTACAGCAGTACATGCTCCATTATTTATATCTTTAACCTCTCAGTAGTGCTTTCGTTTTGTGAGCACAGATCTTGCATATACTTATTCCCAAATTGAATTTATTTTTTGGACAAATTTATTTCCCATTCCAATGATGTCTGGGTAATTATCTTATGTCCTGGAAGTCTGCTAAAATGAGTTATTAGTTCTAGTGACTACTGAGTTCTCATGTCTTTCTATGTAATCATGCTGTATGTAAATAAATGAGGTTTTATTTCCATCCTGGCATTCAGTGTGTCCCTCCCCCACCCCTACTCTTGTGGCCATAATGGTTTCCAGAACAACACGGAATAGGAATGGGGAGAAGCTCTCCAGTCCGCGGGAAAGGCTCTGCCTGGCAGGTTGTTGAGTTCAATGTGAACTGAGCACTGCCTGTGTGTGGCATGTGCTGGTCAGGAACAATGGTGTCCCTGTCCTCTATGTCAGACTTCCACCTTCTCTTCTCTACCTCTCCTCTCTACCCCCCTTTCTACCTCCTTCTGTCAAGAAGAAACCACTTTCCTTAGGTAACAGTTACACATTCTAGACATATATTTATGGAGTTTTAAGATCATTACCTTAGGATCTTCTATGTTCATATTCTAGTTCTTGCTTCCTTGCTCCTTAGTCTTCTTTTACTCTTTTCATATTTTCTACTCCCATGGGAATTCCTTCACCCACTCTTCTAGCTCTGATTTGTTTTGATTAATTTACGTCCCCAATGCTGCTTCTCAATCTACCTCTTCAATCACATCTTCACACTTGGTGTCTCCAACAGAACGGTCTATTAGTCATACTGAATGATAGTCACTGTAATATTCCCCTTGGTTAATGTGGCGGTGTCAATTCTCTTTGCCAGGAAGAGGCAGCACAGATTCTCCCCACTTTTTCCTTCCCTGTGGAGCCCCTCCCATAGCCAAGCAAGGGAACCACATAGGACAAGATGAGGAGAGTCAGACACATGGTCAGAAAGCTGCCTCGCATGCTCTTGTCTGTGCTCTGAGATCCCCGTCCACATCGCAGACTCTGTTCCTGTCTCCATCCCAACCCCGGCAGGGAGCCAACAACCTCTGACCCAGTCTCACTCTGCCCTGTGGGACCTGGAGGATGAAGCCCAGAGGATGGAGTCAGCAAGCAGGACCATTCTATGTATTTTCATTCTTTCTTATAAATCATGTGTGCACATAGTACATGCTCAGTATGTCAGTACTAGGCTTCAACTCAGGGCCTTGCACTTTTGCTCGGCTTATTTGATCAGGCTGGCATCCTACTACTTAAACCATGCCTCCAGTTCTATGTTTTTGCTAAGGGCAGAAAAAGAGTCTTACAAACAACAGATGACTCCAAAATCTACTAGAAAGCCAGGACCAAGTTTGCAAAGGAGCAGAGGATGGCTAAGGCCCTATTGTGAAGCCCTCCGAATGGTGGAGTCATTTGTTCACAAATGGATTCCAACCGCACCGCTCCATAACTAAGGGCTACAACACAAAGTGCAGGTGTGTGGAAAGAAGGGCCAGGCAGCGCTTCTTCCCGTGTAGCAGGCAGGCAATGGCACTGGGATCAGCTTTTTCAAAAAGAAGGAACAGAGCACAGTGCCCAGGCATGGTGGAGGAACTGAGGGCAGGAAATGACCTCTAGCTTCAAAGAAGTTTCCTTTCAGAAGATACCTGGGAAAACAAGTAGTTAACTACCACTTGATATTTCAAAAAATCCCTGTTTCCAAAAGCAAGGCGAATGCCACAGCAATGACTGAAACGAAGCAGGCAGGTACACTGCGCAGCCCGGCCAGGCACAATGATGGACAGCTCCGTATCGCCTGCACTTCAGGCTGTGTTCACGGTTGCCACCTCTTGCTGGGCAAAGAGAGAGAGAGGCTTCCATGCTAGCTAACATGCATTAACACAGCACCATTAACGTTTAACTCCTTGAAATCCTCCACCTAATCGGAAGGGAGGAAATGGGTTTCATGACCTCTCTTCAATCCAAAACAACATCTATCATTTTCATTACTAGACAATATGACTGCATGCTGCACAAGGCAACAGGCATTCGTCTAATTTACAGCAGGTCCCACAGCAAATAAAGCACCCCTGGATTATAATTTTCGGTAGTACACAAATAATAAATACCCATAATAAATTTAAAATGGTATTATGCCACTCAGTCAAAGAAATAGAAAACAGCCAGAGGGGGGAAAATGTATCCTGGATTCTTATACTATATTGATACATAATGGTGAGTAAGGTAATTACTTATACAGACTAGTGTAATTGCTCATTTCAGTATTATTGAAATCAGCTTCCGAAGCTAAGAAAGACTAATGTAAAAACAGCAGAGGAAACAAACAAACAAAACAACCCAGAGAGCAATGTCTTCCATTGAAGCCTTGATCATCACTTACGATTCATAAATATACTTGAGGACACAGGCATACACATAAGTTGTATTTATAAAACAAGACTATATCATGTCTACAAAACATCTAAGCAACCATGTCTTATACAAGGTCTGCTATATTTTTCAAAGCCATCCAGGAACAAACTGGGAAATGAAGCAGAGGAGAAGGGAATGGGAGAAGAGGGAACTAAAGAGGAGGAAAGGGTGAGAGAAGGAGAGGGGAGGAAGGGAGAAGGGGAGGGAAGGACAGAGATAAGAATGGCAAGCCCTTGGTCTCATTCAAAGAATTCAGAGTTTTAAGAGAGCAAGAATCACTGGCATAAAAGGAAATTGCACCTTCATAGTAGACGAAGGGTGGACAGCTTGACCAAGCTGCAAAATGTGGTATCTTGGACACTTTTATGTGCGGTGGGAGATGAAGCATGTCAATTTTGTGAATACTGTTATGGGGTTTTCCAAGGACTAGTAAGGCTTTTTCAGCAATCAGGGGACAGGGAGGGCCATGACAGAGTAAGGGCCAAGATGACATTTGAGACATGGGTAGAAGAGATGATAGCTCCCGGAAACACATGGGCACTGAACCAAGAGGCAGTTTCGGCTGTGGTCAACCATGGCTGGGGGACTGTTTGGGAGGCAGGAGGCATGGATATTTGGCAACGAATTCTTGGCTATCATACTGCATTGGTGGCTTTATTATTCCTTTCTGCCTGCCTTCCCTATCTAAGGGCATTCATTTCCTGGATCACTTTCTGTTCAGGAGATAACATGGCACTCATTTACAGCTAGATTCTGAGTCTATTTGGTGGGGCAGGAACTGCCCTACAGCCCAAACTTTGGCCCATTGCCTGTTTTTATAAGTAATATTTTATTGGAGCACATACATACTCATCTGTTTACCTTCCATCCACAGCTCCTTCCCACTACAACAGCTGGAACTTCCGATCCAAAGGTGACCCTTCACAGAAAAATTGGATATCAATTGGGCGCTGGTGGCTCACGCCTGTAATCCTAGCTACTCAGAAGGCTGAGATCTGAGGATCCAGGTTCAAAGCCAGCACAGGTATGACAAAGTGTGTGAGACTCTTATCTCTAATTAACCACCAGAAAACTGGAAATGGTGCTTGGTTCAACATGGTAGAATGGTAGCCGTGAAATGAAGAGCTCAGGAACAGCACCCAGGCCTAGAGTTCAAGAACCATGGATGATCAAAAACAAAATCTCATATTGTTACAGTATCTCACTTTGTTATCTGATATGTTGAATTTATTTGTATTTGGTTATTTGAAATTTGATAGGGAAGGGAGGAAAACCAAGACGGGTGGGGGGGTGAGGGGGAGGGTAATGGGTACCAAGACATGTGAAAGGGTATCAATGTATGTAAATTAATGTACCTTCTATCTGGCAAATATCATGTAACCCTTTTATTAATTACAATAAAAATATATTAAAAAAAAACAACAAAAAAACCCCAAAATGAAACAAAAAGAGAAAAGTCTGATACCTAGTGAGAGCTACAGAGATCCCCCAAGTGCTGGTTAAAAACCAGGAACATGGACTGGGAGTTTGGCCTAGTGGTTAAAGTGCTTGCCTAGCATGCACGAAGACCCGGGTTCGATTCCTCGGTACCACATACATAGAAAAAAGCCAGAAGTGGTGCTGAGGCTCAAGTGGTAGAACTCTAGCCTTGAGAAAGTCCAAGGACAGTGCTCAGGCCCTGGGCTAAAGCCCAGGACTGGCAAAAAAAAAAAAAAAACCAGGAACATCAACACACTGAAATGGTAATCTGACATTTACCAAGAGCTTTTAATGGTCTAATGGAGATGACCTCAATATAATGCTGCGGTTTAAGTACATGAAATGGTAAATTTAGTCTTCGTAAGGGGGAAAATTGGTAGTCAATATACCAAAAGAAGGTTGATATTCTAAAAACATGAATAAATACTGTCTAACTATGTCCTCTTCAATCTCATTTGAAAGCATGTTTTTAAATTCAACTGTTACAAAGAAGTGCACATTTTCCCTGCTGCATCCAGAGGCAGTGGCCAGTCAGCAAAGGCTCCATTCAATCTAATTTCAGGACCTCACTAAGCCTTAAAGTATTTTCCTGTAATAGATCTGCCCACCAGAGACCGGACTCTATTACTCCATGTCTGGATATCCAAGGACCATTATCCTCACCATGACAGACTGATTTCAAAGTCCATCTAATGATAACTGAATTAATTTCATCTGTTCTGCACTGTACTTCCTACAAAAATTTAATTATGTGGTTAGTACAAAAAGGATCTTAGGTAGCTGTGACAGGAATCCGTTGCCCACTGTGAGAGAAAGTCTACTCTCTAACCACACGCGGGCCACCAGCTACTTCTTCAGGAGAGCAGGCAGCTGCCTACGAGCAGTCTAGTCTGTGTCACTCTGGGCTTGGGGAAGAAGAGGAGCTCCCCAGCTCCCCAAATGTGAGGAGGGGAGATGGGAGGGGGAGCAGCGTGGAAGGTGCAAGCAGGTGCATGTGCCTGGTGGACATAAGCCCGCGTTCTGTCCCCTTGGCACCCAAGAGCCCAGCAACCCCTGCCCCACAGTGTGGGGGCAGGGTCTGATGGCAGAGCTGCTGCAGTGTGCACTGTGGGGCTGATCAGCCGAGACACAATGACACTGGAAAACCCAAGGAGAAGGCAGGCAGAGGGGCAAGCCACACAGCCAGTTCTATGGGGACTTGTGGCTCCTGCAGAAGCCAGAGCCCCTTGCTGCACTGTATTTTCCACTTTCCTGCTTTATTCTTCCCCAGATCAGAACTGCCCTGATCTAATGGTCTGAGCAAGACGGGGGGTTGCACAGCTGTATCAGATTACTCAGGTCACTTTCCTGTATCTCTATCTTAGGGCCCCCACAGTTCTAGGAGGTCAGATCATTCAGAGCCCCTTACAATCTGGCCACGCCTCTGTGTCTGATGGAGCTGACCTCCACTCTTAGGATGTGGTAGTCCATGAGGGTCTGTCTGTGTACACCTGCTCCTCTTGCAACCCTACCATCAGAACACTCAGCCCTCAATCCTGGCTCCTATGAGGATGCTCAGATCTCTGGGGTCTGGGGGACTTCCCTGTCCTCTGGCACAGGGCAGCCCCAGGCACCATCAATTCACTTAGCCCTGAATCACCAATTCAGACTCTTTGTTTTGCATAAAATGTTACATTGAAAATACGAACTTGGGCCAGGAGTTTGGCCTAGTGGTTAAAGTGCTTGCCTAGCATGTATGAAGACCCGGGTTCGATTCCTCAGTACCACATATATAGAAAAAAGCCGGAAGTGGTGCTGAGGCTCAAGTGGTAGAGCTCTAGCCTTGAGAAAATCCAAGGACAGTGCTCAGGCCCTGAGCTCAAGCCCCGGACTGGCAAAAAAAAAAAAAAAAAAGAAAAAAGAAAATACGAACTTTCAGCATGCATCTTATCTCAGCAGGGACGCGTGGTGTCTCTCTGCAGTCCCCAGAAGGCTCAGCTCGGCTGCCCTGGCAGCTGTGGCAGGGAAGCTCAGCAGAGACACAGCTGGTCTCCCCGCTCCCCCCCTACCCCCTAGGCAGCCCTTCTCCTCTCGGTCATCTCTAACTTTCTAGGCAAGCATTCCACTACTAGGCTACGCTCCCTAATGCCACAGGAAGGCCTGGCAGTGTGCTCAAGCCCTGGGGTTGGAGGGGATGGCAGGGAATCCACAGCCATGGGCGAAGGCCAGCTGCCACTTCCTCTCTCCCCCCACAGGGATGAGGCTACAGACAAAACAGCAAAATCATGCTCCTCTAGCTCAGCAGTGCTGCAGCCTGATGGCATCCAGAAGCGTCTCCCAGGATCACCACTGTGTCACTTATCCCCCAGGGGCCCACACTCCCGGAAGCTTCTTTCTCTGGAGAAAGGCCCAGGACACTGAATCTGGGTTGCTGGTAAACCTGGGTGGAGGCCCCGCCAAGGATGCAGTGTGCCACCTCGGCTGCCGCCCACTACGGAGTATTTCTTTGCCATCTGGACAACACTGCCTCATGAGGGCCTAGCAGCCAGCACAAAATGGAAGTGAGTCATAAAGAGCAGAGCTTAGCCGCCTGGGAGGTCAGGTTTGGAGGCAGGCTGTGGCACTCTGGGACATCCCCGGCCCCGGGGTCTCAGGCAGGCTATCTGGGAATACCACAATCCCGCCGTGCACTGGACTCTAAAAAGAATGGTGGCGGGTCATAACTTTCATTTTTTTTCTCTTTTAGGCTGCTAAGAAAAAATTGAAGGATGATACTTCAAGCAAAGAATGAAATGACTTTTTTTTTTTTGGCCATAATAACCTTTTCCTTCCAAAAGAAAGTGTGTTGCCAGTAAGACCAATCTTAGTACCACCTAACAGTGCTTTCACATGAAAGAAGGTGTGCACGGGGGATTCTGGGAAACCATCAAGCAGCAGACTGCATGTGGCCCGGGCCAGGAGAGACACACACTCGCTCACCAAGAGTAAATCCTGGGTGTCTGCCTAGAGAAGACCAGACCTGGAAAATGGGGCAAGTACCTTTAACTCTGGGGTTGGAGATGCAGCCACTGTGGCAGGGAACTTACCAGCGCAGGGCAATCTTGATGGGGGTGGTGAGGCAGGATGTGAACAGGTCGGCCGGGAGGTCAGGGATCATGGGCAGGAGCTCATTGGCCTCACAGGCTGCCAGCTGGATACAGTTCTTCATGGATGGGGGCAGGGGCATCTGGGCGAGGGGGTGGTTTGGGTTAATCGCAGCTACCTATGGAGAGAACACGGGAAGGACAGGCTTAGCCGGGGAGGAGCTCGAGGGCCTACTGCAGAATCCTCTCCTGGAGAGTGGAGACAAGGCTGGGAAGCTCATGGGAAACAGTCCCCGAAGCAGAACATGACGGCACAGCAAACTCGTTTCCTTTGGAATCCTGCCTCCATGACCACACCAAGCCCACGGGGCCTGCCGGGCCCTGCTGTGTCCGTTGATGCTCAACACGCCATCTTTAAGCTAGCATAGCCTTATTTAGGTTGAACATGGCATGAAAAATGCAAAACAAGATGCCGAGTGACGGCTGGAGCAAGCATGCCCAGCACAGCCAGGTGGGTAGAGCATTTTCCCCTATGGTCCCAGTATTCTAACAAATGTGCACTGATAATTGAGGAGGAGATTGTCATGTGCTTGGTGGTACAGTGACGCCGTTTGTTGAGGCCCAGGGCCGGGGTAGGGTGGAGGTGTCACTGCAGTCTGGGAAGGAAGGCCCCAAGCTAACTACAGCACACGAGGGGAGAGTGAACACATTTATCCCATGATTTAATGAAGTCTAGTTAAAAGTGTCAATCTTGCTCTCTTGCTTGCTTTTTGAGACAGACGGGGTCTTCGGGGCTGGCCTTGAAACTGCAATCCTCCTGTCTTAGCTTTCTAAGGACTGGGTGTGCAGGTGTGTGCCAGCACATCCAAGCTGCCAAAAGCATTATTCTCTTAACGAATGCTTAAAAAAATGACAGGACTGGCTGACACTTGGCTTAGGGAATTGTCACATGTCCCTGCTGTACCACCAAAGCCATCACATCCAAATGAATGAGGCCCAGACACCACAAGCACAGGGCTTCCTTCCTCTGCCTCACACCAGGCACGTGTGTGCCAACACGGGAACCGGTCACAGGCCTTGTTGTCATTTCTTGAAAGAGCACACCTCAGGAAAACCCACGAGGTTCGGAAGCAAGGTTGACTAAGCGTGATGCCTGGAGGGGGGGTGTGTGTGGAGAACTGTGTGTGGGCACACGGCGCGGAAGCCCCTGACAGGCGTTCACGGAGCACAGGTGAGAACCCTTCATCCATGAAGGGCCTTAGCCTCCAGAGGCGAAGGGCAGGCAGCCACGCCCACCTCGGGGCCTGCGAGGACCAGAGGCACGTGCATGGCGCGTGCGCTAAGGAGGGGAAGTCCCAGGCATCCCAGACCACGTGTCAGCTGACTAACAAAAGCAGACCTCAGGGCAGAGGCAAAGGAATCACTTAAGACTGGAGAGACATTTGCATTTTCATTAGTTGGCCTAAATTACTATGTTGAAGAATAACGTGTCGGCAACCAAGATACTGAAATATTAACCTGGAAAAAAATCCTGCCTATATGCTTGCCCACACAAGGTCCAGGAACCCCGTCCCCATCCCCACCCTCTTCACTCACCGATGTGTTCCACACACATTATTTGGCCATAATGAAAAGTAATATATTATGGAGCCCCAATTTAATCCAAACCATCTTGGTTAGGGGTTTGACAAACACAGCTCCATCTCTAACCTGATAAGATGAAGCAGAATGCCAGGCAGAACATGCTTCTGATGGGGTTTTATTTCTTTACAGCACTGCTCTACAGCGAGGACCAGGAACGTGGTATCACGGAGCACTCTTCACATGGCCTCCAGAGTCTTCTGGTGATTTGTGACTTCAGTGACAACCCAGGCTTGTGTTATAAACTCCATGGGTGCAGACCACATTGCCACACCAACCACCGCAGTCAGAAAGGAGGCGAGCAGGGAGGCAGCATTTCTACCCGGGGAGGGCAGGGACTGTACACAGCTGCTTTAAGACTTGTAGAGATTGTGTATGCGTCACCACTTTCGCCCCTTACTGCCAGCTCCTTCTAGTTGCACAGGCGTCACACCATTCCTCAGAGCTCTTTTGCATAGTGATCCTTTCATCTGCTCTGTAACACTAACTTCATTCTCAAAGATGTTCGACAATGAGGAAACAGGCTTCAGGGAACAAAAACTCTGTCTGTCTGTCTGGTTAATATAAGGCCACAGAGGCTAGCAGCTGCTCCTGATTGCAGGACACTTTTTATTCCATCATCTCATCTGATTCTTCTTGAGTCTATTCCAGGTACCCACGATACCAAGGTTCCAGCATGTTCAGTACCCTTTAAATGCAGTATTCCCCAAAGTGTGCTGGCTCCTTGCTAGCCAACCTGGTGACAGTGGTATATAATGCGCTGTCATTTCACTGCTCATTAATGCTTGCTGTAACAGCTCAATCCCCTCTAATGGAATGTACTAACGGTTGCATGTTTTATCAGTAATCATCTCTACTACAGAAACAGAAAACTCAAAGTACAAATCAAATGCTTGTATATGCAATATCAAAACCAATATAAATACATCTTTTAATAAAAACTGCCATTTTTATGTGTAATATAAAATGTGCCATGTTATGTGGGGGGGGAGGTTTGCTGGGCTTCCCACAGGCTAGACTAATACTCTAGCCCTGTTCTAACGATTTTAAATGTACAGTTCAGAGTTGGGTGGTACTAAGTACCACCAGAACTCAGCAGATTCTTTTTTTCTTTTTTTAAGAAGAGAGAAGGCAAGATTGCGTGCAAAACCATTTTCTGGGCTCCGGCTTTATAAGCTAAAATAGATCAACAAAGCAACCGGCTCTGCACAGGAAATTAGTTTCCGGTCTGTCGCATCAGCCCTGCTATGCAGGATGATGGGTCTGGGCATGATCTCATCTACAGCTCGGCGGCCCTGGGTCATGCGGGGGCCAGGCAGGAGCCCTGGCGTCTGAAGCGGCATCAGAGGATGGCCCTCAAGGCCTGGCACTCACGGGCTGGTGGGGTCGCTTAATACCCGGACTTGGTGGGAAAAGGCTGGGAAGGAGGGACTGGTGTGGGCTCTAGGAAGGCTGAGCAGACTGTAGCAAACAAAGGTAGTCTTCAAATGGGAAATGTAGCCTTAGCGATGTCTGGAACTGCTAGCAGACTGACGTTATTTTAATAAGCAGCACTAACTACCACTGGGCATATAAGTATAGGGATGGCTGACATGTGATTAAAAAGGAAATAACGGTAAGAGCAGGAACGGCTACTTATCCAACAACTAAATCCACTATCCTTATTGTCCTTGTTAAAGATCCTGGTATTCTCATAGCATAGAATGCAAAGACTAGAAGTTTCCTCACTGAACAGAGCTGAGAACTGAACAGTTTCTCTTGCCACAAACGCTGAAGACCACAGTGCTTTGCCGTCCGTTTGCACAAACTTGCTGTTTCTGAAGAGCCGAAACAGCTTTTCGCACCAGGCTCCAGGCCTCCGCCAGGCCAGCAGGACTCAGGGAAGCTGGCAGACAGGTGCCAGCTGGATGGAGCCTGGTGCCCCGCAGTAGTGGTGCTGGTGGGTTAGGTGCATCGTGCACCCTGCCTGGTATAGAACGGGGGATATAGAGACACCCTACCCAGGCAGTGGCAGGGAGGCAGGGAGGGAGGAAGGAGGCAGGCACTCTCTGGGCCCCAGGTGGCCCCAGGTTCAGCAGCATAAGGCACCAGACCCACCATGGTATGTGTCTGCTGGGCTCAAGGGTGTGCATTCACCAACCACATAATGGTGGGCTGCCCCGAATGCATAGCAGAGCTCTGCCTCGGGGCAAGTAAACCCAAAGATGTCAACAGCAGCCACAGCCGCACATCTGGCATTCTAGGAACGGGTTCTGCCAATGAACAATACTTCTCAATCTTGCTAGAATACAAAAAGTCCCATTCCAACACAAGTCACTTCCCACACATTGTTTCAGCTTTGATGTGTCTAAGGCACTGACCCTTTAATTGAAATTATTCTCCAGAAATTGCCTGCAGGTTAAGGCTAACTGCTCTCCCTTGCCTGGAAAGGCCACCAGGCAGAGCTGTGCACACTCCAGCTGCAGCAGTGCTCTAAAGAGCTGGCCGAGCACATGTCCCCGCACACAGCACCTCTGCCAGACAGCCTTCTCCCAGAAAAGTGGAGAGGCTCAGCCTGGAACAGTTTTCATCCTGAAACTCCCCGGAGACTTATGGAAGACTTGGGAAGTATCCAGGAAAAGCTTCAAATGTGATTCTCTCCACCCAGCTGTCACAACTGCTGCCTCGCCCACACTCCATGGAGCTAGGAGGCTCCAGCTCTTGAGAAAGCAAGCAGGCAGTTTCCAGGCCTATGGCCGTATGCTCCAGCTTGGGGCAGTGCCCACTCTACTCCCTTGCTCCCTTTCTCACACATACATAAGAGATGTGTTTGTGAAGACATGGAGGCACACAGGTGCCAGGACTGCCATCTCCTGGGATACTTTGAGCTGTGCCTTAAACCAACTTTGTTTTCATTCTCATTTCACCGACATGTAATTACAAGGGACAGTGTGCAATGTTCAAAGGGGCAGAAGCTCTGGAAGCAAGGCTCATGCTACTCACTCAGCTCCCTTCTTATTCAAAGATTCAGGCTGTGGCATTTGTATGGCTCCAGCAGACACCAAGCTGAGGTGGTATTTTTAATTTACAACTCATACAATTATATGCATCAAATAGTAAACAGTAACTTTAAAGCCAAGTAGCATGCGTTGCTAGGAGAATTTGGCCAAGAGAGCAGAGGGCTGTTTTTAGTGGATGACAACTAAATAGTGCCCTCTGAAGGCCAGCTACAGCCCCTTTAAGCAATGGAGTTTGCCCATATGAACCATCCATTATTTTATAGGCATTTAGCTGCTGGCAATGGCTTCTGAATGCTCTAACTCATCCATCAGTGAACATGGTTAATTAGAAATTATAAGCGAGTTCCACTCCCCAGCTGCTCTTAGATTGTGTCAATAACTACAGAAAAGGGGATGCTAAGAGTCTTGCAGCTCTGTACATCAGAAAGAAATGGGGGTCAGGCTGTGAGCTTGCCAGCTGCTGAAGGATAAAGCAGGGTGCTGTCCTACTCCACGCCTGGAGCAGTGCCTGGCTGGGGGGTGGGGTGGAGGCAAGGTTGCCGCCTTGCTGGTGGCTGTAGAGGCTCCACAGCAGTGTGGGGCCTGTCAGTAAGATACGGGAGTTGCTCTCTACAACCGGAAGGGGTCTTCTCCAAAGAGCACAAAAGCCAACGGAATCTGTGTCACCAACAGGAAGTGCTCAGCAGAAGACGGACAGGCCCTTTTTCATTACAAATGACCTTCTGTTGGCAGCATCTTGGATGCTGTGTTCTAAGATGCCCGGGCCTGGGGTGTGTGTCAACGGGTTTACCACTACTGATGAACACTTCAGCTGGGGTCTACGATGCCAAGGGCTTTGAGGAAATGGCTTGGAGTTCTGTGCCCTGCAGTCCACACCCCCCAGCTTCTCCTTGCACTCCTTCTCACTGAAACGTCCTTCCTTTCCCCTGCATAGAGCGTCACTCTACTCACCGTTCAGGCAGACCCCACATCCTTTCTTAGTCCTCTCAGCTTCCTCATGTGTAGACTAGATATGCGAGAGCCCAAGTCATCTGTGACTGCACTTCCCAGGGGCAGCGGCCATTTCTCCTCCCACAGGAGCTGCTGGAGTGCCTGGCCTAAACCACAGGACCCTTGTTATCCAACCTCACAAGCAGGGTTCTGCCCCGTTAATTGCAATGAACTGAATCACAGGATCCTGGCTTTGTTCATCCAGTGACAGGAGCATGTGGGAGACACACAGTTGAAGGACACAGGGACAATAATGCAAAAAGGTGGTGATGTTCTATCCTCAAAGAATGGGCAGCTCTACAGCACCGCACCGAAGTGTGCACTGTGCTATGTTCATGGTGCGTGGGCTTGTATGTACACACGGGAAGAGGTTTCCATATACGTGTCTAAGTGTGTGTGCATGGAAGCATACCTATGTCTACAGGCAACTGTGTATACACGCGTTGTGTACTTTTCCTTGTTTTTGGGAGCCCTGTTGTGCTCACGGGTAGTGCTCCACCACTTGGGCCACAGCACCACGTCCCGTTTCCTGGTGGTTAATCCTAGCTAAGAGCCTCGTGGAGACTTCCATGTTGGGCTGGCTTTAAACTGCGATGGTCAGATCTCAGCCTCCTGAGCAGCTAGGATTTCAGGAGTGGCCCCGGCGCCTCGCTCACCGTGTACGTTTTTGGGTATGTATTTGTGCAGGTGCGTGCGTGCATATGACTAAGTGTAGGGGCGCGTACTCGTACATATGTGCAGCTGCACACAAGCCTCCTACGATGGTTTATGCCATGTGTGTTCACACTCTTCCTGGCTCCCACAACCTTGTCCAGGTACCTCTGCGCTAGCATTCAGATCCCAGTCCTCTCTCGGCAGCTCAAGACCCACACTTCCGAACGCCATCTCACTCCCTACCCCGCTGGCTTACGCCCATAGTACAAAGGAAGCCCAAGGAAAATAAAACACAGATAATAAAAACAAACCAAAGGGAGCCAGCCCCAGAGAGCACTTTGCTGTACTTCCTGGCCACTCCTCTGCCTCTCCTGAAGACTGCCTTGCCTGCGCAGCTCCACTCCTCTGTCCCTTGCTTACTCATTGCAGGGAGCCAATTAAGCCCACCATGACCCAGGCCTGTGCCCTCAGAGCCCACCTTACACATCAGCTGACCTCCCTACCTTCCGTGGAACCCCCCCCACCACCTGCTCTTGGTTTTCTTCCCCTCCTCTAATGACCTCCCCTATTTCCCAGCTTGCAGAGAGCATGGCACAGGCCTTATGTTGCCTCTCCTCTCTTGCCCCCCCTACACCGCCACTTCAGTCATGGTGTATTGGGGGGGGGGGCTCTGAATGGGTCAGTGCAGGGCTCCCACTCCATGCCTTCTATATTCTTCTCAAAGCTCAGGAAGCAGTCATGCATGCCACCTGAGCCAAAGCTCTAGGGCCACCTTCACTTTCTTTTTCTTCTCACATCCTACATCCCATGAAATCCATGGACAAATTCTCTTTCTTCCAAAGGAACCACAGAGGTACCCACAGCCACAGATAATACAAACAAAAGCTAACCAAAGGGAGCCGCCCCTCCCTTATTATCTGTGTTGCACTAGCACAACCTAGTCCAGCGTGGCCTCACCGAGCTTCCCGCACCTCCGCAGTGAGCACACAGTCACTGCTCCCCGGGCGGACAGCTTCCAGCTCTTGGCATGCACAGCAGCCTCAGGCCTTTCTCTTCATTGCAAATGTAAAAAAGACAAGAAGCCATCATAAGGCTCCAGTAGGAAAGAGAATAATCAAAATAAGAAAACAAAACATAACAAACTATAGCAAAACAAAGAGGTACCTTAGAAAAGTGAAAGCATCCTGTTTTGTACAAAACAATATCCCCTGAAAACTAAAGGAGAAACTATATTACAACAGATACCGGCCCATTTTTCTACTCCCTATCAATGATAAATAAGCTTGGAGATGGGAGCCATGAAGACCCTAACTTGCAAGGTAGAGTAATAGCTAAAGACTGCTTTCCTGCAGCAGCGCCCTGTGTCTCCCCAGTTTAGAGTTATGAATGGCACGAGCATGGCAAATCTTGGAGGAAATCGTGATCAAGGAACATGCCTTGGACAGGCAGGCCGTGGCGTGGAGAACACACCGGGGACAGAGATGCTGCGGTGCAACAATATCAGCCTGTGTCACGGAGAGCTGTCTATGCGGGTGGGCGCCACGGCAGCCACGCAGCTGGCTAGTAACAGAGCTGCAAGGGGGGGGGTGTGACATTTCAAATAGGAGACCTTAGTCTGCACAGTGCACAGTACTTGAGGAATCTGGTGATGTGGAGATAAGGAACTTCTGCCAGTCTTCCTCGTCCCTGTGGCCAACACAAAAGGCAAAGGCATTACCTGTCTGTCCACCTCCAAGAGGCCCCAGTGGAGAGCCAGCTGGAGAGGAAGACACGTTCAGTCCGCTGGACCTCACCGGACCAAGCTCCAAGACAGTGTCAGACAACACAGGAGGAGCCTGGAGAAAAGAAACCTGGTCCTCGGCGGAGCTTCAAGGAAGAGGCTCTTCCCACAGCAGGTCAGCCAGCCAGGAGCTGTCCACAAGTCAGTCCTGAACCAAATGAAGCTGGTGAAGCTGCTCCTGGGGTCTTCTGGGACAGAGCTGTAAAGAAGGCACTACTGTCCTCTGCCACTACCCAGCTCAGCTCACCTGAACACAACAATGAAGAACGACTGCTACACAGCAGTCCCAGCGCAGTGAAAACTTTAACGATCAAAGGAGGATCCAGGAAACTAGGTCATGCTCCACCAAGACCGCTGCAAAGAGAATCTGCCTATACACACTTGGCTTCCATTCGAGCTTACAGACCAAGGATTCACATCCACAAGTCATTAGGGAACTATTTGGATTTTGTGTCTAACTCCCTCCATAGGACCCAGTGCCTTGTACCTGTACACATTACTTCAACGACTTATCTGGTTGGAGGCACCTCTAGATTCTTAAGGACAGTGAGGCCAGCGGCAGACTTTTCAGACAAAACTACAAGCGCAGTGAAGTGGTAAGAAGCAAGGGCTATGGCAAGAGCCAACAGCCTGCAGTCCCACCTGCGTGGGGCGGAACAACGGAACACACAGTGTGGCTGCCATTCCTCACCACATCCCCCAGGGGCCGTCCCAGCTCCTTTCCTTCTCTCGCCTCACCCTGGCTTTCCCTGGCTGGCTCTGTGACAGAGATGCCACCAGCGGGATCCAGAGGAAACAGCATCTTTACTTTCTAATAATGGGGACAGGTGTGGTAGCATGGCCCTTCCCCAGGCCCTCCTGCTTTAGAGGAAGACAAAGTGCCTGGAGCTGCAGTGGGCAGGAGACAGTCATGAAGATAAAGGATCGGCCAGTGTGGGATGCTGAAGGAGAGGAAGCAGGCCAGCCCGGAAGCACTGCTGAGGTAAATCGTGGGCCTTAGAGATCCTATTAGTGAAAAGGGCAGGCTGTTACTCGTTGCTACTGCCTCCAGTTGATGGCGTTCTGAACGTGAAGGCTCAGGGCATGCTCAGGCCGGAGATGGGCCGCTGGTGCACACCCTTTCCTAGGCTGCTGCCGGGACCTCCAGCTGAGCACCCAGGAAGAGAGCCGAGGGCATCTGGGCCTCTGCGGGCAGCAGCCTCAGCACAATTCCCAGGAGGAGCAGTGGCGGAGGCTGACGTCAAGGGGAAGGACATGCTCGGATAGTTGATGCTTTCCTTGTCAACTGGACACTGAGGAAGCATTAAAAATCAGTAATTTAGTTAGAAGAGATAATCTCCAGAATATACAAGAAAAACAGGAATAAAAATACTCAATGAGCAGGCAATGAGGTGACAAGGCTCATGTTTGTCTCCTTACAGAATCTCCCACACATGCAAAGAAGACTTGATGGTCAGAGGCAGAAAATGAGTACCAATGTCTAGTGCAGGTGGCAGAAGCTGGGAAGAGAGAGGCAGAGCTCAGAGCCACAAGCACTTCTGCTGCTGTAAATGGCAAGGACAACATGAGGTACGTGAGAGGTAGGAAGCTCAGACAGCAAATATGCTGTGGTACTGGAAGAGCGGTGGCAACCTGGAAGGGGAAGCTGGTGTGGGCACCTGCAGAAGAGGACTTCACAAGTCACCATCAGACATAAGCACTATCAATGAAGGCTACCGTGAAGCACATCTCTTCACCATCAAAACCTGCCTGCCCCCTCGCCCCACAGCCTCCCAAGCGCTGAAAGACAGGTGCAGGTCAAAACCAGTAGCCCGATTTTGCTAGACTTCAAAGAGCAATCACTAATGGCAGGTCTGCTTTTGCTTGTGTCACAGCAGAAAGCCCAGAGATAGCCTAAATGAATGTATCAAGAATAAGAGCAACGACATTTTACCTCTAGATACCTCCCTATAAACTTAAAAAGTGATCTTTGGTGACACAGCTCCTGCCAGGAAGACCAAGCACTATTTATAAAAATAAGTCTTTTACATGTGATTTTGTAAACCATGACATAAAATACTTTGATAAAAAAACAAAAAATACTTATTTTAAAGCCAGGCACCGGTGGCGCATGCCTGATATCTTAGGTATTCAGGAGGCTGAGATCTGAGGATCTCCGTTCAAAGCCAGCACGGGCAGGAACTGCAAGACTCCTATCTATGGTTAACCACTAAAAAGCCAGAAATGAAGCTGTGGCTTCATTTAGGGGACACTAGCTTTAAGCACAAAAGCTCAGGGACAGTGCCCAGACCTTGAGTTCAAGCCCTATGACAAACACAAACAAATACACACACACACACACACACACACACACACACACACACACACACACACACACCCCTAAAACACAAAATAGGATATCAATGTGTGAAAATTAATGCACCTTCTATCTGGCGAATATAACTGTAACCCGTGTGTGTGTGTGTGTGTGTGTGTGTGTGTGTGTGTGTGTGTGTGTGTGTGTGTAACATAACATTGGGGTTGGAGGGCATGGCTCAAGTGGTAGAGTATTAACCTGGCAAGCAAGGGGTGCTGGATTCGATCCTCTCACACCAAGGGAAGAAGGCAGACAGGAGGATGGACAGACACACAAACAAACATCAGAAGCAGAGACTTGCATATTTTCTTTAATTTTCAAATTGCAACAAAACGAAGAATATAGGAAGATTTCTAAGTGACAGATGTGTGTTTTCTCTGGCTCTGATGTACAATTATTTATGTTGTGTTTTTATGAAGCTTTCTTCCACTTGCACTTACAGGATTCCCATGAGAAAGATACACAGAGCAAAATAACCCTCCTGGTCCCAGGACAAGCACTATGCCACTAAGATTATGAAGGCTGAACATCAGCTTTAAAATTTATGTTACTCGTATTTATGTTCATGCTTACTCTCTGGAGACTGTTTGGTCCCATGAGCTGCTTTCTTGAGTTATTTTGCATCAACCCCCTTTCTCCTTATAGACATATTCCCCTATTCTCAGGCCACAGGTCAGACAAGAAGCACAGGGATGTTTGCTTGTCTATCGTAGTGCAAACTCGAAGAACAAACAGCAGAACAAAATGCTCTGACACAAAACACTTGCCTGCCTATTCTCATCAGTTCATATGGTACACAATAAAAGATTTAAAAATATATCATAAAATATATGTTAAAAATAAATTGAGCCAGGCACCGGTGGCTCACGCCTATAATCCTAGCTACTCAGGAGGCTGAGATCTGAGGACTGCAGTTCAAAGCTAGATCCAGCAAGAAAGTCCATAAGACTTTTATCTTCAATTAACCACCAGAAAACCAGAAGTGGCACTGTGGCTCAAGGAGTAGAGTGCTAGCCTTGAGCTGAAGAACTCAGGGACAGTGCCCGGGCCCAGAGTTCAGGCCCCAAAACTGACAAAAAAAATAAATAAATAAATAAACAAATAAAATGAATTGACAAGTCTCTGTGGCTCATACCTGTAACCCAAGCTACTCAGGAGTCTGAGATTAAAGGACAAAGCCAGCCTAGACAGGAAAGTCCATGAAACTCTTAGCACCAATAAAATTCTTAGCAAAAGCTAGAAGGGTGCTGTGGCTCAAGTGGAAGAGTGCTAGCCCATTAGCAAAAGTGCTCAGGGACAGTGCCCAGGCCCTGAGTTCAAGCTCTCAGACCAGCACGCACACATGCACATGTATACATACATACATGCATACTGACTGCTGCTGGCTCATGCCAGCTACTTATGAGGCTGAAATCTGAGGATCTTGGTTTGAAGACAGCCAGGTCAGGAAAGTTCCTGAGACTCAACTCCAATAAAAGGCGCATGGTATCCTTAATATGCGGTTATTAAATCCAAAGTGTACAAGAGCAAGGACTCAATAACTGCATACCCAAAGCAATGGACATGGTAATGGAAACACAAACATAACTATATAGACAAAAAAACCTATGTCTCTATAATCATAATGTTTTATTTCATAAATCGTATGTTTCTATGACATACAAACCGTTAGCCTAATTTTGATTAAGTTCTAAAGACTAAGACCCAGAGAATGTAATTAGAGATTCCCTCCTTGAACAATTGTTTGTTAAACTTGTCATTTAAAATATGATGTAAACATAAGCCATATAATTAATGATTGTTGTTCTTAAGGTACTATGTTGTCTCCCATCACTTTTACTGTCCCTTGGTTATCTCATATTGTTACACTATCTCACTTTGTTACCTGATATATTGGATATATTTAAATTTGGTTATCTGAAATTGGATAGGGAATGGGGGAAAACAAGAAGAGGGGTGGGGGAGGGGGGAAGGGAAATGGGGACCATGACATGTGAAAGGGTATCAATGTGTGGGAATTAATGCACCACTTATCTGGCAAATATCATGTAACCCTTCTATTAATTACAATAAAAAATATATTTAAAAAAATACTCAAAAAAAAGCTAGAAGTGGTGCTGTGCTGCAAGTGGTTAGAGTGCCAGCCTTGAGCACAAAGAGGCTCAGGGATAGCATGTAGGCCCTGAGTTCAGGCCCCAGAATGGGAAGACAGACAAACAGCCAGAAAGAAGCCAACTATAACGAGGATATGAACATTTTTTTCTGTTTAAAGAACAAACCCAACCTCACAGAGAAATGATGTTTCTACAGCAGAGAATAAAATGACTAAAATGAGCACTACACGTATTAGCTAAGAGCCAATTTTATCATTTTAATTTCCGCTGTTTATGCAAGAGTCTAAGTGAACAATGGCCAATAATAGTAAGTGTGATGGAGAAACACAAGGCTGATCTACATTGTAATTAGAAAATGAAGAAAATAAAAATCAGCCCTAATTATGAAACATATGGTGGAACACGCTGGGCCTTCTATTCACCACCTCGGTTAACACTGTTTCACATTTGATCTTCCTCACGAGGAATGAGTCAATTAAACATTTTTCCCTCAAAAAAAAAAAAAAAAGACGCATGTAAATCTTTTGGTTACATTTAATGAAATGAATGGTGTCTTAGGCTGATTAATAATAATCCTTAACAACATATAGCAAGCACAGGCATTCCTGACAGGAGCAGATGCCCAAACCCTGGGAAGAAAGCATCTACTATGATGTGTGAGCTGGAACAGCCTGCCTTCTACCAGACCAGGTGAGGTTCTGGATTAAAACACCTCAATAATCTGAGCTGATAGGGTGTCTTTCCCCACACTCAAATCAGGCCAATTCTTTGACCTATTACAAAGAAGTCCTTTTTGCAATGTCCTCAGCTTTTTTTGGTGATGAAACACACAAAAACACTTTCCAGTGCTCCAGGTTTTTGGTGTTCGTAGATGACAACTGAGGAGGAACACCTGAGCGCAGGGAAACCTCGGTGATGCAGAACCTGACCTTTCCCTTCTCTTACTGAGCAGGCAACACAAACAGAAACTTGCAGCATGTACATCCATTTGCAAGGATAAAGGGCTTAAATGTATCAGTCTCACCACCTATGCAGTGTTCTGAGTAAGGACTTAACTTACACACATAAAATTCTCTCAACTGTACACATGTTAACTTTAACTTCTACCAAATGGAATTTCAAATTTTGTTGTTGACTCTTTCGGCATTAACCTAATGAAATGTGAAAAACAGGCCAGGAGTTTGGCCTAGTGGTTAAAGTGCTTGCCTAGCATGCATGAAGACCCGGGTTCGATTCCTCGGTACCACATACATAGAAAAAAGCCAGAAGTGATGCTGAGGCTCAAGTGGTAGAGCTCTAGCCTTGAGAAAGTCCAAGGACAGTGCTCAGGCCCTGAGCTCAAGCCTAGGACTGGCAAAAAAAAAAAAAAAAAAAAAAAAACCAACAACAAAGAAATGTGAAAAACATAAACACACATTAAAATTGAATAGGTCCAAAAAGGCCTCATGAAATATCCTGAAGGACCATTTTTTTTGTTCTTGGATTGTGACTTTCCCAGCATTGCAGCCAATTGGAATTCATGACCTCCCAGGGGGCTGTTGAGTATTTCACATTGACAGGTCGTGCAGGCCACAGGACAGAGGGCCCTTAACTGAAACCATGCCTCTGTGATTTCTTTTTAGAATTCACAATTTAATTCAAGTGTCAAATATTAAAACAACTAGGCAAAATGTTACTTCATTATCCAGCACCACATAGGCCTTCAAATTCCAACCAGTGGTCACTGTTTTGGTTTCTACCATTTGTTTGGCAGTTTTTTATTATTAAAAACTTTAAAAGTGGGGGGGGGGGACGCGCACGCGGTGTGAGGAGCACTAACAAAGATGTTAGTAGAGATGCAGTCCATGGAATTGAAGAAATGAATCCATTTCTCGTCAAATAAATCATTTTAACACTACCTTAGACGTAGAGATGGCTGGAGCACAAAGCTACTCTGTTAGCATTGCTATTGCTTACTGCTTAGATTGAAAATGACAGAGGGAGAATGGAAGGTCCACAGGTCCACTGGCCGAACTGAGATCCTCCCGTTCTCACCTTCAAGGACCATCTCCCTCCAGACCCTAATGCCAAGGACAACCAAGGACGGCAAGCCCCATGGGCCACTCAGGGTCTCACCTCCAGCTCCTGTTCCCTCTGCAGCGCGAACTGCTTGAAGGACTTGACGATCAGGCCAGCATTGGAGCAGTCGTAGACAAAGATGGAAGGACTGCCCATCCACGTCTGCAGGTCATAGATGGACAGAGGGATGTACTGAGTGTAGTTCTGCAAAACAAGGAGGGGGACCAAAACATGAGAAAGGGTATCAGTGTTTGTGAAGTAATGCGCCTTCTAGCTGGCGAATATAATGTAACCCTTCCATTAATTACAATAAAAAAATATATGAAAAAAACAACAATAACAAGGGGGGGACAAGGGTCCCACATGTGTCTCAAGCTTTAAATTTTGGACTGGACCAGCCCCTGGGGTATATGGCACCAGCACACATCTCTTCATGTAGCATCTTACCAACTTGTGCCGAGGGCTGTCCCAGTGGACGTCTGAAGCCCCAGAGCTGCCTCCCGCAGCTGCTAAGTACATGCCCGCTGCTGGCAGCCCTCCTCATCCCCCACGGCCCTGTGTCAACGTCAAGCAACTGCTAGTCACACCACTCCTCTGCTTTACTTCCACAGGACATGAGCACTGGACAGTGAGCAGGCTCTGGGATCTGCATGCTTTCCACACCGCCTATCCTCCAGGTAGCTTCTAAACATCACCCTGAAGGGACACAGGGGATTTACCATATACACCTTTTTCAAATTATATCAAAATAACAGTCACAATGACCAAGGCAGATACCTTCCTGGATGCACACACTCTTCTGTGTACCTGAAAAGACTCCTGCAACAAGAGGGCAGCGCTGAGGAACTCTCCTCACCACTGCCCATGTCCTAGATCCACTCTGCTCCACAGAACACATGCCCTCCCTGTCCTGTCACTTTGGGGTTGACTGGGTTGTTTCCAAGGCAGCAGGAAGACAATGTGACCAGGCCTGGAGAAGGCTGGTGTCACACTGGCCAGCAGAAGCCTACCTAACCCAGAGCACAGAGTGCCCTGCACAAGTCACTGCCCAGAAGCAATGTGCTATGGCAGAGAGGAATGGAGCCATATCCCCACACACCAGGACCCTGCCCTGCTCACATGCAGCCGGTGTAAGCGTTGAGCTGTCTTCATCTAGTGAGTTGTTCACAACTATCGTATTCTGTAAACAAACACCTGGAACTACACCCTGTAACTAAACTCTCCTCCAACGATTCTGGAGATGCCAATTCTGCCCAAACGAATGTATACAGGCAACCCAAGTCCAATCAAAGTACCCGCAGGGTTTTTCCCTTAATGAATTTTACAAACAGATTCTAAACTCAAAGCAAAAGAGAAATGCACAAGATTAGAGAAAGATTTTAATAAAGAATAATGGGTAGTGATTCGCACTACCAGATATTAACTACATTATAAATTTATGGCAATTATAGATTGGTATTAGTGAGGGCGAGACAAACAAAGCCCAGAAATAGACCCACATACATAACTGTAATGAAGGTGGCATTTTAAATCAGTAAAGGAAGGATAACAGTTCAGGACTTGATGCTACAAAATGTAGCTAGCCATTTGATATTGTCAGCTCAGGTTCTGTACATAAACAAAAACAGGGTAGATTAAAAAGCAAATGGAAAAGCAGAATATTTTTATCTTATTGTAAAAAAAGTCTTCTTACGTCACAAAACCTAGGAATCTTAAAGAAGCAGACCAACAGGTCTGTTTTCATAGAGCAAACTAATAACTAATAACTAATAAAGGTAAAGAGTAAGTCCTACCCATATGACAAAGCTGTGCTGAACAAGGCACTCACTCAGTGTTGGCGACAGTGGAGATTATGAAATATACTTAGAAAACAACTTGGCAGAACTGATAAATATTTAAAATGTCCATCCACTTAGACTACCTGTAGGTGTCCACCCTATAAAAATATGGTGTTTGTCGAATAACAACAGATGCTGGAGGGGATGTGGCCAGGAGGGATCACTACTGCACTGTTGGTGGGAGTGCAAACTCATTCAACCACTATGGAAAGCAGTGTGGCAGTGCCTCAAAAGACTAAACATAGAACTCCCCTATGACCCAGCAATTCCACTACTTGGCATTTACCCAACCATCCAGAAACAAGGACATACTAAACCCACTAGCACAACAATGTTCATTGCAGCACTATTCACCATAGTAAAGATATGGAACCAACCTAGATGTCCCTCAGTTGATGAGTGGATCAACAAGTTGTGGTATTTGTACACAATGGAATTCTATGCTGTTGTCAGAAAAAACGACATTGACCCATTTGTTAGGAAATGGAAAGACTTAGAAAAAATCATATTAAGTGAAGTAAGCCAGACTCAAAGGAACTTAGGCTCAATGGTTTCCCTCATTTGTCATAATCAGTAGAAACCTTGGGCTCTACTAGCAGAGACCTGCAATAGAGCAAAATCTTGATACATAAGGCCATATAGTATGAAGCTAATTGAAAGGACCTCCAGGATATTGAAACAAAAGCTATATAACGAATGATTATTGTTCTTAATGTACTATGTTAGCTCTCATCTCCTTTGCAGTCCCTTGGGTATCTCATATTGTTACAGTACCTCACTTTGTTATCTGATATATTGAATTTATTTGTATTTGGTTATTTGAAATTTGATAGGAAAGGGGGGAAAACCAAGACGGGGGGGGGGGACAGTAGGGGGGGAGGGTAAAGGGTACCAAGACATGTGAAAGGGTATCAATGTATGTGAATTAATGCACCCTCTATATGGCAAATATCATGTAACCCTTTTATTAATTACAATAAAAAAGTTAAAAAATAAAAAAATATGGTGTTTGGACACAAAGACACGTGTCCTATGAGGTACCATGTCATACCAGCAGAAAAAATTCAACCACAGGCACTGTACTAAGGCAGACAATGCTGCCCTGGCATCGGGGGTTCTCAGTCCTCGTTACCAAGACAGTTTCCAGTAAACACAGCTTCATCTCTTCTCGCAGCCAAGTTCTGATCAATAGAAGTGACTGAAATGTCCGAATCCTGAGTGCTGCCCTCAGTGTCCACCCACTGCCATGGGGAAAAGTCCGGCCACACAGAGAACAGCAACCAAGGGAGATGGAAGGAGCTTGAGTCCTAACTATCCCACAAGGGCTATTACACAGAGAAATAAAACCTACATTTCAAGCCAGGTACGGGTAGCTCATGCCTATAATCCTAGCTACTCAGGAGACAGAGATCTGAGGATCATGGTTGGAAACCAACCTGGGAAGGAAAGTTCATGAGATTCTTATCTCCAGTTAACCAAATTAAAATGATGCAGCACTAGCCTTAAGGTAAAGGGACAGCAGCACTCAGGCTCTGAGGTTCAAGTTCCACTACCAGAAAACAAACAAACAAAATCTACATTTCTAAAGTCCTCAAAAGAGAACGTCTGACCCCATACCCTGTCCTGGATCCAAATAGAGCCCATAGCAACAAATGTGAGAATGTAACGGCATGCTGCAGGGTCCCAGGGCACAGGAGGTGAGGTCCAGGGACCCCGAGATCAGGCGTGAATGCCAACCTGGGCAACATGGAGAGCTGCCTCAAAATGACAAGCAATAGCAAAGAGGGTCCACCCAGCCCACTGCACCCTCCGCCCCTGCAGCGGTTAGTGATACTCACTCACACAGAATAAGGCCAAAGGCTTGTTCTAACTTTTAAAATGTAAATCCTAGACCACCACAGATGATGTAGCTCCATTTCGGAGCTAGAAAAAAAAAAAAAACAACTAGTTGTGAGTGTGAGTGACACCCAGGAGCCTCCACCAAGCACTGCTTTTCGCCCACATGGACACAATGCCCGTGACCCATGAACGGACAGCAGGTATGGTGCTAGAAGAGTCCAATACTACAGGCTGCTTTCTGCAGAGGTCAGAGGTCAGGGTGTGGCTAGTGCATCCTGGGACTGCACAGCAGCCAGGAGGAAGGTAAGGGCGTGTCCTGGGCTCAGTGCCCTCTCCCATAGGATCCTGAGGGGCCCCACCAGCTGCGCCCTCTCTGAAGGCTTCCCTGGCACTGAACCGTCATCTCCCTGGTGGAGGTCAAAGGGATCCTTTAACAACAGAGCAGAGCCCCTGCCCTGGCAGAAGAAAGAAATGAGAACTAGCCAGCATTCAGTGGATTCTTAAGCACTGCAAACGCCTTGTGTTGTCTGTGTGCCTTCTACAGTGTTCTAGGACAAGGGAGGAATCTGAATACAGCTCGCCTGGTCCTGAACCAGGTCAGGAACAGGTCATTCAAGACACTGCCTGTGACATGACAAACAGTCACTTTTACTGCCCTCCAAGCATAAGCCGATAGGACTCACAACAGGGGAGCAGGAGGAAAAGTCGATACTTTACATTTGCCCAAATCTAAAGTTATGTCTGAAGTTCTAAGGCAGAAAGTTAATTAAGTGTGATTCATTAAACTAAAGAAGTACTGACAGTTCAGGAACACTGTTAACGACTTTCCGTCCCCTGTGACCGTGGGCAGCTAAGGACAGGGTTCCACGTGGATGCCACGGCTCAGCACCACTGGGCCCAGGGAACTGGTGGCCCATTGTGAGGACCACTGAGGCATACGGTCTTCACCTGAGGAGTGGAAGCACAAAGGCTTTTCCTCCCATACCTTCACCTGGAGACTCATACAGAAAAGGGCTCCACTACTGACGCCCCCACATAGACAGGCTGCAGTAGTATCTCTTCCCCTCCACCAGGGGCCGTCCCCACTCTGTACTGTGCCCACAGCATCTTCTGTAGGCATCTCTCCACTCACTGGGGGCTGTCATGCCCCCTATACCATGTCCAGAGGCATCCCTGGACTTTGCCCCCTCTATGCCAGAGCTACTTACCCCCCACCACACACAGACACAGTCGTGTACAGGGGGAAACAATGAAGGTCTCCAGGTGCCACCAAATGTCCCTGGTGGGAGAAAACTCCTTGTTTAAGAACCACTCTTTGAAAGAGAGACAATTAGATACATTAGCTGTATCTGTTAAGATTTGTTAAGACAGCAAGGACTCAAAATGTCTCTCTCCCTCAGGGAATATAAAATCAGCTCTATCACATCACAGTGAGGAAAATGACCTTTGAGAATTAGTCTTTACTACTAGACTAAGAACATGTGGATTCACAGACCATCTCAGAAAGGTCCTGGGTAGTTTGTCAAGCTCCAGGCCAGAATTATAGTCCTGCATATTGGCACAGGGCAGCTGTGAACACAGGCTCAGCAGTGCAGGCTGAGCCCCTGGAGGTAGGAGCAAGCACGGAATC
Source organism: Megascapheus bottae (assembly GCF_031878675.1). NCBI lineage: Eukaryota > Metazoa > Chordata > Mammalia > Rodentia > Geomyidae > Megascapheus > Megascapheus bottae. The sequence goes on along the minus strand of NC_143525.1, from coordinate 50,217,622 downwards.
CACACCCACAGAGCAACTGTCCCTCTGTCCCCGGCGTTCCAGAGTACTGTGGCAAAGGGCCAGTTCACACCCACTCAGCACTAAAGGCAGAATCCCCAATCAAAACAACTCTCCTTTCTCTGGAGAAAACACACCGGAGGCTGTGTTTTCATTTCAAACAAAGAAACAAAAATGGGTTTTAGATAATTAATTCATTAGAATCCACCTTGTCTGCCAGGCTGCCATCGACATCAGGAAAACAGTTCCCTTGCTATGTCAGTCACAAGGGCAGCCATGACAGGGAAGGCTCAAGCCATAACTGAGGGGGGAGCAGGCTATGCTGTTGGTGTGATGCTGAGAAGGCCTGGCCAGTGGCCTTCCCCAAGCTTGACTGGGGTTCTGCACTGCCTTCCCGGAAACGCCATCCTAAGATCGGCACTGTGGCTCACAAAGCAGCGCCTTTCAAACAAAACACTCCTCAGCCCTGTTCTTAAGCCATCACCTAAATCACAGTCTATTTCTTTTATTGCAAAAATCACATTGCAGAGAAAACTAGAAAAAAACCAATCTGTTATTCAAGAAGAATACCCAAATTCTTGGAAGGTTAGCCTATTTTAGCACTCAAAAGTGACAGGAACACATCAAAAGAACATAGATGTCAGCTTAAAGGAACTGCCACTGTCCATGTGTGGGAGAATTTGAGAATCAAAATATCTTAAAACTGGAGGAAAAAAAAGAACAACAAAAAGGACCAGCCATATCAAAAGACATCAAACAAAATCAACTGGAAAGAACCATTGGTGCTACTAGTGGTTTGAGCTGGAATAATTTAAACAACAAAATGAATATCATTAATATTCATGAGTCCCCGCTAATAGTAACAAACACAATTAAATAAAAGACAGGAGAGGAAGTCCAGTGGGACAGACCCAGAAGGAGAGGAGAGGGCATCCCTACTGCAACTCCCACCTCCCTCCCTCTCCCTGTCTCTCTGTCTGTCTGTCTGTCTGTCTGTCTGTCTGTCTGTCTGTCTGTCTCTGTCTCTCTCTGTGTCTCTCTTTCTCACCCCACTCCCTCCTCCTTCCAGCTACCTCCCAGGCTTGGAGCTCAATGCCTAAAAGGAAGTGTGGTGGGAAAGGGGAGCTAGTTAAGTTGCATTGTTTCTTCAGTTTTTAACTTCCTGGTCCTACTGTCTGACTCGATCCCTTTTAATATTTATTCAACTTAATTTTCCTGTGCCTCATCCCTCCCACAATTTCAGTCAATTTCAATCTTAAAATAGGTGCAAAAGACCAATGGTCCCTTTCTTTTCTTTCCTTTCTTACTGCCAGTCGTGGGGCTTGAACTCTGAGCCTGAGCGCTGTCCCTGAGCTTTTCAGTTCAAGGCTAGTATTCTACTACTTGAGCCACAGTGCCACTTCCAGTTTTCTGGTGGTTAATTGGAGATATGAGACTCGTGGACTTCATGCCCAGGCTCAGATCTCAGCCTCCTGAGTAGCTAGGATGTCAGGGCAAGTCACAGGGACCCAGCAATATAGTCTGTTTTCTATAGCTGTCTCAAGCTGAAAGTAATCAATCGGGCCTTACCTAAAAAAAGGAACCAGAAGGTTATTTGTCCATCATATTTAGGGGATACCAGGAATTCAATGGATAGGAAAGTCAGCTGAGAGGTTTCTTTTTTTGTTGGTGGTGGTCATGGGGCTTGAACTCAGGGCCTGGAGGCTAACCCTGAGCTCTTTTGCTCTGCTCAAGGCTAGAGCTCTAGCCTATGTGACATGCCACTTTGACATGCCACTTCTCGTTTTGGAGATAAGAGTCTATCAGGGATTTTTCTGCCCTGGCTGGCTTTGAACTTTGATCCTCAGATCTCAGCCTCCAGAGTAGCAAGGTTTGCAGGCGTGAGCCATCGACACCCTGCTGTGGATTCCCTTTTTATCCTTTGACCTTCCTAGGTCTGCCATTCTGCCCCTACTTCCTTGCTCATCACGTTGAAAGTAGTCTGCAACTCTGAGAACTGTACAGTTCCCTTATGTTCCTTGGTGCTGTTGCACACATTTTATGCCACGAACCCCAAGAAGACAGGCTCAGGAACCCAGCCACTCAGTCCACAGAGCGATCAGAGTTAGAGAGAAGTGCTCCTTGTCACGAGATCCTGCCTGGTTCTTCCTTTCCCTTCCAGGCCACCTCCTCACAACCCTCCACAGCCAGGTGTTACCTCCTCCTCAGAATGTGAAACTGCAAACAGAAAATGGAGAGTGGAGTGCTCTTGATGTAGAAAGAACCCAAAAATCTCACAGCAATGAGCAAATATGCAATGCCCTGGTTCTGCCCGATGAGCTGGTGACACGGGACCCAGCCCAAGTTCTGCCAAGGCCTCGGAGGCAGACAACCATGCTAGTGAGCTGAGGCACAGGTAAGCCTGGGAGCTCAGCTCTCTAACTAGGGCTGTAAAATATAGGACGTCTGTGGGACCTAAGGTTTTATACCTTTCAGTATGAAGGAAATAATGTGTTTAAAAGGAACTTCTAAGCTCTTAGAAAGAGAATCTGACATTTCCAAAGAAAAGAGTATTTTGACATGAATTTCTACTCTTACAAGCAAATGCGACATGCTACAAATTTACAGAACAGAGGAGTCAAGTTCACAACAAAATTAAAGTTTTTTCTTCTTCTTAGACCCAACTGCATTTTCAATATGGATAAAATCAACAATTTTAACAACAAAAACATGGTGTCTGGCAGAAATGTTTTTAAAATCACAAATGTATCTATTTTTCTAATAACTACACTTTTTTTTTTTTTTGGCCAGTCCTAGGGCTTAAACTTGGGGCCCAGGCCTTGTCCCTGAGTCTCTTTGTGCTCAAGGGTAACACTTGAGGAGACAGTGTCATTTCCAGCTTTTTCTGATTACTTGACTGGAGATAAGGGTCTCACGGACTTTCCTATCCAAGCTGGCATGAACCTCAACCCTCAAATCTCAGCCTCCAGAGTAGCTAGGATTACAAGCATGAGCCACTGGTGCTCAACTAATAATTCATATTTGAAAACCTTTACAATCTATCTTTCAACAAAAGTAACTATATATTATATCAGAAGAAAGAGGCATCTATTTATATGATAGTGACGGTGACCAAAAAATCCTACTAATTAAATAGTATTAAGGCTTGCAGAATAGACAGGTATTTGACTATCATAAAGCCATGGCAGAGGCGCTAAGAAAAGCTAGTACAGAAACAGTACTGCTCATAAGGCACAGGGTTTGTCTGCGACTACCCTCCACACTCTGGCTGGCAAGCATCATGTCACCCATTCCCCAGGCTGTCCGCTCCCTCTGCTCCTGGGTGCTGCACACCTGGAGAACGTGGTTCAGAAGGGAGACAGAGTTCCTCAGTTCTTGGAGAATGGTGTGTGCAAACACACGCCACAGTCGCAAGGAGGCTAGTGAAGAACCCAGTGAGCCCTCGGCTCCTGAGCTAAAAAGGAATGCAGCCTTCAGGTGCTTGACAGGAACCAGCCTTTGAGGGGACGCTGTTTTAATGTGGCTGAGAATCTGACTCACGGCCCCAGCTCTTTGAGGGAAGATGTTCTCAGAACTTCCTTAAAATGGGGAGTTGTTTCTCTAGAACTGGACTGCTGTCCCTGAAACCTCAAGTATTCTTCTCGATGAAAGGCCAAGCTCCTTTTCCCAAAGGACCAAACTCTTGAATCATGGATATTTAACTCATCTGCATCCCGTGGGTCCAACCAGCCCTTCCTATTTAGGAGTCTCATCTCTAAGCCATTCCTTCCTGCTCCTCCTCCCTGACTGTCTCTGTCTTCTGCTATGACAGAGAGCCACAGAATGAGTAATTTGTAAAGTTCTGGAGGCTGGAGTCCAAGATTGGGGAGCTGACATCTGGTGAGACCTTTGCTGCAGTGTAACATGATAGGACAGCATGTGAGGAAGCAGCAAGTGTGCTGGGGTCTCAGCACTGGGGCATCACCGTAGGGCACCATCTCTGTCTACCCCTAATTACCTTCCAAAGTGCTCACCTCAAAATGTTGTCAGCAAGCGCTAGAGAAGAAACTGTAAAGCTGGTGCTGGTGGCTCATGCCTAGAAGACTATCTACTCAGGTGGCTGACATCTAAGGACCAAAGCTGGAAGTCAGCCCAGGAAGAGTCTGTGAGATTCTTGTTCCCAACACCACACTTGGGGTGGCATACTTAAATCGCACCTCCCTAGATCCTTTCTGGTGCCTGCTGCCTTTAGCTCCACTCCCCAAGGGCTGGAGCCCCAGAATACCTCTGTTCCTGGTCCTTCTATCTCTCCACTCACCACACCGCCTGGGCGGGATCACTTGCTAGCCCTGTCTTCCTGAGGCTTTCTCCAGCCCAGAACTCATCTACCCCTCTGCCTCTGCATGCCACAATGCCTACCCAGACATTTAAGCTCCCCACGCTGGCGGGATGTGGTGGCACCTCATTCATCCCAGGACACAGCACTTCATGGCTGGACTTCCTCTTGTGGTCCCTTCTGACCACACATGTCCCTCACATGGATGCAGAGGAAGTGACTGAAGAAGCCTCCTGGCCAGCAGTCTGTGAGGCACGTTCTGCCGGAGCCTGGCACCATGTCTCTACCTCTGGTACCCCGTTGCATAGCTTTTCTAATTCCCAGCTTAGGCTCCCAGCTCCTGCAGCTCCGAGTCCTCATCATTTCCAACAGAGCATGCTGTTACTTGATCACACGTCTGCTCTCAGATCTCCCTCGCGCAGCAGGGACTCCACTTGGTTCTCTTCTAAAGACTGAGCCTGGCACCTCTCCACCAAGTGGCCTTTGGGGACTCTGCTGCCCACCACGGCCTACTGGATGTGGCTCTGCTCTTGCTAGGCGAGCACATGCATGCCCCTCTGCCGCTCCCTGACACATCAAGATGCAATCACCAGTGTTACATCCAGTATGAAACAGAGTGTGTTTTTCGTCTGCTTTCCCCAGACTGACAGGATTTTCATTCCCCATCTAACGACGAGAGCTACCAAATCCTGTGTGAAACAAGTTTGGTCTCTAAAGGCATTTCTAGAAGAGGACGGGACAGAGTATAAATAAAAAGAAGACTTAAATGCAAAGGCATTTAACACTTCCACTTTGTATTTCAATATAATCAAGGGAAAGGAGGCAGAAGCAGCTTTACATAGAAGCAGGAAAGACGTGTGGCATCCTGACTGGGTGCACATGCAAAGATAGGGATGGTTCCTCGCAGTGGACTTTACAGAGGGCAGGAAAATGGTATTGAGTGGGGAAAACCAGACTCTTCACAGAAGGGTCTGCAAGATAATGACAATATTCAAGAAGTAGATTAAGGCCCTCCTACGAACATTCTGCTGTGTGACTTCTTAATGGCTATGGTTGCCAGTCCTAATTGCCTGTAACAGGCAGGGAAAGAGGGAGGAGAGAGGCAGAAAAGAGGGAATGTGGAGAATTTTCAACCAAGAATGTGCTAACATCCTAAACCTGGTTTCCTGGGACAGAAGAATAAACCAGGGGCAGATATACGGGGTTTTCCAAGGAGAAGAAGTCTAGTGGAGGCCAGCAGCTCAAGGGCTCTTCCTCCTCTTCAGTGCTTCATTTTCACAGACAGAGTGGGTTTGGAGATAGACTGTATTCATGGTCATATAGACCTAGACAAATATCAGCCCTCTATACACCATATATACAGAGACAAATCTATGAGAGGATGAACAGGAGGACAGAGTGGAGAAGATAACTTGATAAAGACAGACCTAGAGCTACCAACAAATCTGCTACTTTTACGACCACCTTGGAGTCCACGGGCTTGACCTGCTCCAAGATGCCTGGCCCTAAACACCAAGGAGCCAGGAGGTGAAGCTCAACATTCTCTACCTTATGAGGTCTCTTCAAGTCATCTGTGGTCATGTCTCTCTCTCCTTTCTGATATTAACCGAGTGTGTTTTCGCTTTCCCGGCCTTGGCCACCTGACTAGATATTTGACAGCTGTTAGCTGTCTCTACAACTTGTTCCCAATTATATTCTTGTTTGCCCTTAAAGCGTTTAGCTAATGTAAGAATTTGAAATGATTCATTTCCAGGTTTAACTATGACATACACTTTTTTTGGGGGGGGGGGTAGTCAGTCATGGGGCTTCAACTCAAGGCCTGGGCACTGCCCCTGAGCTCTTCAGCTCAAGGCTAGTGATCTACCACTTTGAGCCACAGCATCACTTCAGGTTTTCTGGTGGTTAATTAGAGTGTCCTGAACTTTCATGCCCAGGCTGGCTTTGAACCACTATCCTCAGATCCCAGCCTCCTGAGTAGCTAGGATTACAGGAGTGAGCTACCAGCACCAGACACCATACATATTTTCATATGGTCTCTTCATTATCATTTAATTTTAATTATTTTTATTTTTCCTTATGGTTTGCTCTTAGATTTATATGCTATATCATTGTTAAGTATTTGGGGCTTTTCCAGATATTCCACTGTTTAAAAAAAAAAATCTTTGAAATTGTAAGGCATTTTAATGGCCTTGCCCATGATGGGCCTTCTGCTTTATCTTCTTTTCTTTCCCTTTGTATTGATGAGGGTCTTTTTGAAAGAAAAGGAGAGGACCAGCCATGCCCACCCTGCAGATGGGAAAGCTAACAGGGCTTAGTAGTCACCAAAACATGCTATAAGACAAGGAGGCCCACTGGTGAGCACAGGGACAGCCTGTCTATGATGAAGACTCAAGCACCCTGTGTGTGCATACTCATAATAGCTAAGAGCGTGAAAATACAGCAGTGTGGATAAATTAAGCACAAAACAAACAAATCCAGAAACCTAGCAGGAGACCTAAATAGTTTTCCTTGACTATAACCAGTAAAATAAGACTGATAATTAAAATAGGTGGGTAAAACTCATCATCGTCAACAATTGGGAGGCACGGAAACGTCCTTCAGTGAAGGAGCAAACTATGACTTACCAAACAATGGTAGAATCTAGAAAGCTATGTGCAGACTGTATGATCCTCGTATGGATCTCTGGGATAGAGAAACGGAGGGAGTGGCAGAGGTAGGTCCTCTGCAATGAAGCCCAGGAGACTCTTATCTCTAATAACTAACAGGAAACCAGGCCTGCTCACAGTGGTAGCCCTGGGCTTGAAGAAAAGAGCTCAGAGACAGGCCCAGAGTTCAAGCCCATGACCAAACCTCCACCCCCCCCCCCCCAAAGAATGAACCTTAGGGCAAATCGCAGGATAATTAACAATATATCAATATTGACTCACAGCAATAAATGAAAAACAGCAAAGCAAGTTATCAACAGTAGGGGAAAGACAGAAGGAAGGAATGTATGTGGGAGCCTGCTGGATTATTCAGTGTCTCGGCATAACAAATTCTTCTAAAAATAAGAGCCTTTAATGTTTCGAAAGACTAACATATAACTGTACTAACTCACCATAGGAGGAGAATAAAATAAAACCTAACTGTAAAGCAGAGTCCATGACGGGAAAGGAAGTGAGGTTAGCAGACTAGACCCTGGGCACTGGGTATACACGAAGGGACGGGGCAAGCTCTGAACGCAGAACACAATAAACAAATTACACTTGTTACTTTACATCTGTGGGACAGCCAGAGGAAGAGAAGTATGGACTCTATAACAAATTATAAACTAAAAAAAAGTTAAATTTCCTGGCCAGCTGAATGGTACTGCATGCAGATGGAAAAATATCCTTTTCTTAGTGCCCAGAGGTATTTCAAGTAGTCCAGACATTACTCCTCCAGAGCAAGATAACCAGCAAATGTGACAGGGCACCTCCTGGCCCTGGGTGAAAAGCGTAAAGATGTTCTATCTTCTGGACTATCCATAAGAACCAAGAATAATGAATGGAGCCTCAGTAATAAATGCCCCAGGCACCAACAGGGGTAACAGCAACAAATGAAGACAACGCCACACGTCTGAAAGCTCAGTTGGAATGGCTTTAACTATAAAAGAATCTAGATCGGTAGGCAAAGACCTCTTGACAAAAAAAGGCAGCCAAGACAGCCTCCTTTGTAAGTTCTGCCAACCGCCAGACAATGTATACTTCAAACGTTACAAAAACTACTCCAGTGTGTAGGTGACAAGAAGACACATTGCCCATTTATTTTCTGAGGCCACTGAATATTGATTATTCAAGCCAGGCAAAGGCAACAAGAGAAAGGAAAAAATAAAAATAAAAACCTCTGAGGCAATCTGCATGCCCAATGCTATGGACATGGTATTGGAAATATAAACACAACTAAATAGACATAAAAATTACATAGCTTACTATGTATCTATGACATACAAACCCTCAGCCTAATTTTAATTATGTTCTAAAATCTAAGTGCCAGTGGTTGTATATAGAGATTCCCTTCTTGAATACTTGTTTGTTAAACAAGTCATTTGAAATATGATGTAAAAATCAATGTTAATTAAAAACAAAAAAAACCTCTGAGGCAAATCTCACTTGTGAACACAGATGGAAAACACCAAACACAGATGTAAATTCCAACATGCTGAGTTAAATCATGTATGAAACATAATTCACAGTGACAAGCTGGCTATCCTAAGAATGGAAGGCATATGCAATATTAGTCACATAATATCATTCAACACATACAGAAAGCCTCCTGTCAGTGCTTCCGTTTCCTGGAGGTGTGAGCACGCAAGCCAGCATGGAAAAAAACCAGTGCAATAAATAAAAAGCACTAACTAGAAAGGAAGAAATAAAATGTTCGCTGTTTGCAGAAGACATCACAGGCTATTAGGAAATAAAAAACAAAACAAATATACTGACGAATCATTACAATCAAAAAGGCATATGGCCTATGGTCATGGAAGCCAGAGGGCCTAGTTTCTATCATATAAAATAAACAGAGCTGGCCTCTGAAAACTTGAACCAGTGAATGGATGCCTGGCATGGACAGACAGCTCACAGCTCACAGGCATACCCACAAAGCAGAGAAGACAGACTGAGTTCTAAACTGACACAAGCAATTGTGGAACAGTAAGCACCCACTTGCAAAAGTAAACTTTTGCTTTGGCGCTCGCGCGCTCTCTCTCTCTCTCTCTCTCTCTCTCTCTCTCTCTCTCTCTCTCTCTCTCTCTCTCACACACACACACACACTTACACACTATAGACAGACAGATTAAAGATCTAACTGTAATAAATAAAAATACAAAACTTTTAGGAGAACACACAGCATACTAAAGACGTACTAAGATACAAGGCAGGTTTTAGTGGCACACGTCAGAAATCCTAGCTACTCAGGAGGATCTGATCTGAGGATCACTGTTCAAAGCCAGTCCAGGCATGAAAGTCCATGAGACTCTTATCTCCAAATTAACTACCAGAAAACTGAAGTGGCACTGTGGCTCAAGGGGTAGAGCAGTATCCTTGAGCTGAAGAGCTCAGGGACAGCGAACGTCCAGGCCCAAGAGTTTAAGCCCCATGACACCCCCCCCCCCACAAAAATGCAGTCCATTCCATGAAGCAGAATGGCAAATGAGGAGCTCTATCCATCAAGGAATACCATAAGGAGAATGGGAAAAAGCAAAATGATTCATATATACAGAGAAGACAGTCACAACTCATAAGAATAGTGAAAAGTCAATGTCTGGAATACACAGATTTCCCTTAAGTAAGTAACAAAAGGACGGGGGAATAGGCCAAGAGAGGAGCCAGGGCACATTTCAGCTGAGGAGGGCTACATGGAAGCCTAAGTCAAGTTTCCACCCATAAACAGGCTCCAGGGAAATTCAAGCTGCATTCCACTCTACTATTTCTATATCCACCGCACTGGAACAACTAAAAACTGATTTGGTGAGACTCGAACACTGGTGCTGTTAAAAAGGACAAAAGTTGGGTCCCACCTTACAGCCCCACGCAGAAGGCCTAAAGCAGCAGGAAGATACGTGCCTCCACTGACTGGGGCCTCAATCCTCAGAATAGAAGGCCGAGTAAGAGAAGCACACACACAAGAACTGCAGCAGGGTGGGCCCGGCAGTCCCGTGCACACGGGAGCTCTGGCTTCCATGCCAGCTCCCACAGGAAGCACTGTGACCCTTGGTGTCCACGCACACAGGAAGGTCCCAATCCACCACCAGGGGCACCCAGACCTCAGCATCCACACCACCAGATGGTTCTCATCTGCCAAGAGGAAGCACCTGACCAGTGTGTAGACCCAGAGGATGAATCCGATCCATCAAGAGGAAACACCAGCACCTCACCTCTTCACCTGCAGCACGGTCCCATTACAGCAGCAGGAAACGCCCAGACTCCTTCCTATGTCTACACCTACAGGATGGTGCACTCCCAGAACACAACACACCCCAAACCTCATGTCTGCGTCCACAGGATGGAACCCACCCTTTAACAGCAAATACCCTGACCAGTGTCTGTACCCATAGTGTCTGTCAGCCCACCGACAGAAAATGTCCTCACCCCAGTGTCTGCACCAACAAGAAACACCCTGACTTCCATTTCTAGGAACTATCTGATGGTACTGAACAACAAGCAGAAAGCACCATGATGTTTCATGTCTACTGACCCAGATGACACCACTTTGCCCCAGAGGACGGAAGTGGGTCCCCCAAACCGCATCTGTGTCTAATCTGTGGCTTGAAACACTGCAAGCAGCTAGCAGGTTTGACCTTGAGGAAGGCCCAGGACTCTTGAGAATATTTAGTGTTGCATTTGCTAAGAAAATCACTGATTTTCACAAGAAGATGCTAACAACACCAAGACTCCTGGAAATGTTCAATCGAGAAGGCTGGGCTCCTTTGTATGAAGGTCACAACCTCACCCGGATCGTACACAGGACACACCAGCACACGTGTGTGTTAGACTTTCATCAGTGTACACTCCCACACAAACAGCTCTCAGTCCGCAGCTTTCCGCTTACAACCCATACGGAGGCAACTCCTGTGCTTTCTCCCGTGTTACCGCCTGTCAGCCCTGCAGCTCACTGCCCTGCAGACACCACGCTGATAAAGTGCTGCGCTCGCCAGGCCTTGGTTAACTGACCCAGCTCTGCAGGAATGACAGGGAGTATGAAGGGCACACCAACCTTGTTGAAGACCCAAACCTCGCCGTTCACGGTGGGCCTGGGCACGCCGTGGCCATTGTAGTGGAAGAGGACCCGCTCCTCCTTGGCGTTCCGGCGCAGCGAGGTGCACAGCTTCTTCACTTCGTCCACAGTGGGGTCGAGGCTCTGCTTGTACCGGGCCTGTAAGCACAAGGGAGACACCTGTCACAAGCCTCTTCCTACACTCTCAAGTCTACAGGTAGCAAGCAGCTCTGCGCCACGGCATCTGCGAGAGTCCACTCACTCGTTCATTCAGCACTTTGTCACAGAGAACAATGAAGGACATAAATAAACAGAGCCTGCTGCGTGGTGCACCAGTGCAACCAGACACAGCAGCTGCTTTGATGCCCACTGTTTCCCAGAAGCAGGGACTCTTGAAAGCATTTCTGGAATACAGAACAGAGATGAGCTACTCAAATGAGGGCCTGCCGCGTACACAGCAGTAACCGCAGAGTATCAAGGCTGAAATGGAAGCCAAGTGCTCCTTGTACACTCCTATGCATCTGCTCAAAGCCATGCCCGCCTGCCCTGTCTTGAACCTTACTTAGACCCCCATCGGAATAAACAGGACCTGAAATTAACATACAAAAAGCAGGAATATTTATATATGCAAACAATAAACAGAGAACTCCCAGTCAAAGAAAACCTCCCTAATAAAGCAACAAAGAAAATTAAATGAGAAGGAGCTTAAGAAATGTGCGATCTGTTCACACATCCTGGAAAGGTGGCTGAGGGAGGCAGTGAACACACATCCTGCCACACCAGCTCTCCCTAGAGTCAGGCACATACATGATCAGTGCAATCCTGGTAAATACATACCCCAACAAGCTAGCTTATGGAGCCAAGCAACATGTTACTGAAACTCACACGGAGGGAGGGGAAAGATATATGAAAAGCCAAGAAAACAAAAACCAGAAAACACCTGGTGTAAGGGGGTCTCCCCAGGCATCCTAACCAGTCAGCTAATGAAGATGGTGAAGTGGGGGCAGGAGACCGAAACCCAGGGAGTGATTTCCGCCCCCCCCCCAGTAGTTCCCACCCAGGGAGTGGTCCTCTGAACTCAGGGATGGAGCCACACAAGCCACAATGATTTGAGAGCTGACTTTATCAAACTTGTATTAACTAGAAAATAATGGGTGCTAGAAGTTATTTATTTATTGGTCCATTTTCAAAACGAGGCATTTGACTGAGTGGAAAATTACCAGCAGGTTGTTTCCATCGCGACCCGCAGACATGACAAAAACTCATGCACTGGAAAGCTCATAAACAATATCAATTAGCAGAGATCTTGGCTGACTAGCAGGGGGGAAACACCCCTGCAAAATGATAAAATGGGTTGAAACTCTAGTGCCAGAAAGCCTTTCCACCACAGAAGAACCAAGACGGTAAAGACAGCCAGCCCAGGTCTAAAATTCAATCAGCCTCAAGTTACCCAACAGAAAGTAACAATGCAGAGTTGGAGGAGGAATCTCCCTCTGTGGTATAAAATCGCTGTTGTAATCTCAGAGAACGGGCCAGCCATCACACAGTGATCTTGTGAGACCACCACGAAAATTTCACTTTTACAGCAGCTCTTGTCCCCAAGTCCAATTTATTAATTTCTCATTGGTGGGTTACTTTGAATGGTAAATTCCCAGGAAAAACTGAAAGAGCAAATCTACACACAGCCTGGTCTGCAGGCTAGAGGTGGCATGGCAGTGTGAAATCCGTGGGCCACACCAGGAGGTGAGCCAGCACCACAGCCTAATCAACAGCAAGCCACAGCAGGAGAGCCTCAAAGCTATTGCTGGACGTGCAGAAAAGAACTGCCAAGTGTTTGCTCTGGCTTCCCAAGGCTCCAGAGGCTGAGGCAAGAAGACAGCAAGGGTGACACTGGCCAAAAAGAAATGTACTCTTTACCTGACTTTAAAGTTTAAAAAAAAAAAAGGAGAGCAACCATGAGGCCAGCCTGGGCTACACAGCAAGGCAAAATCTTCACTTGTCTCCAGGCAAGTAAATAATAAACTACAGCCCATGGCAATATGGCTTAAAAAGGAGGCAGCAAATGTCAGGACATGAACAGGAAAGATAACTGTAAGTGAAGAACTAGGCCATGTCTGAACAAAGCAGAAACAAGAGACCATGAGAGACCAGGGAAGAGGGGTGTGTGTGCGCGCGCGCGCGCGCGCGCGCGCGCGTGTGTGTGTGTGTGTGGCCTTTCCTCCTCCATCTTCCTACCTAGTCTACCATCTCAGACCTTTGGCAAAAATAAAACTGCCTTTTTCTTAAATCAGATAACAAGCCTTTCCCTGAAAACAGGTAGTGGTGAGGCAGGCAGCTACAATCTCCAATGGCAGCCTTTCTCCACAATGCAACTTCCCTCCCCCTAGCTTGTGCAGCCCTCTTCAGTAATGCAGGTTCACAGGCTCATGCTCCACATGAACCCACCCTGTCAAACGGTGCTTGATGGCCCAGCTCAGCTGCTCTTCTCTGCCCATCAGAGCAGCATTTAACTTCTTCTTTACTGACTTGTATGTGGTCAAATGTCCAAACGATATTCTTGGGGAAGTCTTAAAAGGAAAACAACAAGGAGAAAGCCCAACTCCGCGCTTCTGTGTTGATGCCCTGTTTAGCTTCATCTTACTCTGTAAGTCACAACTACAGGTAGTGAAACTGAGAAGTCCATATAAACAAAGCCTACTGGAAACTAGAAATGTGTCTCCTGACAACAGCCCTACTGAACTGTCAGTGAATCCTCTGCCAGGACCAGAATGCTGCAGGTAATAACCCTGTTGTGAGAATACTAAGAGAACATGCCTTGTGCATAAAGTGCGTTTTCCAATTCAGAAGTGGTCTACCAGGCAGTATGACACCCACACAATGCCTCTGGCACAACACGGCTGGCCCTCAGGAGTCCTGGGGAGTGGGAAGCACTCAGGGAAATAGAGCGGCGAGGAGAACAGGGGTGCTGAGGGGGCCTGAGGAGGCAGCCACTGCTGTCCGCAGTTAATCTGCATGTTCTCAAAGAGTCTGCTCCAGGCGCAGCTCTTCTGGAGTCCCTCCGAGGGGCGTGTGCAGGTTCTGCAGGGCAGGCACTGCTCACTGGGGAGCATGCCCTCCAGTACACAGCCTATTCCTTTCAGCACACTCCCTTACTGACCACCAGCTGCTGAGTGACAATCCGATCGTTAGTGACCTTAATTATAATAATTAGTAAAGGAGCAAATCAAAATGATGGCATCCTGTTTGACATCAAAGTGACATGAGTAAATGTCAACGTGATACTGGAGAGTGATGTGGGAGGTGTTGGCACCTGGGTGCAGTCATGTGGCTGGCAGAACCTCTACACAAGAAGAGGGCAGAGTGGGTAGAAGCAGTCTACCCACAGCCTAAAGACACAAGCATTTTCTTCAGATGTCATGACTTTGGCTACATGTCCTCCAAGACTATATCCACCCAAATAAGTGCATTGTGAAATAAGAAAATAAACTGGAGATCAAGATGATGAGACATTGTTTTCAAAGGGCAGCCCCGGGAAACAGTTCAATCTGTAAAAACTGCTTGACACCAGCACAATCGCAGAACTTCCTCTCACCGCCTTTGCCCCAAGGACAAGGACAAGGACCATGCAGAGGACCCTAGGGGGACACTCTCTTGGCCAAATCACCTCAGCCTATTGTGATATGATCCACACAAGACAGAAACTCTGGGTCTCAACTACTATCGCGGCCAAATGAAACAGCAAACCACATCCCATTTTGGTAGATACTCTGTTCTCATCCTTCTGTAAATCAAAGTAAGTACCTACATGCTTGTAATGTGTGTGTTAAGATAGAACATAGCTGAGCATGCAGGCATTCAAAGCACATCTCAGCACAAGAAGTACCACCAAGCCCCAGGGTAAAGGCCTGGGCCAGTCCATAAGGCTGGCTCCAGGGGCTGGAGCCAGTGGGCAGGCACTAGCAACCTGCGTGTGCACTTGTTTCCAGGACGCTTGGGGGAGTGGGAAGGGGGACGGGGGGGGGGGGGGGGGTTGCGTGCAGCAGGAAACAACTAGATAGAGAAGGAAGACCCGGTCCATGTTCTCTAACTGCATGTACACATGCATTCAAACCATCTACCACATACCAAAAGAAGAAACCGGGATGCCATGCAGACTACAGCTGAAGGGGGTTCTGTGGTTTTTAAGTGGTCTCCACATGGGGCTCAGAGTCCACCCTCACAGGCCAGGCGCAGCCACTCAACCTCTTCAGACCTGGGGTTTTCTTTTGGATTCGGATTTGTTTCCTGTGGTGTGAAACTCAGGTCCTCATGCTTGTTCAAGACAGAAACTCTCGCTTGCTAAGGAGGAGAAACTACCACTGGAGCCACACGAGCTCCTTTGTGTTTTTAGTCGTTTTTTTGGATAGTCTTGTGTGTTTTTGCCGGAATCATCTCAAATCATGTTTCTCACCTAGCTGTGATCACAGGTACAAGCTACCACACCCAGCTTGTTAAACTGGGTCTCCCAGGCTGGGATGTTTTTGCCTCTGTTCCCTGAGACATCCCATCAGCCTAGCCACTCAATTTTCTTTTTTTCTTTTGACAGTAGTGGGGACTATTAGGCAACTGAGGTGGCCACAGAGGCCGCTCCCTCTTCAGATGAAGGTAGTGGTCCATTACACCTGCACAATGCTAACTGTGCCTGCCTGGTTAATCACAGACCCCATAAGTTGAAAATTTTTTTCTTGGGCTGGGAGTTTGGCCTAGTGGTAGAGTGCTTGCCTAGCATGCACGAAGACCCGGGTTCGATTCCTCAATACCTCATACATAGAAAAAAGCCAGAAGTGGTGCTGAGGCTCAAGTGGTAGAGAAAGCCCTGAGAAAGTCCATGGACAGTGCTCAGGCTTTGATCTCAAGCCCCGGATTGCCAAAAAAAAAAAAAAAAAAAAAAAAAAAGAAAGAAAGAAAGAAAGAAAGAAAGAAAGAAAGAAAATGTTTTTCTTCCCCTGCCTATATAAAAAAAAAAACCCAGCCTGCTTAGGTTCTAGCTCAACCCCTGATCCAGACCAGGGAGTTCACCGGGGAGCGTACTCTAATAAACTTTCTTTTGCCTCTACTTACCCTCTCTCCTCTCTGAAACCCTTACAGGGATGGGAACTCAGGGCCTCACACTTGCTAGGCAAATACTCCTACACTTGAGCTACACTTCCATCACACCTGCACTGCTTCTTTTGGAGGTAACTCAGTCTGGCCCACGGTGTAGCTCTTCTACTCGTGCTTCCCTGTGTCGCTGGAGATGACAGGTACATGTACCATGCCATCCATTGCTTGAGATGGAGTCTTGTGAATTTCTTTTTGCTTGGACTAGCCTCAACTTCAATCCTGAGATCTGTGCCTTTCAAACAGCTTTGAGACACCTTGCTCAGAACAAGGCAATCAATGAACATGAGACACCATTTTCCCCCAGTGTTCCCATACCTGACTTTGGACAGGCTAAGAACATGGGTGGAGTCTGACAACCCTCAACAGGGCTCTCTCCCCAGGCCTCCATCTGCCCACTGCTGCTTTGCAGTTAGGCTATAGAAATCCCCTGGTGAGTGAGAAAGAGAGAATGTCAAGATGAGGTGTCCCCAGAAAGAAGAGACCCAACTGCTAATCTTTACACTGGTCCTACTCTACTCTGCATATCCATCCTCTGGCTGCCTGCCTGGCACCACAAGGCTGCAAGGGTCCTCAAGTCACTGGGAGAGTTCCTATGAAGACGTCGAGGGCTCCTGCGGCAGCACTTTTCTTCATTCCATGCTCCTCCACACAGCCACAGAGCTCAAATGTGGGACATCACAGCTAAATCACCCTTTGTCTCCTGAGGTGACTGACTCCCAAACAGGAATGCTGGTTCCAAACCACACACAGGCTACTCTGAGACAGCAATAAAATTAGGGATTCATTATTTCTGACCTTGGCTCCAGCAAGGTTTTGTCTCATGGGGCTACAAAAAAAACAATTCAGCCTCATTTTCTTACCCATCACACCAAGAGGATACATTAACGGACCAGCATGAAAGGCTCTTCGGGTATTAATAATATGCCTCCTGGGAGCTGACAGGAATTAATTAATATTTTTAAGGGCTTTGAAATGAGAAACACTAAATTAAATGTCACCACACCATGGTGTGGTTTTGTTTCACAACCAGGACGCCTAGATAATGGCTCCACACGTGAGAAGCACGGGGGTGGGAGAGGCAGCCCGGCATTTGGGGGATTTATGGCCGTTTTCACTGGGCCCACAAAATGACAAAGCAAGTCTCTAAAATACTGCCTGCCGGGCCGGGCATTGCTCCTGAAAGCTAACTCTCAAGACATAATAAAATATCCACGAGGGAATTTTGAATCGGCAGCAGAGGAAGACAATAAAAGAATGAATGACTGAAGAAGACACAGAGAGTGAGGCCGGTGGCTCCATAAAGGCCTCGGCTCCGCGGTCGGCTTTCTTCTCAGAGATGCTCCCCAAGGCCTCCTGCCCCAGCCAGGCCAGGCAGCTTTCTATGCTCAGGAGGCGGTGAGGCGTGCCTGCAGCACACGAGGCACTGCAGTCTACGCACAGTGGTCTAGGTGCAGCTTCACCTGCTCTCCCTCACCCAAGGCTGGGAAGCACACACACAGCCAGTGTGCCTCAGGGAGGGCCAGGGACACACGGGACGGAAAGGAGCTTGGCCACTGGGTAAACACTGTGCACAGAACTGCAAACCAGGCAAGGGAGCCCTCTGAAGCAGGCAGGGGCTGCACCCTCTACCTCCACTGTGAGGTGCCCTGTGCAGGGGAGGCAGTGCCACTCTGCGCCCAGGAGCTCAGAACTGCTGGCCAGCCTGACCAACCAGGCACACAAGAATGGAAGGCAGCAGGCCATCTTCCCGTCCTTCTACCACAATGAGAACCCCTTCGAGTTTACATCCAAGAGTTACCATGCCGAGACCGTCTCAGGAGTGTCCAGGAGCACACAGAGAATTCAGCCTAGTTCCGCTCAAGTTCCTCCCCTCACACTAGAAAGAAATACAAACTTCCAGTGAAAGGCTGGGCAAGGAGAACCTTTTAGAAGGCCCAGCGTTCTCTAGCCAGCATTTCCCAGGGAGCGTCTGCTTCCTACAACCCTGTCACATCTCTAACTTCAGGGAGCTACAATCAAAAATGAGTATGTTGGATGGAGGGATGGATGGATGGATCTAATGTTTTGAGGGGAGGGGGGCTAGACCTGGGGCTTGAACTCAGGGCTGGGCACTGGCTCTAAGCCTCTTTTGCTCAAGGCTAGCACTCTACCATTTGAGCCACAGCTCTACTTCTGGCTTTCTCTATTTATGTGGTGCTGAGGAATCGAACCCAGAGCTTCATGCATGCTAGGCAAGTACTCCACCACTGAGCAACACTCCCAGCCTGGGATCTAATTCTTTAAGGGGGGAGCGGGGCAGTTATGCATCATGGCTCACACTGGTAATCCCAGATGCTTGGAAGGCTGAGAGCTGAGGACTGCAGCTCAAAGCCAGCCCAGACAGACAAAGGTGGAGACTGTTATCGCCAATAATCACCAAAAAGCTGGGAGTGGTGATGTGGCTAAAGTGGTAGAGTGCTATCCTTAAGTGAAAAAAGCTAAGTAAGAGCTCACGGCCTTGAGTTCAAGACCAAAGAAGCAATACTTTTTTTTTTTTTTTGCCAGTCCTGGGCTTGAGCTCAGGGCTTGAGCACTGTCCTTGGACTTTCTCAAGGCTCGAGCTCTACCACTTGAGCCTCAGCACCACTTCCGGCTTTTTCTATATGTGGTACCAAGGAATCGAACCTGGGTCTTCGTGCATGCTAGGCAAGCACTTTAACCACTAGGCCAAACTCCCGGCCCCCAAAGAAGCAATACTTTTTAAAGAGCGAAGCTTCACCTTACAGTTTGTACAGAAGGGAGACAGAGTCTTTGTACTCTTATCCCCAGAGCGCCCTAGCAAGGCTACTGATGACCCAAAAACTGGTTCCCAGAAGCGAATGCAGTGGTGTGTTGAGGCATTTTACTGGAGAAGATATTAGCAGATGTCGCTTCCACACATTCCCTCCTGGACCAGTTCCCCTCTCTCCTCCCTCCACAGGAACGCCCCTGCTAGCCACCCCACTAGACAGCCAAAATCTGACATTCTCCTCTCCTTCCCCTGCTCAGCCTGATCAACCAGGCCACACTGTTGACTGAATCAGCCACCTCTTCTGCATTTTTCACTCCTGCTACAGCCAGGTCAAGGCATCACTGCTGCCATATGATCACCATCATCATCACCCCCATATCCTCCTCCCCACCATCATCAATTATGCCAATGCCATCAACATCAATACCACCACCACCACTTACTAGATAACTATAACAGCTCCCCAACTAACCATCCAATCATTCTTCCCTCTCTCCAAAACTGCACGTCTTACCACTTGCCACTTGAACAGCTTAACACTGACCCTGCAAACTTCTTGCCTCTAGAAGCAACTTCTGAGTCTGCCACCCAATCACAAGAAAGTATCCTTCAAATCAATGGTCCGATACATTCTTTGCTCATCTTCTAGCCTCTGCCCACAACCTCCTCCTTATCTTTCCTGAGTCTAGTCCAAGAACTGTCTGGTCATCTTCTGTTCATTCTTCGAGTATCAAGTTCAGTGGTCCTTGTCCTGGACACCCTCAGAGCAGCGGCAGCATTTCCAGCCGCATCTCCAGCGCACTGCCAGGTGCGGGCTCTATCTGCTGGTACACTATCATGAGGACTTGCTGTGCTGTGTCCTCAGTGCTCTGAGTAAACAGCACACCAGGCACAGCTGACCCTCGACATGTGCACATGAACATATAGATGGGTGATGAAAAGACGCTGGTTATCACTGTCTGCGTGGCCATGTGGGCATCTGCAGGCAGAGGCAATCTTAGGAACTTGGGGCTGAAGTTCTTAATGCTGTTGAGATCTGAAATCAAACTTCTGCTGGGTTGGGCTGCGGCAGTGAAGCAAGCCTTCTGTAATCACCACATCCCCGCAGGGCCAACAGACTAACCTCTGCTCCGAACCCAGAGGCTCCAGATGGCCACTGCAGGACACAGGAGCCCGAGCACGCACCAAGGTATTCATTTGGTCTCCTTACACTAAACAGAAAATCTCACGTCTGGCGTGAGAATGAGGAGAACCATCTGTGAGCAAGCAGAAGGAGGAGATTTGCTGGGTGACTGAGAGGTGCCCTTATTTCTCATAAAATGACATGAATGAAGAGTTTTCTTCCTCCAGACAAAGATAGGGATTAGCAGTGCATCCATAGGTCCAGTCACTGTCTACAGAAATCTTTCCAAGAGTAAAGATTAAGGAGACAGGTGAAAATTAAACAGCAATAAGTGAAAGGAAATTGGTCAGGAAGCTGAAATCACTGAATAAAGTGTCTCCTGTAAAGCAACACCACACTTTCTGCCCACATCCTCTTTCTCTCTTTTGGCCAGCAACCTGAGGAATGGGACAGGGGCAGCACAGCATCCCACAGGGAGCAGACATGTGGCGGGATACAGGGTGTGAGAGGGCAGGAACAGCCTGCACCCCACCTCATGCTATACTCAGCCTGGGCTGGTTCTCCCACACAGGTGGCCTGCTCCTCAGGCATCACAGCCAAGGAAGAAAGACCCCTCTCCGGATCCTCTGATCCAGTTTCCAGGCACAGAAGTGTGCAGATGAACATGTGTCTGGACTATATTTCCTTCCTTCCTTATTTTTTTACTCATCTTTTTTTTTAATTTTTTTTTTTTTTTTTTTTTGGATGTAGGGCTTTAACTCAGGGCCCAGGCACTGTCTCTGAGGTTCTTCCACTCAAGGCTAGTGCTCTACCACTTTGAGTCACTGCTCTAGTTCCAGTTTTCTGGTGATTACTTAAAGATAAGAGTCTCACGGACTTTCCTATCTGGGCTCAATCTTCAGATCTCAGCCTCCTGAGTAGCTAGGATTACAGACATGATCCACCATTGCTGGGCTCTATATTTCCTTTATTAACTACTGTTTACCTTCAGTTAAGAACATTACGTGATTCTTACCTAAAGTTATCCCAAAACAAACCTGGAGTAACTTTTTATCAAGAAGAACATAAGGCAGATGTTATGTCCATGTCCCATTCCACTTGTATATGTTATTTCACCTTAAACTTCATGGCAAGACGTTGCTCTGTGTGCTTCTTTTCCTGGTCTTATCTGAGGAGACTGGCCCTCCTCCCCAACCCCTTATTCAATAAATAAATTTATAAATTACCACTTCTATTATGCATCTAAATGAAACCCCCTGAGCCTCTGAAATGTGAAAGGCAGCCTGAGTTTCAGCCTGTGGGTCAATCTGGAGAACGCAGGCTGCCCTAAAGGGACGCTGGTAATGATGCCACACTAGCCATGCTGACCACAGGGCTGGCACTGAGTACCGAGGAGTCTGGGCCGTTCCCTCAGAAAGGAAGCCAGTGTCCACTGCATACCAATCCAAAGCAGCTCATGAAACAAAGCAGCTAGCCCCAGCCGCAGGCAGAGTCGATAGAGCATCCTGAGCCACTTGCCCCCAGACTGGCCAGAAATCTCTGCAGTCTGGATCTTGATGCTCTGAACAGCCAGTGTCAAGTTTGCTGTCATTTTTCACAAATTTCTAGAAGTTTGTAAATACGGAAGTCCCAAGTCACTTCCAACCAGTTCAGCGCTGCCCACCCTTTTCCTAGAATTTCAGTAACAAGTAGAGTGCACGAAGCCCACATTGTGACACTGTAGGATATGCTGGGCTTCCTGTGCAGCATCACGGCAGAATCTGGACTGAGGAGGCCTGGCAGCTGCTGAGAAGTGTGGGAGCCTCTGAGGTTCCCAGCAGCCTCGTCGCTCAAAGGGAGCCATGCTCAAGAGAGCTGCGTCCTGGGCCTGCACATGTCAGATTGGCTTACGTTCAGCACGGGATCATCTCACCTGCCCGGATTTCTTCATACAGGACAGTGAAAGGGGACTCCAACAGCATGGGCTCTTGTGTGGGGGCCCTGCCCATGGTACATGGTAGAAATCTGGGGTGAATTTTCAGGTGGAGTCCCCTCTAACAGCGTGTGGATGACATTGAAGGGAGTTCAATGTCAAGGCTATTCCTACTCTTACAACACACCTCTTCCTAGGAAGAGCAGGTTTACAAGAAATCTGTAACATCTCCCCTTTCACTGTCCTGTATGAATCTGTCACATCTCCCATCGCACTATCCTATATGAAATCTCCATCTCACTATCCTGTATGCATTATTCAATAACAATTCCTCTCCCTTAATTTGAAAGGCAGAAGAGAACTAAAATAGCTGGGTTATTATTCATCAAAGTCCAAAAATAGATGCTAGGGATTCTAGAAGGGGCTGCTCCACTCCTGAAGGCCTCCCATGGCCTTCTCAGACCTTCTCAGAATGCCACCAGCGGACACAGGAAATGCTAAATTCTTAACTGGGACAACTCCGTTTCCAGAGACTTGGCAGTGTCTGCAGACAGACTGACTTATACAGCTCAGGGGGGAGGTGTCTAGTGACTGATGAGTAAGGTCAGGAGGTCAGCGAAGCACCAACACGTTGTCCCCACAACATGCTGGGACATGCTTGCCATCACAGCAAATTCCTGGCCCCCAAACGGCAGCACTGCCAACTGTAAGAACTCTGCTCTGGAGGAAGGAAAGGAATTTGGACTTTAATGAAGACACTGGGATTCTAACCTGACACCATAAAGAAAGGCAAAGCGAAGAAAAACAACCTGAGGATGGTGTTTCAAAGTCAGCCTAGGCGCTAGAGACCGTAAGATCCTTATCTCCAATGAACTACCAGAAAACCGGAAATGGAGCTGTGGCTCAAGGGATAGGGCGGTAGCCTTGAGCTGAAGAGCTCAGGGACAGTGCCCAGCCCCAGAGTTCAAGCACCATGAGAGAGAAAGAAAGAAAGAGAGAAAGAAAGAAAGAGAGAGAGAGAGGGAGGGAGGGAGGGAGGGAGGGAGGGAGGGAGGGAGGCAGGGAGGGAGGGAGGGAGGGAGGGAGGGAGGGAGGGAGGGAGGAAGGAAGGGAGGAAGGAAGGGAGGAAGGAAAGGAAAGGAAAGGAAAGGAAAGGAACCTACAATTTTTCTAGAAGGAAGGAACAAGCTAGAGAGGACAGGCATAGCAAGCTGCCACAATTCTGTAAACATTAAAGAGTCAGAAAATGCTTTATTTGCTTTGAAAATGCAGCTTTTTAATTTTTTTAGTTTTTATTTTTTTGCCAATCCTGGGCTTGAGCTCAGGCCTGAGCCCTGTCCTTGGACTTTCTCAAGGCTAAAGCTCTACCACTTGAGCTCAGCAGTACTTCCGGCTTTTTTTTCCTATGTATGTGGTACCAAGGAATCGAACCCGGGTCCTCGTGCATGCTAGGCAAGCACTCTACCATTAGCCCAAACTCCTGGCCCCCAGTTATTTTTTTAACAGCAGAATTAAAAATAAAATCATAAGTAAGCCAGGTATGGTAGCCCATACTCAGGAAGCTGAGATGGGGAAGGCTGTGGTTTAAGTCCAGGAAGCAGGCTAGCTGACTGAGACCAACAGAAAGCTCAGTGCCCTGGTGTGGATTATTATCTCAGCTACCTACAGGAAGTGTAAATATGAAGACCAAGATCCAAACCTGTCTAAAGTTGGGGGGAAAAAAAAAACTATTCAAAAATAACAAGAGGGCCAGGAGTTGGGCCTACTGGTAGAATGCTTGCCTAGCATGCACAAATATCAGGGTTCAATTCCTCAGTACCAAATACATAGAAAAAAGCCAGAAATGGTGCTGAGGCTCAGGAGGTAGAGCTCTGGCCTTGAGAAAATCCAAGGACAGTGCTCAGACCTTGATACATACATACATACATACACACACACACACACACACACACACACACGCACACACGCACACACACATATATACATACGAGCGCAAAGTGTTCAAGCCTTGGCAAGAAGAAATAAAAGAACCTGAGAACCCAGGTGGATAGTGGTTACTGAACAAACAGAACGGACCGTAACACAAGATAACACTCCTCCACTGGAGCCTCGAGAGTCTCTCAGAAGGCGGGCAGATCCCTCAGATCTGAGGAGTCAGCTCAGGAGCAGCCTGGGTAGATCAGGGACCGCTGGGTAAGGCCACTGTCACTCGGGAAAGTGCTGAGTGCAATGAGGGGGAGAGGCGAGCCAGGATGGCAGTGCTGCACACAATCTGAACGTTCAGGGCAAGAGAAAGGGAAAGCCACTGCAAGACCCACAAAAACCAAGTCCTGAACCTGCCAGGGCAAAAGCTCATACTTGCATCTAAAGGGAAAGGCTATGTAGAAGCACTTTGTACCCCCACTCCTACAGTCAAGATTAAGCTCTCTACAAACCACTTCCCCCAAAAAAGAAACAAGGATTCCTGGGAGAAAAGCTGATTTCAAGCCTGGGGCAAGGATGCACAAAAAGAACACAGAACATCCTAACCTGTCATGTCAGACAGAAAAGAAATAAACATGGTTAGGCCTCTTTCAAAACACAAAACAAAAACTCGGAACCCCGTCCAAACAGTCTCCTACTTGCCAATGGCAAGCACCTTAAGGCAGAGGGTTTCTTCACTTAAAGAGAGTAGTCAAGCTGAGCAACAGAGGCTCACATGTGCAATCCAAATATATATATTTGGCCGGTCCTGGGCCTTGAACTCAGGGCCTGAGCACTGTCCTTGGGCTTTCTCGAGGCTAGAGCTCTACCCCTTGAGCCACAACCTCACTTCTAGCTCTTTCTGATCAGGTGGTAACGAGGCATAGAACCCAGGGATTCGTGCATGTGAGGAGGCCGTCGTGAATCACTAAGCCACACCCTGGCCCTCACACCTGCAAACCTAACTACTTACGAGGTTGAGATCTGAGAAAAGAGCCTTGAAGCCATCCTGGACAGAAAAGTCCTGGAGACTCTTAACTTCAGAAATGGCTCCAAGTAGCACTGTGGCTCAAGTGGTAGACTGCAAGCCTTGAGCAAAAAAACTCAAGAATAGTACCCAGGTCCTGAGTGCAAGCCCCAAGACTGGGAGGGGGGAGAGAAAGACACACACCCATACCCATGTACAAAACACACCCATACATACATGCACACACCCATGTGCATACCCACATCCATAAGAGACATGCACTCACAACCATACAGACCTTACTGATTATCCCTGGAAGAAAGCCACACTCTATTGTGAAAACCAGTGTATAAAGTACAGTGCGTATTTTTTTGCTTATTAATCAGTATATTAAGGAACCATTCATATGTTTCAAGAATCATTTAAATTGCACTATCCAGATTTATGCATGAAAACATACGGGACTTTAAACATATAGTTAAAGCTATTCATCATAGTTTTCTACACTACTAAGATTAAAACACAATTCCTTTGGGGCATAAGTTAAATGACTTAATGCAAGCCTGTTACATAGCTAAGGAATATCCACAGAATACTTTTATATATAACTCAGTGGTCAAGATAAATGTGGTACTCATCAAAACTTGCTCATAGGAAGCATTTTCTAAGGCCTGGCCAGACACTGTAAGAAGGAATTTAGAAGGGTAAAATATTAAATGTGATTTAGCAAAAGTCAAATAAAGCAGAAGGTTACCACGTGTGAGAAAATGTTTTATCTGTGGACACTGGGGCTGAGTGCGTGCCTCACGTGACACACCAGTATGGCACAGGAGAAGGAGCCTCCCAATCTCAGTGAGCAGGGGCAGGCGCCCAGGAAGGCCAGTCTCCTCTGCTGGTGTTAACAGAGCAGCTGCTGCTCACACAGAGAGGGTAGGCAGGGGAGCAGAGCTCTCCCTCAAGGAGGCCACAGTCCCTGGGAGGAAGCAAGTTCTTTGTCACAGATTCAAAGATATGGACACAACTGCCTTAAGAATAAGCCTGCCAAAGGGACAGACATGCAAATATGTTCACCAGCCTCTAGTGAAGTGGGGATTGAAGAATGTTTTCAGACCTCCATTAGGTCATGCCATTGCCTTAAAAACACTGCCCAGACACACCCCAAACACACAGGGTCATTTGATAAGTGTCTGGAAACACCAGAAGTGTCATTCTTAGGCCGAACCACATCTCAAATCTGAAATGCCACTTTCCAGCACCTGGTCACTTCGCAGGGCCATCAGATCCACAGCTGGTCTTGTTGCTGTTTTGTAGAAGAGGTCACTACAGGGCTGACCACGGTCTACCTGGTTACTGGTAAGCAGAGCCTCTTCCCCACAGCCTGGCGCAAGCCCTCGGCCTTGAGCATCTGTGCTTTGCTGACAGCCTGGGCAGAAAAATCTGTCAAACACTTATCTGCAATTAACCAGAAAAAAGCCGGAGGCAGAGCTGTGGCTCAGGTAGAACAACACCAGCTATAAGTGAAATTGTCAAGTGAGAGTTTGAGATTCAGAATTCAAGCCTCTGTATGAGAGGGGGGAGGAAGGTAGGGAAGGAGGAAGGAAAGAAAGGAGGGAGATAAGGAGGTAAGATAAGGAGGAAGAGGGAAGCAAGGAAAGAAGGGAAGGAGACAGGGGGCGGGGAGAAGAAAGAAAGGGAGAGACTAGAGCTAAAATATACTAGAAAATGATAAACTGCACAGGTCTTCAGGCATTCACACACAGTGAGAGCAAAGAAGACTCTTAGGGGAGGAACACAAAGACACAATACCTATGTGCCCCTGATCATATAAAATAGTATTTATCAAAGCTGGGCGCAGTGGCTCCCACTCATAATCCTAGCTAAGATCTGAGGATCAAGGCTAAGATATGAGGATCAAGGTTCAAAGCCAGCCCATGCACAAAAGGACCTGACACTCTTATCTCCAATTAACCTCTAGAAAATGGGAAGTGGTGAGCTGAAGAGCTCGGGGACAGCACCCAGGCCCACAGTTCAAGCTCAATGGTCAACCCCCCTCCCTGCCCCCTCTCAAATAATATTTATCAAAATGAACTCTGGAAAAAGAAACAAGAGGTATTTTTTTTTCTTTCTCATTGCTTTTATTCTCTTTTCATCTTTATCTGACTTTGGAAGGGTAAAGGGGCACAAAAATGGAGGGACAAAGGGTGAAGAAATACAGCAGTGGTATTCACTAGACACTTTGTTGAAAATGAACTGTACAACTTGTAGATGGGGACAAGAGGGAAAACTGGGGAGAAGGGTGACACTGTCCAAAAAGAAATCTACTCTTCATCTGACATATTATCTGCCGGGGCCAGCCGGCAGCAAACCAGGGTTCGCAGATTGGGGTTCCTGAAATAGGGGGCAAGGACTAGGAAAAAATAGAAGAGAGACAGACACACCGGGTCCGGGATGTCTGCAGCCCAAGTAAAGACTGCCTCGTTTATTCAACTCCAGCTTATATCCCTTCTTGAAACCAGGGAACTTCCAACTGTTACATTCATATGGTAAATCTCAGGTAATTTAAACAGAATAAGGCCATAAAACAATAAGACAATAAAGCCATGGTCTGATGCAAATCAAGGTACAATTTGATTCTACTCTGGCTCCCAACAATTATCTAGCTGTAATCCCTCTGTACATCACCTTTACCATAACAAAAAAATAAAAAGGCGGGGGGGGGGGGGGTTGACCATGGAGCTTGAACTCTGGGCCTGGGTGCTGTCCCTGAGCTCTTCAGCTCAAGGCTTGTGCGCCACAACTTGAACTACAGTTCTGGAGATAAAAGCCTCCTGGACTTTTGTGCCCGGGCTGGCTTTGAATCGCAATTCTCAGACTTCAGCCTCCTGAGCAGCTAAGATTACAGGCGTGAGCCATCGGCACCTGGCTTCATAACCATTTCTTAATAAGCAAAAAATTGAAGAAGGATGCAAGACCCCTAAACTGGGATAGACACCAAAACAATGGCCCCGTGTGCCTGCCCAACCTGATACAAGGACACTAAGAGTGGGAGGAGCGAGGCCAGGACACCTGTGAGCCCCGAACTCTCATGGCTTGCCCTCAGTGTAAACCGAAACGATGCTTGTCTCCCGGAGGTACTGGACACGATTTGAAGCTACTCTGTGTCCTGGAGAACTTAGCCATGGGGGTCACCATGTGAGGAGAACCACAGTCACAGCAAGGCATGCACAGCACCCAGAGCCTGCTGCCAGGGACAAGAGCCAGGCGGGGCTCCTTGAATCTAAGCTGGCAGTGGTTGCAGGTGCAGGTACAGGTACAGGCATGGGCGGGCAATGCGACAGGCAATAAGCCTTGTCCAGCCAAAAGGCAAGGACGTGAACATGTAAAACCAGCAAGCCTGGAGGAGTCACTAAAACCCAAGCCTGGGGCAACTGGGGCATCAAAATAAATACACCAGACACTGGTTGGCTCAAGCCTGTAATCCTAGCTACTTAAGAGGCAAACATCAGAGGATGGAAGTCTGAGGCTGCTAC
Organism: Megascapheus bottae; assembly: GCF_031878675.1. Lineage (NCBI taxonomy): Eukaryota > Metazoa > Chordata > Mammalia > Rodentia > Geomyidae > Megascapheus > Megascapheus bottae. The sequence continues at coordinate 50,189,172 of NC_143525.1, read as the reverse complement.
CCACCTGTCATCCCAAATGTGTGGGAGGCTGAGACTGGGAGAACTGCAGTTCCAGGCCAGGCTAAACAATGGAAGATTGCAAGACCCCTTCTCAACATGACCCCCTCTCAATTGAAAAGGCTGAGCCAATGTACAGACACCTACCTGTCTAGGGGCAGCTGGTATGCATGGGTAAAGAAGCTCCGGGAACAGACAGTCAGTCACCCTGGCAGAGTCACAGGGCACAGGGATGCAGGCCACCACTGAGCCACTGAAAGTCTCAAAGCCACACAATACGGGTATTTCCACAGCACTGCCACTCTACTTTTATTTAGTTTGAGGCAACTCTTAAAGATGTTCTTTTCCTAAGGAGCTATCGATCCAGATCAAAAAATAAGGCGTGCTATTTGACGCTGGCCTCCAGGGACTACACTTCAATGACTCATGTTAACTGGTCCTTTGCAGAACATGTGACCAAGCTAATATAGAAGGGGCCAGCCCAGACCCCACTCTCCACAGGCCTTGACTCCAGCAGGTCAGCTGGGGGCACCATCACCAATAACTGCCTCTGAGAAGCTGGCCAGGCATGGATCCCCTCCTTTAGGAGCCTCTTCCTGCTTGCTCTCCCTAAAGAGAACTAGATGGGAACCAAAAGCCAGCTAGAGAAACCTCAGTCAGTGTACTGAGCTCAAAGAAGCTTCTGCATGGAGCTGTCCAAGCTTTCCACACACACGGCATTGGTACACAAGGCCTCTCACAAAGGAGCCACAGCATACAATATGGAACTGTCAGGTTGGATAAATGCTGGTGAATTCAGCAAATATTAACAGCACCTCTACCATTTTATACACAATGAGTAGTTAAACCCAAATATGTGTTGAGAGTAACAGTTACACTCTTCTGTGGCCCACCACAGGGCCAGGCCCGCCTTCCCCCATCCCCTGCTCACCCAGGGGAACAGTGCCCTAAACTCCACACAAGGGCTCAGACAGGAAGTGGGGGTGCTGCTGTGGGACCCACATGGAGGGGAAGGGCAGCACCTGCCCTGGACACACAGGAGGCAAGTAGGCAGCTGGACTTGGTGGACAGAGGCAACTGGACCGGCGCCATCCTGGGGACCAGGGAGCTCATCAGAACCTTACAATGCAAAGCAGGAAACCAGGGGCGGGAGATTAGGAGATAAATGGATGCTCAAGCGACGGAGAGAAAAAAAGACTACAGTGGGACCCTGAGATACTCCTGCCTCAGAGAACTGCCTGCAGTTCTCAAAGACTATTATCAGAGACAAAAGAAGGTTCTAGAGTTGAGACAAGTCTTGAAGAAGAAAAACATAGTAAACATATTGGAGTTAGGACAGAAAGGTGCAGCCAGCAGAGGGGGGCTGGGGTCCAGGGGTCCAGGGCTGAGCACCACTCAGGATATGCCGGCTCACAGAGAGGGGAATCGAGAGCCACATGGCTCTCCAGGAAGAACCAGGGCTCATAGCTCCAGCCCTGCCATGCCTTGGCTCCCCTTTGCTCTGTAGTTGAGGATACCAAAGAGCTGGTGCCAGACTGCTACCTCTCTTCCTGAAACCCCCCAACTGGTGGCTGGCCAGGCACTGGGGAACAGCTAGGAAAGTAGGAGGAGCAGGCCCAGAGGGGAGTGGAGCATGTACTGACATAGCACTGCCAGTGCCATGCTGCCGGTGTCTCAGGAAAATGATTCTGAAGGCACTTGAATCCCGACACTTCAATCTACCGTGACTTCCTTTTTCATAGTCTTCTCTTTTTAAAATTGAACTTAGGTTAGTAAGCAAATTATTGTCATCATAATAAAAATTAATAACTTCTAGACTCAAAACTTAAGCGGATGAAAACAGAAGGGGAGACGAAATGACAGATAATCATAATTGTGAAGACATTTAAAAGCATCTATAAAGACATTGCAATGCTAAATAAAAAAGTAACGAGGCTGAGGGTTAGTTTAGCTCGGTGGAGAAGTGCTTGCCCAGCAGGTACAGCACGCCAGGTTCGATGCTTGGCACCATTAAAAAAAATAAAGAGAGACAGAGAGAGGTGTGTGTGTGAAATGGTGCTGTATCAAGGGGTAGGGCGGTAGCCTTGAGCTGGAGAGCTCAGGGACAACCAACAGGCCCAGAGTTCAAGCCTCATAACCAAACAAACAAAATCCATTAAAGCTAGTCGCTGATGGCCCATGCCTGTAATCCTAGCTACCCAGAAGGCTGATATCTGAGGATCAAGGTACAAAGCCAGCCTGGGCACTGAAGTCTGTGAGACTCTTATCTCCAATTAACCACCAGAAAACAGGAAGTGGCAGTGTGGCTCAAGTGGTAGAGCAATGGGTCAAGTGGAGAGCGCCCAGGCTCACAGTTCAAGCCCCACAACCAACCCCCCCCCCAAAAAAAGTAACAGAAAATTTCAATAACATGATTAGCAACCCCCCACATCCTTCCACATCAGGTTAGAAAGGAGGTGAAGCAGGCACTGCCTGCTCCCGGCCTTGGGCTCCAGCTCTGTCCCAGTGGTTCCCCCGTGCCAACTCACAGGATACCGGACTTCCACCCAGAGGAAAGTAAGAGGAAGAAGAACCAATGGGGACCAGGGTGAGTAAAGAGCAAAAACAGAGGCCACATCACATGGAGGGAGAGACAGAACTGCCCTGGGAGATAAAGTAATGAAAAGAAATCTCCCCCACCAAACATGGCCAGGAAAACCATTGACCTGAGAACAAGAGAGCAGGGGTACAGTGACAAAAAATGTCTGTGGAAGGTTCTAATCCATGCAGAAGGAGAAGCCAATACACCCACGATTCTGGAATCCCAGCCCAATACTCATTCCACACTCTTGTGCATTATTAAAACTGACAAGGGATCAGAAATCACAGCAAGTGACCACCTATCACTGTGCCGGCCACCATTACAAAATGATCCTTCCTGCTTGCTTCCTTTCTTCTTATCTACCAGTCTGAAGTAATTACACTCAGAAAGGTGGCACAGCTCAGCATTCCCACACAGCCTTCACCCCAGAGTCCTCTAACACAAAAGCTTACATAAGAACAGGACAGCTAAGTACCCTGCTCCCTATCCCGCCTGCCTCACCCACTGCAACCATTACCAGTCACCCTGGGGCCTTCAGGATGCCTGCCCCAGGGATGGCATATGCATGTCCTGGGTGTCTCCATGAGCCATCACCACACTGCTCTGAGTCCAGCAGCTAGTGGGAGCTTCAGGGCGGTGGACGTGCTCCACTTCACTGTTTTCACTCTCAGTGTTTCAAGGCTGTGTGTCGGGTTGGTCTTCCCCTAGAAGCTCTAGAATCCATAACCCCCCCACCACACACATACATCCCTTTTTTTTAAGACTTGGTGCTTTTCATTGGGACTGCATGAAGTCCATTGATGATAGGGAGAGAACAATCTTCCTGAAGTCAAGCCACCCTCACTAACATTCAGGAATAGCTTTCCTCTACTCAAGCCAACGCCTGAGTTTGAGAGTTTATTTCATATTCTTTTGCACATTCCTTGTGAAGTTTATCTAAACAATTTTGTTACAGTTTAAAAGCAATCTCAGATGACAAATATACAGATAGGGGTATGGCTATAACCTAATAAACTTTGCTCACAAGAAAGGCGAGGTCCTTGAAAGTGGTGCTGTGGCTCAAGTAGTAGAGCAGTAGCCTTGAGCTAAAGAACTCAAGGACAACAACCAGGCCCAGAGTTCAAGCCCCACAACGGGACTGGCAAAAAAATAAAAAATAAAAACAAAAATAAATAACATTCTGTGGAGAAGATATCTTCTCCAGGGTTTTTTGTTTTTTTTTTCCCCCCCTTTTTTGAGGTGGTCAGCAATAAGGATTCAGGGACAACTTCCAAAGGAAATGACATCAAAGGCGAGACCTGGACAGAGGTCCTGGGGCAGAATGATGGCCCAGCAAAGCTGGAGAAAAGACTGGAGCACCAACAAGTTCAAAGTCAAGCTGAGACCAAGGAGACTGTGGGGCTGAGGCAAGGGCTGGGAGCAGGACCTGATCAAAAGCCACTTTGCTGCCCACTTGGAGAGTTGAGACTTTGTACTAGGGCCAAAGAGAAGCCATTAAAATGCATTAAGCAGGCCAAGAGCTCTCTGAAATGAAATCTGTCATGTCCCCAGAGTGGAGAATAAGTGCCAAGTTTAGGAATTATTATACAGTTTTGGGGTTATACTTTATCACACTTCAAAAACGTAGAGAAAAGTTGTGACACTCTAAAAAACACAGAATTTCTAAGTACCTCCAAAAGCACAATGTAAAGGCAAATATTGACACAACTGTTAGGAAAGCCTTGTGGGTTGTACTGAGGATAAGAAAGTGCTTGTCTGATTAGCACAGTAAGTTGTTCACACCATGAACACTCAGCAATAGGATAGGTGCGAGGATACAGTGCCTGAGCTCCGAGTCGTCAGCTCTGGGGTTTGTAAGGTAAGCCCCTCCTATGCCACTCTGCCTGCCACTGTGGACAGTGAGGACACACCGGGACCACACAGCAGAGAGCAGTCTACACCCACATCCCCTCTATACACAGTGCCAGCATCCAGCAAAAAAGAATCTCCTCTTACTCCAGGACAATCCTCTAAGCCCTACACTGAGCCTGGAGAAAGCCCAGTTGTTATGCATCTAACCTAGAGGCAGTCCATGAACCTCCTAGCAATCTCCTTCTATTACAGTTCTTCTCCCAAATGCTAATCAATAGATAAAGTCAGGGCTTAAGGTAATCTCCCCCACATCTACAATACGATAGGAACTGTCCCCAGGCAGTAAGGAGCTAGTAGAGAACTCTAGCAGCCGCACACACACCACATTTTCCGCCTGGCCCCGGTTCCAAGGCTCCCTCCCACCTCAGGGTATGCCACCCACCCCTTTCTCCTCTGAGGGTCATTGAAGCACTCTCTTCAAGATCCTGTGGTACTTACTGCCAGGAAATCTAATGCGCACACTCACCTCATAGGTAGACCCAATTCACAAAGAGTAAGCTTTGGCACTTGCTTTGGCATCGGGGCTGAAATTTAACCAATCCTGGGCAGAAGTGTTTGGGATTGACCAGGATGGTACCCACACCAGTTTGCTAGTTTTCCCCAGTATCCTTCCACCTTGGTTCTGAATAATAGAGTCTTAGTTTCGCTTTCTGATGTGGGTATAAGGCTACCCAGATATCTCCCAATAAAAATGCTAAGGGTAAGTAACTTTTAGGCAACACTGGAATCTTCTCCCCCAAGTCTCCCTTCCTGCAAGATAAAATGTATTCGCAAAGACTGGCACTCCAACAGCCAGCCTGGATGAAACCCAGAGCCCCTAACAGACAGCCCTGAAATGAATGCTCCTGCATGAGACGAATGGGAACCATCGAGCTGCAATCTCTCTTTAGCAGTTCTCAGGCAAACCTCAGTGAGATGGAGATCCTGACCAGACACCACAGGAGACCAGTCCTCCCCTGCCATTTCTGAGTGTCAACAAAGACAAGAGCAAGTGTCTGCTCAAAAAACGTTTAGTAGTCAGGCGCCAAGGAGGTTGAGATCTGAAGATCAAGCTTCAAAGTCAGCCCAGGAAGAAAAACCCAAGAGATTCTAATTGCAAGGTCCTGAGTTCAAGCTCCAGAACTGGCAGACAACCCACACACAGAGACACACACACACAGACACAGACACACACAGACACAGACACAGACACAGACACACACAGACACAGACACACAGGGAGGAAGGGAAGAAGGGAAAGGGGAGGGGGGAGTGAGTGAGTGAAGAAAAATGGGAAGGGGGAATGGAGGGAGGAAGGGAGGGAGGGAAATGTTTTCAAAGCAAGAAATGGATTCATACATAAACAGATGTAATTACTGGAAGTTAGCCAAGAGTATTTAACACTATGGTAGCTACTTTGAAATCAAGCCTACAGTTAAGCATTAAGCAAGGTGTCGAGTACCTCCCTCCTAGGTGCCTGGGTTCTTTGTACTGTGCACAAGACACTTTCTCCTTATTGTCTACATCCGTTTCAAACATGAGGTGGTGAGACTGCAGGCAGATTGTTAAGGACCAAGAAGGTGATAGTGAGCCTGCAGAGCCTGCAGAGGAGGGCAGCAGCTGCTAACCTGGTGCCCCTGCCCTGGGGAAGACAGAGCTCCTTCTCCCCTGCTACTCATTTCCTCTATTTCTTTTTCAAAGAAGCCCAGTCTATTTAAAATTGTTACAAACATCACTTGGAGCTGTTGCCTTTGCCCAGCACTCCTGACATCAAATGTCAAGGGAAGAGAAAGGAACCAATAATTAGTCTTCTGACTTACCAGGATGCCTGGCAGGAACACCTCTCCCACCCCCCCCCTCCAATAAATCTGATTTCCAGGAAACACAGGCACCTCTGCTCTACGGCTCAGGCAGGCAGCAGATTGTGAGGGCAGAGACAGAGGCACTGCAGGGAAAGGAGGAACAGGATCCAGAGAGAGAGCCTAGAGAAGGCAGAAAGCATGGGCTGTGAGAAATGGAAGGCAACAGATAGAGCCCACTGTTTGACAACACCAAGTCCCTGGTTTCTACCAGCTCTCTGATCTGGGGAGAGGAAAGAGTGCTTGCTCCTCTGTTTCTGTTTACTCCCATAGAGGAGACGCCTGTGGTTTCCAAGGTGCTGGGAAGCAGTATGCTTAACCAGAAGTAAATAGGGGAAAGGGGCTAAGCCAGATTCATCCCACATGTCAACCACAGCCAAGTCCCTGGATGTCCAGGTGAGGACAGCTCACCAGCAACCATTCCCACCAGTGGGTACTCCCCTGCCACGGGGAGAGACACCAGACACAAGACCACAAAGGCCACACAATGTGTTAGGTATTGTTTAAAATCAATCGATGAAATAAAAGGACTGACCAGAGCAGGAACAAGACATTGTCACACATCCCCGCCAAGCGCCAGCAGCTGGGAGCCAAAGGGCAGGAGGTCTGGAAGCTAGACCACGCGAGGAAAACACAGCTCTCAAGCACAAAGACCAAGGCTGGCGCAAGGCAGAGCAGAAGGGCTAGTCCTGGAGACACAGAAAGTGGTCGGTAGGGAAGATGGAAAGAGCAGGGGCTTTTTAAAGGTGAGGTTCTGTATGAGGTGATGCAGTTGTGATAAGAAACTGGTCTCCGGGGAAATGGTCCTCGTAGTGAACAGGAATCCAGAGGGTCTGGTTCCCAAGGATACTAGGAACAAGTCCCTTCTCCTGCCATCTCCAGATGAGAGCCCTGACTTCTAGACAAAACGCCTCTAGTTGAGGGAAGAATTCCCGCAGACATGAGGGCTCTATGCATACTCAAGTCAAGGGCTACAGGCGTGGTTCAGGTGGTCAGGCGCTTGCCTAGCAAGCACAAGGCTCTGAGTCCAAACCAAAAAGAAACAAAAAGCAAGGAAGAAGGCAGGGAGCCAGGGAAGGAAGAAGAAGGGGAAGCAGGAAAAGGAAGGATGGATAGCTTTTGTGACTAACACAAAACCGTACAACTTGGGTTCAGGTAAGAGGCCAGGCCTAGAGAGGTTCAGAGGCCAGCTATACATGTGACCGCTAAGAAAGGAAAGCTCAATTGTGTATGAGGGAGAAGTGGGGAACCAACAGCTGACCTGGTAGGTAGAAGCCCTGCTGAGCACACAGGGCTGTCAGGCAGGAAGCTCGGAGGGGACCTGCAGTGGCCTGGCATTCAGAACTGAGCTCTTATGTCTCTCTGGCAATTATGTGCCCCCAAGCAGCCCAGGCCCAGCAGCCACTCACACACCACGCTCACTGCAGACATCATCCACGCACGCACACTGGACAAGCGAGGCCTGGCTGTCCCAAAGCGACTGGACAAATGCAGAGCTTTTCCACGGTAGCACCCCTCCACCTGCCACTCAGAAAATTCTAGACCACGACTGGAACCTGGCTTGCAGACCACTGTTCTCTGCCTTCCAGAGAAATGGCCCGAATGTGCAAGAGCTCTTCCTTTTTACTGTTGCTTCTCCCCCTGGAACAGAGCTGTGGTGGAATCCGGTGTACTCAAGCCACAGGCAGCACAGTGCTTCCCCAACACATGAGGAAAGGTCTAGGGGAAAATGGTGAGCGCCAGTGACAGCCAGGAGCCAGCAGGAGAAACACAAGAATGTAAAAGCAGCCGTCCGTCTTTCTTTCTTTCTGTGAATGGCAGGTTGGCGGGTCTACAGAACCTCACAACCCCTGGCGGGTTTGCCTTCCTTGGGTTTCGGAGGCTGGAACAGGCAGAAGCTGGGTCCCAAGTGACAGGGACTCCATGTCATCCTCTCTGATACGCAGCCCTGAGCTGGGGGGAGCCACCTTGGTGGACATACTGAGGTGGCAGAATGAGGTAGGGGCAAGCCTGCTGGGCAGAAGGGACCACAGCAAGTGGCTGGGCTGCTGCAAGGCCAGCACTAAAGGGCCAAGCAAGTTAGAGGCCTTACTCAAACCCCCACGTTTCTCCCATGTCACTGCCAGATCACACACTGGCACCAACACCCCTACCTGAGGGCTGCTCTGCTACAGTGTGTTTGTCCTTGGGGTGTCCCCATTGAAGTGACCCACAGAAAGTGTCCACATGCTCAGCCAGTCATTCACGCACTTTTTTTTAATCACCTCTGGGGTCTCTGTGCCCAAACAACTGAGAAAAAGGTCATGGAACCAGCAGAGCACTAACATTCCTGCTCACTGTCAACTCGCCTCATCTCGGGACATGGCCCAAAACAAAGGCAGTGAGCTCCAGGAGAAATCAAACTCTTATTCTTTTCCAGGAATAATGCTGATTACTGCATTCGTATTCTCAACTTGCGATGACAAAATGTATTTTATCTTCTAAGAAAAATTTTAGGTCTTCCTAAAGAAGCAAGGGCTATAAACTTATCCCAGGCACTTTGCAGATAATGACTTTATTATAAACGCCCATCTTCTAATGGAGCCCGCTTTCAAGAGCCCTGACTCCTTCAGAGGCTCCCACCTTGTTAGCCAGACGTCGGCCCTAATGGCTATGACTGGGGTTTCTTAGTGCTACCAAGTGCTTCTTGGGGAGCTGAGCAGGGGGCAGGCAGCCAGGCCAGCTCCACATGGAAGCAGCCAGCATTTGGAGCAGAACACCAAACAGTGGGTGTGAAAATGGCTTGCTCAGGCTCTTGTGTGACTCAGATAGAACACAAATAATCACAGCTAATATAATCATGCGGCACATGGAAGCAGCTGGAGACTGAGGACCGGCACCTTCCTCCACCACCTCCTTTCCAGAGACCACCAGAGACCAAGGAGCTTCCCTCCTCCCTTCCTCCCTCTCTTCCCCCACTCCACCCCACCCACGCCCCAGGCAGTCAAGTCTTCTGACAGCAGGGAATCCCATAAGGAGCAGTGCAGGCCCCCACACTCAGATGACCCTCAGGTGAACAAAGGTTGCTGAGGGGGCTGGGAGTCTGGCCTAGTTGGTAGAGTGCTTGCCTAGCACGCACAAAGCCCTGTGTTCAATTTCTCTGTACCACATACACAGAAAAAGCCAGAAGTGGTGCTCAAGTGGTAGAGCACTAGCCTTGAGAAAGCCCAAGGACAGTGCCCAGCCCTGAATTCAAGCCCCAGGACTAGCACAAAAAAAAAAAAAAAAAAAAAAAAAGAAGGGGGGTGGACGGCGAGCTGAGGCCCAAATAGCCACACTCACACATTCTCTTTGAAGCTAGCTAGTCCTGGCAGAAAAATACCCCCAAGACTCTATGTCCAATTTAACCAGGATTGGGGCTGGGAATGTGGCTTAGTGGTAGAATGCTTGCCTGGAATGCATGAAGCCCTGGGTTGGATTCCTCAGTACCACATAAATAGAAAAGGCCAGGAGTAGTGCTGTGGCTTCCAGTGGTAAAGTGCTAACTTTGAGCAACAGGGACACAGGGACACAGTACTTGAGTTCAAGCACCAAGAATGGCAAAACAAATAAACAAATAAACAAACAAACTGGACTGAACAAGTGGCTCAAGTAGTATTATCAGCCATAAGTGGGGAGGGGGGAAAAAAAGAACAGTCATTGAGAGGCCTGTGTTCACATCCCAGTATCAACAAAGCAAACAACAACAAAAAATGAACAACACAAGTCACTTTTACTTGCTACCCAGGCAATAGGCAGTAGTAATGGATTTGGTTTTTCCCTTAACTACACATAAAAATAACGGAACCATATGTAGGCTTACTGCCACACTAAGCCAGGTGTGAGCATACCCACAGTCACCCCCACAATCACCTCCACCAGGAAAGAATCCAGGCAGACACCCACGCGTCGCTGCTGTTTACGTTTTTGGCCTCCAGGTGCAGGGAGACACCTGCACTGAGGCGCCGCAGTGCACCACTCTGCAAAGGGAAACACGCTCGCCTTGCTTTTATTAATATAGTGCTACTTTCTCAAAGGATGAGTGAAAACATACAACCACCATGACCTGTGATCACAGGTCTAGCTATGTACACAAAAGAAATGAAAATATATGCCACATGAAATCCTGCACACAAATCCCCACAGATCCTCACACCTAATTGGGTGATCAATTCTGGCTCACCCCACAGGATGCCATGCACAGATAACTACACAGAGGGGACTCAAAACACTACAGAAAGACAGTATGCCTCCATGACAGATAGAAGATGTGGTTCAGGAAAGAGGAGGAGGAGCTTTGTGGGGGCCAAGTGGCCTTGCTTTGAGAGAGAGGTGACAACAGAAATATACTCTGCCAACTCACAGATCACATGTTTCAGCTAATGACATCTGAAAAATCACTAAAAGTGGAGGGGAGGGCCGAGAGTTTGGCCTGGTGGTAGAGTGCTTGCCTCGCATGCCCAAAAGCCCAGGTTCAATTTCTCAGTACCACATACATAGAAAAAGCTGGAGCTGGTGCTGAGGCTCAAGTAGTAGAGCTCTAGCCTTGAGAAAAATCCAAGGACAGTGCTCAGGCCCTGAGCTCAAGCCCCAGGACTAACCACAAAAAAGCGGAGGGGAGTGTGTAGAATGGCATATAAAAAGGGAACGCTTGGGAGCTGGGTGAGGTGGCTCACGCCTGTAATCCTAGCTACTTAGGAGGCAGAGATCTGTGGATCAAGGTTTAAAGCCAGCTTGGGCAGAAAAATCCATGACACTCATATCCAATTAACCACCAAAAAGCCAGAAATGGAGTTGTAGTGCACTAGCTTTGAGCAAAAAAAAGCTCAAGGACAGTGTATAGGTCCTGAGCTCAAGCGCCTAGGATCTCGGTGAATTACTGGCACAAGCAATAACATGGATGAGTCCTACAAACATTCTGTGAGAAGCCAGGCACAGAAGACTACATGTTTTTATGTGATATAGCCAGCCACAGATAGCTGACCAGTGAACTTCTGGTTCCTCGGGGGGGGGGGGGGGGGGGGGGAAGGACTGCTAATGGGGATAGGGTGATCTAGATGTCTAAAATTAGACAGTAGTGACAACTGTGCAACAATGTAAATATAAAAACCCCTCGGAATGGTACATACATTTTAAGATGGTAGGTTTTAGTCATGTAAAATTTAGATCAACTTTAAAATTCTCCATTATGTGCAACCAACAAATCTTTAACATTTCTGAGGTTCTCAGAAGCCACGATGGATGCCCAGATGTGTAAACCCCATCGTGGCATAGGGATCCCCTATAAAATGAAACCAGGATTCATGGAAATTTTACGTGGCTGTCCCCTCTGATCCATTATTAGGCCTCCTGTCAGCATTTTCTTGTTTGGCTATATGGCTTTCAGCTCCCAGAGGCACAATCAAACCAGCTTTCCATTCCCCGAGCTTTTTGGCTGTGTTACTACCTCCGACCCTTACCATGGCACTTCTTCTGAAGCTATGTCCACTACTGTGGACATGGCCTCAGGCTGATTCCAGAAGCCCCCCACTCCCCGCCCTGCCCCCACATGTAAATTGCATGTCTGCAAAAAGCTGGGCTGTGGCTTCAGCCTTCAAAAGGTGTAAGGTCTTCATTTAAAAATGAAACTGCTTGAGCTGAAATCCTGTAAGGACTCTGCCAGCCCAGCCAGCTGGCCAAGGAGGACACACAGGAACCTCTCCCAACCCTGACAAGGCAGTCCCATCGCACTCCAGTAATACACTCCGCAGATGGGATGCAAAACCATCCTGCGTGACTTTAAAGAACGTATGGGTCACATCACCAAAGGCTCTAGGGGGAGGACAGACAGAATACATTCCATCTGCTCTCTTACGGACTACAATGACAAGTGGGGTTTGTGAAAAGAGTTCAGCATAAACTGGTTTTCATGGCCTAAGCTCCTTTTCCAAGAGGCTGTTTCCAACACCACACAGCCTGTGGGGACAGGGCGAGACAGGAAGTGCGTGGGTAGGGCTGACAAAGAAGCCTTTGGGCAGAAAAGCATACATCAGAATTCTCCCTGCACACGGTACCTGGGAAAGCTGTCAGGCAAGAGGTAGAGAAGAGGGGAAAAGATAAAGGATGGAACATGATTAAGGCCAGAGCCAAAATATAAACAAAATATTTGTCATAGGTGTACTTTTTAAATGTCTAGGCAGGAAGCATATACAGGAAACCATCAAAACACAACAGTTAACCCCAAGTCAGCCAGAACACACTGTCTCCATTGGCATACGAATTTAATGAGGACAGGATGTAAAGTGCCTCACACCCATCCTGAATTCTGTCAACTGTGAGCCATCCATCTACAATCCTGCCTGTGGCTCTGAGTCCTCATTTGCAGTTTGTCACAAGAGCACAAACAGGGGGAGGAAGCCCAACCTTAGGACCCATGAAGAAGACAAATCAAGCTGGCTGGCAGGTGAAGTCAGCAACGCCAGGAGAATGACAAAGTAATGGCATCAGGGTGGCACGTCAGGGAGTGACGCCAACTCGACAAGAAGACCATGCTCACATCCTGAACTGTACCCACAGCTTAAGACTAATGACAAAATGTCACTGCACCAAGCTGAAGTCCCTACTGAGCAATGGTCCATATGGGTTTATTCTGCAAAAATATTTGCACATCCCAGGTCCTCAGGCACCTTAACTTCTGGTGAAGGTAGCACCCATTTGATTATGAGTCTGTACTCCATCCTGTATAAATTCAAACCAGAACACTAGGGTGAGGTCAAGTAGGACAGCTAAGGGCCTAGGTATCTAGGTTGTTCTACTCCTAACTCCCGCCTCTGAACAGAAGCACATAGCTAGGACACATGGGTCATGGAAATATGGTCAGCTCAAGGAAAAAGGCTGGCAAGACCCAAGAGCCCACCACCAGAGCGCCCCAGAAGCAACCAGCACTTGACTGGGTGGATCGCCGTTAGACCTGGCTTGTTCAACGGCCTCACAGCCCACGTGGCAGTCACGGTGCTCACTCAGTTCTCCTATGAGCAGGCGGCCCACTTCAGGACGGAGGTGAGAAGCAGGTCCTAGGCCCAGCAGTCCTAACCACTTCACTTCTCTCCACGAAACACAGAATCTCACATGATATACAGAATCATACACTGGGGGCCTGAGGCTCACAACTGTTATCCAGGAAGCTGAAATCTAAGAATCATGGTTCAAAGCTAGCCTGGGCAGGGGACGCTTTATCTCCAATTACTCACAGAAAAAGTTGTAAGTGGAGCTGTGGCTCAAGCGGTAGAATGCTAGCCCTGAGCAAAAAGAGCTCGGGGACAGTGCCAGGCCTGTAGCTCAAGCCCCAGGACTGACCAAAGGGAAAAAATTACATTTTTCAAGCAATATCTTTACTCTAAAACCCAGGGAACAGGTCTTTAAATATCTAAAATAGAAGTGAAAGTTGTCTGTCCGTGGACTTCTCTGCCCTTTCTCTCCGACTTCCATGCATTCCAAACAGCTCAAAAGGTCGCAAACCACTCGGCCATCAATGCCAAGGAAGAGTGATGGCTGTGGAAACTCCACAGGACAATGACTGACGGGTATTAGGTGAGCGAACCCGTTGTGGGCCTTGTTCTGATGGAGAGAGGCTCCTAGCTTAGCAGAAAGCTCTATAAAAATGTTTATCTTATAGGATCACAAATCCACTGTGACTAGCCTGAGAACAATACACTAAGGGAGGCTGTGATTTAAAATCTCTTCAATGTAATCCATGAAACATCAATTGAGTGGTATCTAAGAACTTCCTGGCATCTTAAAACTGAGTGCCTTGGGGCTAGGAATGTGGCCTAGTGGTAGAGTGCTTGCCTAGCATGCACAAAGACTGGGGTTCAATTCCTTGGTACACATACATAGAAAAGCCAGAAGTGGTGCTGTGGCTCTAGTGGTAGAGCGCTAGCCTTGAGGGCAGTACTCGGGCTCTGAGTTCAAGCCCCAGAACTGCCCCACACATACCCTCCACCAAAACAACAACAACAACAACCTCAGTGCCTTCACCACTCAGGACAGGTCAGTCCTGCAGGCACTGGACGAATGGACGAGGCCACTGGTCATCTCAGGTACCTGATATCCGTCAGTACACACTCATCAAGTCTCTCCACCTTCCATAGTAAACGATAACAATTTCTAACTGAGCCACAGTGGCGCTGACATAAGAACTGGAATTGACATATGCACATGAAATTGCGGCCACTGCTCCTGGTAGTGGGGAAAGAAGACCCCTGGCAGAGCGTATCCTGCTGGCTCTTTTTCTCAGCTGCAGTTCATGACTTGCATCTCAGGATAAATTACTAGACACTTCCCAATGTGCTGGTCAAGTTCCACTGTCTGTACCCTACTTTATAAGCTCCTATCCCCAGTTCCCAATAAAACTTCTGCTTGGGGCTCAGGATGAGACTGGGGAGGTTTTACAGCACATTTTCAGCTGAAACAACAGTTGGCATTTTTCTTCCACACTTCTGCAGAACACAAATTTATGTTCCTAAAGGTAATAAGGCAAAGTCTTAAATTTAACCAGAAGAAAGATTTCTCCAGTGGTAAACTGATAAATTATTTAGAAAAGGGCTCAATCAGCCAAACAAGGAAATACAGGGCAGATAAAGAATCTGGCAGTCTTTGAAAATGAACACAATCATGGTGATTTCTCCAAATTCCTTCCTTTATCAAAATATCTAACTTTGAGTAATCACAGCTAGAAAAGTCTGAGCATTTCGCCATGGGCAAGGAGTTGCGTGTTGTGCAAAGCACCACGTGACACTGGGAGGGTGACAGCTGTTGGCCTTTTGCACCTCCTAGACAGGAACACCAACAGGCACCCCCTTCTGTTCCCTGCTACGGCAACATGGAGGCTGGCACTGATTTTAGCAACATTAATGAAAAGGACCTCATTGCAAATTGCCTGACCTTTGTGAGTCTTTCAATAAAACCCACAGAGAAAGTGAAAACTGGATCTAGAGGACCGCACATCAAAGGTCTAGGAAGCTTAATAGTGCAGCCATTGTCTTGCTACAGACTGCATCATCTCTACTTGTTGCTATGGAAGCTCAAGAGCCTTGAAGAGTGCAGAGTAAGTTTGCACAATTTCCAGGGCCTCCGATTCACAGTTGGGGACCAGGCCCCTGGCGCCACACATCAGAACTCAGGAACTCTCTCATCGTTTTTGCCAGCTCTATAAGGTAGGCACTCACTCAGAAACTGGCCTGGATGCCAGGCATGGCATATTCCCTCCTACAACCCACATGAAATTATGTAAGAAGCGTGCCATAAGCATCACAGCGAATATTACCAAATACTGCATCACAACCCTGTGTATGACCTCACAAGCCAGGCAGCCAGGTATCGGTGGCATCGTTACCTCAGGCTTGTTACCTTAATGCTTTGTATTGGGAGGCCTGGGAGCAAAGGGAAGCAATAAGCTGGCCACTGGAGGCTCACACCTGTGATCCTACCTGCTCAGGAGCCTTAAATCTGAGGATGATGACTCCAAGCCAGTCCAGGTATGAAAGTTTATAAGACTGTTTTTTGGTTTTTGCTTTGCCAGGCTTGAACTCAGGGCCTGGGCACTGTCCTTGGACATTTTTTGCTCAAGGCTATATCGCCCTGCCACTTGAGCTATAGCACCACTTCTGGCTTTTTCTATGTATGTGGTACCAAGAAATCAAACCCGGGCTTCGTGCATGCTAAGTGAGCATTCTACCACTAGGCCAAACTCCCAACCCAAGATTCTTATCTCTAATTCATTACAGAAAAAGCTGGAAGTGGCACTACGGCTCAAGTGGTAGAGTGCGAGCCTTGAGCAAAAAGGAGTTCAAGGAGAATACCCAGGCCCAGCACACACACATGCGCGCGTGCGCAGGGGTGCGCAAAAAAGAAAAAAGAATTCTTCATTATTGAGGTTTGGCTTCCTGAAAGAATGTAGATGGTGAGGCTTAAACTCACGGCCTGTATCTCTTGTATCTGCTCAGGGCTGGTGCCTTACCACTTGAGCCACATCTCCACTTCTTACAGTCTTGAAACCATTCCATCTCCTCTGTCCTCAAACTTTCCTTTAGAAATTTATTCTGGAAACCCAGTACTAAAGTACTAAAATTCTACTGACTTGAACCAATGTTCCAGACCACGAAGTGTCCAGAGGGCCTGGCCTGGCCTTCTAGGCTGGCTGTGCTGAGGTCCCATCCCCACGTGACCATGTTGTTCTCTGTGTGCCTGGGATCCGTCATCTGCCTTACATCACAGTGCATCTTCCAAGTGCCATGGAAGGGAGCAAGCAAAAATTAATCAAAAAACAACCCTCCCTACCTAACAAGACCCCATATTTACTATCAGCTGGTGTGTGTAACCGGGTTGACACCCACCAGGCTATAAAAACCTAACCATAAATCAATGCTTAGCACTCAACAACAACAACAACAAAGTATCCTGAAACATTAATATATGGAACCTAAACCCTATCTTCTTATGGAACAATTCTTTAAAAGGAAGAAAGCAATTAAAAGGAGATTTGAATATTATCTGGTTACAGCCCATCTTAAACAAGAAAAACAGCAAAACCAACCCAGAAAAAGGCCAAAGCAGCTAAGTTAGAACATATTCCTTTAAATGTGTACAGTGCTGGCAGAAAAGAAAGCAGAGTCTTAGGCCCCAGGCCCAACTCCAGGGCTCCATGGCAACACCAGCCTTCTACCATTGGCTCTTGTCCCCACCCTCCTTTAGCAGCTGTCTTGCCTTGCTGAGAGGCTGGACACCTTCCTCAAAGAAGCTATCTGCCTGACAGACCAGGCACCTCAACTTCCTTTAAAGGAACAAACCTTCAAAATATCTGTACAGTCCTCATCCAAACTCAAACGCATTGCTCTCTCCAGGAAAAGACTGTGTATTTTTATATTAACCCTGAAGGGGCAACAGACCTGAGAAAGGAAAACGCAAAACACCAGAGAAATAGTCTTCCAAAAAACAAAGGCTCCTTATTATTGTCTCCAGAAGTCACAAGGCGTAACAGAAAAAGACACAGAGGCATTTCCTATCAATTAGTCACCTTACTACCATAGGCTACAACAGAATTTATCTAAGGACATGGTAAAAGGCTGGAGTAAATTTCTATCTAGCCATCCTCTTACTCAAAAAATATAAGACATGTACAAGAAATCCCTGAATTTCATACTATGTGGATAAATGACCCATAAATCAAAATCCCAAGCAGGTTCTAGCATTCATTAGCCAAGAGGAAGAATCAGATACAACGGTAGTACACAGGTAAGGCTGAACACTTTAACTTCCCTGCTTCCTAGCAGGGAAGTTAGGAAGGTAAGTCCAGAATTAGGCCTCACACAGAACTAGTTGCAAAGGCTCCCCCAGAAACATTCCAAATTTCCCATTTTCTATGAAATTCATTAAATCTTCAAGCCAGTTAATGAGAAAGGATAAAGGATATAGGTCTTGGGTTGTTCACAAGTAACTAAGATCTTAAAGGCAATTTGACACAGTTATATGCTATGTGGCTTTTGAAAAAAAGAAAGAAAAGCTGTAAGATATAAGCAACAAAAACACACTAATTGGTAACTGGCTCCCTAAAAAGAATCCTCCCTCCTGAATCAAAGGCTAAGCTTATAATAGGTGTCATCCTTTGAAGGCTTGGCGCATTTTTTCTCCCCTATTTGAAAATAGAACACAAGAAAGATAACTACCTTGTTGCAGCTTTGGAAGTTATTGAACATATATTTCCTGTGCAGAATAAAAACCATGATTTAAGAGTAACCCTAATCATATTTTTCTTTACGTAAAGAAAATTACACAAAATAGACAGACTACTAGCTACATGACTCACAATACTACAGGAGCTGTTGTTAAAAATGATGCATTCTCTCTCACAGACAGTTGCAGGCATGCACGGGAGAAAGGCGTGTAATCACCAGATTATATGAGGTGACACTCTCCAGAGAGTTCCCACTTGGATTCAAAGATGGCTTGAAACTACAGAATTGACGCTTCCCTGTTTGAAAGACAGGAGAAAGCAAATAAAGCAGACTCACCCGTGGCTGCCAGTTTTCATACTGCTTCTGTAAATTTGCACCGATGGTTTCCAGAGCCTTCTGAGGACCCATGGACAGAGGATCTGTGGAGGCAATGAAAAGGAGAGTCTTTTACGCATGTTCTTCCCTGGCTCTGAAGCTCTCCATAACTCACTAACTCACTTCAGTGACCTCTGACTGAAGATGACACTTTTTTCCTTTCTCTTTTTTTTTTTTTGTGGGGGGGGGTCAGTCATGGGGCTTGAACTCTGGGCCTGGATGCTATCTATCCCTGAGCTCTTCAGCTCAAGGCTATGGCTCTACCCTTTGAACCACAGGGCACCACTTTCAGTTTTCTGGTGGTTAATTGGAGATAAAGAGTCTCACAGGCTTTGTGTCTCAGCTGGCTTTGAACCGTTATCCTCAGATCTCAGCCAGCTGAGTAGCTAGGATTACAGGCGTGAGCCACTGACACCCAGCTTTGAAGATGACACATTTCTTATGTTTATCCACACTTAACCCCAGAGTGCACAGGGCTGCTAATATACCCACAGAAAGTACTTATTAAAATCATGGCCCAGAGATTCTGGAATGTGTCTGTATTCAGGCCTGGACATCTTCCTGCCCACTCTCGTCTTTCCTGCCATCCTCCTGTTCAGGACCTGCTGGAGGATGTTTGCGCTATGCCTCGCAGGGACGGACGTGCACAAGGAAGCCTGGGAAGCACATTGAGCCCCTCAACCACAGCTCCACAGGACAAGGCAGAAAAGGACGGAGGGCCACACACGGCAATCATTTACAGCTACATTTTACGCTTTCTCCCTGCCTCTCCCCCTGGGGGTGGAGGAGCCAGTTTTACAAACATACTATAAGTCGTAGTATAGTGTTTATTCAGGATTGGATTCCATGCCAGTGATTCTGACCCTGGAGTTCTCAGACTTGGTCTCAGGACCCTTGCCACTCTTTAAAATGGTTGAGGATCCAGAGAGCATGTGCTTATATGCTTGTACCTATAAGCACTTACTGTGTGAGAAACTGAGAAATAGTTAATATTTTTTCTTTCATTTAAAGGTCCTAATAAACCACTACACTACAACACGTATATTTATACTTGATCTCAAAAATATAGTGAGGAAAGCATCATTGTTGGACATTTTTGGAAATTTTTTAAACATCTGTGAACAGATCATATCTGGGCTCTTCTATCTGGTCTGTATTTCACTAGATGCAATCTGTGCTTTCAGTCTGTACACATAAAATAAACACCCTAACTGGCAATTTAACTAGCTATGGCTCTTTTCCCTGATACTATATCAAACCTCCACAAATAGCAACCTTAAAACTGGGAAGTATAGTATCCGAGGGACCACAAATGGACTTGGATTGGCCTTGTGTGGTTCTTCCATACAAATGCTTGTAAACATCAGACACTGCCCCAATGGAAAATACTGGTTCACTGAGCCAGGCTGGCTTTCTACATCTCATCCCACATGAGCCAGGTTCACTGGCTCACACCTAGCTACTTGGGAGGCAGAGACCAGGAGACCAGCTGGGCAAAATGCTCGCAAGATCCCACGTCAACCAACAGCTAGGCACAGAAATGCACATCCATTATCACAGCTATGTGGACGCTCCTCACTCCCCTCTCTGAACCAACCTCTCCCCTCAGTCGGGGTCATGTTAGTCAGAGAGGACTGGGGTGTGGCTGAAGTAAGGCATCCTGCCTAGCAAGTGAGAAGCCAGGGTTCAATACCTGGCGCCACATAAAGAAGTCACAGAACATCACAAGACTTCCAAACAGAAGCACCCATCCCATGCCCCTACCCCTCCAAAGCAACCTCGTGGAACCTGATCATGATTTCCTGATTTCCCAGGGTAGGCCCTTTCTCTTCTTGCACTCTCAGCTCTGCTCCCCTTGCTCGAGCCTTCCAATAGTTATGCCATCTTTGCCTTAAATTAATATTCTGTGGTTTTCAGTTTAGCCATGGACACGTTGGGTGTACCAAACTAACATCTTTAGTAGTGTTCTTTCTGGAGCTTTCCTGGATTGTGTGGATTGTTTAATTACCACCTACTTCCCAAAAGCATCATCCACAAATACAAATCCACATACTTACTCATCAACCGCTCTTTCTCCTTTCTCAGCCACCCACTGTAAAATCCCACCTAGGTAGAAGAACAGAATGGAAGAGTTCTCTTTGTAGATAGCAAATGGCCCCAGGAAAGGAGCCTGCAGGGACTGTGGGCAATGATGAAGGGTGGAGGTTCTGTCATCCTGTCACTGGAGCCCAAGAATGAGATAGAATCGCTAAAAAAAAACTCCCCCAGTCTGTCAAAAGAAATTCAATGAACCACACAGAGGAGAAAGCCAAGGAAATCCACATCCAGACACTTCATAATCACCTTGCTAAACAAGAGTCATTTCACACATAGATCAGATCAGTGATAGGAAGCTCTGGGCTTGCTACCAATGTGAAAACAGAGAAGATGCATCAAGGCCGTCAGAATTCTCCAGGAAAACAATTGAAGTCAAATATTCAACTCTGAGAGAAGAAAACTGAGACATCTATGCATATGGAAATGTACACAAAATCTAGTGTTTCCTGTTCCTTTTCTTGGAAAATAAGCCACAGAAGAAAACAACAAAGGCACAGGAAACAGAAGGAATGAAGAGTATTGGCTCTGAGGTCCCAAGTCCCAGGTCTAGAGACAGGAGTCCCACAGGAGCACAGAGTGTCTAAAACAACTACAAAAAGAAGGAAATGGATTATTTGAGAACTGTGAAGCTTTCTGAAGATCTACTACTTTAATGCCTGCAGGAAAGCAGACTCATCATAGGTTCACAGAAATTTTAGAAACAGCTAGAAATATATAACTACTGGAAAATAAACGTTTACAATTCAAGGAACCAACCAGAAAACACAGCAGATGGGGACGGTGGGCTTTTCTTAACATGGCATTTAGTACTATTTAATTTTCTAGCTATGTGTGTTACTTTGCCTTTAAAAAAAAACTGTACACTGGGGCCGGGAGTTTGGCCTAGTGGTAGAGTGCTTGCCTAGCATTCATGAAGACCCGGGTTCGATTCCTCGGTACCACATACAAAGAAAAAAGCCAGAAGTGGTGCTGAGGCTCAAGTGGTAGAGCTCTAGCCTTGAGAAAGTCCAAGGACAGCGCTTAGGCCCTGAGCCCAAGCCCAGGACTGGCAAAAAAAAAAAAATTGTACTCCTGTAAGGGACCTTTACCCACAGGTATGTCCAAGTTGTCAGGGGCTTTTCAACTCACAAGTGGTAGGCCCTCCCCTTTTGAACACTAACCCATAACACTCTGGCTGGGGCAAAGTGGTCATATGTGCCCTGCCCATGCTCCCACTCAGATCAGACACAAAGCAGAACTGGAATCTGAGCTGCCAAGAGTACTGGGGATGCAGGCCTCAGGAGGGGACACGTCTGGGCTTCTGGGCTACTGGAAACTTACTTTGGGACTGCTTTCTAAAGTATGATCAGCTGGTTAAACTTGCCTACCTATATACTGGGTTAGGTGCAATTTTCTCGGTATGGGTATGCTTCAATGAAGATTTTAAAATCAAAAGAAAACATAGAACTCATTGTTCAAAGAATCTTTGTACTTCTTTGTGCCTTGAATTTAGTAGACACTTAGCAAACATTTGTTAATTGACTTATTAACTGAGTAATGCCTACTAGATTGAGTGTAAATTCTCTGTATGCCTTTCAAGGATTCTGCCACTAATTAGTTAGATAACCTTGAGTGACTAGTTTTTGATTGAGAAAATAAATATGGCAGAAGGGCTACTTTGAAATTATAAATGGCTCTTAATGCCGGTATTTCATTAACCATAATATCGTCACTATGCATTTTATAATTAGTAGTATATAAAGTAAAGGGCCTATCTCCTTACTGAGCTCAAGGACACAGCCAGGGGCCACACAGAAGCACTGAGCAGGACCCCCCTAGCCAGCCCAAGGACCTGTAGCCCTCGTGTTACAATATAAGATACTGGGCTCCTAAGGAAGAAGCAGAAAATTTACAGGAACCAGATGGTCCTGTCCAATCCACTAAGCTTCTCACTCCACAGAATTAAGTTCTTGTGCTGTCTTCTGCTGACACAGAAGGAGTCAGCATGTGGGGAGAAGCAGAAAATCTACAGGAACCATCTTCTACCAGCTGGTCCCGTCCAACTCACTAAGCTTCTTGCTCCACATGTCTACAGCCAAATTAAATCCCCATGCTGTGTTCTACCATTACAGAAAAGTCAGGAAGTGGATAGATTTCCAACAGACTTTAGGGAATGTCTGAGATGCCCTGCTTCAAATCAGGGGGCTCACAGCTCATATACAAGGGAAGAAGATCCCAGCAATAGCCCACCCTCCCTCAAAAGGGGAACAGGGTTACTTACCCTCAGCCTCCAGCACAGTGGCACAGAGAATACAAGGTTCTGAACGAGCACCCAGGGGCAAAGATTCCCGAAACAGTCCAGAGCTGTTGCCAGAGCACAGGCAGCCAAGACCCCTCGCTTTCCTGCTCCTGCTGCACTCCTGCCACCTGCGTGCCAGCGCTGAATGAGCCCAGGACACCCAAGGGTAATCCTCTACTGGCTCTCACTCACTGGCTCAACTGCAACCTAAACTTGCAGAGCAAAAGCACCACTCATTGCTCTTCTGTTACAGCACTGTACTTAACATGCACTTTTCCACATGAGCACTGCTCATCAACCTATCTGCTGATCAGACTGAAACCCAGGTCAATGGCAGGACATGTGTGAGTGCTCTGTAGTTACCAGGTGTGCCAATGGCAGCATCGCTATCTTAGATCATCCGTACAGGATTGAACTCAGGGCCTGGACACTGTCCTTGAGCATTTTGCTCAAGGCTAATAATGCTCTACCACTGCAGCCATAACTCCACTTCAGTCTTTCTGATGCTTAATTGGAGACACGTATCATGGAGTTTCCCACCGGGGCTGGCTTAGAACTGCGATCCTTAGATCTTAGCCTCCTAAGTAGGATCCCAGGCATGAGCCAGCTGGTGCCTAGCTTTGCACAGGGTGTCTCAATGATCATAGGTGCATTGAAGAGAGAAGAAATGCTCTATCCAAGAAATAAGGAAAAAACAAAGTAGCTTCCAAAGAATTCCTTAGGGAAATAGTATTGCCATGCATCTGACACATACCCTTAGCATTCATTCTTGTCTTGTCTGATACACACCTATCACTTGCTTGCACACAAGAAATTTTGCCAGGCTCTGGTGGCTCATGCCTATAATCCTAGCTATTCAGGAGGCATTTTTTTTCTTTCTTTCTTTCTTTTTTTTTTGGGGGGGGGGTGAGAAGGACTTGAACGCTGGGCCTGGGTTTTGTCCCTGAGCTCTTCATCTCAGGGCTACAGCCCTACCTCTTGAGCTATAGCACCACTTCCAAACCTGTGTAGAAAAGCCTGTGAGACTGCTCTAAAAAATAAACATTGGGGGCCGGGAGTTTGGCCTAGTGGTAGAGTGCTTGCCTAGCATGAATGAAGACCCAGGTTCAATTCCTTGGTACCACATATGTAGAAAAAGCCAGAAGTGGTGCTGAGGCTCAAGTGGTAGAGTTCTAGCCTTGAGAAAAATCCAAGGACAGTGCTCAGGCCCTGCGCTTAAGCCCAGGACTGGCAAAAAATAAAATAAAATAAATATTGGCAAGTAGAACTGTATGTAACTCAAATGGTACTACACTAGCCAAAAAAAAAAAAAAAAAAAAAGATTAAGAACAGTGTCTATGCCAGGTGTCAGTGGCTCACTCCTGTAATCCTAGCTACTCAGGAGACTGAGATCCAAGGATCTTGGTTCAAAGCCAGCCCAGACACAAAAAGTCCATGAGACTTTTATCTCCAATTAAACACCAGAAAACTGGAAGTAGCACTGTTGCTCGAGTGGTAGAGCAGTAGCCCTGAGCTGAAGAGCTCAGGGACAGCAACCAGGCCGAATTCACATCCCATGACTGACCAAAAACAAACAACTAAACATATTCTTGGGCATTTATCCAAAAGATCATAAATCAGGACACAGTAAAGCCATCTGCACAAACATGATCACTGCTGCACTATCCACATGGAAACAGCCCAGATGCTCCTTAGTAGATGAATGGATCAAAAAAAAAAAAAGTGATATGTATGCACACAATGGAATTTTACTCATCCATTAGGAAGGATGACATTACATAATTTGCATAATTACATAATAAACTGATAGACTGAGAAAACACTAGGTTAAATGAAATCAAGCCCAGAAAAAGAAAGAACACATACATGGAAGGTATAACTAATTTATAAATGTACACACAGACATGTATGAGACTGTACATAAGTGCACACAAATGCGTTACCCAAAATATGGTATTTGCAGGGGAGAATTCATGGTATATTTCCTTAGAAAAACTAACTCATAGCCTAAAAAATGATTGCCAGGAAACTGGAACTCGCCAATGGGGGAAGTAAAGGAATGGCTCCATTCTGACTACCAAAGTGCCTGATGGTATATAAAGTGTGAGCCCATCACCTCTCCAACTGTGTCTCAACTCTCCATCTTAAGTTACAGCTCATCACTATGGGCTGGGCTAGCCAAGCCTTGCTGGAAATGCAGACATCCCTCCTTGTACCCCCAAAGCTGGTAGCAGGGCTGGCAAGAAGATGCTGGCTTCAGGGTGAAGAGAATAATGCTGGCCTGGAATAAGTTGTCATTGTCCATGCTCAGGGCCAACAAGGAAAGTGCAGAGGGGTGACCTGTATGTCACGCTGACCCCAGGCAGTGGGATGGAGAGTGGACAGGAAGAGAAGTGGTTCACCAGGGAGCAAATCTAATAGAGACATCACATGCCCTCACCACTGGAGCAGGACAAAGAAGTCTCTTGAATTTCCAATGGGAAGCCTGAGTACAAACCACAGTTCTTATCTAGACAGATGCAGACATATAGACAAAAGCCTGCACACAGACAAGCATGCACGCATATACCATAGGCATGGGCAGCGTGCATTGCTGTGAAACAACACATCCGTTTTGATGAGAATTCCTTGGCTTCTGAACACTGTATTTCAGCAAAAGAAACTATGCTCTTTGAGCCCCAAAATGGACTGACTACAAATAGGACAGGAAAAAAGCTGGGAGAGAAAGCAAAGAAATGCTCAGTAGATGATGGAGGCAAAAGCCCACCGTGGCTGCCTGCTGGCTAGATGGGAGCCCAGCATAGCCCCCATGGGGCAAACATGGAAGTGTACCTTCAAAATATGTAAGCTGTGGGCTGAGGGGGAGCTCAGTGATGGTGGGCGTGGCTAGCATGGTTAGAAATGGCCAGGAAAATGAACACGTCCAGAGTACCTGAAAGCTGACTCCAAGAGAGGCCAGATCCCAAGGCAGTCCAGCAGGTGCAGGCTCCATTAGTAGCTATGCTCTGAACCTCGGGCCTTGGAAAAGGAAACCCACTCACACAACCTAACCCGGCGGCAAGAACACTGCAGCGAGTGTCTAACAGCACTCTCCTGCCAGCCCACTGCCAAAATGACCTGGAGAACAGGTGGCAATCTTCAAAAGTCAAGAGAAGGCGGAGGACCTGTCACAGGGAAAGAAAAGCGAACGAAGGTTCTGATGCAAGTGAAAGTATCGACACTCCACCTCTACAGAGAAGACAGATGTGACTATGAGCCTGTGATCCCAGCAGAAAATGGAAAGCATGAAATGGGATGCCAGCTCAGGCACACACTGGGAAGCAAGACCCCATCTCAAAAATTATTAGCAAGGGCTGGAGCATAGCCTAGTGAGCCTAGTGGTAGAGTCCTGGCCTAGCATGCACGAAGCCTTGGGTTCGATTTCCCAGAACCACATACACAGAAAAAGCCAGAAGAAAAGTGGGTAACAGTGAAATGGTTAAGAATAAAAATGGGAAAAAAAAATTTTCAAAGCATCTCAGACTACTATCGGCAATATATAAAGAAATCCACAACAGAATTCTTTAAGCAACTAATCCAACTCAAAAAAGACTCAAGGCCTGAGGAGATATTTATCCACTACAAATATACTAGTGGGTATATCCAGAAAAAGATGGCTGACCTCAGTCACTTGGACAATGCAAATTAAACCACAATAAGGTATCATCTCACACCCCTTACGATAGTTGCAGTCAAAAACCCAAAAGAGCCAGGCACAGGGGACTTTTTTTTTTTTTTGGCCAGTCCCAAGGCTTGAACTCTGGGACTCTGGGCCCGGGTGCACAAAGCTACCATTCTACCCCTTGAGCCACAGCACCACTGCCAGTTTTCTGGTGGCCAATTGGAGATAAGAGCCTTGGTGCTAGGGCTGGCTTTGTACCATGATGCTCAGATTTCGGCCTCCTGAGTAGCTAAGATTACAGCAAAATGTTTCAGGAAGGGCCGGGAGTTTGACCTAGTGGTAGAGTGCTTGACTAGCGTGCACGATGACCCAGGTTTGATTCCTCGGTACCATATACATAGAAAAAAGCCCGAAGTGGTGCTGTGGCTCAAGTGGTAGAGTTCTAGCCTTGAAAAAGACCAGTGCTCAGGCCCTGAGCTCAAAGCCCACAACTGGCCCAAAACAGAAAAAAGTTTCAGGGACAGTGCCCAGGCCATGAATTCAAGCCCCACAACTCCTCCCCTCCCCCGACACACACAGCAGGAAAAAAATCCAAAGCAAGGGAAGGGGGTAACTGAGGGAGGAAATGTTCTTATTACCTGATAACCCCTTTATAAAATACCTTATTAATAACAATACAATTATATTTGAAACACACAAACACACATACACACACACACACACACACACACACACACAGTAATAAGGTGCTGTCAAAGATGTGCACTGCTGGGGAGGAGGAGGGCAGTAGCCGCTCAAAGACCAGAGGTAGAAATGTGCAGGTAAGGTGTGTCCTGTACATACCTAGGAAGTAAATAAGACTCTTATCTCAAAAGGTGGAAAGAAGAGAGGATGGAGAGGGAGAAGTCAAGGGAGGGAAGGGAAGGACAAGAGTGAGAAGTAAGGGTAAGGAAGGGGGCAGAAGGGTCAGCAGGGGAAGAGAGGGGAACAGGGTGGAAGAGAGAAGTCTAAATCTGCAACTCTGCCACTTACAGAACAGCCTAGGGCAGAATCCTCCTCTCCAGGTATAGGTTTATCAGCTTAAAATGGAAATTAGTAACAGAGCTTACCCCCAGGGTTTCTGGGGAGGTCAAATGAGTTAATAAGTAAAGTGCTGCCAGCACCCCCGCTGGGAGCACTCATTGGAGAGCACTCACAAGACACTACTGTACAGTATGTGGAACTTTGCTGGAAATGGCTCAGTTCACTTTTGCTAAAAATATATTTGCAAGTCGAGACCAGCCATTCAAATTTTTTAAGTGCATGTGCCATATTTGGGGTAAATTTAAATGGAAAAAATATAGATTCCCCAGTAGTCATTATTTTGTCACTTTTCCCTGAAGACCTTTTTCTACTACAAGAATTAACACGTCTAAGATATAAGAATTAACACATCTAAGATTTTATATGTTGGAATTTATAAAACCTTAGACGTGTTAATTCTTATATTAATTTTATATCTTCAAAGATATAAAATCCTCAGATTTCCACCAGCAGGCCACTGGTAGAAGGGGCTGGCACTTACCGATCCAGCATTCCAAGCGTGCACAGGGTGTGGTCTTCACCACGTCTGGAGGGTCCACACCAACGTTCAGGCACAGAACTAGGGCCACACTGACTGTCTTCATCTGGAAGCACAACAGAAAGATGCAATTAGTTCATCACGGACTCGCAGAGCATCCAACGCCGCGCCCAGCTCTTCCCAGCCGGCCCTCAGGCCACTCACTTGCACTGTCACCCACACCTAGAGAGACGTACACACACGCGTGCGTGCACACACACACACTCACCCCAAAAGCACCCATGTACTTGATGCATTCTGTTAATGCCTTTCAAAAGCCAGATCCTCGCAATTATTTACAACGCCACACTACCTGAGGAAAACGGTCATGGCAGATTTGATTCTGCCTGCTTCTTCATGGGGAAACTGAGTATTCTTTCCAGTATGCATCCACTATTTGCATCATCTTTGGTAAATTATCCGTTCACTTATGTGCTGGCACTGGTGATGGCATTATTACTCATTCTGTACAGATGAAGGACCTCGATCACATTATGTCATTCATTACAAGTCTCTCATCTAACTCCTTTCTGCTCCTGGCTCGCCTACACACTGGGCTCCTCATCGGATCTGCCTTCCTCCATCCTGCTCCTTTCCCAGAGCTCCAATCTCAACCCAGGAAATCTGGTAGGCAGCCTTCACTGCTTCATTCGGTCAACAAACACTTACGAAGTACCTACTAGATGCCAATCACGATGCAAAGGTAGTAGGGGTCTGCTGGGGATGCAATGGTAAATCAAAGATAAAAGTCCCATAGCGGGCCAGGAGTTTGGCCTAGTAGTAGAGTGCTTGCCTAGCATGCTCAAAGCCCTGGGTTTGATTCCTTGGTACCACATACTAGAAAAAAGCTGGAAGTGGTGTTGTGGCTCAAGTGGCAGAGCGCTAGCCCTGAGCAAAAAGTGTCCAAGGACAGTGCCCAGGTCCCTGAGGTCAAGCCCCAGGGCTGGCCCAAAAAAAAAAAAAAAAAAAAAAAAAGCCCCACAGGGCTGGTCACCAGTAGCTCACACCTGCAAATCTAGCTACAAGAGAGACCAAAGGAGCAAAATTTCCAGCTCAGTCCAGGCAAAATATTTACAGGGCCCCATCTCAACAGAAAAAGACTGGACATGGTGGCATGCCATCTCAGTTATAACTGAACACATTATGCTTTCAGTTTTTTGGTTTCTGTTTTTTTTTTTTTTTTTTTTTTTAGACGAAAGATCGCACTCTTTTTTTGTGGGGCAGGTGTGGCCTGGCACTGCATCCCTCTCACTGCTGGCCCCTGCCCAACTAGAGTCACAGGCAGGCACCACAATGTCCAACTATTTATTTGTTAAGATGAAGTCTCACAATCCTCTCCATTCCCAACTCCTCAGCAGCTGGGATTACAAGCATGAGCCACCACACTTGGCCTCAACAGCTAACTCATTTTAAGAATAATCTTTACAGTGTCAAGATAAGCATCTCTTGCAGCACAGAATTTAAGGTTCTGCAGGAAAAGGTAGTCTTGTATACAGTCCTTTCTCTCCCATCATGGAAATTCTCTCTATTTATGCCTCCAAAATATGAAGAAAAGAGCAAGACCATAGTTCAGAACCTTCTCTCTATGAATTTAAAAAGAGACTTTAAAACAAGTCTCTTCACTCACTGTCAGGAAATCAGAGAACAAAAACAGTCATCTTGCTGGGCCTGGTAGCTCATGTCTGTAATCCTCGCTACTGAAGAGGCTGCCAGTTGAGGATCCACCTCAAAGCCAAATGAAAGAACATGAGACTCTTCAAAAAAAACACTAAAAATCAGAAAGTGGTGCTGTGTTTCAAGGGTAAGGTGGTAGCCTTGAGCTGCAAGAGCTCAGGGACAGCATCCAGACCCAGAGTTCAAGCCCCACAACTGACCCCCACCCCACCCCCAAAAAAGTCATCTTTTCTAGTCATCTTCCCAATAGGAGACCAGAGCCAATAATTCACAGAGCTGAATGACTGTTTTATTGCAGATTCAGCCTCTGAGGACCAAAACAAGAGTTTCATAGACCCATTTCTGCACCTTTTTCTATCTTCCTGAAGCCTGCTGACATCTGCCAAGGCAGTTTTCAGCCAGTGTGTTCCTTGGCCTCTGTAACATGGACCCAGGTTTCAATGAGGCACTGAGGCCAGCCCTGGAGGAAGTTCCAGGTGGCTCCTTGAGGAAAAATGCAAGAAGCCCAGTCCCCACAGGGGCCTCCATGGAGAACACAATCAACACAGTATCTTCCTCAGCTCAGGTACTCAAGGACAACTGCAGTCACTGAATACAGTACTACATGGAACACTCCATGTAAAACAGCAGCTTCATGAGCTCCAACTACATGCATTCTGAGCAGAGTGATGGAATCTCCACCCTGTGAATCGAGTGTTCCTTCACTGTATGCGCTGCCTGCTTGTTAACCACTTCATGGCCATCTGGATGACTAGATCCGCCCTTTGCCTGTATTCAGGGATCCTTATTTTACTCGACAGTGGCCCCAAAGCTCCAGAATAGTGACCAGCCATGTGGCTATACCAAAGAAAAGCTATGCAGTACTTCCTCTGAGTGACCTTCTGGAGAGTGCTCTTTACTTCACTCCTGATACTGTTGTTCACCTCTTACTTGCCCAACTTATAGTTATGTCTTTCCATGGGTATGTACGCATATTCGCATGCACATATGTACATATGTTTGCACTTATGCACGCACTGCGCCTGCAGTTTCGGGCATCCACTGGGCATCTCAGCACACAATTGGGGTGGGGGGATGCTACACACCATCCACCCAAGTCAGCACTGCGGCCCTTCCCCCACTGGGTTCTCTCTCACATGGTCCAGGGGAAGGAACAAGCCCAAGGGATACTTGAACAACACCTACCCACTGGTCCTCAGCCCGGTTCTCTAGCTGATGCTGGGATAGCAGCCTGGGATGCGATCTCCCACCCCCTTGGAGGAAGGACCAGGCTTAGGCCTGCTCGGCAACTTCCCATATGACTGTCCCATCCCCTCTCCCCCCCAGCCCACCCCCAGAAAGCTCACAGCCAGGGTCTGCAATATATGATGGGCAAAGGCTTCTGCCTACCAGTGCCTGGTCCTAAGAACGGGATCTGGGCCCCTCATGCTCCCTGTGAAGTGGTGGTATTCACACTGTACCCAGCACAGAGCAGTGAGTAGAAGCTGGAGCCCACCCCGCCCAGAGGGAAGACTGGCACTACTATGGCACTACCATAGCTGCACTTGCTTTTCCTGTCACAGTCAGGGAGCAACAAGCACAGAGAAGCATTCACCACAACGCTAATAAAACATTCTCCATGAAATAAGTTCAGAGCTAACTATAATTGGGGGCGGGGGGTAGAGGCGGGGGTAATGTGTGAAGATCTCTGAATCCCCTAGATGAAAGCACACTAACAGAAGCCCAACAGTGACTCTTTAGGCCTGTGAGTTGCCTCAAGGCCTGGCTCTGTGCCTAGCAAGCTATCCTGGGCACAGCAGCTTCTCCTGAGTGCACAGCAGGCCCAGCTCTCAAGGGAAAACAGGAAAGCAGCAACCCCACTGATGAAGTCACAAGAGAAAGGGACTCCCGCTTATGCCACACAAACCACACATCAGGTATCAGACTTTCCACAAAAATAAGAAGAGAAAAAACCAATAATCATAAAGTACAAACATGATTTCATGTAATGCCAAGCTAAAAATTATATAACTGGGCACAAGATTTATACTAAATATCCCTGATCCATCAAATACAGATTGGCATGATTTCAAATGTGCTAAGTTTATATAGCTAGAAAGACCTCTTCCCCAAAACTCTAAATTAATCATTTTTAATGATAGTGACAGAATTGTTTAATGTAAGGGCAATGAAATTTAATTTACCCAAACTGCAATGCATAAGAGAACTGTTCTAGATATTAAATACTTCTTCTCCAATGCAATGTAACATAAGATGACGTAGCTGTATCTACAGAGGTTAATCTGAAAACAATATTATTTTGAAAAACTATAAAACTTTGTGTGGTGGTGCCTGGCTTGGACTTGTCCATCAATTTCAACTCCTCCACAAGCAAGTGAGAGGAGGGCTGGGCGGAGTTCTTAGGCACCAAGGGTCTCCTTGTCTTGAAGTGCGACTTCATGACTGACCCACCTACCACCAAGTACCCTGGTGGGCTAGGCGAGATCCTTAGAATTCTGGCCCCCAATCAAAAGCCTAAAGGACAACTTGTATTCTAGGTGAAAGGGGTTGGGATTGTGAAACAGCAATTTCCCTTAAGAGTTCTCCGATGCCAAAAGTGTTGTGAAAGTCAGAAAAGGCCATTCTAAAGCCAGGCCCGGTGGCTCACTCAGCCACTAGAAAACCAGAAGTGGTGTTGTAGCTCAAAGAGTAGGGCCGTAGCCTTGAGATAAATAGCTCAGGGACAATGCCCAAGCCTGGAGTTCAAGCCTCACAACAAAAAGAAGACGGTTCTAGTCTATATACCACATCTCAGAGGAAAGTCTGAAAACAGGAAGGTCTGAAAAAGCACATATATTCCAAAGTACTAATGGTCTCATGACTTAAAAAATGCAAAGATTCCATCTCGCACATAAAGATTACTGACAGCCTTATGCTTTTTGGCTCATGCTACAAAGTTTGCCCCCAAATGAACTATGGGGCAAACGTCTCCGGGCTCTAGGGTAATGGAACTGCACTAAGGGCTTGCGCACCAAGCTGCACCCAGATGTGCATGCCACTTCCTGCTAGAAGCAGCAGCGCCGTCACTATCCAACCATCTCAAAAACTATCTCTCTTTACTGGTGACATAAACTTTTATTTTTGGTGGGGGAGAGGTGGTTGTGGGGCTTGAACTCTGGGCCTGGGCACTGTTCTTGAGCTCTTCAGCTCAAAGTGAGTACCCCACTACTTGAGCCACAGTGCCACTTCCGGTTTTCTGGTGGTTCTTGGAAGATAACAGTCTCACGGATTTTCATGCCCAGGCTGGCTTTCAGCCATGATCCTCAGATCTCAGCCTCCTGAGCTGCCAGGATTCCAGGTGTGAACTACAAGGTGCCTGGCAAAAATGTATTTGTTAAAGGGCATGGGTGACCAAGTAGCCCAACAAAACTTGAATAAAGCCTCACAGGCTGCGATGCCATGCCATCTTTGTTGCTACTGGGAAGGGCTGAAGAACAGCTGGTGATTCACTGTGCATGCTCAGCTGTGTAGTTACTGCAGTCTGCTCCTGTATTGACTGTGCTTCACACAGACACAGGCGAGCAGGCAGGCACAGGCAGGTACAGGCAGGCACACAGGCATGCAGACAGGCACAGGCATGAAGACACACTGGCATGCAGACAGGCACAGGTATGCGGACACAGGCAGGCAGGCACAGGCATGCAGACACAAGCAGGCAGGCACACAAGCATGCAGACACAGGCATGCAGACACAGGCAGGCACACAGGCATACAGACACAGGCATGCAGACACAGACACAGGCAGGCAGACACAGACACAGGCAGGCAGACACAGACACAGGCAGGCAGACACAGGCACAGGCAGGCAGGCACAGGCAGGAAGACACAGGCAGGCAGACACAGGCAGGCAGACACAGGCAGGCGCCAGCCTAGGGACCCCCACTTCCATAGCTCCCCACTCCCAGGAGTGCTCGTTAGGGTTTGGAGCATCAAGAACAACTTGGCAGAGCTAAGACTACGAGAATGCATAATTTATGAAGTCGGAAATGAGAACATACAGTGAAGGGGAGAGAGGAGGGGAGGTGGGAATAAAAGCCACCTCCTACCCCAGGGAAACAGTGAGCCTTCCAGGAAGCTGAATGTCTACACCAAACATGTGACACAAAAGCAAGGTCACCATGGGACCTGGGTGTCAGCGGCAGAGAGACTCCAGTCTTTTCATATCCCTTTCTTCCTTTCAATGGGACAGGAATGAAAGGAGAGACTGAAATTTACGACCTCCATTTGTTACTTTGAGTCAGAGCCTAATTTAGGTTTAATTGGACTTTGTTTTTTTAAGGCCAAATTCTACCTATATTTCAGTGCTTTTAGAATTTACTTCCATCCCTGCAAAAATACCCTAAGAGAAAGGAAAAGATGAGATAAATCTTCAACATCAAGGCAGGGGCCTCACTCACCTCTGTGCCCTTTCAAATATGTGCCCTACCTCCTGTTTCTCATGCTTCCCGTGGGCACAGATGTTCGGACTCAGTTCCACACCTGACAAGACCACTGCCCTCCACACTGTAGGAAAGCAGCTGCCCTGGCAAGCCCCCCGCCCGTCGGCAAGTGTTTAGCCACTGCTCTCCAGGACAGGTCCGCCCACTGCCACAGAAGCTAGGCACTGTCCCTTGGGGTCTAGCGCCAGTCCTCCAAGCAATCCTTGGACACATTCCTTTGTGTTTCCCCTAGCAGGAATGAATATTGCCTCCTACATAAGAAAAATGGCTTAGCAAACCTCACCTTAGCGTAACAATGTGAGAAGCTCCCCCACCCCCCCCCAACCATACCACATCTGGATTGCTCTGAGGAATTCCAAATGAGAAATTATGACTGGACAGGGCCAAAGGTGGAAGGGATTATAAACAGGAAATTACAAATGGTGATAAAAGAACAGCACACTGGAATATCCTTTGGGGATTATCACCACTAAACCAAGCTGATAGCAGACCACAGTGTACAAGCAAATCCATGCCCAGAACTGAACAGACAGGGCAGTGTGACTCTAGCGACGGCTGCAGAGATTCTCACTGCCACCCAAGACTCGAGCCCTCAGACGAGCCCGACAGCCAACTCTTCGCTGGGCACACTTCTTCCTGGCATTCTTGCAACTCTAATGGCCCAAGATACTCTTTAACATGCTACTCAATCTAACCTCAGAAGGTGTTGAAAAACACAGGAAATAAAGAAGGGCTGCGAACCTGAGAATGTTTCAGCAAGAACAACCAAGCATAAAACCAAATGTTGCTAAAGGGGCCACAAAGATAATTCATAACAAGAACATCTTTCCTGATAGAGTGGATTAAAAAGAAAAATCCAAGCAGAGTCCCCCAAACCTCTAAAGATGTTTTTATTGCTTTTCTTTGAACATGAAACTATTTCAAAAATTGCATTCTCGGGCTGTGAGTTTGGCCTAGTGGTAGAGTGCTTGCCTAGCATGCATGAAGACCCGGATTCGATTCCTTGGTACCACATATTCAGAAAAAGCCAGAAGTGATGCTGAGGCTCAAGTGGTAGAGCTCTAGCCTTGAGAAAAATCCAAGGACAGTGCTCAGGCCCTGAGCCTAAGCCCAGAACTGGCAAAAAAAAAAAAAATTGCATTCTCAGGAACAAAGGCAGGCACCACACATCCTCAGCCATGGCAGGCCCTCAGACTTGCTTGTATTGAAACTCAAGGCCTGGTACCCTGGCTGACAGAAAGGGCAGAGTATCGGGCATTTTCAGAATCAAGAGACCTTCCACAAATGCAGAAGGAAACTCCATACTCCTCCAGGATTCTGGGACAGGAAGTCCACTCAGTGAAGCCCTCCTGGGTGCAGAGAAGTGGAGTTTACCCTCTGACCCGCCATTTATCCAAAACACGGGCACAGTGAATCACACTGGTTCTTGAATATGTCCGTATGTGAATGTTAGTACACATTAAATCTGAACATCTTTTTAGGCCAATCCTGGAACCTGAACTCGGTCTGGGAACTGCCTCTGAGTGTTGCTATTCAAAGCTGGTGTTCTACCACTTCAGCCACAGCTCCGCTTTTAGCTTTTTGGGTAGTTAACTTGAGATGGAGTTTCATGGGCTTTCTTCCTGTGCTGACTTTGAACAGCAATCCTCAGGCCTCAGCCTCCTGCGTGTACTGCTGGTGTGAGGGATTCAGCTCAGTGGCTTGAGCCAGGTCCGGAGCCCAGCCCAGGGGAGGGGGCTGGCCCATCACTACACGTAGCTTTTTGAAGTGATGGAAAGGCTGAGGGTGAATGGAATGGGCAGCGAATGTGAGGCACTGTAACAATGCAACTGTCCCCCAATCAAGGCAAAGCAACAAATAAATAGCAGATAAACCAAGAAATAAAATGAACTACTTAAATTCACAACATAACACTAACTGATGCTTCCTCTGGAAGCTTCCAGCAGAATGGTCAGTACCCCTCCTAAACAAATACTACTCATGCTCTGCTCTGCCCAACATAAAGATGGCACTAGTGGCTCATATCTATAACCCTACCCTGGAGGCTGAGACCAGGAGAATTGGGGTTCAAAGCCAACCCAGACAAGAAAGGCTGAGACCCCCATCTTCAGTTAAGCAGCAAAAGGCCGGACAGACTGATTATGTAGCTCAAGTGATATAGAATGCCAAGCTGTCAGCAAGCGGAGGAAGAGCATGAGGCCCTGATTTTTGGCACCAGCAAGTGGCTTTCTGAAAGCTTCTTCACCAAGCCTGCCACACTGTGAGCCCATAATCTCCACAGCAACCCTTGCTGTGCCTCAGGGCCTCCATCTCACCAGTAAGAAGAACCACTGTCCTCCCTGGGGAGACTCCTGCAATAACTGACCATATTATGTTGGGAAGGTAAGTAAAGTAAACCCCACCTGCCAGCGAAGGGGAGAGAAAGACAGAGCTGCGAGGAGTGGGCCAGCACTGCAGGGCCCAGGCATGGTGACTCTAGCCTCTGTGCCGGACAGCGCACCAAACAGTATAACATTCAAGCCAACGGGGGACTTGACCTCCTATATCAAAGGAAGCAGCGCTTAGCAACCCTAATCTTGGGACAATTTTCTGCTTTTGTGGCTCTTTCATCTAGACTATTTTGTTTAATGACTATTATCTAGATTTATGACAACTGAGAAAATTACTCTAACCACTTTGGTAGAGCAAATATATTTTATAGGTGCTTAATATTTAATTACAATTCAGTGATGTTCCCACAAATGCAACTATGCCAATATTTAATATCTGCATAAGTTCAGGAAAGTCCAGTTTCTGCCCGTCGTTTAACATAAAATTCTAAAAAGAATTTAAGTCCCCTCCTTTCTCAGCATACTCCCTACCCCACTACAGCTTATCCCCTTCAGTACTGAGTTAAAAACGCTGTCTAAAGCTGATGCCAGTGGCTCACACTTGTAATCCTAGATACTCAGGAGGTTGAGAATCGAGGTTCAAGGCCAGCCTGGGCATGAAAGCCCATGAGACTCTTATCTCCAATGAATCACCAGAAAACAAAGTGGCACTGTGGTCCAAATGGTATAACACTGGCCTTGAGCTGAAGAGCTCAGGGACAGCACCCAGGCCCAGAGTTAAAGCCCCATGACTGACAAAAATAAAATACACATACTAACAATTACTTGAAAAAATTATCACCCTAACTCTGTGTTTGAGAGAGGGACAGCAATCAACAGGACAAGGTAAACTGGAACCTGTGCCATCAACAGCCTAAACTGTGAGAGAGCCACTTTCAGGCACTTCCTGGCAAGAGTCTAGAGCGACAACCACCCTGGAGTCAAGAGCAACTCACAGGCCTCAGCTGTTTGTACCAACCACTGTTCTGCACAACACTTTCCGCTTTCCTTCCTCCTGAGGGTCTACACTTCTGGTACTTGCCAAGTGTGTGGGATGGGGGAGTGGGAAGCGGGGGGCGGGGGGGGGCCGCCGGTGGAGACTGGACCCACATTCCAAGCACCCAACAACATGAACGGGCTTGTGCCAACGTGTAAAGAGCCTCCTTGGGATGTTTGTGGGTTCAGTAATCCCCCCCAGGGACTCCTGTGGACACTTACTACTTACTTATGGCTTGCTAGAGACCTCACCTCACCCACCTGCTCCCCTGGCTCTTCTGTACCCTTTCACCATAACAAAGCACAGCCAAAGATAAAGCCATGGCTCAAGCAGTAAAGTGACTGCCTAGATAGCAAGCCCGCAGCAAACTCCAGGACTTCCAAATAAACAAGCGAGCATGAGTATAGTACAGAGTGCAGTGGGTCCTTGGAGTGAATCATCAAAGCAGGGTTGACAGCACCACACTGGCACAACCCAACAACAGCCAGCTTTCCCCCATCACACCACTGCAAGCTTCCCTACCTACCCACGCCGAGACCAGAGATGGACCTCTCTACTCATGACAGTTTCTGCAGGAGCACACTTGATTACACAGCTAACCCTTTACTAGATGGAAGCTCTTGGGTGAAGAGCCATCCATGTCATGCCTCCTCACCCAGAAACTCAGCATTTTAACACTTCCTTGATAGGCTTCTCTTGACTTGACAGAAAGATAAATGAGATTCTAAATTATTTTCAATTTTACTCAACAGAGTCGGCAGGTCAGATCATCTGGATAAAAGTGAGGAGAAACAAGGGAGGTAGGTGGCAAAGCCAATCTCCATAGTGGCTCCTGCTTTTTACTATCACCAGGGACACCCAAACACATGGACAGAGGGACAGGTGCAGAGCCCCCACTGTGAGGTCACGGCGGACAACCCGAAGCAGTCCACTGCCTTCAGTAATGGCCACAAAACCAGGGGTGAGCAGCCAGTGAGGTCTCAGGAACCAGAGGGCCTCCTGGGCTCCTGGCGCCCCTTCACCATCTACCTCACTCTTCATGAAAAGCAGCACGAGTGGCAGCTGGGTGGCTTGCCTGACTGCTTCCTACTGCAGAAAGAAGCTCATTTTGTATTCCTCTGTTGACTACAGTTTTGTTTTTGTTTTTTTAAACTTGGTCATAGTTTCTGTTCCTTAAAAGAAACAAGGGCCGGGCACCGGTGACTCATACCTGTGAATCCTAGCTACTCAGGAGGCTGAGATCTGAGGATCAAGGTTCAAAGCCAGCCCGAGCACAAAAGAATCTGAGATTCTTATCTCCAATTAACTTCTACAAAATGGGAAGTGGGGCTTGGCTCAAATATAGGGTAGTAGCCTTGAGCTGGAGAGCTCAGGGACAGTGCCCAGGCCGAGTTCAAGCCCCATGACCCAACAAAAAAAGAAAAGAAAAGAAAAGAAACAAGACAGCCAGGTACCAGTGGCTCGAATCTATTTGTAATCCTAGCTACTCAGGAGGCTGAGATCTGAGGATCTGTGTGGTTCGAAGCTAACCTGGGCAGAAATGTCCCCAAAGACTCTTATTGCCAATAAACTTCCCAAAAAAGCCAGAAGTGATGCTGTGGCTCAAGTGGTAGAGCACTAGCCTTGAGCACAGAGACTCAGGAACAGCGCCCAGGCCCTGAGCTCAAGCCCCACAACCAATTACAGAAGAAGAAAAGAAAGACACAAGACGTGCAGTGGATGGCTTCGCCCATCACGTCTCAGCAGAGGCCCAGACAGCTTCTGCAGAACTTGTTCTTCTGACAGTCAACCACTGCTGCTGTACTGGGGTCTGGGCTCTGAGTTCCCTGTAGAGGAAACCAAAGCTGAGCCCAGACACACTCTCCACCTGAAGCCACCTCTTCACAGGAGAATCCTATGCTTAGAGAAGAGAAAGTTTTACCTTTGAAGCCAGTGGGCTCTCTGTCTTTACACCAAGCAGAGTTTATGTGGTACTTTGAATCTTTTACCAGAAGTCTACACTAAATTAGCAGGTTAACACACGTATTTTCCAGTACTAAACTTCTACCACCATCAGGCAAGGGACTCCTCACTCCATGGAACAATGATTCATCTCCTCCAGGTCTACCAAGGAATTTGCTTACTACATGTGGCTGCAGTGGAGGGGGACAAACCCTACATGCCACCTCGAGCCTGGCATATTCTAACTCATGGCTTTGGGGAAGCCCTTCAAATGTCTAGGCATGCTCACCTTGAGGTTCCAGTGTGGCAGCGCCTGCTCCAGCTTCCTGTACAAGCTCCAGGCTCCTAGAGCAAGCGTCCCCTTCCCTGAAGACAAGTCTGGGGATGAGGGTCTACTTGGGCTGAAACCCTCCAAGAGCTGCTCCCAAGGCCTCACCATGCACACAACAGGACTGGGGAAGTGCCTTTCCTGACCTGGCCCACAACCACACAGGTCCAGATTTAAAGGATGGAT
This sequence comes from Megascapheus bottae, assembly GCF_031878675.1. NCBI lineage: Eukaryota > Metazoa > Chordata > Mammalia > Rodentia > Geomyidae > Megascapheus > Megascapheus bottae. Next base: position 50,149,132 of record NC_143525.1, on the reverse strand, counting down.
ACAGATACCCCTTAGCCTGTCAGTGCCCTCTGGAAGAGCTCTGCCAGGCCTGTGTGAGCCGAGCGTGCGTGATCTGCTGGAGGCAGTCTCTGCACTGTTCGCTATTGCCTCGCTTTTTACCTCTAAGCCCTTACTTGTAGCAGGAAATCATAGTTCAAGTACATACGCATTACTGTTTGACTCCTGCTTTTCAATTCTGAATGGAAACAGCTTCTAACAGAGTACAAGGTCCATCAGAACACAGGCTGTTTCAAACACCTGAAATGTGAGGAACAGGAGGCTGTCCTGAATCTTGGCTGAAACTCAGCCACTCACTGTCAAATCCCAAACCAGAATAAACAAACCAGTTTCTCAGTGAGCATGACCATGAAACACAAGGACCTCCAGAAACATACTAACAGAACACAGCAGATTGCCTTTTGCAAAGATGAACAATCGCTGGCTCAACACTCTGAGGCATCTTCCAATGGGAATATTACTGCTGGATATAGTGGCTCATGCCTGTAATGCCAGCTACTGGGAGGTAGAGATCTGATGGATGGAGATCCAAGGCCAATCTAGGAATGGCACTAGTGAACCCCTATCGCAATCAATAAACCAGGGCTGGGATTATATCTACAGCAATCCCAGCACTCAAGAGGCCAAGGCAGGAAGACCCAGAATTCAAGGCCAGCCCCGACTACACAGCAAGCTACCAGTCAGCCTAGATTACATAGCCAGACTCTCCACTTTAAAAAAAAAAAAAAGTGGGTATCTATTCCCCATACCTGTAATCCTAGCTACTCAGTAGGCAGAGATCTAACAATTTTTAAAAATTAAAAATAAAATATCACTTCAGTCCAGAAATCAGTTTGTTTTCCCCCTCTACAAAATTCATAATCTTGGAATCCCTCACTACCCACTACCTCTACTACTAAGTACCTGTCAGAGCTTCCATCTGTTCTTCCTATAACACTTCTCTCCCTCAGCGTCACTTGGCTCTCCTTTCCTCGCTCTCTGACCTCTGCTCCAAATGGCACTGTCTGATCTCCAATGGAATCCACTGATTCCGCTTCCTGTCACACACCCCACAGGTGACCCCTTAGAAAATGGCTTCAACCACCAACTGTGGTCCACACACCTATAATCCCAGCCTCTCAGGAGGCAGAAATCAGGGCAGTGGAGGACAAAAAGTCTGAGATTCTATTTCAAAAAAATAAAAATTAAAAGGTCAGCCACAGTAGTGCATGCCTAGCATCTCAGCTAGACAGAAGGCACAGATAGAAAGATCTTAGTCTGAGGCCAGCTCCAAGTGAAAATGTAAAACTACTTGAAAAATAAAGCAAATGCTGGGGTACTGCCTCAAGTGCTAGAACACCTGCCTTGCAAGCATGAGGCCCCGAGTGCCAAACCCCAGAATGAGGGACAGGACGCACCAGCTTTCATCTGCTGTGGACTGCCAAGGCCACTGCCAGATTAGTCTGTGCTTGCAGGTCTGGACCCCCGGGCTCCTGGCTCTCACTCTCACTCACTCACTTGGGCCTTGTGTTTGACCTTTACAAGGTCATGCTGGCATCTCTCATTTTGGTGGCTGTCCTCCCAGGACCTAGAATTCTCTTTCCCATCCCTCTTAGCCTCTAAGGAGTCCCAGCTCAATTTCCACCCTCCCAACAGGCCTCTCTCAAACATTCTACCAAATGCCTGGGCTTTAATAGTGCATGTCTCCATGTCAAGTCACAAAGTGCCTGCTCTCCTCGCTTGTTTTTGAGTGTGTTGGTGCTACACTCAGCCAAGAATAGACACTTATGTTTTAACCTTCCCATAAACCCCCTTCCATGTCAAACCAAGCACAGAGCCAAACAAAAGTTGTTGCAGATTACCAAATGAACTAAGTCCTCCACTGGCTCCCTACAGAGCAGGAATACAAAAGGCCTCTTCCACTAAGACAATAGCTACTGAAAGTCAGAAGCTTACTCTTTCAGGAGTAAATTGTATTTGCTTTGGTAGGGCTATGAGACTGTCCCCACAGCACTCCAACCTCAGTTTGAGTCCATTTCAGTATGAGATAAAAGTATCAATACCATCAGGATTAAAACTGCATGAGGCTGGGGCCCAAAGTTTGGCCTAATGGTAGAGTACTTGCCTAGCAAGCATGAAGACCTGGGTTAGGTTCCCCGATACCACATACATAGAAAAGCCATAACTGGTGCTGTGGCTCAAGTGGTAGAGCAGAGCACATGCCTTGAGGAAAGCCCAAGGACAGTGTTCAGGCCCTGAGTTCAATCCCCAGGACAGGTAAGGAAAAAAAAAAAATGCACGGGGCTTTTCTCCAAAATGCTTTCTAAGTGGAAGTCCCTAAATATGAATGTCATCAGAGAGAATAAAACCCATATGACCTAGAAAGGAAGGGCAATGCCAGCCTGGACAGAGAACAAGACCTTCTCTGTCTGCAGATCCTCACCGGCCAAGACACAATCCTGAGAAGCCAGCTCTGAGGGAAGAAATTTGAAACACATAGAGAGTTAGAGCCTGGCGGGGCCCATCCAACCACTGCAGAACTGGGGACAGAGAACAGAAAGGGAAAACTCAAGAACAGACTGTTATGTCAGAGTTAACCAAAAAGACACCACTTTTTTCGTGATTTCACATTGGCAAGAGGCCGACAAGTCAATCTTCCCATCATGGCTCCAATGCCAACTCAAAAAACATGACAACAGATTTCCTTAGATCAGAATGAAACAGTACCAAGAGAAAATGTGAACATTGCCAGGAGGATGATGTTTTCAATACTTCTTCCCAACCAGCACGTTCCTCTCCCAGCCTTTCATTCAGGCGGTGACTAAATGAAAGCTAAAGTAACAGCAATGTCATCTGTCCAGAACTCGGCGAATGTTTCTGTCCTGGTCCCCCGCAGCATCCAGTGGACACAGTACAATGAAACAGCATCGTGTGGAGCGGTGCTGCAGGAAGGGCCTCGGCCCAGCGTTCCCATGAGCAGCAGCCACAGGTCTTTGCCCAAGATGCAACCCCACATGTCAACCTTGGATCGCTATATCAGAGCCTTGCTCACCCCTGACTGCAGGCAGGGCTGCAGGCAACCTCCGTTAACAAACTGAAGGGGCCCTATCCTCCACTAGCTTCTAACCCCCTTCTAAGATCCCTAGCACGTACCATCCACATACTGTCCAGTCCTCACCTCCATCTGCCCACATTCAATGAACCTAGGGGTTTTTTTGTGTAAACCTTAAGTATTATGCTCTGTTTCTTCACACTTTACTCTCCTGAAGGTTTCCCTGCACACTCAGATTTAATAAATCAGCCTTTGTATTAGCTGGATTCCTGGATCTAGCAAAATGGCAATGTAAGGGACTTGGGCGTGAGGCAGGTAAAGGAATCTTCTATTCTATATGGCCAGAATGAAAAATGGGAATTTGAACTAAAGGTCTTGTACTTGCTTTCTATTGACATTGAGCCATAACTCCCTCCAGCTCTGTGTGTGTGTGTGTGTGTGTGTGTGTGTGTGTGTGTGTGTGTGTGTGTGTGTGTGCGTGCGCGTGCGCGCGCGCGCAACTAAAGACATAGGGTCTCCCTTCCTGGGGCAAAAAGTTCCCACGTGCTCAACAGAGCTGAGAGTAGTGATGCCTGACTGTCAACCCAACTAAAAGAGATAGGGTTTCCCTTCCTGGGTACAACCCACCTACAGAATCTCCCCTGGCAGCTAGGTTAACATATACTCACCACTGTGTCGAGCTCTCCAGTAAGAAGAGCTCTTACTAACTTTTAGGCCCAAGCTAAACTCAAATCAAGATCCTTCCAGCTACTTTCAAGTAGCTAGATTACAGATGAACCAGCAGCACTCAGCTGGCCAGAATTTTTTTGTGTGTGTAGAGAAAGGGTCTCACTGGGGGCTGGGAGCGTAGCCTAGTGGAAGAGTGCTCACCTAGAATTCACGAAGCCCTGGGTTCGAGTCCTCAGTACCACATACACAGAAAAGCCAGAAGTGGTGCTGGGTGACTCAAGTGGCAAAGCACTAGCCTTGAGCAAAAAAGTGTCCAAGGCCAGTGCCCAGAACCTGAGTTCAAGCCCCAGGACAAGAAAGAGAAAGAGAAAGAGAAAGAAAGAGAAAGAGAAAGAGAAAGAGAAAGAGAAAGAGAAAGAGAAAGAGAAAGAAAGAAAGAAAGAAAGAAAGAAAGAAAGAAAGAAAGAAAGAAAGAAGAAAGAAGGACAGAAGGAAAGAAAAGAGAGAAAGAGAGAAAGAAAAGAAAGAAACTAGCCACAAACTTAGTATCTTCCTGTCTTATCCTCCAGAGGCTGGAATTACAGGCATGTGTCACCATCTTGTAAAACTCAGAATAACTAGTCAAACCCAAACCTAGCCCAGAGGAGCCTAGACACAAAGGGGAAGCTCAGAGCAGAGCCTGCCTCAGTGCTACTGCTGCTGCTACCCTGCAAACCCCCTCTCCAGCACTCTGTCCTCCCCCTGGGGAGCCACCAGGTTTTGATGCAATGTAGGCTCCTACATGTTGGCTTTGCCTTTATTTCTATGTAATAAAACTAGATGTTTAGAGAAGATGTTGTGACTGGAATAAAGGTAGATTTCCACGACACAATCAGAAGATCTGTCTGCTTCCCAAAATCTATTCTTGAATTCTAGCATCCTTCTCCTAATCAGAGTAACATTTAGACTACAACAGCATGAAAGGAGCCGGGATATGGCTCAATGGAAGAATGCCTGTCTAGCAAGCAAGAGACCCTGAATTCCATATCCAGAACTGTCCAAAGGTGGGGTAAGGGGGCTCCTGGCACATGTGTGTGTGTGTGTGTGTGTGTGTGTGTACACACATGTGTGCACACACAACAAGAAAAAGACAATGAATTATATGTTGAATTCTTTTTGCCTATTGCACTAAAATGGGGAGGGGGATTTATGTGCCCTATTATGTAAGTCAAGGCACTGAGTGTCTCTAATCTACTCCAGAATGCCCCACATCCGGACAGACAATTAACCTGACAGACAGTTAACCTAAGTGGAAAACAGGGTGAGTGGAAAGGACATGCTAGGAACATTTTCTCTGCATCCCCTTACTCTTTTACTTTTCCTCTGCTCCTTTCCACTCACTCCCTCTGCTTCTTCTGCATCCTCACTCTCACGCGTTCTTCCAGGCACACACAGCAACCCCAGGCCTGAAGGTTCCTGAAGGCTCTGATAATCTGTTTAACTTGTGAAATACATATAAGCAAAAATTAATATATACCTTTCTTCGTTTAAAAAGATAGCTGGTTCAGTGTGGTGATGGCTCAGGCCTATAAGTTTAGCTACTCCAGAGGCTAAAATCAGAAGACTGCAGACTGAATCCAACTGGGGCAAAAAGTTCCCAAGTGCTCAACAGAGCTGCAAGTGGTGATACCTGCCTGTCAACCCAACTAAAGAGGCAAAAAACACAAATAAAAAGATTACAATCCAGAGCAAGCCCTAGCAAGAAACAAAACCCTACTGCAATAATAATACCTCCAGCAAATAAGCCTGGACATAATGCACAAGTAGAGCGTAGTAGAGTGCAAGATCAAGACCAAGTACAACCCCCAGTACTGAGGGGTGGGGTGGGAGAGAAAGGATGTGAGAATGAGTTATCAAAAGGAGATGTTGCAGGGTTTTATGTCTATGTGCTTCAAGGGAGGAACCCCACTCACCAACTGGCAATTTACCAGGAAGCCACATCGTAACCACCGTTTATTAGCACTTGCCACACTTGAGAAATAAAGAAAGGAAGAAAAGCTACCGGGTGATGGATATTTTTAATTAAAATGTCCAATTTTCAGTTATTGCGGCTCTCTACTGATGTTTAAAAGCTCACAGCCCTGTCCACACAGGAGTGGGTGACTCTGACACTGCAAGAAGGAAAACTGCGGCTGTGTCAACTCCCGTTCCATTTTACCCCAAGGGGAAGGGACAGATTCAGTCCAACACAAACACTTGCTGCTCAAACAAATATGCTAGTGTCAAACTGAAGAACCAGGGTTTAAATTCTACATTTAAAGAACAAGATCATTCATTCTCATTATTCTTGTATGAGCCAGAGTCCTGACATTTTTAACTCAAGACTTTAAACTTTTAAAAACTACAGAAGGTCCACAAAAAACGTCAACAATTACACCTTGCAGTATTTACCATTTGGGGAGCTTTCAGTGAGAAAGTGGTACCATTCCTCATCCTGTCAGGCTTAATGGAAGTCAGTCGTCAGGAGTCTCACATTGCTTCGGTACCCTTCTGTTGCAGCCTGTCCTGGATGAGGCACATGAAGGAAATCCAGCCTTGGGAAAGTCCCTTCGTGCCCATGTATAGGCTTTTCAAATGAAGTCTCCAGTTCCAGGGGACCTCAAGGACCCATGGAGCTAAGGGACACAAGGTCAGCCACAGCCTCCTAACACGTGGTAGACCCAGATGACAGCCAATGGGCAGCCCAACAAGTCAGCTCACTGCAGCCTATGCAGAACCCCCAGTCCAACTCTCAGTCTATTTCCTGCCCCCTGCACTAATCTTTGCTTTGACCTTTTCCCAGCCCTGCCCTACCCCTGTGGAAACACAGTTCATTTGCTTGGTAGAATACATACGCCTGTGCCTTATTCACAGAAGGAGCCCCCACCCCACATAAGAAAAAGTCTAAAAAAAAAAAAAAAAAAAAAAAAAACAAGTCTCACACAGACACAGACACAGATACAGATACACACTCACACACCCCAACATGGCTGTCATCTGTAGAACCCAGGCTCCGATGAGACTATGCAAGAAATACCCTCCTCAGGCACAAATACCCTCCATGAAGAACTTCAAAGGGAGAACTATAGATATTAAAAGAGAAAAGGAGCCAGATGCCAATGGCTCACTCCTGTAATCCTAACTACTCAGAAAGCGAAGATCTCAGGATCAAAATTCAAAACCAGCCAGACAGAAAAGTCCCTGTGAGACTCTTACTTCAAAAATAGATAAATAGGGGCCGGGAGTTTGGCCTAGTGGTAGAGTGCTTGACTAGCATACATGAAGGCCCGGGTTTGATTCCTCGGTACCACATACATAGAAAAAAGCCAGAAGTGGTGCTGTGGCTCAAGTGGTAGAGTTCTAGTCTTGAAAAAGCCCAAGGACAGTGCTCAGGCCTTGAGTTTAAGATCCAGGTCTGGCAAAAAAAACAAAACAAGATAAAATAAATAAATAAATGTGGAGCTGTGACGCAAAGTGGTAGAACACTAACCTTGGACAAAAGAGCACAGGGACAGAACCCAAGTCCTAAGCTCAAACCACAGGACCAACAACAACAACAAAAAAAATACTTTTCAAATACTTTGAAAAACTTATGGCAACTAAATATTTTAACTAAATCAGGGCAAATTTCTAGAAAAACATAATCGAGGGGGCCGGGAGTTTGGCCTAGCGGTAGAGTGCTTGCCTAGCATGCATGAAGACCCGGGTTCGATTCCTCGGTACCCCACATACATAGCAAAAAGCCGGAAGTGGTGCTGAGGCTCAAGTGGTAGAGTGCTAGCCTTGAAAAAGTCCAAGGACAGTGCTCAAGCCCTGAGCTCAAGCCAGGACTGGCAAAAAAAAAAAAAAAGATAACAGTGAAAAACATAATCGACCAGAACTGACTCATGAAAATTCCTACAGCCACTTTAAGAAACTATAATTTAAAAATCATTCCACAGACCAGATGGCAAGTCTTAGAAAGACTGTAAATGGAGGGGAGTGGGTAATACACAGGGCATGGGAAGAGCATCACACCACACAGGCAAAAAAGAAACAAGAAACCTCCTAGTCCAGCATTACCTTACACTTAAAACACCATTACCGGGGCCGGAAGTGTGACCTAGTGGTAGAATGCTAGCCTTGTATGCGCAAAGAACTCGGTTCGGTTCCTTGGTACCACATACACAAAAAAGACTGGAAGTAGTGATGTGGTTCAAGTGGTAGAATACTACCCAAGGACAGTGCCCAGACCCTAAGTTCAAGCACCAGACTAGCAACAATTGCCCCAATTCCAGCACTTGAGAGCCTAAGGCAGCCTAGGCTACACAGTGAGGCAGGCCCTGCCCCACAGGAAGAAAAAGAGAAGTGTACCAAAAACAAAAAGTAAATAAAGAGGGGGCAATCTATGTCATTCTTATTAATGACACAGAAAAATCTGAAATAAGCCATGGCTCACACCTGTCATCCTAGCTACTCAGGAGGCTGAGATCTGAGCATCAAGGTTCAAAGCCAGCGGGGCACAAAAGGACCTGAGACGCTTATCTCCAGTTAACCTCTAGAAAAGAGGAAGTGGGGCTGGGCTCCCAGGCCCAGGAGTAAGATGGTAGCGCTAAGTCACTGAAGAGCTCAGGGACAGTGCCCAGGACGAGTTCAAGCCCCATGACTCACCAAAAAAAAACTTAAATAAACCAAACCTAAACCTAGTAAGGCATAAAAGCTTATGATACAGGCCCAAATTGGATTAATCCTCAAACACAAGCCAGACTTCACAAATACACATGAAGGAAAAAGGAACTAGGACCACCTCCATAGATGCATAAAATGTATTTAAATGGGCTTGGTGGGGCGGGGAGTTTGGCCTAGTGGTTAAAGTGCTTGCTTGCCTAGCATGCATGAAGACCCGGGTTCGATTCCTCGCTACCACATACATAGAAAAAAGCCAGAAGTGGTGCTGAGGCTCAAGTGGTAGAGCTCTAGCCTTGAGAAAGTCCAAGGACAGTGCTCAGGCCCTGAGCTCAAGCCCAGGACTGGGAAAAAAAAAAAAAATGGGCTTGGTGGTAGAGTGCTTGCCCAGCAAGGATGAAGCCGTGGGCTCAATTCCTCAGTACCATAAACACAGAAAAAGCTGTAAGTGGTGCTGTGGCTCAAGTGGTAGACTGATAGCCTTGAGCAAAAGAAGCTCAAGGATAGTCCCCAGGCCCTCAGTTAAAGCCTTAAGACTGACCAAAAAAAAAAAAAATCTGGGCTGGAGGCATGCTTCAAATGGCACAGTGCCTGTAAGTGCCAAGTAAGCTGAGCAGGTGAGGAAGCTTTGAGTTCAAGCCCCAAAACCAGCAAAAATTAGATTAAGAAACTCTTACAGCAAGGAAAGGAAAGTGCTGGCCACGAGTCTGGCCTAGTGGTAGAGTGCTTGCTTGCCTAGCATGCACGAAGACCCAAATTCGATTCCCCAGTAGCACACACATAGAAAAGGCTGACAGTGGTGGTGTGGCTCAAGTGACACAGGTCTGGCCTTGAGAATCAAGTCCAAGGACAGTACTCAGGCCCCAAGTTCAAGCCCAGGACTGACACACACACACAAAAAAAAACCACAGAGAAACTGCTTTCATCTGATGAAGACTGTCTACAAACACTTGGCAAAAAATAAATAATTTTCATCTAACAACTGAAGGTAGAAGCTTTCCCTTGAGATAAGACATGTTAGAGAAGCCTCATTCTAACTGACTCCAGTTCCAGACGCTGGCACAGTTAAAAATAAAGGAAAAAGAGACTATACAAGGACCGTGACAAAAACTGCTATTTGCAAAAGGCTATGACTGTGCTTATAGAAATCCAGACAAATATGTGGATAAATATTCAAATTCAAAGCTGCTGGATACAAACAAGTTTATTAGAAACTATCTTTATTCTTATGTACCAGAACTAACAAGATAAAATAGAGAAAATTTCTAACATGCCATCATAATAGCTTTTAAAAATTCAAATATCCAGGAATAAATCTAATAAGAATGTGAAAGAACTCCACATGGATAATGGAAGCATGAATACTGTGAGGAGGGGGGTCTCAGTGAGTCATGCAGGACCTACAGATTGGGTTCAAGGCTGTCAGAGCCTCCTCTGCCTTCTGGTCCCCATATGGGGTCTGCTCAAGTCTTAAGATCTGTACGGAAAGGAAAGGAGTGAGGCCCTGGAGATGGAGTATGGTGCTGGCACAGAGAGAGTCAAACCTTCAGTGGCAAAGACCATGCTGCAGACCCTACAGAACCAAGTGAAACTGGACCCCACTTCACAGTGTGTGCAGATACAGTGCCAGGCAGGCAACAGTCTGACAATATAATTTATCATCTAAGCCAGACAGTTTCCACAGGGAAAAAGGATTTCGTAAACAACTGCCCCAGAACAGAAGGCATACAACAAGGACTGCAGGATACACTGGGACTTCTTGCCCCCTAGGTAGGAATCAAATCCAAGCAGCAAAATTGTAAAGCTTTAGGAAATATAACAACAAAGCTCAAAGCATTGTGTGTGTGTGTGTGTGTGTGTGTGTGTACACACATCCAACAGCAGCAGTGGAATCTGTCAAAAGAGATCTTAGGAAGATTGGAAAATCACAGTATAGAGTAGAAAAAAGGAATATGTTAAATTTAAAACATATCAGAAAGGGACTTAATCAAGAAGACACAAAGAACCCTACAACCAACAAAATTCAAACGGCCCAACAGGAAAGGGCAACTTTTAAGTAGGTACAACACTAAAGATGCTAACCAAGCAGCCAGTGGGCATGTGAAAGGGGGCTGAAATCCCCTGCATGAAAGCAATGAAATACAACTTCCACACTTAATATGCATGTGTGGAAAAAGAACAATGAAACCAGCAGAAATTGTTTCAAGTGGAGGGCAGGCACTGGTGGCTCATGCCCTTAATCCTAGTCAGGAGGCAGAGGGAGGTAAGGGGATCTTAGTTCATAGCCAGTCGAATCCAAGGACCCCCTTATTTCCAATTAACTTTGGACTTGTGCAACTAGTATGTGTTAGTATTAAAATGTCAAAACACACTCACACATATACACAAACACAACTTCCATAGGCTAGCAACCCTACTACTCAGTTTAAATCCAAAGGAAATGAAATCAGCAAGTCAAAGACATGCCTTGTGCTGGACACCGAGGCTCACGCCTGTCATCCCAGCTACTCAGGAGGCTGAGATCTGAGGTTCAAAGCCAGCCCAGGCACAAAAACACCTGACTCTTATCTTCAATGAACCTCTAGAAAATCGGAAGTGGGGCTTGGCTCAAGGGTAGGGTGGTAGCCTTGAGCTGAATAACTCAGGGATAGTGCCCAGGCCCAGGGGTTAGGGTGGTAGCCTTGAGCTGAAAAGCTCAGGAAAAGCTCTGGCCCAGAGGTAGGGCGCTGGCTTTGAGCTGAAGAGCTCAGGGACAGTGCCCAGGCCCAGAGTTCAAGTCCCACGGCCAACCCCTCCTCCAAAAAAAAGAAAAAAATCCTACCATCTACAAGAATATAAATGAGTCTGGGGAACATTGTGCTGAGCAAAACAAGGCATGCACCAGAAGAAAGAAAAATACCACATTATCACATTTCTACCTGGAGCGTGAAGAGGAAAAACTCACAGGAAGTAGAACACAGAGTAATTAAGTGTAGCAGGGGCCAGGAAGAGCTGAAGGGATGGCTACAGTTAATAACAACATACTAGACACTTGAAAACTGTGAAGAAACGGTTTCTTAGCAACACAACAGTTGTGGTGCTGTTGCTGTCATTCTGCAGGATCAGGGACTGAACCTGGACTTAGGCCCTGTGTTCAAGCCCTAGTACTGGCAAGAGAGAGGGAGAGACAGAGAGAGATCTTCCTGAGAGCACTAACCTTAACACTCAAAAACTGGACAGCCTGAACACTGGGCAGTGTAAGAGCCAAGAGGAGACAGGCGTGAGGCGCCCAGTGCATGCCAGCATCAGTGCTCTGTGCACAGCAGACAGCAATGACAGACTTTTGCGAAAGTCTGTTGGTAAAACTGTAAGGAAAAGAGCTAGGGCCCACTGCTAGTGGGTGGGGAGGAGGCATGCTCATGGGGCCACTGCGGGCATTATGGTGGGAAAGAGGGTGCAAGATGCTCGTTTCCCGTGTCTGTTTTATGTCGACTTCTGTGTACATGGCACTTTTCTTTCTTATTTACAAAGGTCACACACACCAGCAGACGAAGTGGTCCCTGACAGCTTGCTGTTTTCCTGCAGCAGACATTTCTGCGGACGGTTCCTCACGAGGCGGTCTGCTCAGGACTTTCACATCACGACTGCTAAAATCTGGTCTAAGAACACGCACAACTACAGTACATGGCAAAAACGTGAAAAAAGGCCTTATGAAACATAAAACTGACACGAGACCTCCTCGAGGCCAGAGCATTGCAGCAGACAGTGAAGGCACAGGGTCCCAGTATTCCTGAGTCTGCAAGTGTGAGAGGAGTGAGTGAGGTGGGCATGAGATGTGAGAGCTGGGTGGGAGAGGTAGCTCAGCCACCCTTTAGCCCCACTCCTCCCAGCATGCACCAGAGGCCCCAGGGGAAGAGTGCACCTGCACCAAGCCAGGACAGCACAGCTGCAAAACAGCCAAGTTCCAGTCCAGGTCCCCCTCTCTAAAATGAACCCTACTGCTGACTCTCACCTATACAGAGAGCAGAGTGGGAAACAGACTCTGCCTGTGGTCGTGACGCGTGCGGCCAAGAGGTGAGGGATCACCTGGACAGGTAGAAGCATCCAAAATGAGTCTCAATTTAGCAAACTCTATGACAACTCAAGTGTGGATTTTTGTCTCTCAGGCTCAATTTTGGAGAAAAATAGGCCTGTGGAAAGCTAGCAACTGCACAGAGATCGGGCCAAGTTGAAGCAGAAGTTAATGTATGGCTTCCCAGTCGAACTACACAATTAAATCTGTGCCAGAAGCAGAGGATTGATGCTGCGTAGACTCCACGTCGTGCCTCGGCCCTCTGTCTGCCTGAATGCAGAGCGCCTCTGACAAACTGCAAACTGCACTGTGATCTATGCTGGGACGTCAGCCCTGCCTGACACAGAATGAGGACTCCAGCCCTCAGAACAATAGTTAATGTACCACATGAAGAATGCTGAGTAGACTGCAGAGCTTCCTGGACTACAAAGCAAGCCGATTCCAAATAAGCATTTTCGGAAATAATATAAATTCTGAACCTGTAGTCACCATAGAATTTGTTCAAGGGATTCAAACTCCTTAATATCCAAACTAAAGCCAAGCACCAGTGGCTCATGCCACTAGCTACTGAGGAGTCTGAGATCTAAGGAGCATGACTGGAAACCAGCTTAGGCAGAAAAATACATGAGATAGCTCCAGCTGACCACCAAAAAAGCCAAAGTGGAGCTGTGGCTCAAATAGTAGAGCACTAGTCTTAGGCAAAGAAGTTTCCAGGCCGTGCCTTCAAGCCCCAGGACTGGCACACACAAACACATATGCATAGGTGTGCACCTGTGCACACACACACCCTCTCTCCAAACTAAGACACTTAATATAATTTCTAGCGTAAGAAAACCTCCAGGTTCCTCTCCATAAGCTCCATGCAAGTAACGCTGAGTAAAATAACTATACATAAGCTATCCCATGTTAAGGCACTCCCCCCCCACAGATGATGAGTAAAATAACTATACATAAGCTATCCCATGTTAAGGCACTCCCCCACACACAGATGATGAGTAAAATAACCATACATAAGCTATCCCATGTTAAGGCACTCCCCCCCCACAGATGATGAGTAAAATAACCATACATAAGCTATCCCATGTTAAGGCACTCCCCCCCCCACAGATGATGAGTAAAATAACTATACATAAGCTATCCCATGTTAAGGCACTCCCCCCACAGATGATGAGTAAAATAACTATACATAAGCTATCCCATGTTAAGGCACTCCCCCCACAGATGATGAATAAAATAACTATACATAAGCTATCCCATGTTAAGGCACTCCCCCCCCACAGATGATGAGTAAAATAACCATACATAAGCTATCCCATGTTAAGGCACTCCCCCCCCACAGATGATGAGTAAAATAACTATACATAAGCTATCCCATGTTAAGGCACTCCCCCCCCCACAGATGATGAGTAAAATAACCATACATAAGCTATCCCATGTTAAGGCACCCCCCCCACAGATGATGAGTAAAATAACCATACATAAGCTATCCCATGTTAAGGCACTCCCCCCCCACAGATGATGAGTAAAATAACTATACATAAGCTATCCCATGTTAAGGCACTCCCCCACACACAGATGATGAGTAAAATAACCATACATAAGCTATCCCATGTTAAGGCACTCCCCCCCCACAGATGATGAGTAAAATAACCATACATAAGCTATCCCATGTTAAGGCACTCCCCCCCCCACAGATGATGAGTAAAATAACTATACATAAGCTATCCCATGTTAAGGCACTCCCCCCACAGATGATGAGTAAAATAACTATACATAAGCTATCCCATGTTAAGGCACTCCCCCCACAGATGATGAATAAAATAACTATACATAAGCTATCCCATGTTAAGGCACTCCCCCCCCACAGATGATGAGTAAAATAACCATACATAAGCTATCCCATGTTAAGGCACTCCCCCCCCACAGATGATGAGTAAAATAACTATACATAAGCTATCCCATGTTAAGGCACCCCCACACACACAGATGATGAGTAAAATAACTATACATAAGCTATCCCATGTTAAGGCACTCCCCCCCCCCACAGATGATGAGTAAAATAACCATACATAAGCTATCCCATGTTAAGGCACTCCCCCCCCCACAGATGATGAGTAAAATAACCATACATAAGCTATCCCATGTTAAGGCACCCCCCCCACAGATGATGAGTAAAATAACCATACATAAGCTATCCCATGTTAAGGCACCCCCCCCCACAGATGATGAGTAAAATAACTATACATAAGCTATCCCATGTTAAGGCACCCCCCCCACAGATGATGAGTAAAATAACCATACATAAGCTATCCCATGTTAAGGCACTCCTCCCCCACAGATGATGAGTAAAATAACTATACATAAGCTATCCCATGTTAAGGCACTCCCCCCCCACAGATGATGAGTAAAATAACCATACATAAGCTATCCCATGTTAAGGCACTCCCCCCCCACAGATGATGAGTAAAATAACCATACATAAGCTATCCCATGTTAAGGCACTCCCCCCCCACAGATGATGAGTAAAATAACTATACATAAGCTATCCCATGTTAAGGCACTCCCCCCCCCACAGATGATGAGTAAAATAACCATACATAAGCTATCCCATGTTAAGGCACTCCCCCCCCCCACAGATGATGAGTAAAATAACTATACATAAGCTATCCCATGTTAAGGCACCCCCCCCACAGATGATGAGTAAAATAACCATACATAAGCTATCCCATGTTAAGGCACTCCTCCCCCACAGATGATGAGTAAAATAACTATACATAAGCTATCCCATGTTAAGGCACTCCCCCCCCACAGATGATGAGTAAAATAACCATACATAAGCTATCCCATGTTAAGGCACTCCCCCCCCACAGATGATGAGTAAAATAACCATACATAAGCTATCCCATGTTAAGGCACTCCCCCCCCACAGATGATGAGTAAAATAACCATACATAAGCTATCCCATGTTAAGGCACTCCCCCCCCACAGATGATGAGTAAAATAACCATACATAAGCTATCCCATGTTAAGGCACTCCCCCCCCCACAGATGATGAGTAAAATAACCATACATAAGCTATCCCATGTTAAGGCACTCCCCCCACCACAGATGATGAGTAAAATAACTATACATAAACTATCCCATGTTAAGGCACCCCCACACACACAGATGATGAGTAAAATAACTATACATAAGCTATCCCATGTTAAGGCACTCCCCCCCCCACAGATGATGAGTAAAATAACTATACATAAGCTATCCCATGTTAAGGCACTCCCCCCCCCACAGATGATGAGTAAAATAACTATACATAAGCTATCCCATGTTAAGGCACTCCCCCCCCACAGATGATGAGTAAAATAACTATACATAAGCTATCCCATGTTAAGGCACTCCCCCCCCACAGATGATGAGTAAAATAACTATACATAAGCTATCCCATGTTAAGGCACCCCCCCCACAGATGATGAGTAAAATAACCATACATAAGCTATCCCATGTTAAGGCACTCCCCCCCCACAGATGATGAGTAAAATAACTATACATAAGCTATCCCATGTTAAGGCACCCCCCCCACAGATGATGAATAAAATAACTATACATAAGCTATCCCATGTTAAGGCACTCCCCCCCCACAGATGATGAGTAAAATAACTATACATAAGCTATCCCATGTTAAGGCACCCCCCCCCCACAGATGATGAGTAAAATAACTATACATAAGCTATCCCATGTTAAGGCACTCCCCCCCCCCACAGATGATGAGTAAAATAACCATACATAAGCTATCCCATGTTAAGGCACCCCTCCCCACAGATGATGAGTAAAATAACTATACATAAGCTATCCCATGTTAAGGCACTCCCCCCCCCCACAGATGATGAGTAAAATAACCATACATAAGCTATCCCATGTTAAGGCACCCCTCCCCACAGATGATGAGTAAAATAACTATACATAAGCTATCCCATGTTAAGGCACTCCCCCCACCACAGATGACGAAGTGGCACGCTGAGTTGTGCGGCCCAGTGCTGGCTCTCACAGACACAGCAGGCTGTGTACTTCAGAACTCTCAGGAAGAAAAACAGACTAAAGCACCGCCACAGTAAGAGAACATCATAGAGCTAAGAACCTTCTTCCATCACTGGGGCTTGTTCCTGCTCCAGCTGACGCCCTTCCCCAGACTCCTTTCCTGCACCAGCTCACATAGACACAGTCTCAGTTCTGCAACACAGTGGGAGGAGTTGGGGAAGGGTGCAGTCAGTCCTGACCAGCTCAGGCACGCTCTGTATTTTATGAGTCCATGTAAATAATGTGTGATTCACCTGAATTGTCTAAACTCTGCCAACATCTCATCAGCGACTGTCTATCACATCAGAGATCATTCGTTTCAATACATTTTCATGAGTCACTAGCTACCAGCACCCAAGTTCAAAAGATAATTCCCACTTTCTGAAAATAAAAATGTTTCTAAATAAACAATAGATCAGAGTGTCGCCCAGTGATGGCATCCATCCTCCACAAGGACGGAGAGGTCAAAGGACAAAGTGCAGAGCCTGGGGGCCAGTACAGAAGGACAGGACGGCATTCGCAGGAAAGACGCCTTCCTGCTGTGGATAGCAACAGAGCTGCACCTGAAGGGAAACCCCCGCTCCCACTCGAACTCCCATCACCAATCTTAGTCCCAAATGAGCTCCACTTATCTTTTTTATTAAGCCCCCTTGAGTTCTGACCCTAAAAGTGCAAAGAAAACTTCCACATATAACACTCACAACACCCCTAGGAAGCCCCAACTGAGTCGTTTCTATAATTCTCAATAAAATCTCAACCACAAAAAAAGTCAACTTCATCAAACACAGAGTCAGGATGTTAACGGATTCTCCTGCAGGACTCAGAAACCCACATACACACACACCTGACCATATAGAGGACCACAACTCCTCCTGAGGCCACAGAGGCAGGAGTCAGCTCTACCTGGTGGTCCCTCTGGCAGGGGAGAGATCGCATCTCTACCACCCACGATGACTACATAATTCCCTCAGCTTGAGCCATATGTTTAGTTCAGTGTCAGTTGTGGCAAAATCTCAGGCCATAGACAATAGAAGGTCCAAAGATTGAGGCCCACACGGGGTGAGGCTAAGCAGTTCACATAAGAACACAGGACACCCAGAACAGGACAGCATGCTGACCTTAGCTCACTGTCCCTCCCCCTCCCAGGAGGTGAACAGCTGCAGACACATGGCATGACTTAAACACTCCTTGTGGAGAGGCACCAGAAGAGCTGAGTGGGTGCTGGGCCCCACTGCGGCCCTAGTCAAGGCGCTACTCAATGGAGAGGGTGGCAGGGGCCAAGCCTCTCCTGCAAGCTTCTAGGGAATCCTCTCAGATTCTGCCCTCAGGAACACGGGGAGGGGCTGCCCAGCCAGGGAAGGAGCATGGTGCCTCCCCCTCTGGCAGATGGCTGTCTCCTACACCAACCTCGGCCATAGCACCCGGCAACTTGCCAGACCCTTCTCCACTCTCCTTTCTATGTCCCTATGGATGGCTTGAGATGATTCCTGGCACAGCAAGCCTTACTTTCTGCCCTTCCAGATTCAACTGCTGAAAAACCCATTTCCTGCACTCGTTGCATATGCCAGTACTAGGGCTTGAACTTAGGGCCTGGGAGCTATCTCTTAGCTTGGCACTCTACCTCTTGAGCCACACTCTACTTACAGTTTTTTGGCAGTTACATGGAGATTAAGAGTTTTTTCATAGACTCCTGTCCAGGCTGGCTTTGAAACCTGATCCTCAGATCTCAGTCTCCTGAATAGTATTATAGGTATGCGACACCAGTGCCCAGCTTACTTATCTGATTCTCAAGTGTCTTCAGTGAAAAGGATTGTGGCTAAGTTTGATGAAATGATCAGGAATCAAAAAGATCTGGCAAAGCAACAAAATCTAGTATGAAAAATATGTAAGATTAAAGCCCAGGTTTTGCACCTCAAAATACTTTGCAAGTCTAAAACCATGCTTAAGGAATTTTGGAGAGAACACAGAGTGTGAACCACCAGCGGGGAGGGGCTCTCTAGCTTTGTGAAAGTGGAACACACAGATACTCAATGGCAACAATGCACTGCACTGTAGAAAAAGGCAGGAGAGGAAATGCCATCAGGCAATTGAGCAGCTTTTGGCATTATGTCAGTATCACCATTTTAATACTACTTGCTCTGCTTTTTCAAATCTATGATATTATTTTTGTGCTTCTATAATGTTTTATAAAGGTAAGAAGAATAGAGCAACAAACTAGAAAATGAAGATAATTTATATTCCAGGGTACAAAATGCTATGGGATTAAACCTAAAAAGAGGGAGTAGAAACAAAAATGGAGCAAGAGGTAAGAAGACAGGCAGTACTTGAGTTTGCTGCAAATTTGCTTGCTTGGAAAGCATGCTACTGTGACCTTTTTTCACAAAAGGACATGAGTATGTCAAAATAAGGAAGAAACCTGGAATAGAAAGACTACAGTGGAGGCAAAAAATACCATTCACAAGTCTTGCTCAAGGTGGGTACCAGTGGCTCACGCCTGTCATCCTGGCTACTCAGGAGGCTGAGATCTGAGGATCACGGGTGCAAGTCAGCCCGGCACTGAAGACCCTGAGACTCCGACCTCCAATAACCTCTAGAAAATGGGAAGTGGGGCTTGGCTTCAGGGGTAGGATGGTGGCCTAGACTTAAGAAGAGCTCAGGGACAATGTCCAGGCCCAGGGGTAGGGCAGTAGCCTTGAGCTGGATAGCTCAGGGACAGCACCAAGGATCAGAGTTCAAGCCCCACAACCCACAAAAAAAAAAAAAAAAAAAATTGAAAGTGTTAGTGGCTCATGCTTACAATTCTACCTATTCAAGAGGCTGAGATCTGAGGATATCTGTAAGAAGCCATCTCCAACAGGCAAATCCATGAGAATCTTATCGCCAATTAGTCAGTTAAAAAAAAAAAAAAAAAAAACCTAGAAATGGAAGTGTTGAGTAGAAAAAAACAAGGAAGAATGCAAGGCCCCAAATTCAGCCCTAGTACTAGCAAAAAATAAAACAATATAACACAAAAATACATTATTAATCTCATTTTACTTCACTGTAAACTCAATAAGCATGACTTTCTTTTTCTTTAATTTTGCAAAAGTCTGATTTAATGTATTTTCTTTCTGACACATACTCTAAAGTCTTTCTTTACCCCTCATATACCTACATTTTTAATAAACTTTCTATTTCTTTCCTCTCCTTACCAAGAAGGGCAAGCCACGTGAAAAAAAAAAAAAAAAAAAAGCCAACATTCCTAGGCAGACACTCCACCAAACAAAAAGAATGAGGAACTGTTGTTATCCACAAGAATAATTACTACAATAAATATTTTCCTGACTAGAAATGTGACCAACATATTTCAAACATCCCCACACTCAACCCATAAAAATCAATCCAATTTCTAAAACTATGCTGGCAAAGTTAACACACAGACTTCCGTGAAGTTCAGAATGAGACAAGCTGCCTGTCACCAGCTCCTGATCTCACCTGCATTATCTAGGCACACAATTAATATCATTGATCAACAAGTGAGAGAGAAGGTAAGCTAAGCCCCTAGGAAATGTGGGATGACAGTATAGGAAACACAAGAGCCAAGCAAGATCTCAACATTGAGGAACAGGGCCCGATTCTGCAGATCTGCCCTCTTCCCATGCCCTCCTGCAAATGGAGCAGGATGGTGGCTACGAGGAGGGTGAGCTGTACCCAATGCTTTGCTGTCTTCCGATTACAATCTTTTTTTTTTTTAAAGCAATGAGCTGTCAAGATGCTACAAAACTGCTGGGCGCGATGGTGGTTCATGCCTGTAACCCTAGCCACTCAGGAGGCTGAGATCTGAGGGTCGCAGTTCAAAGCCAGCCTAGACACTAAAGTCCATGAGACTCTCATCTCCAATAATAGAAAGCTGGAAGTGGTGCTGTGGCTCCAGGGGTAGGGCTCCGCCTTGAGCTGAAGAGCTCAGAGTCAGTGCTCAGGCCAGAGTTCACACCCCACAACCACCACCACCACCAACAACAACGAAACTAAGATACTACAAAACAATGCACCTGAGTTTATTATGTAAAGTCATTTCTTTATAGGAGAAATCCAGTCTAGCCACGTACACATAGGCAATACACAGAAAGGCAGGAGTGAAAATGGTGGCATCTGAATTGTTTGGGACAGCTACTGGTTTCACATTTCTGTCTGTGTGGCTCACTTGGTTCCCGAGTGAGGAGACCTGTTAAATAAAGGTCTGAAGCTCCTACTTGACCAGCCAGGCTTTAACACCACCTGAGCACGGAGCTGTGTGTGGTGGAGTACGCCTGCAGCCACACCTACTGAGGAGGCCAAGTCAGAAACACAGTGTGCTCAAGGCTGGCCTCAACTCTACAGGAGAGCTCACCATCCGAGAAGTGAGGTAGACACTGCTATCCTGAAAACTTCAAGGGTTTCTCTAGCAGCAGCAAGTTTGCAGCTTTACCCTCTCCAACAAGATAGATGCTCAGTTATAATGGACTACACGTCATCAATTTTGTTTTCAATAAATTCCGGTAAACTATGACAAATGTATCTAAAGAGCAGACAGAGTAAGTCAGCATCAGACCAAGAAGAGTCCAAGTAAGAGGAAAGGAGTCAAGGGACTCAGGCAGCGCATGACAGGAAATCAAGATGAGAGTTCCACATAAGCCAGGGTTACAGCTGTCACTACAGAGCAGAAAAGTAAACCAGGCCACCATCTCCCCTCCACCTCCGACAGGGAACCTGGAATGACAAAGGCAAAAGAGGAAAGAAAGACAAAATCTTCATGACTCTTAAGAATTTAGTCACGGGTGGCCTTCATGAATGTTAATAGATTTTTTAAATTATATCAATATACCATAAACATCTCTTTTAAATATACAACTTCAAGACCTTCGGGTATTTAGGGAGTTTTCCCATAATCATCACAATCTAGCCCTAAAACACTTGCAAGACCCCCCACAAGAAGTACCAGGCATATTTTGAAATCCCTCTCATATTTCCTTCCTGGATAAGGATGTGCCCCAAATCTAACCAGGACAGGTCACATGGGTCTTATACTGTGTGGCCTTCTGCAACCTTCACACAGATATGTGCAAATCAGAGTCACTTAATCCTTAAATCTGGTTTAAGACAACCACAGACTGGGACCAACTGGCAGAAGCAAAGAAAAACCCACCCTGCACAAGGCACTTCCACAGGTTTTCTGTCATTTCTACAAATGATTTCCCAAGGGCTACAGGGTAAGTAATCAGAAGTAGCAAAGAACATAAACAAATACATCATGGGAGCACTGGTTAAGGTACACAACAAACTGACTGAGACCCAAAATTCAAACTTAGAATTATCAAACAATAAAATGATGCTCTGATATCCTCAAACCAACTAAATAGGAGATTCAAAACTAGAAGAAAACAAACAAACAAGAAAAAATTTTAACTCACTAGATTGAATGCATTCAATAGTGTATGGGGCGGGGCATGCAAAAGACAATAGCTTACATACAACTGAAGAGAGGCTTTATAAACTCAATAATGAAAAGGAAATACAATGCAGCACAAAAGGGAAGAAAGAAAAATCAAAGCGTGACCAAACATCTAGTATGAGGTTGGCACCGTACGAAGTGGCCGTGACTTCAGATCTTTTTGTAACTAATATAAAGCACTAATTTACAGATAAATGCAAGAAACCCAATAAACTCGGAGGAAAAATGAACAGAAACATATATACATCCAAACTTTAAAAAAAAAAAAAAAGCCTTTCTAAAGCAGGGGGAAGAGGGACCTACATGGGGCTGGGGGGAGAACAGGCTGGCTAGTAGCAACCAGTGGGGGGGGGGGGGCGGGCAGCAGCAGCTAGGGTAGTATGACGCTATCTCAGGGCTGAAAGAAAAGTCAGTGTAGAATCCCCTATCTATAGGAAAATAGCCTTCAAGAATTAAGACTCAATGAAGACATTTTAAGACTAACAGAGAGAATCATTTGGCCTCATGAGAGAAAATGCTATAAACTATTCCATCAAAATGAGTAATCCCAGGTCAGAGTCCTGAGATCAAGGAGTGGAATGAATGGAAACCAGTCATAACTAATCACAATTGATCTAAGCAACCCTGTACACAGCAGGGCAACCAGGACTCATGGTGCTGGAAAGAGAAAAAAAAATTTCCAACATGCTGATTGTCCAGGAAAAGGATCAGTTAATCTTTATTAGCTGTTTGTTTTTTCCTCTTGGAGACCACGACTCAAAGTGAGTATCTGACACTGACTGGCTCACTGACAATCAATCTACGATTTGAGCCACCCACCAGCCCTTAACTTTTAATTATTTATTTTAGCATCCCTACTATAATTATTTTTGGCCAGTCTTGGGGCTTGAACTCAAGGCCTGTGCACTATCCCTGAGCTTTTGCTCAAGGCTAGTGCTCTACCACCTGAGCCACAGCACCACATCCGGCCTTTTCTGTGTATATGGAACTGATGAACTGAACCCAGGGCCTCATGCAGGCTAGGAAAGCATTCGACCAGTAGGCCAAACTCCCAACCACTCTCCATTATTTCTAGGAAACTATTATAGCTAGACAAGTAATACACTGTTTCTAAAATAGTAAAGGAGAATAACTTTTTCAATGCTTTTTTTTTAAGTATGGGAAGAAAAAAAGGTAGCAGATTCAGGCACAAATGAATATAGTCTAACTGCTCCAATTAAGACAAATCATTAGTACGTATTTTTTTAATCGAAATACAAGCCATTTGAGAGACATATGAAACACAAGGACACAGAAAATATAATCCAAGTGGGCAGGGAATGTGGCTTACTGGTAGAGTGCTTGCCTAGCAGGCATGAGACCCTGGATTCAATTCCTTGGTACCACAAAAACATAGAATAATAAAACAAAAGGGAAAATAACCATTAAAATTATTTAAGAAGAAATATAGCTTCAAAATATAAACACAGTACAAACAGAACTATGGGAAGATTTAAACTCATGTATGGTCACAACAAGGAGTTATCATACATCTCTATCAATTACTTATAAAAACAGCCCAAACTGGAGCCAGGAGTTTGGCCTAGTGGTAGAGTGCTTGCCTAGCATGCACGAAGACCAGGGTTTGATTCCTCGGTACCACATACATAGAAAAAAAAAGGTCGTAAGTGGTGCTGAGGCTCAAGTGGTAGAGCTCTAGCCTTGAGAAAGTCCAAGGACAGTGCTCAGGCCCTGAGCTCAAGCCCAGGACTGGAAAAAAAAAAAAAATAGCCCAAACTGGCTGGGAATGTGGCATATGGTAGAGTGCTTGCCTAGCATGCATGAAGCCCTGGGTTTAATTCCTCAGTTCCACATAAGCAGATAAAATCGAGAAATGGCACTATGGCTCAAAGGATAGAGCACTATCCTTGATCAAAAGAAGTTCAAGAAATAAAAACAAAAAATAAAACAGAACATCTAATTTATGCATTTATTTATTTGTTTATTTATTTATTTGGCAGGGGTCATGGGGCTTGAACTCTAGCCTGGGCCTTGTCCCTGAGCTCTTCAGCTCAAGGCTACCACCCTGCCCTTGAGCCACAGCCTCACTTCCCATTTTCTAAAGATTAATTGGAGATAAGAGTCTCTTGGCTTTGTATTTGCCAGGGCTGGCTTTGAACCATGATCCTCAGATCTCAGCCTCCTGAGTAGCTAGGATTACAGGCATGAGCCACTGCACCTGGTAAGAACATCTAATTTAATTTATATATATATAATATATAATATACTCATGTATTATATATACATATTATATACTATATATTATATATATATATATATATATGATTGGTACCAAACAGATACCAGTACACAAAGTAAACTGATCATATGTAGGCTTACACAGCAAATCACAACAGATTTCAAAGGACTGGAATTCAGAGTGTACACACACACACACACACACACACACACACACACACACACACACACACACGACTGCAAGCGGTATGACCCACAACACTAGGGGGCGCCATCCACATGTGCCAATAATGTCAATGGCTCCCCATAGACATTGTCTATGTCGTTGCCCTGCTGAAATCACAGATGTTGTCCAATCATGCGTCAAGAAATCAAAAACAAATCTCAGAACAATTCTTCTCTACTTAAAATTCAATGAATCTGACCTGAAAGAAAATAATTTGAAGTAAGAAATAACAAAAAAATATCACATGAGGCTGTGTTGAACAATGCTAGCACATATAGTTGGAAAAGTAAATACTAGAGGCAAGTAAGGTAAGGCATCCATCTAAGTAATCTCCTACGAGTGAGGGAAACCCAAGGCAAACCCAAGACAGCAGAAGGAACTAGTGAAGACTAAAATCTAAAAAATTACAAATAAGCATGCCATAGAGCATCAAGAAAGCCAAAGTCTGGTTACTCGGGACACTAGTGAAATAGGCAATCCTGTGACAGGAACTTAAAAGGAAAAAAAAAATGCACTAGTACTCAAAATCAGGAATGGAAAGGGAACATTACCAGGATCCTGGAGACTTAGGATGCCATGAACAACTTTATGTCCATAAATTTGAAAGCCAGGTTATATGGATCAAAGTCCTCTAAAAATATAACTTACCAAAACCGACTTGAAAAGAAAAGCCCAGAAAACCACTTTGAAAGCCTAAATCAAACCTCCGTAAGATGTTTTTACAAAGAATACTTTAGAATTTCAAGGCTTGCAGGCAAGTTATATTAATGGTTGACTCTAATTGTTCCTGCCCATTAAATTCACGGCAGTCCCAGAACCAGCCAAGAACTACAAGAAACAGATCCGGCCAAGGCCAGGAGCTGGGGAAGACTGGCCTGCTGCTCCACACTGCACCCCACCCCACTTCTCACAGCCATTCCCTGCAAGTGGCCTAGATCAAGAAGGCTGATGCTGGAACTGAAGACCAAGAAAACCCAGTGCACACAAGTGTTCTCTCTTCCCACCCTCCCCCCGCCAGCTCTGCCAGTTCCGTGCTGGGGAGGAGAGCAACCTTTGCCTGTGAGGTGGAAATGCCACAAATGAATGCTACATTAATGAATATACAAAAATAAATTCTTCTCTCACATGCCAGGAAAAACAGATGAAAATATTGTTATTTAAAGGTGCCATTTAGGAAAGCATCAAAACAATATCACATGCCAAAAAAACTTCCACAAAGACAGGCAACCTCCCTATGGGACAAAGCCTATGACCTGTCATTTTAGTTTTAAACTCCTGCCACCCTTGAGATACAAAGCACACTATGAAAGATATCAATTTCCCTCAAACCCATCCATAGGCTCAACACAATCTCAATCAAATGTCCAACAGATTTTGGGGTTTTTTTTTGTTTTTTTTTTGTTTTTTTTTTGCCAGTCCTGGGCTTGAGCTCAGGGCTTAAACACTGTCCTTGGACTTTCTCAAGGCTAGCACTCTACCACTTGAACCTCAGCACCACTTCCGGCTTTTTGCTATGTATGTGAGGTACCAAGGAATTAAACCGGGGTATTCGTGAATGCTAGGCAAGCAGTCTACCACTAGGCCAAACTCCCAGTCCTGGATTTTGTTTCTTTGAACTTGACAGACTATGTCAATAAACTAACGTGTAAAAGAACAAGAATATTTGAGACTTTCTCAAAGAAAGCCAGTGTGAGCTCTGTCTCCCTTTCTCCATTTTGGTAAACCCTGAGTAATTAAGACAGATAGACAACACAGGAACCCCAAACAGTGCTCGGCTTCTCTAGTGACACAGCGTGGCAGGGAGAGAAGGTCCAACTTGTCAGCACAATTTACTAAGACACCGGGTATGAGGGAGGCAAAGAGACTACAGTACAGCCTTACATTAAGCAAGAAGTCCAAGTATAAACGTATTACAGCCAACACAGGAAATTGCCTTCACACACTCTTAATCAGAATGTGAAAGCACTGACCTTTAAAGGGAAAAACTGACAAGTCTGACCGCATACAAACTGAGAATGAGGACAGGAGCTGGTAGCTCACACGGGTAGTCCCGGCTACTCAGAAAAATGAGTTCTGAGAATCACAGTTTAAAACTACAAATCTGAGGGCTTTTCATCTTCAATTAACCAACAAAAAGCTGGAGGCAGAGATGAGGCTTAAGTGGTAGAACACTAGCCTTGAGCAAAAAAACTAAGGGAGAATGACAGGACCTCAGTTCAAGCCTGACACTGACACAATCAATCGATCAATCAATCAATCATTCCTAATGTCAAAAGACCCCCACAAACAGTACGAAAAGTCTCAAAATGGGAAGGTATTCATGATACATATCCAAAATTTCCCCCAAAAAAACCTCCTAAAATCAGAAAGAAAAAGACAGTTCAAGAGGGAAAAAAAGGCCAAAGGCCTAAACATTTAATTTTTAAAAAAAGTAAAGATACAGGGGCCGGGAGTTTGGCCTAGTGGTTGAGTGCATGCCTAGCATACACAAAGACCCGGGTTCGATTCCTCGGTACCACATAGCATTGAGACAGTGCTCAGGCCCTGAGCTCAGGCCCAGGACTGGCAAAAAAAAAAAAAAAAAAAAAAAGGAAAGATACAGTGCAATGACTGCACCCTGTGCTGCCTCTGTACAGGCCTCTATATGCAAGAATCTTCCTGACAAGAGGACACGTACAATGGCACACACATGTAATGGGATGTTAGGAGACATGGAACTCAATCAATTACATATATGCTTGACATAGGTGCTGCTGAAACCTGCAAACATACTACTGGAGGAAGAGCAACACATAGAAAGCAGATGCCAGCTACACAAACTTCAATTTTTAGTGACACATGCCTAGCAGGAAAGCCACTAGGGAAAAATGAAACCAAGAGGCAAGGAAGCCAGCCTGTTCCCTTTCCTGACAGAGTATCCAAATGCTCTTTTAATAAGTATTGACCAATCTGTAAGTAGATGTTTAATGATTTGAAAAAAAGAAAGGATCTCCTTATATAATGCAGGTAAATGAAAGCGCTGCTGGACAATTCCTTGTTGGGCTCTAGTGGCTGTGAGCAGCAAAAGAGGATTCTGTATAATTAACTAAGCCCTCAAGGTAACAAGTCAAATCCAGAACACAGAGACTGGCTGCGTGACAAAGTGCCCAGTTTACATCTGTGATTCGGACCAAGAGAGGATTGGATTCTTAATGCTTAAATCCGCCTGCCTGTTCAACAATTATTTCAGTTTTGCCTCTGACCTGGGTGGCTCTACAAAGCCCCAATGAAATGCAAATGCTTCTCTGGAGGAGGGAGGAAGTCCACCTCCGACTTGCAAATTATCTGTCTAGGGACTATTCAAGAGGAGCTCCTCCAGACTTTAATCCACACTATTAATTTGATTCACCAAGCCATCTTAACCTTTACTGCCATAAGTGGAAAAGTGAAACTCCACTGGGGAAAAGTTAGGCCCAATAAAAAGAGTGAGTCCAATACGCAACAACTTGTTAACTATAGAATCAGCTGACAACCATTCTAATCTAATCTAAAATGATCTGTGCTCCATTAATTCCCCAACATGTCCTGTCTGTCAACCTGGTGCCTCCACATCACACTTCTAGGGCCCACTGCCTCCAGGGAAGACAAAGGTAAGTGCCAGCTAGTTCTCCCATTGGGTACACCTAGGAAACTGAGATACTTACAGACCTGAAACAGCATGCCCTACTGCAAAAAAATTTGAGAAGAGAACAACTGAGACAAGCCTGTGGTCACCAGAGCCATCTATGGAAAGATGGCGGGGTTCTGAGAGTTCACCGAGGAGGCTGGGGCAAGCACCCAAAGGAAAGAGGAAAGAGCTCACAAAGGGAGTTCCAGAAACCCTGAGAGATTCTGCACAGGGCAGATGTTGCTGGTCTAAGTCCAGTTCATGTGGACTTTCTCAGGAAACCTAGAGTCACATGCCTCCAAACTGATGACATTCAGACAGTGCAAATGAAAAACAGTACTAGGAATGCTACTCAAAAAAAATACATGACTTAGATAACCATAACCCCTCTGTACACCATCATTACAATAATTTTTTTAAAAAACACAGTATTAAGAATCTGTTCAAGAACTTAAAGGAAAACATAAACCAAAAAAAAGAGAGAGAGAAATACAAGTTACAGAGAATTAAATGAAATTTCTACAGGAAAAAATTGCATCTACAATGAGAAGCCAGGAGTTTGGCCTAGTGGTAGAGTGCTTGCCTAGCATGCATGAAGACCCAGGTTCAATTCCTTGGTACCACATATATAGAAAAGCTGGAAGTGGTATTGTGGCTCTTGTGGTAGAGCTCTAGCCTTGAGAAAGCCCAAGGACAGTGCTCAAGCCCTGAATTCTAGCCCCTGGACTGGCAAAAAAAAAAAAAAATGCATCTACAATGAAAAAGAGTCCCTGACTGGGCCTGCCTGAGAGCATTTCAGGCTGCGGGAAGAATCTGACTGAGCTTGAAGGTATGCAGACAGGCCTCTGTGGAACAAAACTAAACACCTAACTTACATATTGCTGGGAGACTGACGAAGGGAATGGACAGAAAGAGCTGGGAGAAAAAAGGAACATCTTCTAAAATTTTTATGAAATTATAATCCCCAAAACTAAGAAAAAAATCTCAACAAAACACAAGATTACTCAGGGAAAAAAAAAAAAGACTACATGAAGGCACATCATATCAGAGAAACTCCAACAGTAAAACAAAAGATCCTAAATCACGAAAGGGGAAAGAGAGCACATACTGAAGAGAGAGCAGCCCCTCGTGGGATGGCACAGGACCACTCTTCTCCCCGTCCCCAGTCCTGGAATTTGAACTTAGGGCCTAATCACTGTCCTTGGGCTTTCTCAAGGCTAGAGCTCTACCACGTGAGCCACATTACCACTTCTGGTTTTTTCTATGTATGTGGTACCGAGGAATCGAACCTGGTGCTAGGCAAGCACTCTACCACTAGGCCAAATATGCCTAGCCCCTGAAACCACTCTAAAATGCCGAAGGAGAAGTGCCAGCTCCAACACTTTATCCTGCCCGTCAAAGTGCCCTTCAAACTTGCAGGCATGTGAGACTAATGCCAGCAGATCAGGACCAGGGAAAACACTCTCTCCAATTAACCACCAAAGAACTGAAAGCAGAGAGAGGCATGGCTCAAGTGGCAGAGCTCCAGTCCCTTGCACTACAAAGCTGAGGCTGTGCCCAGACCAAGTTCAAGCCCTAGTGTTAGTGTATGAATGTCTGCACAGAGTTCTGAGCTCAAATCCCAGTAGCACCAAAAGAAAGACATGTTCTGATTTTTCAGTCCTCCTTCCTCACCCCTCCCGCCCAATCTGAGATCTGAGGATTGCGGTTCAAAGCCAACCCCGGCTCAAAAGTTCATGAGACATATCTCCAACTAACCACCAGAAAATAGGAAATGGCACTGTGGCTAAAGTGGTAGAGCACTAGCCTTGAGCTGAAGAGCTCAGAGACAGCACCCAGGCCCAGAGTTCAAGCCCAGACCAAAAAAAAAAAAAAAAAGGCAAATAGAGGCTGAGATCTAAGGATTATGGCTCAAAGCCAACCTGGGTAGAAAAGTCTATAAGACTATTACCTCCAATTAGCCATCAAAAAAATCCCTCCCATATCAACTCATGAACAATACATGAACGTTACATTGAAATCTACTGTATGATATGTACAACTTAAACAGTCCTCTTCTCCACTGATGGGCAATATACTATTTGCATTCAAAAAGTACCCAGTAAGCAAGTGAAGGAATGTTACAATAAACATCCTCAAAGAAAATTAGACTGAAAGACAGTTTTTCATATTTGCTTGGGTTTATTATTCCTAGATTTTAAAACAGGCTCACAACTGTATTAAGGTAATTATCTTTATAGTTATGCATAGTCAATCCATTTGTGAAAATGGTTATACCACTTTCAAAATACATCTCTATGTATAAATCATCAAATAAAGGAAAAAGCAATTTATACAATCAGCTATAATCTACTTAGCATAAAATTCTTCTCAAAGAAAATTCTTCCCCATCAGGGACAATCTGACCAAAATTTCTCAAATGCACTGTTGAGGAAAAGCTGCAAGTAATAAACGAATAGCAATATAAGACATTACAACATGTTGCACTGCTGCATTTATCATCAATGAGACAGTTTCCAGTCACCAAGGGCAGAGTGGAGGCCTAGACTCAGCTGAGGGCAGCAGGGCCAGTGAAGAGCAAGGGCCTAGGACAGGAGCTAAGCAAGCGCCAAGTCCTCTTCAGCCTGAGGAGACGCAGGGGTACCTGAGCTCCTAGAAAACATGCACAGTGAACGGCCCAAGGCCACTCGCAGTCACAAGACAAGGCAACACCAATACCTTGTAAATACGCTCGCCAAGAACTACTGGGGTCACAACCAGAGACGAGAAAATAAAGAACTGTCTCGGCAAGACAAAATTTACTTCGGTGCCATCAACAACCTGGCATGTAACCACACAAAGTAAGCTAGCCCAACAGGCCCCGTCCCTCGGCTCAGATTAGTTGAGGTCAGGTTCTCAGTCAGCTCCGGATTGGCTAGTTTGAATAAAGTTAGACTTGCTAACATAAAGTGATTTTGAAATAGGATCAATAGTACACAATAAACTCAAAATATACCCTGGCCCTAGGCTATTATTCCTTGACCAAGTCAGCAGCCAGTCTAAATTCCATCTAGAAAAGAAACCAGTTTATGACAAAACCTTGTATCACAAAAATCCTCTTATCAAAGCCCTAAAGCAATTCCACATTTCCATAACAAGGCCAAAGCAGGAATGTGTTGTTGTTGTTGTTGAGCTTGTACTCTGGGCCTGGGAGTAGTCGCCCAGTTCTTTAGCTCAAGGCTACCTATCCCTGAAGCCAAAGCTCCACTTCCAGTAGTCCAGTCGTAAACTGGAGATAAAGAGCCTCTGGACTTTAGCCCAGGACTGGGTTTGAACCTCAATCCTCAGTTCTCAGCCTTCTGAGTAGCTAGGATTACAAGTGTGAGCCACTGTGCCCAGCCAAAGCAGGAACTTTTAAGCAACACACATTGATAGAAAAGACAAGTTTTTCTCGCTCCAAGAAAGCTGGTAGCTGTTAATCCTAGCTACTCAAGAGGCCCTGTGGTTCAAAGCCAGCAGAGGGAGGAAACTCCCTAAGATTTCTATCTCCAATTAATCACAGGAAAAAAAAAACAAAAAACAGAAGTAGCACTGCAGCTGAAGTGGTAGAGTGCTAGCCTGGAGCAAAAGAAGCTCAGGGCAGTGCCCAGACCCAAGTTCAAGCCACAGGATGAGGAAAAAAAAAAAAAAAAGACAATGATGACAAAACAACTAAGCATAGTAACATATACAAGGCCTTCCTTTGGAAGGAATCCAAAGGTATAATTCCTCCAAATTAATGTACTATTTATCAAAATGAATATTAGTAAGTGGAAATGTGCTTCAGAGGGTAAGAAAGGGGGGTACCAGAATGGAGAGTGGAAAGGTGAGCAAATATAATCATTATATTCAATCTACACTATGCAAAAAATGGACTATGCAAATTTGAAGGTAGGGACACGAGGAGGAAAATGGGGAAGGAAGGGGTGACAAGCATAGATAGTACTTATAACCTGCCTAAGGAACCCTAACCCCTTGTACCCCTCTTATTAATTAACTATTTAACAGTAACTTCCACTTCTACTATACTCCCTATGCAACTGAAAACATGTTACAGGGTCTCCAAGGGCCTTAGCTCAAAAATACAGTGAAAACTTAGTAGGCTCTGCTAGGTCACATGGTACCATTGCAGGAGTGTGAGGCTCCAACCCCAGCCTCAAGATCGGCTCAGCTTTTCCACTCACACTGGCTGGGATTTCATGTACAGCCTTTCACTGGTTAATTGGTGATAACGTTTCTCAGAGATTTGCCTGTCTGAGCTGGCTCCAAGCCTTGATTCTCACATGTCAGCTTTCAGTGTAGCTAAGATTATAGGCATATATACTGGCACCCAACTTGTTTTCCTTTTCTTTTTCTTTTTTTGGGGGGGCTGGGGGGCAGCATAGGGTAGATCAGTCATGGGACTTGAACTCAGGGCCTGAGCACCGTCCCTGAACTTTTTCACTCAAGATTAATGCTTTACTAATTTGAGTCACACCACCAATTCCAGTATTCTGCAGGTTAGAGATAAGAAGCTCATGGACTTTGCTTCCTTAGGCTGGTTTGAACCCAGATCCTCAGAACTCAGCCTCCAGAGTAGCAAAGATTACAGGTGTGAGTCATTGGCAACTTGTTTTCTTAATATCTCAATATGATTTATGACTTGCATTTCCCTGATGACTAAAGATGTTGAATATGCTTTTATCTATTCATTGGCCATTTGTGGTTTTGTTGTTGTTGTTGTCGTTTTTTTGCCAGTCCTAGGGCCTGAGTCCTTGGGCTTTCCACAAGGCTAGAGCTCTACCACTTGAGCCAGAGTGCCACTTCTGGCTTTTTTCTGTGTATGTGGTACCGAGGAATCAAACCTGGATCTTCATGCATGCTAGGCAAGACTCCGAGTCGCATGTTTCTTCTTTTAAGAACTGTATGCTCAATTCATACATATTACTTGGCAGTAATGAGTTTTGAACTCGGGGCCTCATGCTTGCTAGACAGGCACTCGGGCACTTTTTGCTTTAGTCGACTTTCAAGCAATCCAGCCTAGACTGGCCTAGATCACTACCCTTCTGTTTATGCTTCTACATACCAGGATGCAGGCACGTAAGATCAGATCTAGCTTACTGGTTGAGATGGAGGTCTTGTTAACTTTTGGCCCAAGCTTACCTCAAATGCTGATCCTCCCCCTCACCGCTTGCCACTGATTCACTGAATTTTCTGTGTTCAGTATTCCTGAACGTTCTGGGTATTAATCCTGTCAGATGAATCGCTGGCAGATTTGCTACCATTTTATAGGCCGTCCTGTCACTCTGTGGTCAGTTTTCTTTCTTACGTGAATTTTTTATTTCACACTATCTCATTTCTCTACTCTTACTACTTACTTCTAGGGCTTTGGGGTCCCATTCTATGTCTTGAAGTGTTTTCCTCTATTAATTTCAATGTTTAGGCCTTATCTCAAGGTCTTTAATCCATTTTGAGTGAATGTTTATACAGATGGAGACGGGAATCCACTTTCAGTCTTCTATATGTGGACATTAAAAATCCCAGCACCATCTGTTGAAGAAGCTGTCTCTAATGTTTCTGGCATCTTTGTCAAGAATCAGGTGACTATAGCTATAACTTATTTCTGGGTCCTCCATCCTATTCCACTGCCCTACATGTTTAGTTCTGTTAATACCATGCTAGTCTTGTTACTACAGCTTTGTAGAATAATTTGAAATCAGACATTGTCATACTTCTACCATTGCGCTTTTGGCTCAAGACTGCTTTTGTCTGATGATGGGATGAACTAACTACTAACAAGAGTGGGGTATCAAAGTTACCCACTATTATTCTATCTAGCAACATACCTGTCCCTTTATGTCCAGTAGTGTCTGTTTTAGAAAGTGAATACTTGTTGTAATTGTTAATTATTTTTATAGACATTTCCCTTTATTCATATGCAGTGATCTTTTTATCTCGTGACCAATTTTGGCGTAAAGTATGCTTTGTCATATTTGAGTATGGCTACTACTGTTTGCTTTGTGATTCTGCTTGTTTGGCATATCATTTCTGTCCTGATTTCCAGTCTGCATGTGTCTTAGATTTTAATCCATTCAACCCAGTCTGCATATTTTAATTGCAGAGGCAAGACCATTGACTTTTAGTGTGATTATAGGGAAGAATGTATTAACTTCTTTCATCTTAGAAGCCTGCTAGTTTACTGTGTTCATGTTTTGATTCTTTCTTGCTTTTTATTTATCTGTTCTCCTGTGACATTTATTATTTCCTGGGCTCTTGTGCTTCATGCAACGTTCTCTTGTGTATATAGTATTGTGTTATAGTATTGTGTGTGTGTGGTGTGTGTGTGTGTGTGTGTGTGAGAGAGAGAGAGAGAGAGAGAGAGAGAGAGAGAGAGAGAGAGAGAGAGAGAGAGAGAGAGAGAGAGAGAATGTGTCTTGGGGCTTGAGCTTGCCCTGGGCCCTGTCCCTGAGCTCTTCAGCTCAAGACTACCACCCTAGGAAGTCAAGCCTCACTTCCCATTTTCTAGAGGTTAATTTGATTGAGTCTCAGGTCCTTTTGTGCCCGGGCTGGCTTCGAACCTTGATCCTCAGATTTCAGCCTCCTAAGGAGCTAGAATTATAGGTGAGAACCATTGCACCTGGCATAGTATTCTTTATTGTCTGAAAGTTTTTATATTTCTTTCTTTTATGTTGTTGTTGGTGGTGGTGGTGGTGGTGGTGGTCATGGGAACTGAACTCTGGGCCTGGGTGCTGTCCCTGAGCCCTTCAGTCAAGGGTAATGCTCTACTCTTTGAGCTATAGTGCCACTTCCGGTTTCCGGGTGGTTAATTGAAGAGTCTTACAGACTTTAGTGCCTGGACTGGCTTTGAACTGCCATCCTCAAAGTGCAACCTCCTGAGTAGCTAGGATTACAGATGTGAGCCACCATGCCCGGCTATTTCTTTTTTATTTTAAAGAATAACTTTGTGCCAGACAACCAAGCCTCATGCTTGTAATCCTTGCTACTCAGGAGACTGAGATCTGAGGATCATGGTTGAAAACCAGCCCAGGCATTAAAGTCCAATTAACCACCAGAAAACCAGAAGTGACACTATGGCTCAAGTGGTAAAGCACTAAATAGCCTTGAAGTAAAGAGCACAGGAACAGCATCCAGGCAGGCCCAAAGTTCAAGCCCTACAACTAACCAAAATAATAATAATAATAAATAAATAATAATAGTAACAGCAACAACAATAACAATAACTTTGCTTGATAATTTTGGTTGGTGGTTATTTTTGTTTTAGGACTTGAAATACACCAGTGTTGGCCTGTAGGTTTGCTTTTTTTTTTTTTTTTTTTTTTTTTTTGCCAGTCCTGGGCTTGGGCTCAGGGCCTGAGCACTGTCCCTGGACTTTCTCAAGACTAGGGCTCTACCACTTGAGCCACAGCACTGCTTCTGGCTTTTTGCTACATATTGTGGTACCAAGAAATCGAACCTGGGTCTTCGTGCATGCTTGCTAGGCAAGCACTCTACTACTAGGCCAAACTCCCGGCCCCAGGTTTGCTTTTATAAGGAACTTGGCACTTTCCTCTTAAAGCTTTTGGTATCTTCTCTTTGTTCTGTTCAGGTGGCATTTCAAGTATAATTATAACTCGACTTGGAGAGGTTCTTTTTTGGTCATGTCTATTTGGGGTTTTAAATACATTCTGTCCAGCCAGGAGAGGTGGCTCACGCCTGAAATCTTAGCTACTCAGAAGGCTGAGGTCTAAGGATTTCTGTTCAAAGCCAGCCATGACACTAAAGTCCATGAGACTCTTTCTCCAGTTAACTGCTAGAAAATGAGAAATGGCACTGTGGTTCAAGGGGTAGGGCAGTAGCCTTGAGCTGAAGAGCTCAGGGACAATGCCCAGGCCCAGAGTTCAAACCCCATGAATGACCAAAAAAAAAAAAAAACAAAAACAAAAACAAAACTCTGTCAATGAGTGTCCATTTTATCCTGTAAATCTGAATTTTCTACTACAATATCATTGAAGGTTTGCTACTCCTGTTGTCTGTACCTCCGTTTCCTCCTCTATACTACAGAATAAGTTCAGTCTCTTAATTATGTCCCAAAGCTCTTTGATGTTGTCATAACTATAATTCTCTTCATTGTTCTCTGAAAATAATAATTCTTAACCTTGTCATCTTAACCTTGATAATCTTTCTTCTCTCTTGCCTCGTCTATTGGTGATACTTTCTTTGAGCCTTAAATTGGATTTATTGAGTTTTGGGGTCGGTCATGAGGCTTGAACTCTGGGCCTGGCTGCTATTCCTGAACTCTTCAGTTCAAGGCTGGAGCTCTACCACTTTGAACCAAAGCACCACTTCTGGTTTTCCAGTGGTTAATTGGAGACAAGAGTCTCTTAGACTTTCCTGTCTGGGCTGGCTTTGAACCATGATTCTGAGATCTCAGCCTCCTGAGTAACTAGGATTACAGGCGTGAGCCACTGGCACCTGGCTTGAGTTTTTAATTTCCAACATTTTCATTTAGCTCCCCTTTTTCCAACCTCTTATCCCTTTCCTGAATTTCTTGCCCTAGTTGAAGTTCTCATTCAGGTCTTGAACTGACTACTTTATCTGTTTATTTGCATCCTCTTTGAGGTCACTAATCATCTTTAACAATAGTCTTCTTAATTCTTAGGCATTTTCATCATGTAAATAATTACCTTTTTTACATTTATTTTGTGTTTATTATATGCTGAATACATTCCTGTGCCATAGTTTAATATTTCAGCGCTATAACCTCCTCTTCTGGAATGTCATTTTCTTCTGTGCAACTTCTTCTTCTGGTTTAGGAACAATTTGCAGCTTTGATAAGAATCATCTCAATGTGGGAAGCTCATGATGGGTTAATCCAACCAAGAGCTCTGTGCCTACAAACAGCCATCTAGGTCCTTTGTTCATGGGAACAGGTTCAATGACCAGAGAATTTACATCTAAACCCTTCACTCCAGCACTGTGCTCATTCTTCTTGAGGCACAGACCCAGAATCCAGCCCCACAGTTTGGCCTGTGCATATCCAGCAACTTTACCACGCAACCCGGGAATGGTGTTCACTGTTTCTTCAGCAGCGACGGCTTCCCTCCGTAACTCTGGGGACATGCACACCCTGCACAGTCCATGGGGATTCTCAGACCTTCTCAATGTGAACACAAAGATCTGAACCTCCTCCTCTGGGTTTTGGGTTTGCTTTTTGGTAGGGTATTCTGGACCAAGAAAATAGTAAACTATCTTCCCAGATCACCTCAGGCTGCTTACAAAAAGCTAATTCAATATCTTTAGAGTTGGCAACTTTTGAGGAGGCATGTTGCCTTGTTTTTTCATATTTCTTATGTTTCTTAGTTATAATTTGTGCACTTTTCTTTTTTTTTTTTTTGTCTGGGCCTGGGCACTGTCCTTGAGCTCTTCAGCTCAAAGCTAGTGATCTACCACTAGAGCCACTGTGCCAATTCTGGTAGTTAATCAGAGATAAGCGTCTCAGGGACTTTTGTGCCCGGGCTGGCTTTGAACTGCAATCCTCAGGCCTCCTGCGTAGTAAGGATTACAGGTGTGAGCCACCAACACCAGGCTGTGTACTTTATTTTTTTTTTTTTTTGCCAGTCCTGGGCTTGAGCTCAGGGCCTGAGCACTGTCCTTGGACTTTCTCAAGGCTAGAGCTCTACCACTTGAGCCTCAGCACCACTTCTGGCTTTTTTCTATGTATGTGGTACCGAGGAATTGAACCCTGGTCTTCGTGCATGCTACGCAAAGCACTCTATCACTAGGCCACACTCCCGGCCCACCATGGACTTTTTTAATTCGTCTCTTACGGGTTTATTTGAGTCTCCTTTCCTTGAGGGCTGAATCTCCAACATCACCCAGGGAGGAAGGAACAAACCACAGTAACCACAACAAAAAGTTGTGGTTGTAGCCTCATTTTCCCCACTCCTTGGGCAGCTGGGGTGGAGACGCTGCTGCTTTCCACTTGTATCTGCATAGCTCTTTCTATTCTTTTAGGTTTTTCAGCTGTCCTGTTATGCATCTTCCATGAGTCTATTTTCTCTTCCTTTCTGTTTTGAACACTGTCCTTTGTTACTCTGACACAAATTCACAAAGAAAAAGCTTCTAATGTGGCATCTTCTAATTTGCATCTCTGAGTACTATAAATAATTTTGAGATGATTTGCAGTAGGTAGTCAGGAATAGGGGCTATCATCTTAGCTGCTTGGGAGGCTGAGAATAGAAGGATCACTGTTATAAGCCAGCCTGGGCAAAAAGTGATCAAAATTCCTAGTCACCTGACAGCCAAGTACAGCGGTGTACACTGGTCATCCAAAGGCAAATAGGAGGCTGAGACTGAGAAGACTGTAGTTCCAGGCCAGACTAGGCAAGAAAGTCCATGAAACTGTTTCAACAAAGAGGGGCTGGGCCTGATATGTGAACCGTCATTCTGGCTATGATGAGACAGGTGGAATGAAGTCCAGGTACACACACCTAGGCAAGCAGCAAGACGCTATCTCAAAGCGGGGAAGAGGGCTGGAGACTTGGCTCAGCAGTACCTTCCATGCAAACCCAAGGCTTTGAGTTCAAAATCAGTACCACCAAAGGAGGGGAAAGAGGAGGACAAAGAGGAGGAGGAGGAGGAGGAGGAGGAGGAGGAGGAGGAGGAGGAGGAGGAGGAGGAGAAAGAGAAGAGGAGGAGGAGGAAGCAGCAGATACAGAAGGTTATAGCACATCATTTTGTAAAAGGGACATGAACATTCTTGGACTTCAGTGTACACAAAAAAAAAGTTTCTGGGATCCACCCACCACAGACTCTGAGAACAACTGCAATTCTGAGGAATTCTCCACACACACAGGACAGTCCTGACAGGGGATGAGCAAATGGAAAAACCCACCAAAACATTAACAAGTGCCATAGTGGGACTTTGTTTTTAAATTCACTATCATATTTTCAGGTATTTCCTAAATATTGTATAATTGATAAGTGTCACTTTATAATCTGAAGTAAAAAACAATCTCAAGGCACTGAATGACACCTATTTTTAAAATGCACAATATTTTTCCATATTAGGGTCATTCTAAGGGACAAGGTGGGTGGCTCAAGTTAACAGGGCCTGTGAAGCCCTGAGTTCAATCCTCAATACCATCAAAAAATACAACGAAATATTTATTCTCAGTCCAAATTGTATATAAATAGTAAAAACTCGCATCAGCTACCGCGATATCATGACAACTCCAGAAAAAGAGCTATAGACAGGAAGCAGAGACACTCATGGCTCTCTAGTGCCCAATCCCTGAGGACAGAATGAACCCTGCTCCTGCAAGGGCCGGAGCCAGAACCCTGCTAAATCAAATTCCAAGACCAGATAAGCTAGGGCCTCACTGAACATGCATGCACCAACACCCAACACATTTAGGACAGGAGAAGAAGCCAAGACTAGACAGACTGCAACTCACCAAGGGTCAGCACTAGGTGAGGTTAACTGGGACTTAGAGGAAATGCAGAAAAACGCAAAAGTTAGATTTAACTTTTTTAGGGGACTTTTATTTTGAGATATCTTTAAACTATTGGTCTGATCAACTGTTAAGGATAAATTACTCAAGAAAATACCCTACAAAAGCCAGTGCTAGTGGCTCACACCTATAATCCTAGGTACCAGGAGGCTGAGATCTGAGGATCAAGGTTCAAAGCTAGCCTGGGCACTAAAGAACACATGAGACTCTTATCTCCAATTAACCCTCTGAAAACCAAAAGTGGCGCTGTGGCTCAGGGGGTAGGGCGGCAGCCTTGAGCTGAAGAGCTCAGAGACAGCGGCCAAAACCAGAGTTCAAGCCCCACAACCAAACAAAAACAAAAACAAAGAAACACCCTACAAATGTGTTGACTGAACTGTGTGTGCTCCTCCAGCACACGCAGTGGGGAGGACGGATGAGCAGAGAAAAAGGCCGGGAGCATAAAGCAATGAAGGGGAAAGGGAGCCCGATCATCATTTCATACAAGTCCCACAGAAAGACTCCTTAACGAAAACTCCCCCAATTCCCACAACTGAGTGCAAGCTCTTCTCTGCCACCCGCGACGCCACAGCTCTCTTCCCCACCTTCAGCTACCAGCCTGAGCTGTGTCATGGCCCTCAACTGTTCACCAGACATTATCCATCCTGATGGCGGGAGCTCTAGAGCCTGGCAGGCCTGTGCCCATGCCAGGCTGCCGCTGACTCCTCTGTGGTTCTCATCCTCATCCCCACCCCTCCAGGTGCACGCACACCTAGGTAGTCACAGTGTGCGCACACACACACACAAGCTCACAAGTGCAAACACACACTCTCACATATGTACAAGCTACCACCCATAAATACACACACTCAACCCGTCACATCCACCTGCCCATCCACACCCCACACTGCACCCAGAGATGTCTCTGAACTGCCCTGACTCTGGCAGCTTACACAGACCGCTCCAGGCTCACAGCACTTTTCCTCCTGCCCCACCCATCTCTCAGCAAATGGTTATTGATCACCTACCACCACTCCTTGAGCAGCTGGGGAGCCAGCAGTGAACAACAGAAAGTCTTGATCTGCAGAACGCTCACTTGTTATACAGAACAAGTATGTGAGTGCATGTTGAGAAGAAGGTATGGCACGACAGCAGGGCACTGAGGGCAGGCAGTCAGGAGCAGCAAGATACCCAGGGTGGTAAGTATTTACTAGGAGACTCCAGAAAAAGATATTTCAGTCCCCCCAAAACCCTGCTCTCCCCCTTGACTTCCCCATAGCTTGTGCTTCCTCCAACCCCACCTCCCAGCCTCTCCCTTCCTGCCCTAGCAAACTCTATTCTGTTTCCAAGATTGGTTTCTCCTCCAAAGGCCATTCTCCATTGCTGGGTCCTCCCACCACCCCACACTATGTAGCAATATAACTTCTCTAAAGGCAAATACTTTCAAAGCAAGAATTACTGGCTTGCCATGGCTCACGCCGGTAATTCTAGCTACTCAGGAGACTGAGATCATTACGGTTCAAAGCCAGCCCCAGCACTAAAAGTCCCACAAGACTATTATTTCCAATTAACTACTAGAAAATGGGAAGTGGGGCTTAGGCTCCAAGGGTCAGGTGGTAGCCTTGAGCTGAAGAGCTCAGGGGCAGCACCCAGGCCCACAAAATTTAAAAAAAAAAAAAAAAAAGAATTATTGGCTTGGTGACAGAACATGGAACGACCTAAGGTAACACCCCTAGCACCAAAGAGAAAAGGAAGCAGGAATTATTCACCCTTGTATCTCCAGTAATTAATATGGTTTCTAGCTGAAATCCTAACCTCAGCAGATCAGTCATTGAGAATTAACTGTGTTGTACCTGTGATCTCACCAGCCAAGCCCAGAGTTTTCATCCTCTGCCCCTCAGCAACACAAGAACACAAGCTAATGCAAGTGCCTTGTGCACCAGACACAACACAAATCCCCACCCCACAGCTCCACCATCTGCCTTTTCATTATGATGCCTTCTTTCCCTAACAAGATCTAAGTCTTGCCATCTTGTCTTATGTTCCCTCCTCTCTCCTCCCAGGCTTGAGCACGTGATCACTTGAGGAATACAGAGCCAGGTGCCCACTGGTGAGAAACAAGTGGAAAGCATGGAGAAGCAGAGCAAAATGTACCCTTGGCAATGGGTGATGCTGAGCTCTCTTGGCATTCACAGTCACCAATATAAAATGAACATGGCCAGATACACCTCTCTGGGCAGTATCTTCTGCTGAGAGGGCCTTGAATGCTCTGCAAAGGGCACATGGTTACCCAAAATTCATTATTACCTCAAGCTGAACATGAGAAGATATGGACAAGCTCAAGGTGGGCACACTCTGTTAAAGGTATTCTCTTTAGGGAAAAAACAAATCAGAAAGACACAAGGAAAGGGCCACAGACAGACGGTAATGGTAGCAAAGCAAAGTTCAGAAGCATGGTCTGCAGGCCTCAGGAAGCTGAAGCAGGCAGGTGATTTGTGCCCATGAATTTAAGACCAGCCAGCACAACACAATGAGACCCCTATCTTAACATGAAAAGAGAAGGTGAGGAAAGTGTAACAAACGTTCTCAAGGGCTGCAGAGAGGAGAGGGTGCAAAATAACAGCCAATGAATACAGTTTCACTGGGGAAGATGGACAGGTCTGAGGATGGAGGTGGTGATGACTGGCCAATGCTGTGGCTTGGAAGGGTAAAGGCTTAGTCCCCACCATGTAATACTGGGAGGTGGTCCTCTGGACACTGGGAGTGAGCCCCTAAGAGGACAGCCCCTGCTCTTCCTTCCACTTCCCAGCCCATGGGGGAAGACTTGCTCTTACCTCCACTGCCATCGTCATCTGCTGCCTTGCCACAGGCCTAAGAACAAGGGGACCAAATGACTTCTGAAACAGCCTCAACAAACTCTTCTTTACAAGTTGGTTACTTTGGGCACTCATTACAGTAAAAAGAAAGTAGACTAGCCACACACATGCTGGTCCTACCGGACCACGCACCTTTCAAGACAATTAGAATGGTACCAGCCATTGCTGGTAGAGTCCTGTCTGTGGTTTGGTCTTATTTGCTTTGCTCTTTACAGCACTAGGGACAGAAGCCAGAAAGAACTCTCCTAGGAAAGTGCTCCATCACATGAGTCACACCCACTAATTTGCTGTACTGTAGTGGAGGGAGTGAAGGGGGATCAGGCAGGCATTATGGTTCTTGCCAGAAATACTAGCTACTCAGGAGATTGAGATCTGGGGATCACAATTCAAAACCAGCCTGGGTAGGAAAGTCCATGAGACTCTTATTTCCAATTAACCACCAGAAAACGACAAGTGGTGCTGTGACTCAAAGTAACAGAGCTCTAGCCTTAGGCAAAAGAGCTCAGGGACAGTGCCCAGGCCCTGAGTTCAAGCCCCACTACTGACAAACAAAAATCAATGTCAGGAAATGCTAAGAGAG
Organism: Megascapheus bottae; assembly: GCF_031878675.1. NCBI lineage: Eukaryota > Metazoa > Chordata > Mammalia > Rodentia > Geomyidae > Megascapheus > Megascapheus bottae. The sequence continues at coordinate 50,106,084 of NC_143525.1, read as the reverse complement.
ATTTGTTGGGATTCAAGTAGATTGCACAAAGTAACAGTTCTAAATTGCTTATTCTATGATAAAGTCTAAGAGAGGGACCAGAAGAAGAGATGCTAATAAAGAGGCACTACTGGCATAAATAGTCACATTTTGATGTTCACTGTGAGATAACAACAGCATTAAAGACGAATAGCCCTGGGTACGGTAGTTCTTGCCTGTAATCACAACTATACAGGAGGCAGAGACCAGGAAGAAAGCAGTTTGAGGCCAAGTAGGGAAAAGGTTCATGTCACCCCATCTCAACCAACAGCTGAACTGATGAATGGTACTAAAGATTGTCATCCCAGCTATGGGGAAGGTGTATAAATAGGAGGATTGTGGTCCAGGCATTCCTGGGCAAAAATGCAAGACCTATTAGGCTGGAGGTCAGCCCAAGTGATAAAGGGCTTACCTAGCAAGTACAAGGCCCTGTGTTCAAACCACAACACTACACATGTGTATACACACACACACACACACACACACACACACACAGATATGAAATTTCACTGTATTACTCTACAATTTTTCTGTCAGTTTGAAGTTACATCTAAAATTCAACACAGCATTAGCAGAGAACAAATCACACACCTGATGTTTGGGTAAAAGTGAAGCATGTTATCAATCTCTGTCTGCCCTAGAGCTGTTTCCTGCTCTGCCGCTTGAGGTATATATAAAGTCACACCTCCCAGGGCCTGACAAGGTCTCAGAATGTGATATGGCCATAACACACAGTGCCAAATAGTTATGCAGAAATACAGAGTGCCCTGCTAATGTTTGGAAGAACAGGCAGCTTTGGAAACCTGAAGGACAGCATACACACAGGAGCCACATGATGCTTCTTACGACTCAGCTTTAGACTTCTCCAAGGTGATAATGAGGAGGAAATGTTCCTATCCAATTCAGGATTCTTCCACAGCACGCTGGAGAAAATGGAACACAGCTTATTTTTTTTTTTTTTAACACGGCACTTATTTTAAAACAGGTTTTGTTTTTTTTTTTAATCCAGGTGGCTAGTGCCATGATTGCTGAGACTCCATGGGACACGCGTCAGCTAGCTCATGCACTTTGAGTACACTTAAGAAACAGTGACTGGGGGGGCTGGGAGTTTGGCCTAGTGGTAGAGTGCTTGCCTAGCATGCACAAAGACCCGGGTTCAATTCCTCGGTACCACATACATAGAAAAAAAGGGGGGAGGGGCGGGAGTTTGGCCTAGTGGTTAAAGTGCTTGCCTAGCATGCACGAAGACCCGGGTTCGATTCTTCGGTACCACATACATAGAAAAAAAAAAGCCAGAAGTGGTGCTGAGGCTCACGTGGTAGAGCTCTAGCCTTGAGAAAGTCCAAAGACAGTGCTCAGACCCTGAGCTCAAGCCCAGGACTGGCAAAAAAAAAAAAAAAAAAAGAAACAGTGACTGGATCCAGACAGTAGACAGGCAGCTGACAAGCTCTGTCATTCTTGTTTTTGTTTCTGTTTTATTCTGTCATGGGGCTTGAACTCAAAGCTAGCTCTCTACCACTTTGAACCACAGTACCACTTCCAGTTTACCAAGATAAAGTCCCAGAATGTTCCTGCTGGGCTGGCTTTGACCTGTGATCCTCAGATCTCAGGTTCCTGAGTAGTTAGGACTGCAGTCTTAAGACATCGGCGCCTGGCTAGCTCTGCCATTCTTGTCCCACGCAATCTGACCAGATCTGGGATTCCACTGCTTCCAAGCCTATGACTGTCTGTTCTGGGTCCTTGTCGACTCTTGCATAGCCTACCAAAAGCCCCCTCCAGTCAATGTCACTCCACCCCAAACCCTGCACATAAATCCATGTTTGAGATTCCACAGCTGTAATCCAGAATCCCCAAGTTGCTTAGCTTAGCACCGATCGATATGAATGATTTATTCTATAAATGTGACTCTGCACAGATGACTTATTTATATGAAACCAAGATGTTCCTGGTAGCACAACTTCCCCCATAAACACCAGACTAATTCCTGTGCCAGTGGACTATAATCAGGTCCGATGCACTGTCCATCCAGGCCTGTGGAACACAGCACACTTCAAGGGAGCACTCATTCATGCTCTGAATTAAAGTCCTCTGGCAGCCTCTTCCTCACCAGACTGGGGCTGATCTCCTCAACTCAGAAGAAGAGCATACTGGGCAACGGTGGCTCACGCCTATAATCCTAGCTGCTTAAGAGGCAGAGATCTGAGGATCACAATTCAAACCAGCCCAGGAAGGAAAGTCAGAAATGGAAGTATGGCTCAAGTGGTAGAGCACTTGAGTAAAAGAGCTGAGAGATGGCACCCAGGCTCTCAGGTGAAGCCCCAGGACCAACACACATTCACATACACATACACACATGCACTCATGCACACACAAGAAAAATAAAAATCACACTGAATGAGGGCACAGTGGAGAGTCTCTGTCAGGACACTCACCCAAGATACCTGTGGATGCCTTCCAACCTCACTACACAGCAAATGCACCCCAGCTACAGATCTGGAAATCCTGACAGAAACTGAGAAGAGTGGTCCCAATGAGTCGTCTCCTGAGTAACAGGCCTCGCAACCAAGGTTTAAGTCACTACCTGACATTTTCACCACCACCTGCTCTTTCCTGATTCAACTTTCATACCCTCACAATTCTTGAACTTCTCACATCAGGCCCCATTATACTCCATTGCCCTTCCATCTTGGTAGTACTGGGATTTAAACTCAGGGCCTAGTCTTGCTATGCAGGTACTCCTCAGCCATGTCCCCAGACGTTTTTCTTTTTTCTTTTTTTTTTTTTTTGGCTCAGTAGTAGGACTTGAACTCTGGGCCTAGGTGTTGTCTTTGAGCTCTTCAGCTCAAGGCTACTGCCCTACCTCTTGAGCCACAGCACCACTTCCAGTTTTCTGGTAGTTAACTGGAAATAAGAGTCTCATGTACTTTAGTGTCTGGACTGGCTTTGAACTGTTATCCTCAGATCTCAGCCTCCTGAGTAGCTAGGATTACAGGCATAAGCCACTGTGCCTGGCTCCAAAATCATTTTTCTAAAATAACAGGTTTCATGTGTCATCACTTTCTCTATTAGAAAGTAAAAACAAAAAAAGTAATATATTCATGAATTAAGTAATTACAAATTCATATAGTCAAATATTTCTTTGAAAAATAAGCATCTTCAAAAGTTGCTAGTGAGATATGCTGCTTTGTGTTCTTGCAAATCTCTTCACTACCTTGCTGAACCACAGTCTCTAAGAAGCACTTCTACACTCCATCTGTTGCCAATAAGTTGTTTTGGTTAGTCTGGCCTGGGAAAGATACATAGTTGAAAATGGAAAGAGTATCAAAATATATTTGATGTTATATGTAAGAGGTGGTTTCTGAAAGTTTTGCTGCAATGTATTTGAACAAAAAAATAGAACATCTATCAGTGTGCAAGTGTTACCAGTGAACATTAAAATCCACTAGCAGGAGTTTGGCCTAGTGGTAGAGTGCTTGCCTAGCATGCATGAAGACCCAGGTTTGATTCCTCAGTACCACATATATAGAAAAAAGCCAGAAGTGGTGCTGAGGCTCAAGTGGTAGAGCTCTAGCCTTGAGAAAGTCCAAGGACTATGCTCAGGCCCTGAGCTCAAGTCCAGGACTGGCAAAAAAAAAAAAAACGGGGGGGGGGGCGGGGGGAGAGGTTGGGGGGGGGGAGAAGAGGGTAGGGGGAAACTAGCCAGGCACAGTGGCTCATACCTGTAATCCTAGCTACTCAGGAGACTGAGATGTGAGGACCAAGGTTCAAAGCCAGCCCGGGCACAAAACGACCTGAGACTCTTATCTCCAATTAACCTCTAGAAAATGGGATTGGCTCAAGGGTAGGGCAGTAGCCTTGAGCTGAAGAGCTCAGGGACAGCACCCAGGCCAAGTTCAAGCTCTATGATCCACAATAATAATAATAATATTAACAACAACAACAATAAATCCACTAAACGTTGAGTAGATCTTTTTTGCCCAGTACAAAATATTTTGTACTGTCTACCTCATAAGTGTTATCCAAACTCTAATTTTCATATGAAAGCTCCAATTTCTCATTGGCAGTAAATATTATCAGTTGTTATCTTTCAAGTGACAGCTCACTTAATGGCTGCTGCCTGCTGCCATAGTCAAGTTGTTCATGGCTGTAATCCTAGCTACTCAGGAAGCTATGATCTGAGGACTAAAGTTCAAAGACAACCTGGCAGACAAAGCAGTGAGACTATTATCTCCAATTAACCAACAAAAAGCTGGAAGTAAAGGTGTATCTTAAATATGGGCTATGAACAAATAATGACAAACCAAAGCATGATGCCCTGAGTTCAAGTCCTGTATCATTACCAAAAACATGTACACAAGGTAGATTGTGCACGCGCGTGCGCACGCGCACGCGTGTGTCTGTGTATGTGTGTGTGTACTACTCAAACCCTGATAGAAGGAGCAGCTGGTCTAACCAGCAGTCCAAAGCTCTGCCTCCTGATGGCCTCATGGCTCACACGCAATGAAAGGGTCACTAGACAAACTAACTACTGGAAAGGCTTGGGCTCTAGATGAGACTTATTAAAGTAACGATAGGACAGTCTCAAGAGAAACTGGACTTAAATGATCATGCAGGGCAAAGATAGACAGTTCCACACCACAGTCAGAACACAAGCCAAGTCCAGTTCACCAGCAGCACTCCACCCCAGCACAGTTCTGCCATGGAATGAGTGCCAATCACATAAGATGGCTCTGACCTCGCAACCTGGGACCTGGGAGCACCAGGAACACAGGATGAGCACATGAGGACCTGAGGAAGAAAGGGAGCACAGGGAGCACACGAGGACCTGAGGAAGAAAAGGAGCACACAGGGCACACGATGAGCACATGAGGACCTGAGGAAGAAAGGGAGCACGGGGAGCACACGAGGACCCGAGGAAGAAAAGGAGCACACAGGGCACACGATGAGCACTTGAGGACCTGAGGAAGAAAGGGAGCACGGGGAGCACACGAGGACCCAAGGAAGAAAAGGAGCACACAGGGCACACGATGAGCACTTGAGGACCTGAGGAAGAAAGGGAGCACGGGGAGCACACGAGGACCCAAGGAAGAAAAGGAGCACACAGGGCACACGATGAGCACTTGAGGACCTGAGGAAGAAAGGGAGCGTGGGGAGCACATGAGGTAGAGCAGCACCCTGGCACTGCTCTCAGTCTGCTTACTGCTGGTCAGCTTCGCCCACTTCTGTATCACACCACCACCCATATTCTCCTCATGCACATTTGCTCTAGATCTGGAGACATTACAGTACCATTTCATTTGGGGTTTGGTTTGGTTTTATTTTTGTGCTAGGCATGGGGCTTGAATGCAGGGTCTGAGTTTTTGTGCTCAAGGCTGATGCTCTACCACTTGAGCCACAGCTCCACATCTGGCTTTTCAGGACCTGGAGGAAAGAATTTCATGGACTTTCCTGCCCAGCCTGGCTCTGAACTGTAATCCTCAGATTTCAGCCTCCTGACATCAGCCAGGAGTGCCTAGCTGTTTACTTTTGTCATCTGATGTAAAACTAACCTTTGTTTAAACACTCAAATACTGCTTCCTTTTATTGCCAGCCATGTCATTCATGTAACTTTAGGCAGCTGTTTAATTAAAACTTTAGTTTTTTCATCAATAATGTGGGGCAAAGACCCCTAAAAACTTTCTGTGCTGGTGAACCTTAAGACAGTTTCTTGCCCGCTACTGTGAGGTAAGGCAAGAGTGTAGATGAGAGGAGACAAATCAGCTAGATCAGAAAGGGTGGCATTGGAGATAAAGCTGTCCAGTTGTACTAAAGAAACCAGATGGGGTAATGAAGACAGAGAAGGATTAAAGACAAACTGGATCTGCAGCTTCAACAACTTAGTGGATAATGAGGTGGCGCAGAAGAGATCAGACAAAGCAGGAGCCAGGATAAAGTGGGACTACAGGGAGAGCAGAACTAAGGGCAGAGCCAGGGGCCTAGATGAGATCAGCTCCTAAGAACAGACCAAGTCCTTGGACACTCCCTCCCAGGTCCAGACAGTAAAAGAGGGAGGTTGAGGATTTAGTTCTGTGGAAGAACACTTGCCTAGCAAGTGCAAGGCCTGAATGTCAGTTCTCAGTACTACCGCCACCCCCCCCAAAAAAGAGTCTGAAGAAGAGCCAATCGATGACCCAAGAAGAAAGTCTGGATTTTTGTGAAGTCAAGGACAACTGAGGAAAGAGGTTCATAAAGGTCAGAGTAGGCTGGGCACCTGTGGCTCACACCTGTAATCCTAGCTATTCAGGCTGAGTTTGAGGATCAGAGTTCAAAGCCAGCCTGGGCACAAAAGTCTGTGAGACAGACGTTTGTCTCCAATTAACCACAAGAAAACCAGAAGTAGCACTGTGACGTGAAGTGGTAGAGTGCTAGCCTTGAGCTGAAGAGCTCAGGGACAGCGCCTAGGCCCAGAGTTCAAGCCCTATGACTAGGTTTAAAAAAAAAAAAAAAAAAAAAAAGGCCAGAATGGTCAACTGTGCCAAAGAAATCAAACAGGTTATGGAGTGAGATGGGACTCTCAGAGTAACAAATGATGGCTGAGCAAGAGCCTCTCTCTCATGGAGAGGACCAGAGAGCCTCACTGGGGTAGCTGAGGAGGATAAAAGGGAAAGTAAGGGGACCGGGAGTTTGGCCTAAGGGCAGAGTGCTTGCCTAGCATGCGCGAAGACCTGGTGTTCAATTCCTCAGTACCAAATACTTAGAAAAAAGCCAGAAGTGGCACTGCGGCTCAAGTGGTAAAGCTCTAGCCTTGAGAAAACCCAAGGACAGTGCTCAGGCCTTGAACCCAAGCCCAGGACTGGGGGAAAAAAAACCCACAAAGAAAGTAAGGCAAGCAATAAAGGATCTGAGCTCTAAAAATATCCTAAACAGTCTACTTTTTAATTTAATGTATCTACTCTGCTTCTTCCATGACTTATTCAAAGTATGGCTACAAAGCAATGCAACAGAGCCCAGACATTGGTTCCAGAGCTAGACCTCCTCCTTTTAGTCATGTCTCCTGCATATATAAACTCAGCACATCTGCCAAGGGTCCTGCATACACACCTACGTATGTGACATCTCTGTCAATGGCAGACAACATGTCTCTCCATAGTCCTACCCATAAATACACACACATATGCTCAGTGGCTACATTCAATGCAATCATTCCTAGGCTTCCATCAATTCCAGGCAAAAGCTCCATGTAAGATGGGTTCCTTCCATCTTGTCCACTTCCCCAAAGTAAGCTCTATAATAACTATAAACTATCACAGTAGCACACAAGTGGGGGAGATATAGACATATCTGGCTAGCCATTAGCTATGAATCTGAATTGTAATTCATGTGCCTACATAGTTACTTGAAAATGGCAAGCCAAAAACTCTATTGATATATATGTACCCATATATGTATATCATTCAGTATATATATTAGAATTAACCAAGCAACAAATTCACTTGGCAACAAAAATATTAAACTTCTAGCCAATTCTAATTAACATCTAATAAAAGTGGCATCTGAAAACCAAGACTGACTTCAAACAAAGGCCATTGGAATTCCAAGGCAAACAACAAAAAACACAAGCCTCTTAGAATTGCTGCCAGTCAACCCTGGTGAAGATCTCAATCTCAACAATCTGAACCAAGGCCACTAGATAAGACAAGAAGACAACCATTAATATACACACAAAATTAAAATGTACGCAATTCACAGCACGCTCAGAAAGGAGTAGGAACTGAGACTGCATGCGGGCAATGAGCAGCCCCGATGGATAGTCACAACTCTTCTTACTAGGCCAACAGGGACTGCTTTGCACAGATGAATCTGCACTGGGCACCCCCAGCCTGGAGGAACTGGTTAGCCTGACATTTGGAGGTTGGAGACCACAAGGCTTGGACTGGCTGCCTGACACTCTTATGACAGAGCAAAAGTTATACCTGGGTAACTTGGGCCAAAAATTGCCCCACTAGTGGGTTTGTTTTGCCTGCAGCATTGGCCACTTTGTCTTTAAAAATATCTGAATTAGTTCCAAGATTTCAAAACTACAAAGTATCACACTTAAAAAGAACTCTGGGGGCTGAGAGTGTGGCCTAGTGGTAGTGCTTACCTAGCATGCGCAAAACCTTGGGTTCAATTCCTCTGTCCCACATACACAGAAAAGGCTGAAAGTGGTGCTGTGGCTCAAATGATAGAGAAAGCTGAAGGACAGTGCTCAGATTCTGAGTTCAAGCCCCAGGACTGGCAAAAAAAAAACAGAACTATGGCTGCTCAAAGAAAAAAGAAGGAAATGGGAGTGGGTAGGGGGAGTGTAAGTAGGCGAAAAACATGGAAAGGGGTATCAAGTAATGTACCCATTACCTGAAGAATATAACTATAACCCCTTTATACATCACCCCCAAAAATAAAATAAAATGAGGAAGAACTGACCAATACCCAGTTGCATCCTACAGCTGGGTGTATACAACCAGGGGCCCCATTTCCATTTTCCAGAAAATTTACTCAACATTGAGTAACCAGTGCCATTAATCATGCTAAGTCTGGCCTGTTTCATTCATTCATGCACCTTCCAACTCTCAGTATCATTTAAACTTGTGACCTTTGTCCTAGTACTGAAAAGGCCCCTCGTGGTCTGCCAGAGGAAATGTCTACAGCACTCTTTTAAGACACCAGTCTTACCAATTTTATTAAACTGTTTATGGAAGAAACATTTCTTGGATCTTTTAAAAGTAACCCTGATTATTGCTAGTGACTGGCTAGAATTACCTTAAGGGTTTAATGTCATATATGAAAAGTCTTTTATAAGTAAATCAAATATTATAATAACAACTTTTTGGGTTTTTTTTAATCTATCATGAGACTTCAACTGGGGACCTGGGGCTATCCCTGAGCTCTTCTGCTAAAGCTTAGTACTCTATTACTTTGAGCCTCAGCACCACTTCCAAATTTCTGGTAGTTAATTGGACATAAGAATCTCAAAAATGGGGCCGGGAGTTTGGCCTAGTGGTTGAGTGCTTGCCTAGCATGCATGAAGACCCGGGTTCGATTCCTCGCTACCACATACATAGAAAAAAGCCAGAAGTGGTGCTGAGGCTCAAGTGGTAGAGCTCTAGACTTGAGAAAGTCCAAGGACAGTGCTCAGGCCCTGAGCTCAAGCCCAGGACTGGCAAAAAAAAAAAAAAAAATTTAAGCCGGTGGCTTAAATTTGAGCAGGTGGCTCACGCCTGTAATCCTACCTACTCAGGAGGCTGAGATCTGAGAATCAAGGTTCAAAGCCAGCCCAAGGAACAAAAGGACCTGAGACTCTTATCTCCAATTAACCTCTAGAAAACGGGAAGTGGGGCCCAGCTCTAGGTTAAGGGGGTAGCCTTGAGCTGAAGAGCTTAGGGACAGTGCCCAGGCCCAGCATTCCAGCTCCATGACCCACAAAGAAAAAAAAAAAAAAAAAAAACAACTCACAAACTTAGCCGAGAATGGTAGCTCACACCTGTAATCCTAGTTACTCAGAAGGCTGAGATCAGCAGATCACGGTTCAAAGCCAGCAGGAGCACTAAAGGCCATTTCCAATTAAGGCTTATCTCCAATTAACCACTAGAAAACCAGAAGTGGCAATGTGGCTCCAGGGGTAGGGCGGTAGCCTTGAGCTGAAGAGCTCAAGGACAACGCCCAGGCCCAGAGTTAAACCCCACAACCAACAACAACAACAAAAAGAATCGCTCACTGCGCAGTGGCTCACGCCCCAACTCACACTCACACACACACACACACACACACACACACACACACACACCAAGAATCTCACAAACTTCACACACACACACACACACACACACCAAGAATCTCACAAACTTCACACACACACACACACACACACACACCAAGAATCTCACAAACTTCCCTGCCCAGGCTGGCTTTCAACCTCAATCCTCAGATTTCAGCCTCCTAACTTAGCACACGGCCAAAATAATCATAAAAGGACAAATTAGCTGGGCACTGGTGGCTCATGCCTGTAATCCTATCTACTCAGGAGGTTGAGATCTGAGGATCAAAATTCAAGGCAGAAAAGTCCCCATGAGACTCCCCATTAACCACTCAAAAATAACAAGTGGTGCTGTGGCTCAGGGTCATAGAGCACTAGACTTGTGCAAAAAGAGCTCTGGGACAGCACTCAGGCCCTGAATTCAAGCTTCAGGACTTGGGGGCGGGGGGTAGGGAGGGAGGGAGGAATTAAAGTAGCAGCACTTTTTTATTTGAAGACCCAGGAACAGATGATGATTCATGAAGGACAAATTCCACACAATGAGCTGTCTTTCCGACTAGCTACTAGAGCTCACTGTCCATTCTTGAACACTGAGAACCCCTTAAAATCTGGATCCAAGTTCCAAACCAACATACCCCAAGTTCCCCAGTTTCCATTGAAGAAAGTGTGTCTCTGAGGTATAGCAATAAGAAACCACATAAAAGACTTTAGGACTAACTGTTTTAAGGACTTAGGATGAAACGCACTGCAACTTTAAAGTAACTTTGCATTAACATGGTACTAGTTGAACATTTTCCAGTAATCTTGTTTCCCAGTACACTATATGCAACTGAGGCACTTTGCCAACATGGATATTAAAAAAATAATAATAAAGGACTAACCACAGAAGTACACTAGGCAGGTAAGTATTATTCCCCACACTGTCTTCCTCAGGTGGCAATAGCACTAAGCACATCATCATGTATTTGCAGTGCCATGTTTTCAAATTTTCTTACCCTTTACTGCCTGAATTAAAATTTCGTTTGAATTAACACTACCTGGTCAGTAATAACTAAACAAAAGAACCCTTTTAGTTTTCAAACCCAAACAGTTCTCAGAAGTGGTTTGGGCCTGGGAGTTGACTTGCAACGTGTGGACAGGAAATACTACCAGCACTTTCCCAAAGACTCTTCTAACTCTGAACTTTCTTAGTTGAAACTTCCACCAAGTCCAAAGGGTGCTGTGAAAATCCACTTACCCGATCCTTCATCCTCCAGCTCTGAGCTAAGGACTTGGAGCCTTCAATTTTCTCACAGTGCCTCTTTTTCATAAAAGCCAAAGGCAGATTCCAGTCGGTAAGGTCGGCCTCATCTTCCTCCCCAAGTCCCAGCAGGGGCGACTGCAGCATTTCGGACTCCATCACGGGGGGAGGGAGAGGGGGAGTCCTTGGCAGCAGACGCTCCAGAACCTCCAGCCTTAAAAACTAGTGTGCACCAGGTGAAACAAGATACAGGGGGGAAAAAGGGGGGGAGGGTTGTAAAAGAAACAGATGAATAACGGGGTTGGAAAGAAGGTCCTTATTCGGTCTAAAACGGAAAAGAAAAAAAGCTGAGCCCCGTAACTCCGCGCGGGAAGTCGGAGGCGAGGTCGGGAGAGCCGGCGGGGCGGTGGGACGGCCGGGGAGCTCCGCACAGGCTCACGCGCCGCCAGATCCAGTCGCCGGCCGCTCCGGAGGCGACCTGAGGCCTGTCCGCGCCGAGCAGGGCCGAGGAGCGGCCCGAGGAGCCGCAGGCCGCCCCGCTCCGGAGCCCAGGCCCTGCAGGCCGCCCCGCTCCGGAGCCGGCTCGCCGACTGCGCCGACCCGGCCGCCGGCTCGGGGCTCGGGCTCACGGCGTCCGGCGTCTCGGCCCGCAGCTCTCAGCCCTGCGGGTCCCACGCTCGCCCGAGCGGCAGCCGCCGGCGCCAGGACCGGCCCATCGCGCCCGCCGCGGCCGGCGCCTCAGCCCGGGGCCCGTGCGGCCTGGCTGGGGTTGGCCTTCAGCCCCGTGGCTCTTCCTGCCTGAGGGTGACCTCGGAGAAACAGGCGACACGGACCCGCGGGGAAAACCGGCACCGTGGGCTGCTTCGGGCGCGGGGGGGGGGTTGCCCTCTGCTTTGGAGCGACAGTGAAACTCCTCTCATCAGCACATCAAGGAGGACGCCATATTGCCGAGACCCAGCATGCACCGCGCCTACGGAGCGGTCGACCAGCCAAACTTCCTCGAGCGTTCTGGCCGCGCCTGCAAGGCTGTCGCAAAGCCGATGACCCGCCCCCGTTACCCGGTAACCGAGGTCCTGCTCCGCATTGGTTTCCATTGGCTTTGGAGCTGCGGGTGATGGAAGTCGATCCTACCGTTTAAACTGTGTCCATTCATCATTTTAAGAAATCTTTTTGTTTTTACGAATATAACTATATGCTTCTCAATTAGAGAAAAAGAACACTTTGTTTCTTCTACGACTTGAAAAGGGAAGAAAAGCTCTCGAAGGAACCACTGACGATATACAAAAACCTGGGAGGGTAGGAGCTTGACACATTGTATCCTTCACAGTGTCAATCAGATTTTATTTTAATTTTCCAGTAGAAACCCAAGTAAAAAATAATTTCACCAAATATGATTTTTTTTGTCCCATGCACGTTATTTCCTGAGTCACTTATTCTTGTTTTGATAAAGACACATGTGCAAAGAATTAAAGCTGTAGAACCCCAGGCATGTAGGTAAGCCCCCTGCGGGACTTTCTTCCTCAGTTCAGTAGGTTTTTGTTCACTGACTGTACAGGCAGACCTGTGTTGGTGCACCTGGGAACTATCCACTGTAGACTCCATCCAGCACCATCCTTGGATGAACAGAATGTCTGGAGACACAGTAGCTGTTAGATAGAATTCAGGCCTCCAACTAGTAAAGTGAGTGCCTGGCCTATGTTCTATCCCTGTGCCCTGTCAACCCTCTAACTAGCTCCTTCTTAGAGTCCTAAATTGTCAAATTCACATAATACTACCCACTTAGAGGATGGAATTAACTCTGACAGAGTATCACTGGACACATAATACCAGGTACACCAGTGAGCACTGCTGGAATCTATGGCCAGAGCTCAATTTAGCAACCACATGCCTTAGTGATCTAAAACTCCAGGTTGGTCTCTAGCAGATGGCATTTCCTAGGGTTGAAAAAATGTGGCAGTCCGTGTCAAAATCCTGGAGGTGTCTGTGTTCCTTCGGCCTCAGAGCAAGTGCTGAGATCCCAGAGCCTTCCCATCTAGCACACTAGCATTCATTCATCCAGCATAGTGGCATTCATTCACCCAGCACTATAGCATTCATTCACCCAGCACTGCAACATCTGTTTGGTTATTACACCACTGAAACCCAGGGCAATGCACCAAAACACAAGAGATTTTGTTGCCTTCCCCTGCTTTCTGCTTTCTGTTGGCAGAGAGAATGTCCGCACCTTCACCAGCACAGGTTTCAGGGATGCAGATTCTCACAGAGGCTACTTTGTCACCCTGTAGTGGCCTGTAGTTTTGCCGCAGCTTTGCCGCAGCTGCGCTCGTAAGGGCCCTCCCCTATCTGGGAGCTGCAAGGCACTGCTCTCCAGCTGCTTTTGCAAAGAAGTAGCAGCAACAGAGAAGCAATGATATTAAACCTTTCTGTTCCACTGGCTCTGTGCCATGAAAAAAAAAAAAAAAAAAACATTTCCTGTGTTTCCTCACCTACCAAGGGAGTGACCTTGGGAAATCCACCTACCGCTTCTAATTCTCCAGATGATGGTAGTGAGTCCACTGGCATCCAAACCCTGGTCAGAGCCACTTGGAAAGTTGTTAAGAAATCAAGATGCCTAGACTGTACCCCAAACACCCGGAATCAGGGGGAGAAAAAGATGGAGTTTGACCTACTGGTAGAGTGCTTGCCTGGCATGCACAGAGACCCAGGTTTCATTCCTCGGTAACACATACATAGAAAAAGCCAGAAGGGTTGCTGTGGCTCAAGTGGTAGAGCTCTTGAGAAAACAGTGCTCAATCCCTGAGTCCAAGCCCCAAGACTGGGGGGGGGGAGGGGAGATGGGGGGAGAGTATGTATATTCTACAACCCAGAGGGTAGCATAAGGCCAGTAAGATATGAGAACAAAGGGCAACATTCCCCCAAAAGTGAGTTAGCTCTGCTCCCATGATGGGTCTCCATAAATGCTTCCACCAAATGAGTGATTACTGTGAGCAATTGTCCAGCCTTCCAGCTCACGAAAAGCAAGTTTCACTCTCCCTCAAGCCTGCCCAGCAGAGCCACCCTTCCTTGTTTCACAGCATGACTCACAGCCCAGAGGCCACATCTGGCCAACCTCCACAAAGCCTCTCTCCTCACCTGAGACAAGAGGCACTTGAAGAGGATGAATTCTGAAGCATACTTCACATTCCGGGCTCTGTGATTCATGTAAAAAGAAGGAAGGAACTGAGCACCATGGCTCAAGCCTCTAATCCTAGCTACTTGGGAGACTGAGACGGCCGCATCTCAGCCCCAGCCTCAGGATTGAGAGGAGGAGCGGGTTGGGGGTCACAATAGAAGAAGCTGGGCACGGCAGTATGCACTTGTTATCCCAACTATGACAGGTAGTGGAAAATGAGATCTCAAGCCAGACGTGCCCCTAAGGCAGGCAATGAAATGCCCAGACTTGGGTGTCCCAAAGACCACCAAGGAGCCAAATCCGATGTAGGCACACGAGAGTCCTTTATTGTAAGCTCTGGCCTGGACTCACAACCTTCACCGACGCAGCGGGTCAGAGCTGATAGCCCCAATTCCTTTGTTCCCAGGGTTTTTATAACGCATTGACCACATGGCGCTAGTTGACCACATGCCAACAGGACTGTAACACTCACACAGAGCTGCACAATTATGCCGCGTCACACGTACATGAACAGTCAAGTCATAACCTGTTTCTGGGGAGTCATCTGGACTACCCTATCATTTTTTTACCCGACTTTGGCATGCAGTCTTGGTGGGCAAGAAGAGGGGTCAGCAACTGTGACAGGAAGGGGGGAGCTGCCCATATGCCCCTCTCTGATTGGGGCATAATCCTTGCCCTTGTTCCCTGAGTTCTGTTATTGGGAGTTTATAATTCACAGCTTGTTTGGGAATTTCCTGAGCTAATTGAGTTTCTGTGGGGTCTGGGTTAATTTTAGGTAACATAAGGTTAATGTTTCATGAGTCACATACTCAATTGTCTTCCTCATGGCAACTGGAGATGCTATAGAGGCTAGAAGAGGGGTCTCACAAGAGGTTTTAGGGGAGGGGGGCGTGGACACATTTCCAGTCATTGTGTCTTTAGCAGGATGAGATCTAAGCTATGTTTTGTTCGGGCTTCACAGCAACAAAACCCCATCTCAAAATAACCAATGGTCTTTAAATAAATAAACAAATAGACTAGAGACTCACTTAGTCACCTAGCAAGCAAGACTGAATTAAAACCCCAGGATCTTTTTATTAATTAAAAATAAATAAAACAGGGTGGTAAATGCTCAGTTATCATCCAGAAGCATCAAATCTGTGCCTGACCCATTTCAGGGCATCCTTCCAGGATTCGGAAGGGAACTCTAGTCTGTCAGTGTGGGTATTATCAGGAGGGGATGGAGCTAGCAAAGGTGAAGGATGGTGGAGGTTGAGTATAAGAGAAATTGCTTATTTGCAACTATAAAAATAGAACAATGAAACCTATTAAAGTTGTTTTGGGAATGGGGAGGGAGAGTGATAGAGGGGGTGAGACAGATTGTAAGAATGTGCAAATGTAATAAAATGAAATCTGCCCGCCCCTAGGGAAAAGAAATGTAAGTTATAAAGAAGAGAAAAGTAGGACAGACGGATGGATGGATGGACGGACGGAAGGAAGGGAGGGAAGAAGAAAGGAAAGAAGGAAGGAAGGAAGGAAAGGAGGGAGGGAGGGAGGGAGGGAGGGAAGAAGAAGCCCCTTTCCAGTGTGCTCTGAAGGCTTCTATTATGATCCCAGGAAAGCACTGGAAGCGGGGCTCCAGGCTTGTATGTGGTGGTGAGCCTCTGTAAGCAACGCTGCTGCAAACTCCATGACCAATGTCTCCCACCATTCCCTGTCCCTCTCCCTCCATGTCTCCTAGCTGGCTACTTGAGCCTGCAGTCAGTACCCATTCCCAATGTCTCCTGTCCTTCCCAAGCAAGAACGTCAGCGTCTGTAAAGCCTCTAAATAAGATGAATTAATCTGGAAAGTGTTGCCAATCTCCAAAAAATGAATTAACGCTGCTCAGATGCTAGCTATAAAACTGGAGGAAGAGGTGGATGACAAGCTAAACTACCCCTCCTTCTCCTAGCCTCAGTCCCCAAGACCTCAGTGCAGAGGCATTCAGAGCCCGAGTGACTCTGACACCAACGTCCTGAGGAGCACTGTTGAGATGGGGTGGGGGGCTTCTTGAACCAAACCAGCAAACAGACCCCGGGGTTCTGCTTACAGGGCGGGGTGGGGGGGAGTCACCCCAGCCTGCACTAGAAAGAGACCATGTGAGCCCTACCAACTCTAAAATCCTGCAGGCAACCTGGAGCCAAAGATCCAGCCAAGGGAACAAGAGAACAAATGTAAGAACCAGCCCGTGCTAATCACGTGTGGGAGATGTAGCGGGGAGGGGGAGCAAGGGGAGGGGAGGAGGGATGTTAAGAGGGTCTGGATAAATGACATGGATAAACAGCTTTTCCAGGGAGAACTGAGGTGTGCCTCCAGGCTCCACAGCCAGTCCGTCTACTGCAGTCGAATAAGGCTTTCCTCAAGCCAAGGCCCTCCATTTCCAGGGAGGGCGGGCTGCATCCATTCTCCAATATTGCAGTCTCCACTAAATCAATCAAGGGCACAGAATCTGTTTTGTCATCAAGAATCTGGAGCAAGACTGGAGGTCAGGCAAGTGAAGAAAACCCCAGTGCTTGGCTCAGCTATTGTTTTCCAGGCAGGGAGACCAGCCAGCTCGAGACCTTTCCAGAGAAATCTATGCTTCGCTTAAAAGAAACCAAAATAGATATTAAGTACTTTGTTTTTATCTAAGTATCACTACTCTGTTTTTAGCAAACTCTAAGCTACACTGCCACCTCCACCCCTCTGCAGGTCAGATGTTTTGTTGACAGCCAAGTGAAAAGATGAGGGGAAAAGGCATGGGAGACAGTCTACCAGCCTGGCCTACAACGGGAATCACAAAGCTGCTGGAACCCAGCAAAGCTGTTTCCTCCTCTCCTTTCATTCCTCAGCAAATGTGCTGATATTTCCATACATGGTTTTCCATTTTCAGTATGCTTCTAACAATGTGCACATACATTTTGATAAGCAGAAATATAATTACTCCCATTTTTTAAAAGGGATTCATCTGTACCCCAGGAAGCATGGGAGCCACTGTGCAAAATGGCTCTTATTGGATAAACTTTACCCACTGCCCACAAATTGCTTCTTTCAGAATTGAAGATTTTTGTATAAGCCCTGCCTCAAAGAGCCAGCAACAAGATGAGAGCTGAAAGGGAAAAGTAGCAAGGTAAGGAAGTGAAGTGACCCAGGACCTGGCCCTGGCCCTTGTCTTCCACTTTAAGAGCTGGTCCCTGAGGGCAAGCAAAGGCCCTCTAGGTTGCTCAGAACTTGGAACAGAGCTAGAGTGAGTTGCTTGGACAGATGTCTCCAAACACCCTGAGTGTATGTGTACATTGTTGGAAGCATACTGAAAATGGAATTTATCCAACAAAAAATGTACAATGTGCCTGGCCTGGTGGCTCACGCCTGTCATCCCAGCTACTCAGGAGGCTGAGATCTGAGGATCAAGGTTTAAAACCAGCCCTGGCACAAAAGGACCTGAGACTCTTATCTCCAATTACTCTCTAGAAAACAAGAAGTGGGACTAGGCTCAAGGGCAGGGCAGTAGCCTTGAGCTGAAGAGCTCAGGGACAGCGCCCAGGCTGAGTTCAAGCCTCACGACCCACCAAAAAAAAGTACAATGTAAATTTCTATAGTATTTTAATACTGTTTATATGCAATAAAATTATACCTTTATGAAAGTAAAATAATGTAACTGTCTCCTCAAGCCCCTCATTTGTTATTTTATATAATATTTACATAATATCAATGATTCTTGATTTCTGCACTGAGTTAGATCCTGAGGGAAGAGATTCACCACCACTGCCTCTGTCTTGACAGAAAGATTAGAGAAATATACCTGTAAGTAAAATATTAAACCCTAATACTGTGTGTGAAAAACCAAGACATTCTGATGAGAATTAATTCTTTCAATCCTCTTGATAACCCAAATATGAATTCTCCCATCTTTACAGGGTGGGGTTGTAGCGCAGAGGCAAAGTATTACCTAGCAGGTGCAAGGTCCTAGACTTGATCCTGAGAATCATAAGATAACAAATAAATAACAATGATAAAGCACTTGTTCTACATGCATTTTCTTAGACACAAAAGGATTAAACAATGTTCTCAAGATCTCTTTACTGGTCAAGGCTGGGAGATAACCCAAGTAAGAGAAGCTTCATGTACTTGCTCAGGTACTTGCAGAGGGTCACACAGAGCCCCACAGTGGGCAAGGGCCGATTGATCATTAGCCTGAAGTGATTGGCAATTAGGGAGCCCACCAGCAACTGTCCACAAGGGCAGTGTCATGAAGGCTCAGGCTCAAACTCTCACTCTGGCATTATAAACATTGGAACATTAGAAAACATTCTAGAGCTGCAATCCTAGCTATGTAAGAGGTTGAGATCTGAGGTTCAAAGCCAGCCTGGGCAGGAAAGTCCATGCGACTCCACTTAACCACCAGAAAACCAGAAGTGGAGCTGTGGCTCAAAGCAGTAGAGCACAAGTCTTGAGCAAAAGAGCTTGGGGACACCGGTCCCTGAGTTCAAGCCCACAACTGACAAAAGAAAGAACGAAGCAAACAAAGAAAACATCATCGAAATTATAGAACATTATAAAAAAGTTAATTGAAAAGTCATAGCATGAGAAGTAGTATGCATTCTGTCAAGTACAAGACTCCGGGTTCAAGTCTCCGTATGAAAAGAACTCATACCTTACTTTCTCTATTTAACAGTTAAGGAAACTGATGCAACATTAAAGTTAATGGCCCAAGATTATACTGTTCTACCCAGCCTTTTTAAATTTATTTACCAAACAAATAAAGAGATCCTATCTATTTCTGCTTATAAGATTGCTAGGGTCACAGAGGCATGCCAGCTTTTATAGGTTGAAATTGAGTCTTTGGAATTCTTTGCCTGGCTGGCCTTAAGTCAGAGTTCTGGGCTGGGATGTAGCTTGGTGGCAAAGCACTTGCCTAGCAAGTACAATGTCCTTGGTTTGATACCCATTACCAAAAAAAGAAAAGACAGGTAACAACAGAGAGAGAGAGAGAGACAGAGAGAGAGAGAGACAGACAGAGAGAGAGAGAGAGAGAGAGAGAGAGAGAGAGAGAGAGAGAGAGAGAGAGGGAGGGAGGGAGAGAGAGAGAGAGAGGCCTCCCAATCTCTCTTCCCTAAAGCTAGGATTACAGACTGGACCTAGCTATTTCTTTTTGGCAATATTCAAGACAATTGGTCTGCCACGGTGCAAATTCACCAACCCAACAGGTTCTGAACTTTGTTTTGTCCATTGTGGGGCTTGAACTCAAGACCTGTGTACTGTCCCTGAGCTCTTTTGCTCTATCATTTTGAGCCATAGTTGCATTTTTTGGCTTTTTGGTGGTTAATTGAAAATAAGAGACTCATGGACTTTCCTGGCCAGGCTGGATTTAAACGGTGATCCACAGATCTCAGCCTCCTCAGAAGCTAGGATTACAGGTATGAGCCACGCACACCCAGTGGTTCTGAAGTTTGGGACGCTAGACTTTTCCACTGGGTCCTTCTAGCTTGCCAACAAACCTGCAACATCCAGCAAAGTCCCTATGCCTTTCCCCAGCCCAATTCTCTGAGTTTTGGTTTTACTTCCTTAGTTTTACTATCTAGATTTTTTGCAAATTTGATAAGCAAACAATGTCATCTTATTTTTGTTTTGAGACCCACCTTCCAGGAAAGACTCAACCTTCCAGCACTGAAGGAAGGTGCCCAGAGGAGGAGGAGGAGCCTTCTGGGAAGGAGTCTGTTAGGTGATGAAATGCCCTTGGAAGACATAGCTAATCAGGGCTTTAAGACTGGGGAAAGCCCACCCTTCTCTCCCACACAGTTGCAGAAAGCAAACCAGAGAGCAAACAGAAAACTGAAACA
This sequence comes from Megascapheus bottae, assembly GCF_031878675.1. NCBI lineage: Eukaryota > Metazoa > Chordata > Mammalia > Rodentia > Geomyidae > Megascapheus > Megascapheus bottae. The sequence goes on along the minus strand of NC_143525.1, from coordinate 50,086,044 downwards.
AAGAGGATAACAAATTTCTGTTTCTCCATCTGGAAGGAAGTGCCAACAAGTAGGCCTGGTGGCTGTCTGCAGACAGGCAGCTGTGGAGCCAGACTCTTGTCTGGCTTGCCTGTCACCATGGCAGGTTCAGTCTGATGGCTACAGGGAGCAGATGTTGAGAAAGCCATCCACAGAGAAGCTGGCTGAGGCCATCCGCACTAGAACCTTCTCCATCAGAACACTGGGTGCTTAGACCAGGTCCCCGCCCCCGGGAATTATTCATAACTTTTGCCAGCTCCCTTCTCCGAACAAGATTCCTGCAAGGCAGTCTCTCAGCCAGGGAGAAATTTGTAAAGACAATTTGTATTCTCAATTTCTGCCGTAGTTGAGGTCGTTATTTTCCTCCTATCACTCTCCATCTTCTGCCCAGATTCTCTCTTCTCCAGTTCTTAATCAGAGAGACTGTCAAGAGAATGCTTGGCACATCCCGCCTGCCCTGGGATGAGCTTCTGGGGGCAGCCAAGCCTCGGAGCCAGAGCCAGCCGAGTGAACACGCGAGCAAGTCAACAAGCCAGTAAGCAAGGAGCGCAGCGTCTGATGTCCCAGGTTAGGTTTATGACACGTATTTTTATTACCTTTGAGCCAAAGTGATTGCTAAGGTTATCTCTTTCTTAAATATACATTTTTTAAATTTCTTTTGAGTACAGTTTGAATTTTTATACCTCCTGCATCCTTGGCTCCGGGAAGAGGAGGCAGGAGCGTGAGGAGGCAGGCTTCCCCCTCTTTCCTCTCCTGTGGCCCAGCAATGGACAGCGTTACAGCTCCCCCATCTTCTTCCTTCTTGTGCTGCCATCACCAGCTGCCACAGCCTGACTCATAAAGAATAAAAGGCTCTCCAGCTCATGGTTCTGACAGCAAGTTTAAGTTGGGGTAGCTGCCTCTGGGGAGGTCCTTCTTACGGCAGCGGTGGGAGGACTCTGAGCAGAGTCCTCGGGCACAAAGCTAGAGTACTTGCCTTCCTTGAGCAAAAAGAGCTCCAAGACAATGCCTAATCCCTGAGTTCAAGCACCAGGACTATCCAAAAAAACAAAAAAAAAAAAACAAAAAAAAGAGAGAGTCCTGCCCAGGCTAGCTTTGAACCACAATCCTTAAATCTGAGCCTCCTGAAAAGCTAGGATTACAGGTATGAGTTATCAATGCCTGGATTCTCTTCATCTTCTTATAAAGCTGTGACTGTCAGCCGAGGTGCAGGGGAGGGACATCCAGAAAGCCTCCTCTAATCTTTGCAACTGCAAAACTGCACCTCCAAGGACTAAACGGCCCCTGCATCTTGCTTGCTCTCCTTGCTCTGTCACTACTTGGCACATCTCATCTTGGTCACTTCTGGAAAGTTCTGGTAGGGCAAGGATTGATGTACCTTGGTGCCTGTCACAGAGTCAGCGGTGCATCCACATTTGTTGTTGGATGAATGAATGCAGGAAATACAGTGGCTGAAACACAAAAGGATCCCCAGGCAGTCCAGATCTTCTAAAACAAGTTGAACCTGGATGTGTTTGAGAGACTCACATTTCTTTTTAAATTTTCTTTCTTTCTTTCTTTATGTGGTTTTTTTTTTTTTTTTTTTTTTTTTTTTTTTTTTTTTTGCCAGTCCTGGGCTTGAGCTCAGAGCGTGAGCACTGTCCTTGGACTCTCTCAAGGCTAGAACTCTACCACTTGAGCCTCAGCACCACTTCCGGCTTTTGCCATATATGTGGTACCAAGGAATCGAACCTGGGTCTTCGTGCATGCTAGGCAAGCACTTTAACCACTAGGCCAAACTCCCAGCCCCTTTCTTTATGTTTTTTGGCCAGTCCTGGGTTTGATCTCAGGAACTGAGCACTGTCCTTGGGCTTTCCTCAAGGTTAGAGCTCTACCACTTGAGCCTCAGCACCACTTCTGGCTTTTCTATGTAGATGGTACCAAGGAATTGAACCCAGGTCTTTGTGCATGCTAGGCAAGCACTCCACCACTAGGCCAAACTCCCGGCCCTCACATTTCTCACTTGGGAACTCAGAAGTCAATCTGCCAGATGTAGCCTCTGCCAGACGGGAGAACCAGGCTGGGCACAGTGCACTATAAACACTTGGGAGCCAGGAAGGGGCAGCTCAGCCCAACAGAAAGTGCTCAGGAGGCTGCATGCTTATTTTGCTTATTTTGTTGTTGTTTCCAGCCTCAGCACCTGGCTCATCACCCCCAGCCAGAGGACTAGAATTTCTTCCCCCAGGCAGGTCAGAGACACTAATGTTCTGCTTTTAGAGCCAGCCATTAAAACCTTCTCTGACCTGCTGCTCTGAAAATGGGATGAAAACCCTCCTCACTCCATTCCTTTCTCCTCAAGGGAATGTAAGGAAAGAAGGAAAGGAGGGAGGGAGAAGGTGGTGAAGAGAGGGCAAGGAACTCACAACTCCCTCTACGCAATCTGTACCCCTTGTGCTAAGCTAGTCAAGGGTTCCCTGTGTTTTGAGCAGACTGAACCCTGAACCCAAGAAGCAGATGTGGGAAGCACAATTTATAGCTGATGGGTCAGATGAAATAACCCAGGGTGGATCTCACTCAGCCTCTGGTGGACAGAAGCAGCTCAGTGAGCTGGAGTCCCACGGACGTCCAGGGTTGCAGTGTGGACTGCGTGTTAAGGGCATGAGAACAGGGGAAATCTGGCAGCTTAGTTGGCTTTCCTGGCTCTCAGGGCTCTGATGACAGAGCTGGAGGAAGGGGTCCTGTCTTCTGCTTCCCTTCCATGTGGGGATCCCTCCACATCAGTGAAGTGCCATGGTAGAAGCAAACCCAGGCCCTCCCCAGACACCAAACCTGCTACACCTTGTTCTTGAGCTTCCCAGACTTCAAATGATGAGAAACTGATTTCTGCAAGATGTAGTCCAGTGGTTGATCATTTGCCTGATATGCATGAGGCCCTAGGTTCCACCCACAGACAGACAGACAGACAGACAGACAGACAGACAGACAGGGAAAATCTTTATAAAACTTTATAAGCTGAGCCAGGCAAGCTGGCACACGCCTGTAATCCCAACTACTCAGAAGGCTGAGATCTGAGGACTGAAGTCCAAGGCCAGCCCGAGCCTCTTATCTCCAATTAATTACTGAAAAATGGGAAGTGGGGCTGGCTCAAGGGGTAGGGTGGTAGCCTTGGGCTGAAGAGCTCACGGACAGCACCCAGGCCCAGATTTCAAGCCCCATGACCCACAAAACAAACAAACAAAACCCCCAAAACAAAAACAAAACTTTGTAAGCTGTCCAGTCTTAGGTGTTTTGCTATCAGTCACAATGGACTAACACTTAACATTTTGAGTTAATTACATGTCTATTTTTTAAACTTGTGTTAAATATACATAACACTGAAGTTATTATTTTGCCCACTTTTCCACATACAATTCCTCTTAGCACATTCGCAGTGCTGTGCAGCCACCAGCACCAGAACTTTCCTTCTTCAGAACTTTCTCATCTTTCCACACTGACTCTCAGTCCCCATTGAACAGTTACCTCCTGTCCTAACTCCTGGAACCCTCCTTTAATTTCTGTCTCTATGGACTTGCTGTACCAGGATCTGTATCTGGATCAGGAGGGGCTGAGATCTTATGCTATGGTAACATACCACATCTACCCTTTGGGCCTGGCATCCTCCATCTCACTCCCAGATTTACTACTGGAGAGCCTGCTCCAACGTATGGACTGAGCCATTCCTAGAACAGAAGCTTATTTCTCCCAGGTTTTGTTTTGTTTTGGTTTTGGTTTTGTTTTTTTGTGGGTCATGGGGCTTGAACTTGGCCTGGGTGCTGTCCCTTGAGCTATTTAGCTCAAGGCTACCGCCCTACCCTTGAGCCAAGCTCCACTTCCCATTTTGTAGAGGTTAATTGGAGATAAGAGTCTCAGGTCCTTTTGTGCCTGGACTGGCTTTGAACCTTGATCCTCAGGTCTCAGCCTCCTCTCAGTAGCTAGGATTACAGGCGTGAGCCACCGTAAGCCCTTGAGATTCTTATCTCCGATTGGCCACTAAAAAGATGGAAGTCGAGCTGTGGCTCAAGTGGTAGCACGCTAGCCTTGAGCAAAGAAGCTCAGAGGCAGCTCTCAGACCCTGGATTCAAACTCCTGGACCAGCCCGCATGCATGCATACACACAGGCACACACACATGGAATTTTTATCGCGAGAGGACCATCTCTCTTCTGCATGCACATTAAGTATATGAGAGCACCACGCTGCCTCCTGCAAATGGAACGCCTGCCTCTTGGCTTTACCTTACATCTGGGAAGACATAAATCCTACTTAGAACTGAGCCTCAAGAGATTCATAGAGCATGGAGAAGTCAGAGATAAACAAGCCTGCTCTGGCCTTGGACACGTAAGCTGGATTTTCTTTAGTAATCCAGGCCCTTCATGGAAAAAACCACAAGCAAGAAAATCTTACAACACTACAGCACAATGCTCCCCACACACACACACACGTGCACCCCCCAGACATACACAACACACACACACACACACACACACACACACACACACACACACACACACACACGCACACATCCCAGCAGCACAAGTCTGGCAGTCGAGGCAGCTGACAGCCACAACTTGGGCAGGATTTCAGCTGCTCGCTTTCCCTTCCCAGGCGCTGCCAATAAGGCTTGGTTTTGATCCACAAACATTCCTGATTTTGACTCAAGCCCAGTAGAGCTCAGCTAATACCCATCAGCCTTCAGACAGAATCTTTTATTCCCTCATAAACCTAGGGGAACAAAGGAGATGACTTCGTAGGGGATTTAGGAGTGGGACTACCTAACACAATGACTTCTGTTTGCTCATGCATGGTTCATCAGGCATCAGCTGAGATTTTGGAACCAGAATCAGAAATTGACAGTGAAAGAAAAATAACAATAACCCTCCCTATGGGGCCGCAGGTGCGGTGGCCACCAGGTAGGTGTGTTCTGCTTCCAGGGAATGTTCCAGTTGCCCCCATTCCTTACCCCTGAATCCCACTCTTTGGCGGGACATGTGGCTTTTCTGGAGAGATGGAACATGCTCTCCTGGCCTGACTGCAAGCCTAGCCTTGAGGTTTGGGTCAAAAGTTGAAAATGGAGTGATGGATTAGGAGCTTGAGGATGCCTGTGGCAGGCTGGACGCACCCCACCATAACCAGTGACCCAAGGAGGGTGAAAGACCCAATGTGTGGGGTAACGCCCTGCCAGCCACCCAGCCCCTGCGTCCAGGAGGATGGGGGGGGGGGGTGTGCTCTGTCACACCAGGGCAAGGACGTGGGGATGGAGCTGGCTGGCCATGCCCCCACTCGGCTGTCCAGTAGCTGGGCAGTGTGGAGCCTCTCCTTTGGGATTGCTCGTTTGGGGACAGTGCCATCTTTCTGGTGTTCTAGCGTTTGCCTCCTTCCCATTGGGTGGGTCTGACTTCTGAAACAGCACTGACGCCGTTCTGACACAGCAGCCTCTCAGCTCCTTCAGTCTCACATCTCCCTCCTCAGGACCCCACAGAGGCCCAGCTTAAGTGGGAAACCCGGTGCTGTCACAGAGGGGAACGGCCGGGCAGGAGATAGGCTCATGGCAGAGAAGCTTTACTGGCAGAGTCGTGGAACATACTGCCCAGAGCTCAGAGTCTCTTCCTGACAGCACTGAAGCTGCTGCTCCCTCCCCCCTTCCTTCCTTCCTTCCTTCCAGGCTGTCCAGCAGATGTCCACACATGGCATTCGCAGTGGCAGTTTTCCCACCAGCCAGGTGTCCATCCACGGCTGAGTGGGCAAGCAGAATGGAGCCATGCACACAGTGGAAGGCTACCTGGCCCTGAAAAGGAAGGCTATTATGAGACAGGGCCTGAGGACGTGATGCTGACACAGGAGGACAAAAGCTGTAGGATTCCACTTCTAGGAGCTGCCAGAGTCATCCAGGTCATGGAGATGGAAAGCTAGAAGAGCAGGAAGGGGTGCAGAGCCAGCCAGGGGGTCACTGGGTGCCGGCAGGGTTTTGGTTTGGGAAGCTGGGAGTCTGTGGTGAAGGTCTGCTCCGCGGTGCTGAAGGAGATGTTGAGAAAGGACTGAGGGGTTGTGGAGGAAGTGGTGGGGGTCTTGCATTGTTGGACCCCCTGAGCCCCGTGGCCTCTTGGCGTGGCAATCTCATCTGAGAAAGGACCTCCCACACTGTGGCTCCCACCTTGGGACATCTGGCTTGCTTTTCCTCAAATGAGAGGATGACCAAGGTTGACCCTGGGCAAAGGGCAGGTGGGCAGGGAAGCCCCCGTGGAGGCGGTGCCCATGCTGCCACGGCAGACCTGAGGAGAGCATTGTCCTCAGCTGACCCCAGCCGGAGAAACAGAACCTGAGCAGGTGGGGTTTAACTGACATAGGAACAAAGGGACACTTGACGTCATCTTGGGGGTGGAGCGAGAGGAATAAACCAGCAAAGGCAGTGGGAAAGGTCAGGGGTTGGGCGGAGCTGCCTGGCTCTGTGGGGGCGGGGGGGGGGGGGCGCTGCCCCTCACAAGCCCCCAGGGGGGATACAAGCATCTGCCCTGTAGTCAGTCTGGCCTTGGACACAATATGATGTCCTGGGAGTGGCCACACTGGGCACAGAACCCAGGGAGGCTGCAGGCCAGCAGCCTCAAGGAACTGGACCCTGCCAGCAGCCTTGTGCTTTCCAGTCAGCAGATCTGCTGCTGTGTGCCCTTGAGCAGGTCACTCAGCCTCTCTGATGACAAGGATGACGACCTTCCCCACAAAGAGAGAATGACTGGAGGATGCACACCTGCCAGTGTCTGTGAAGGCCAAGGTGACAGATCATACTGTGGTGGGCTTGGGGCAAGTGCTCTGCTGGAATCTGTGGCTGCTAAGGCAGAGTGGTCCCCAGGCTTGCAGAGTAGGCCTCCGTGTCCTTTTCCCCTGGGATGACTCCCTTCTAGCAGCCAGGCTCGCATGACGTCATGGGTCACTCCCACTACACCTATGGTTGCTGGCCTGGCTGAGAGGGAGGAGAGGCCTGGCTGTAGGATGCCCTCAGAGGCCAGGGAGGCCCCAGGCCCTGCCCGGAGAGAATCCAGGACCTGCCAGAAGCCTCCAGATTGCCTTTGGGTGACCTGGGCCTCACAAGGGACCCTGGGACAGGGTGTCAGATTCAGAACCCTGGAACAATGTGACAAAGAGCAGCTGTTTGAGTCCCTAGACTTGTGACAGAGCAGAAGATAGGAGTCCTCACTCGGCCTCCATCTTCTCCGGGACTTCCTCCTCCAGCTATCGAACCTGGCTCTCTGTTCTCCTGTTCAATCCCCCTGTATCTGGTCTCTAAAGGGCTTCTGCCCACTTCCTTGGTACAGCACAACCCACACACAGTTTCACCTTGCTGTGGACAGGCTTCTCTCTGGCTCTAAGCAGATGTACCTCAGGGCAGGCTTCTGAGAAGTGGCTGCTGTCCCACAAACTGTCCTCTTCTCAAGGCTCTGATTCTAAGTCCAGCCTCTGAGTCTCAGCCCCACAGGGCTCTGGCGGCTGAATTTCAGGAAGGAGCCATCAGCTCTATTTGTCTCCTTGTGTATCCAGAACTCACAGTGTTTGCTACGCACACAGAAGCTCAGCTCCGGGCTATAATTTGCTCTCCAGGGGAGACACTGAGTTCAGTGCCCTCTCTTGTTGTACAACTAAATTTGGAGCCTAGCAGAGGCCAGGGACTGGTGGGGGGGAATGGGGGGTCGGGGGACTGGACCTCGTGGAGAGGAAATCAGACTGGGAAATAACCCAGGATCAACTTCGGCTCCTGCCCCCATGTGCTGGGCTACTGGCACAGTTCCTCCCTGTCAGTGGCCTCCAGGTAGACTCTGCAGAGATCTGCTGCCAGGCTGTCAGATGAGGAAGCAGAAGTGGAGGTCCATCGTGGTGGGCCAGATGTCCTGCTTAGCTGTCACTCTCTGAGCCTCCCATTGAGGCTTCTCCCATGGAGAAACCCACTGCTGCTTGGGTTTGCTCTTCAGCTGCTTCCGAGTCAAATAGTCCTCATACTGTTTGGAGAAAGATACCGATCCTGATTTTTATTTTTATTTTTTTAGGGAAATAATGAGCTACCACCATGTCCTACAGGATCCAAGCAACTTCTAGATTGACTGCTTTTTTTTTTTTTGGTCAGTCATGGAGCTTGAACTCTGGGCCTGGGCACTGTTCCTGAGCTTTTGTACTCAAGGTTAGCACTCTACCACTTAAGCCACCATGCCATTTCTGGTTTCCTAGTGGTTAATTGGAGGTAAGATTTCTCACAGCCAGAGCCAGGATTGTAGCCTAGTGGTAGTGTGCTCTCCTACATCAATTCTTTGGTACCACATACACAGAAAAAGCCAGAAGTGGTACTGTGGCTCAAGTGGCAGAGTGCTAGCCTTGAGCAAAAAATGTCCAAGGACAGTGCTCAGGCCCTAAGTTCAGTCCCTAGGACTGGCAAAAACTAAAACAAAATAATAATTTAAAAAAGAGATTTGTCATAGAGTTTCTTGCCTGGGCACAGAACAACCTGAGACTTTTATCTCCAATTAACCTCTAGAAAATGGGAAGTGGTGTTGTGACTCAAGGGGTAGTGTGGTAGCCTTGAGCTGATGAGTTCAGGGACAGTTCCCAGGCCCAGAGTTCAAGCCCCATGACTGACATAATAATAATAATAATAATAATAATAATAATAATAATAATAATAAAGATCAACAAAGACCAGAAAGACAAGAATGACCCCGGCACCAGTGGCTCACACTTGTAATCCTAGCTACTCAGGAGGCTGAGATCTGAGGATCATGGTTCAAAACCAGTCAGAGCAAGAAAGTTCTTGTGATTCATCTCCGATAAAATATTCAGAAAAAGTCAGAGTGGTACCATGGCTCAAGTGGTAGGGTGCTTGCCTTGAGCTCAAACAGGCTCAGAGGCAGTGCCCAGACACAAAGGACCAGAACAACAAAAAAAAAAAAGACAAGAATGCTGAGGCATTGATCACCAGGTATGAGCTGTCTTTCAACATTTCTGAACCAAGAGGTTGATATTCGGAGAGCTATTTGAAATGGATGAAGGTTTGCTGGATTGTGAGAAGGGAACAGGGAGAGAATGACCAGTGACCTAGACTGTGACCCAACTGACTCACTGAGTAAAGAAAATGCTAGACAGTAATTTGGAATCCAGGCCAAGTCACTTGGTAACACCTGGAGCAGGCCATGGGGTCTCTGTCCCCCTTTCAGCTTTCCTTCTGTACCTCTCTTCTCCTTTGGATAGAAGGTGGCAAGGCTGGGGCCAAGCAGGCACAGAGGAAGGAGCAGGAATCCGGGCTCACTGGCTTTCTGTCCTCTTCCTCCTCCCCACTGTGCGCATATGCAGCCAAATATGCCAGGGAGGAGGCTTCTGCCTCCCGTGCCTGCACAGGGCACAGAGCCAGCCCTGGGCCCGGGGTGGGTCTAGACCAGACCAAGATGAGATGCAACTATCGTAGCAAGTCCAGGCTTGTCCTCAGGGCTCACTGGGGGCAGAAACCAGAGAACACGGTGGCAGTTTTTATGCAAGACAGCTCTAGGAAAAGGGCATAGCATTTACTTCAGCAAATCTGAGGCCAGGGATTGGCAAACTGCCCAAAGTGGGTAAATATCAAGGGTTAAAAAACAGGTACCCATGCCATCAACCCTGAGGCTGAGTTGCATACATCACCCTTTAGAAAGGCCAGGAGCCAGGGGCACGAAGGACCAGCAGTGTTCACATTCCTAGCAGCATAGTCTCACACTTGGGGAATGCAATGACACAGCTCTATTTTAACCTCATACAGTTCCCAGGAGCTGGACCCAAAGTGATCTCTAATTATTACAGAAATCTCTGATTTCTAGGCCCATGTCCAAATCCCTTATTGTAGCCATTCATCAGAGGCTGCCAGAGCTGGGGGCCCAGGAATAGGCCAGCGGAGAAATTCGGCCTGTAGAAGAGGCCCTAGAGGCCCTGCTCCCTGCTTTTTGGAGGACAGGAGGAGGAAGAGGCTTTCTCGGAGCTCCACACGTTTGACGTCAGTGAAGCAGAGAAGCTGTGCAAATATGGGGATTCCAGGTGGACTTCTGGCTTCTTAGAGCTGTCCCCAAAAGCCATTCATTTGGGAAAAAGCTTTGGCCTCCCCTAGCCATTCAGAAGTGGGGCAGGAGAAGACGCATGGCTAATAGAAACATATGCACATAAAGAAACATACAACATCCTTAGCCATAAAGGATATGCAAACCAAAACCACAGTTTCCATCTTACCCCAGTCAGAAAGTCAATCATCAAGAAAACAAATGCTGGCAAAAATTCAGGAGAAAGGAAGGCTTTCACATGGTTGGTGGGAAGGTAAACCAAAGTACCCACTATGGAAATCAGCATGGAGGTTCCTCACCAATGTGAAAAGTAGACCCACCTTCTGACACGGCCATACCACCCGCATGGAACTATATCCATCTGAGGGAATCTACGTCAATAAACCAGAAAGACATTTGTATACTTGTGTTTATTGCGGCTTTGTTCACAACAGACAAATAGAGGAAGGGCCACAGTACCCGACAAACAACGAATGGATAAAATATGATACAGCCATACTCAGCTATAAAGAAAAAATGAAATGTAATTTTTCAGGAGGGTGGATGGAGCTAGATATTATGATGAGTGAGATAAGTCCAGCGTAAAGAGCCAATGATTGCTATGGTTTCACTTGTTTACAGAATCTAGACTTTAAAGACACCTATAGGGCTGGGAGTGTGGCTTAGTGGTAGAGTGCTTGCCTAGCATGCATGAAGACCTGGGTTCCATTCCTCAGTACCACATACACAGAAAAAGCCAGAAGTGGTGCTGTGGCCCAAGTAGTAGAGTCCTAGTCTTGAGCAAAAGAAGCTCAGGGACAGTGCCCAGGCCCTGAGTTCAAATCCCAGGACTGGCAAAAGAAAAAAAAAAGCGCATGCTAGTAGTTCAAAGGGGCTTTCCTGTGGAATCTCACACACATATACGCCGTACTTTAGTTAGATTCTGCATGCATTTACATATACGTCTATCTGTAGGTCTAGCCATCTCATGTGAGAGACAATATGTGACCTTTGTCCTTTGAACCTAGCTTATCTTGCTCACTATGACTGTCTCCAGGTCAATCCATTTCTCTGCATCATTTTGTTCTTCATTCTATTGGAATCATCTTCCATGGTGTATATACATTTTCAGGATCCATGCATCAGTTGTAGGCCACCCGGGGCCCTTTGTGCAATGAACATGGATGTGCAGGTGTCTTCATTATCTCCACATGTACATTCCTCTGGAGACATCTTCAGGAGTGGCAACTCTGCATCCTAAGGCCTAGCTCTATTTTTACGTTTTTGAGGAACCTTCACGCTGGTTTCCAGAGTGGCTGCACTCACCTACATTCTCACCAACAACATATGAGAATTCCTTATCTCTTCCTCCTCTGAAGCCCCTCCTCTTTCCAGCTAGTACTTGTTGTTGCTTGTGTTCTTGATGATAGTCTTTCTGATTAGACTGAGCTGGAATCTAAATACTGGTTTTTGTTTGTTGGGTGTGTGTGTGGGTGTGGATATATGTGTGGGTATGTGTGGGTGTGAATGTGTGTGAGTGTGTGTGGATGTGGATATGTGTGCACCACTTCTGGTTTTCTGATGGTTAATTGGGGATAAGAGTCTCACAGACTTTAATGCCTGGGCTGGCTTTGAACTGGGGTCCTCAGATCTCAGCCTCCTGAATAGCTAGGATTACAGGTGTGAGTTACCATGCCTGGCTCAGTCCTGGGTTTTGAACTTAGGGCCTGGGCACTGTCGTTGGGCTTTGTCAAGGCTAGCACTCTATCACTTGAGCCACTGCACCACTTCCGGCTTTTTCCTGTGTATGTGGTACGGAGGAATTGAACACAGGTCTTCATGCATGCTAGGTGAGTGCTCTACCCTGGGCCACGCTCTTGGCCTTTAATAGTGATTTTGGACATAGAACCTCAAGGATTTTTCTGCCTCAGCAAGCCTTCAATGCTAGTCTTCCCAATTCCAGCCTCCTACATGAATTGCCAGGACGGCAGGCATGAGCCTAGGCATGGCATCTAACTCAATTCTGGCTATTTATCCTTGACAAATGTATAGCTGGCCAAGATCTTCTCCCCTTTCCATAGCTGTCTTTTCAACCTAGCGATTGCATCCTCTGCTAGATAGAAGCTGTTTAACTTGATGCAATCCCATTTGTCAATTTTCACCATTTGCTGAGCAATTGGAGTTCTAGTCAGAAAGTCCCTCTGCCTATACCAATAAGTTCTAGTGAGTTTATTCTGCTGCTTCCTGCAGTACGTTCAAAGTCTCCTCACGAACTTTTTATCTACTTTGAATTAACGGCAGGCCCAGGTGGGAGACAGGGGTGTAGTGTCAGTCTTCTGCATATGGAGATCCGGTTTTTCCAGCACCATTTGCTAAAGAGCCAATCTTTTTCTCCAGCGTTGATTTCAGGATTCTTTGTCAAAAACAGAGGTGAGGGTGGTTCATGATGGAAGGAATGAGGCCGCCGGGTAAGTTACATGTTACGTCCCTGGATGCCCCTGTCACAGGGATGCTCTTCCTACAACTAGTGCATGCTAATTAAAGAATCTTATCTTTTTTTGGCCAGTCCTGGGGCTTGAGCTCAGGGCCTGAGCACTGTCCTTGGACTTTCTCAAGGCTAGAGCTCTACCACTTGAGCCTCGGCACCACTTTTGGCTTTTTTCTATGTATGTGGTACCAAGGATTTGAACCTGGGTCTTGGTGCATGCTAGGCAAACACTCTACCACTAGGCCACACTCTAAGAAGAAAAGGAACAATGGAAGTCACATGGCTGAGGATGTTACGGTGCTGAGTGGTGCCAGGATGCCCAGTGTTCTGCAGTTTGGGAGCAGCATGTAGCACCACAACTGAGATTCCGAGTTCCCTTGACCCGCTGTCAGGACAAGCACCAGCCCACACATTTCCACAGAGGTTTTGGGTTTGTTGGTTTTGACACAATGAGTGTTAAATCAGCAGTTGTTATGAAGGGCAGACCCCACAAGAGTGGGCTCCATCTAATCAGCAGAAGGTAAGGGTTCCCAGGGAAAAAGAAGGGAGCTGGCAGCTTTTGGTCTCCCTGGGGATTGCAGGGCGCCAGCTCCCAGGTCTAGATCAGCTGAGCCAATTCTTTAAGATTCATCTTTGGGGTGGGTCCTTGTGGCTCTCATCTACAATTTCAGTGATTCAGGAGACAGAGATCCATCCAGGATCAAAGTTTGAAGCCAGCCCAGGCAAGCAAGTCCACGAGATCCTTATCTCCAATTAACCAACCAAAAGTCAGAAGTGCAGCTTGGCTTCACGGTAGAGCATCAGCCTTGAGTGAAAAATCTAAAGGACAATGTCAAGCAAAGTTCAAGTCCCAGTACACACACACACACACACACACACCCCTCTATACACATACCCCCTATTGGTTCTGCTTCTAAACTTTGTAGGGCCGCCACCCCTTCTCACATGCCACTAGCACCTTCCAGAACACCATGGAGTAGACCGGGCACAGCCCACCCAGGTCTGTCTTTCTGTACCTTAAACCAATGACCAGGACAGAAGTCCACCTGGCCTTAAGATCCTGTGCTTTGACATGACGTCAGCTGTGTGAGGCAGCAGGCAAGAACAGGCCTGCTGGCTGCTCCACCTGCCCCCTGCCTGGGCCTCCAGAACACCAATCCCCCCACCCCCTGCTGAGAACAACTACAACCCCCATCCTGGTCCCTCAGGTGGGTGGAGGCTCAGGTCTCCTGCTGAGCAGTTATCTGGATTCTCCATGGCAACAGCAAAATCTCCACACTGAGAGGGTCCCCAGGTGGGTTCTGACCTGCATTTCCTGTCAAACTGTTCTGGAGGCTGTGTGTTCTGAAACCTCAGAGCTGACCTTGCTTGGACAGGCTGGTGCGGAAGAGCAGGGAAGAGGGAAGGCAGCTATGGCTCAAGGTGTTTGTGACTCTTTCCCCACATGGCAGGCAATGAAGCCGGCTGCGTGCTGTCTGCCTTCGGCAAGCCTGGGTCAGGAGCCCCGGGGAAAGCTCTGCAGATTGGCCTGGGTGCACATGGCTCTTTCTCCAGGAGCCTCAATGCCAGAGTAAGTTAATGTTTTTAATTAAATAATGTGTATCGGATTTTTTTCCGTTGTAAAAACCCAATATACGCACTTATTCCTGCTTCAGAAATTGATCCGGCTGAGATCCCAAAATGATGCCAAGGAAACAAGGGATTTACCTTCAGCTCACTTTCTTATTACAGAATCTCTCTCTCTTTCTCCATATATATATCTTTTTTTTGACTGGGGAGGACGGTACTAGGGAGCTAGGTTTGAACTCACTGTGGCATGCTTGCTAGGCAGGTATGCTCCACGGCTGGATCCTTGTTTTTCACTGGTTATTTTTCAGGATAGGGTCTCTCTTCCACGCCAGGTACAAGCCTGAGCTTCCATTGCTTATTTTAAGCTTCCTGTGGTGGGGTTGAAGTCACAGTGACTTTCTGCCCCAGCTGGCCTGGCACTCTGGTCCTCACCAGCCCTTGGGACGCGACAGACACAGGCGTGAGGAGGGTTCCGGTAAACTGGTTTTTGGCCAGACTCACCTCAGACTATACTGCCCTCATCTTTGCTGATCAAATAGCTAGGATTACAGGTATGAATCCCACCACCTGGACTTTTGAGACAGGCCCTTGCTTCTCGCGCAGGCATGCTCCTGGGTAACAAGCTGCCTGGTTTGCACCGCCCATTGCATCTAGAATCACCGCCGTCGTGCAGCACTGTGTCGGCTTTTCTCTTGAGATACACTCTCACCAACTTTTTCCTACGCTGGTCTCAAACATCAGTCCTCCTAATCTTTTCCTTCCCAGTAGATTATAGACATATAACACCACACAGGCTTTTTTTTTTTTTTTTGGGAGGGGGGTCAGGCAAGGGGCTTGAACTCTGGGCCAGGACTTGAGCTCTTCAGCTCAAGCTACCACCCTACCCCTGGAGCCACAGCACCACTTCCCATTTTCTAGTGGTTAATTGGAGATAAGAATCTCAGGTTCTTTAGTGCCTGGGCTGGCTTTGAACCTGGACCCTCAGATCTCAGCCTCCTGAGTAGCCAGGATGACAGGGATGAACCACTGTGCCCAGCTTGGCTTGGGTATTTTTTTTTTTTTTTGCCAGTCCTGGGCTTGAGCTCAGGGCCTGAGCACTGTCCTTGGACTTTCTCAAGGCTAGAGCTCTACCACTTGAGCCTCAGCACCACTTCCGGCTTTTTCCTGTATATCTGGTACCAAGGAATCGAACCCGGGTCTTCGTGCATGCTAGGCAAGCACTTTAACCACTAGGCCAAACTCCCGGCCCCTGGCTTGGGTATTTTTAAATGAAGAGCTCAGTAGAGAAGAGACACGGAGGGGGGTGATGGCATCAAGACTCCAGGTGATGGGTGTTTGAGGAAAATGAAAGACTTCTGAGGAGCCCCTCCCCCAGAAGGAACCTCGCCCACTCCCAACCTGGAGTGCTGCCCTCACTTGAGGGTACCAGGCAGGATCTCCACTCCTCACCTACATCCCAGCCCTACACAGTCCCTTTGAAACCCAGCGTTTCCTTTTAGCTCTTCTTTCACATGTGTCAGTACTGGGGCTTGAACTCAGGGCCTGGGCTCTGTCCTTTAGCTCCTCTTGCTCAAGGCTGATGTTGTACCACTTGAGCCACACCTCAACTTATGACTTTTTGTCAGTTAATTGGAGATAAGAGTTTCAGAGATTTATCTGGGCTTGGTGGCTCACGCCTGTCATCCTAGCTACTCAGGAGGCTGAGATCTGAGGATCAAGGTTCAAAGCCAGCCCGAACACAAAAGGACCTGAAACGCTTATCTTCAATTGACCTCTAGAAAAGTGGGAAGTGGGGCTTGGCTCCAGGGGTAGGGCAGCAGCCTTGAGCTGAAGAGCTTAGGGACAGTGCCCAGGCCCAGAGTTCAAGCACCATGACCTACCAAAAAAAAAAAGTTTCATAGATTTTCTTGTCCACACTGGCTTCAATCCTGATCCTCAGGTCTCAGCCAACTGTGTAGCTAGCTAGGATTGCAGGCCTGAGCCATCACAGCCCAGCCTGCCTTTGCATTCTTCTTAAGTACAATGAAGCGGGCGAGCGGGCGGGCGTGTGTGTGTGTGCGTGTGCGCGTGTGTGCGTGTGCATGAATCCATCAGCTGACCTGGCCATGCAGAAAACGTAGATGGCACACAATGTGTTTCTACACCTGCACAGAGGGGTACCTCTAGGTGCGCCATTTTATAAACAAGGGACCTGGGGCAATGGAAGGATAAAAATTTTGTTCAAGAACACATAAGAAGAAACTTGCTGGGCAAGTTTCTAAACCTAGGCATTGGATGGCTGAGGGCATGTTCGAAACCACTTTGCTTAATGGTTTTCAGTGGTTCTGGGCTAAGTGGATGGGCAAATGTAGGTGACGTCCTGTGGGAAACTTGACGCAGATCACGGTGTGGCTCAGAGGCTCCCTTCTATCTGGTTCTGGTCTAATTGTTCACAGGCCTCTGCCCCACACCCCGTCCCCATACGGTGTACCTGGGATTTTTCTTTTTCTGAATACAGCTGCATTTAGCCAGCCCACAGCTTAATAAAGACGTGGTGTCATGAGAAACCCACAAGAGGCGAAATATCTGCTGAGCCCTGAGTGAATCAGACAAGGGAAAGGTTAGGAGCCAGGGGGAGCTAAAAGCCCCTAAAAGTTTAAAGAGATCCTGACAAATGGGTGATTGGCTCCCACTGAGATTAGTTTTAATCAATTATTAAGCAATAGTTTAATATTTTAAGAGCTTGCTCAATCACGTAGCAATGAAAACATTTCATATCTTTTTCTTATCCAAAATGAAAACCTAAAACAATTACATGTATACATATATATGCGTGTGTGTGTATACATGCATCCTTTCAGGTGAATAACTAGATGTCATCATTTTTTTTTCTTTTTCGTTGGTTGTGGGACTTGAACTCTGGGCCCGGGCGTTGTCCTGAGCTCTGTAGCTCAAGGTTGGCGCTCTATCACTTGAGCCACAGAGCCACTTCTGGCTTTCTGGTAGTTAATTGGAGGTAAAAGTCTCATGGACTTTTGTGCCTGGGCTGGTTTTGAACCACAATCCTCAGATCTCAGCCTCCTGAGTAGCGAGGATGACAGGCCTGAGCCACCAAGCCTGGCCCCTAGATGTCGTTCTTATCTTTTACCATCTCTTGCATTCTCCTGCCAAGCCTGGCCTGCCAGTGCTCCAGTGGACATTTACCATAGGAATCTGACAGGCCAGCGCCACCTTTGTTCAGCAGACAGCAGGACTCTTCACAACGCCCTAGGCTGCTCTTGGCTTCATGACAGTTCGTCCTCCCAGTGTCTGGAAGTGACCGCGAAGGTGACGGCGGGCACCTCCTCCCGCCCTCCCCCACTGTCCACCCTCCACGAATATGGGACCATCCTTCTCCTTCTCCGCTCCCAGGACTGAGTGTGGTGAGCCACTAGACAGCAAAATGTGGAAGCACACCACCACCAACAGGAGTAACTCTGAGTAAGAAAGGTGACTGAGATACCATGGTATTCTGTGATTCAGTCGCCCTTTGGAGACTTTGGAGAGACTACAGAATGCCTTTCCTCATCTGTGCATCCACCCAGCCACCCACCTAGCCAGCTACCCACCTCCTATCCATC
The DNA here is from genome assembly GCF_031878675.1 of Megascapheus bottae. Classification (NCBI taxonomy): domain Eukaryota; kingdom Metazoa; phylum Chordata; class Mammalia; order Rodentia; family Geomyidae; genus Megascapheus; species Megascapheus bottae. The sequence goes on along the minus strand of NC_143525.1, from coordinate 50,068,316 downwards.
CATCCACCTACCCATCCATCCACCCATCCATCCACCTACCCACCCATCTAGCCAGCTACCCATCTCCCATCCATCCATCCACCTACCCGCCCATCCACCCGCCCATCCACCCATCCATCCACCCATCCACCCACCCACCCACCCATCCATCCATCCATCCAGCCAGCCTCTCATCCACATAGCGGTGCATCCACCCAGCCACCCACCTAGCCAGATACCTACCTCCCATCCATCCACCACCCATCCACCCACCCATCCACCCACCCATCCACCCACCCACCCACCCACCCATCCAGCCAGCCAGCCAGCCAGCCAGCCATCCCACCAACCACATCCACCCAGCCAGCCATCTGGCTAGCTATACATTTATCGACCACCCACCCATCTTCCCACACTCTAAGCCAGCGATTCTAGGAGCTCACTCTGGAGAATAGACTAACCCGGAACCCCGTTTACCATTGAAACTACGGGGTATGAAAGCTAAATGCCCTCTAGGACACTGAAGGAGACAGCAGCTCTCACTCTGGGCAGGAGTCTCTCACACAGACAGGCCTCAGGGTTTAGACTAAGGAGAAAAGCCCGTGTGTTCAGCAGGCAAGCCAGAGGGGATGTGAAGCTATGGCTGCAGGCAGAGGCCAACCAAAGAGTGCGCCCCTCCCTGAGCAACTCTGCCCTGACCAGCACACTCTGACCTCCAGTATCTCCTTTCCAGATCGTCACAAAAAGGACACTCCAAGCTTTTCTTTGGAGCCCAGAATGGGAGGTAACTCTGGAGTGGTCTGGATGCTGGGCCCCAGCCTTTCCTGCCTGACTATCTTTGGGGACTCCAGGCCTTCAAAGTCTCTCTGCCCATTCTTCAGTTCACTTGCTCTATCTAGATCATATCAGGGCCAAATAAACAAAGGCCTTCAGGATTGTTCTGTGCTTGCAAAGTTTTCTGAAATGGACCAGCACTTTCAACCCGGCTGCCTCTGCTTCCCCGCCGAGGTTTTCTGTCTGCTCTGCGCAGTCACGGGCCCATAGCTTCCCTCACCACCTGAGTCTCACCACCCAGCAGTAACGTAAGAATCTGCTTTTGGCTCTTCTGAACACCAAGCCTCACTAGCCAAGGGCACTGTTTCATTGATCCGCTTCCACAAAATTCACAGGTGACTAATGTGCCCAAGAATTCCAAGCTGCTCCTGGCTCCACGCACCCTGGGTGGAACTGCCCGGCAGCTGACGTCACTGCTGAGTGGGTGGACTCCAGGCAGAACTGGGGCCCAAGGAACACACCGGCCCAGCTCGCCCTGAGCCTTTCCTATGATCCTTGCGTTCGATAGCAGAGTTTGCCTTAGCTCTCCAGTCAGGGGATCCTGTATACCCCAAAGACAGTAAATGAAATATTTATTAAAAAGAGTATCTACTTTTAACTAGGGATGACTTCAGTTCTATTATTCATGCCCTCCTTGGAAGGCAAGCTTCATGCTTGTCTTCTTGCAGGGGATAGGAAACACAGCACAGCTGAATCTGAAATTGGAGACCAGGGCTGGGGGGGGAGGGGTGCCAGGCCAGGGCCAGGGTGGAGGAGGGCAGGGTGATGTCACGTGCCTTACCTCAGCCAACATTCCCAGGTCAGGTCAACCTTTGGCTTTTTTGTTTTTTCCAGTCCTGGGCTTGAACTCAGGGCCTGAGCACTGTCCTTGGCCCTTCTCAAGGCTAGAGCTCTACCACTTGAGCCACAGCACGGCTTTATGGCTTTTTCTGTGTATGTGGTACCGAGGAATTGAACCGGGGCTTCACGCATGCTAGGCAAGCACTCTACCACTAGGCCAACCTTCTGACCAATCTTTGGCTTCTTTTTTTTTTTTTCTGCCAGTCCTGTCCTTGGGTTTTTTTCAAGGCTAGAGCTCTGCCACTTGAGCCACAGCACCACTTCTGGCTTTTTTTTTTTTTTCTATGTATGTGGTACCAAGGAATTGAACCCAGGTCTTTGTGTATGCTAGGCAAGCACTCTACCACTAGGCCAAACTCCCAGCCCCAACCTTTTTGGCTTCTTTAAAAACATCATCATCACTCCCTCCCTTCTGGAGAGAAAGGCTTGGCTCACACAGGAATGATCTAAACATGGTTCCTTCCCGCCAGTGGAGCCCTGGACAAGCCATGGCTATTAAAGGAGTCCTCTGCTCGCTGGCAGGCCCCTGCTGGCACAGTCCTGAAGAACAAGCTAGCGGGTCTGTCAGAATCTAAACGAGAGCAGGCTTAGCGGGGGGGGGGGGGGGGGGGGACACAACAAGTGACCAGTGTGACCGGTGAAGGCATACAGGGTAGAGCCCTGCTGAGGGACAGGCCAGACACCTTCCCTGTAACCGAAAAGCCTGACAGCATGGAGTCCTCACTCGGGACCACCAATGTCCCAGGGTGACTAACAGCATGGAGAAGCTTGGCGTCTCTGCCTCCACGGTGTCTGTGTCCCCTCCTTTACTCCCAGCCTCTCCCGCAGTCACCTGGTCCAGTTGTCCCTGGGCAGCTGTCTTACCCTGGAGCAGCCGAGTAGGGACACCGTTTGCCCCTGAGAAGCCCACGCTGGCATGATGCCCACCCCCTCCTCCGACTTCTCTCTGCTGGCCTGCCCTTGCCGGGTAGAACTGGAGCAGACAGTGAGGAGGCCTGAAGGAAGAAGATGGACAGCAGGGCAGGGCAGGCAGGTCCTGGAACATGTAGGTTCACACTAGAGGCCATGGAAAGTCCAATTAGACGCACTGCCACCATCCTCAGGCCTCAGGGAAAGTGGTCAGGTCAGAAGAGCCCTGGTCTAGCCTGCTGTGCTCACCCAGGGCTGCAAGGGTGTCGGGGTCCTTCGTCCCGGTCCCTCTCCACTAGTAGGAGGGATGGGGAAAAACACGTCCTGACTAAGACCAGCCGGGATAGGAGAGACCCGCTGTCCTCCCGCACTCAGCCTTCTTACCCCGGGGCAGGAACAGAGACGCCACGCAGCTTCATCAAGGCAGGAAAATCTCTCTCTCCAATAAACCCCCTCCCGAGGCAGTCCCTCCAGCTAATATCCCCTCACTCTAGGTCCCAGCAGAGAGGGATAAACAACAACACATTTGTAACCAATGCTAATCAAGTCTTGCGCCCTGCCTCTTGCGCCTTGCCTTGTCTCAGCAGAAAGTTATTAAGACATGGCGTGACTCGGCCCCCAACACAAGGGCTCTTGGAGCTCAGATCTTCAGATTGCTGGCCATGGTCTTGGGTGGCCGGGTAGGGGGTGGTTACTCCACGTGGGCAGCAGAAGGGGAAGGGAGTACAAACACTGCCTGGGAATGGGGAGACACCCATCCTGTTCTGGGGCCCCTCTGGGCCGGCCGGCCTCCAGTCCTGCACCTTCCTGCACTGCTACAAAGGAACCCAGAGCTGCAGGAGTGCCAGCTCCCAGCCTCGCAGAGAGACCGAGTCCTGGGATGGCTCCAGTCCCTCTCCTGCTCTCTCTGTGGCTCTGAGTTTCTTCTCATCAATCCAGACTGGTCCCTGCCTTCTGCTCCCTTTCTCTTCTGCAGCTCCCACAAATCCCACCTGCACCCAGGCCCCGGCTCTCTGCTTCTGCCTGACCTCCAGAGCACACGCTCTGTGTCCATGCCAGGCTGGGGTGGGGGGGTCGGGGGCTGGCAGTGACAGGCACCTCTCCGCTGGTGTCTGTGGGCATTCCAGAGCTGGCCTGCCCTCTCCTCTCTGGCCCACAGCTGCAGGCAGTCTTCCATGGAGAGGCACCTGATTAAAAATCCAGGGTTCCATGTTTTTCTTCCCCCTTCCATCTTGGCTTCAAGAGAGGGTGGCCAGGATGGAGACCACGTCAAGTCTCCTGTTGACCGGGTGACTTTGTGCATTTCTGGTTCTCTGTGGAGCACCCCATGGCTATCCACTTGGAAAACAAGCCATGCCAGGATGGACCACAGCTCAAGAGGAGGACTCCGGAGCCACAGCTGGAGCCCAGTTCTGTGGAGCCAGCCTCCAGGAGGCTGGAGGAGGGGCTGGGCAGCTGTACAGCCTCGCCTGTGATGAGGGGAGCTGAGAATCTACGTGCACACCACAACACAGCACCAGAGGTGTGCACACATCCTCCGTCTGCGCCCGCCAGCCCTGGGGAGGGCTGGGCTCAGTCCTTACAGAGGCCCTCTGCCATTCAGAGACCCCCGCTGCCAATCCTTGCCAGGCCTCAGAGGTAGGGGGAGCCTGGAGCTGCAGGAGGGGAAGGTTGCTTGGCCTCCCCAACACACTCACACACACTCATACACACACGCTCTCTCACACACATTCTCACACACACACACACACACACACACACACACACTCATACCTCCTGCAGTAACCCAGCCCTGCTGCCCTCCATGGCCGCAGCTCACATCTCACTCATTGCTAATAGCTAAGCTTGTCCTCTACTAGGCCAGGATCCCGAGCCAAAGAGTAAAACCTACCCGGGGCTCATACAGGAAAAGACCTGGTGAGATGGGGGAGGGAGGGGAGGTGCACTCCAGAGGCTGATGCAGGAAGATCTAGAGTTCAAGGCTAGCCCAGGATACTTAGGAAAGAGGAGAGGAGGAGGAGGAGGAGGAGGAAGAGGAAGAAGAGGAAAAAGCAGTAGAAGAGGAGATAATTATTGGAAACCAAAGCCAGTAACCAGGCCCAGTAAGGAGGGGGATGGGGGCTGCCAATCGGGTGAGCAGACCTAGGTAGCAGCACGTATGGGGTCATAACAAAGCCAGGACAGCTTTTGCTTTCCAGTTCCTCTGGCATGTGTGCAAGAGGTCACAAGGGATCTGGCAGCAGAGCAGGAGGAAGAGAGGGATGGAGTGAGTGTTAAGTGTCTGGCCAGAAGTGATTATCATTATGTCATTATTTCCTCTCTGAACTTGAACTCCCTAAGGGCAGGCTGGGGGAGGGCCTGAGCCCCAGGAGCCAGCAGGGCCCTCTGTGGCGGGACCTGGGGGCCTCTAGGTTAGCAGGCCCATCCACCCAGAGGGAGGGCGCTCCTTGCCCCTCTCTGCACCCACCTCTGCCCAGGCCCTTTCTGAGCTCTGAGGGCCAAGCCCACAGCGGGGTCCTGAGGAAGGGGCTGTGTGAATCTCTTGGTTTACAGCCTGGCTGGAGGCACAGGAACTGTAACTAGTAATGGCAGGATTGGCAACTGGCTCATGAAGATGGAGGAGGGGACACCCTTAGAGGAAAACATTGACTCTAGGTGTCCTGAGTGTTAGAGACTAGCTGGGTGGGTGAACACCACAGCCAGTGTCAGAACTGTGAGTCAGAGTCATCTCAGACAGTAATGGCACTCCTCCAGTGTGCCCATCACAGCTCTCCTCTTCCAGGGGACCTGAGAGGAACTGGCACAGTGAAGCTGGGCAGGGAAGGGTAAATTGCATCTGGGGCAGGAGATAATAATCTCATGGCCTTTCCTGCCCAGACTGGCTTTGAACCTCAATCTTCAGATCTCAGTCTGCAGAGTAGCTGGGATTACAGGTGTGAGCCAGTGTGTTCAGCTCAGGTATGTACTTAGTGCAACTAATTACAGTTAATTGATGAAGGGGGCACATTTTTATGCTATGTTTCAATTGTAGATTGTAAAAGGGGATCCAGCTTCCTTCCTTCCTTCCTTCCTCCTGGCTTGGCATTAAAGACCCTGCCCTTCCCTCCTCCCCCCCCCCCCCCCCGCCCCGCACACCCAAATCCCAGGCCTGCTGCTGGCTTATTCCCTCTTTACTACCCTGTAAGTAAGGGGGCTTGAACCCAGGGCCCTGCACTTGCTAGGCAAGCCCTCCACCATGCAAACCATGCCACTCCTTGCCTTTTTCTTTATAGTTTCTTTTTAAAACAGGGTCTCACTAATTTTTGCCATACTCCTACCTCTGCCCCCCCCCACACCGTGTCCCCACTGCTCTCTGAGCATCTGGGAAGGGGGATACAGTAACTGTAACCAGCACTTACTGCTTCCTAGATCAGCCCGAAGTCTTCACCCCTGGACAGGACTGATACCATCTGACTGAGGTCACCAGTGTGGAAGCAGTGGCCGGGCAGCGGAGCTGGCACCAGTCCAGCAGAGATGCCAAGGCAGCCCCTCTCATGCCCTAGAAGGGCTGGTGCTGGCTAGCAGCCTGGGCCCCCGTGGGGCAGACTGGTCTCTGTCACCAAGTGTCCTTTGGGAAGTGTGTGCTCCAAACTGGCCGCTTGGGGTACCGTGCACCCCTCACACTTCTAACCTTGGCCCTGTCCTGTCCCTCCCCGGATTCTGCACAGGCTGGGGTTATGGGTGTTGTCACTGTGGTTGGCCCGTGGTGCCCTGCTCCTGTCCTGAGCATGGCTGTGGTGGGGGACTGCCTGTGTGCTGGACAGGGATGGGGTGGAGGGAAGGGAAGAGGGGGAGAGAGGGGGGGAGAGAGAGAGAGAGACAGCAAGACAGAGAGACAGAGAGACAATGACAGAGAGAGAGACAGACAGACAGAGACAGCCAGAGAGAGAGAGAGAGAGAGGGAGGAGGGAGGGAAGGAAGAAGGGAGGGAGAGCAGGGGCGGGAGGATGCGGGAAGGGGTGGGCACCCACGCAAGGCCTCACACTGTGGGCGCCGCTGAGGGCAAGCCGTAAATGCTTCTGCAGCAAATCAATTCTACAAAGCAATTTGTCCTCTCTCCAGCTGCCCTAGGAGGCTGAGCTTAATCACTCTGGAACAGCGTCTGAAGACGACCAGGATGCACTGGGCCCGCCCGCTTGTCACAAGGAGACGATTGTGGTGTGTGGCGCGTCCCCAGGGCAGGGCCTCAGCCTGCGCCACCTCATTAAATGGCCCAGTGCCCCTCTGTACTTGCTCCACGCCCCCAGCCCTCCTCCGCCACCAGGAAGAGAAGCAACCTGGGCCCCATGGAGTCCAGGGCAAGAACCAGCTGGACAGAGCCCCAGGAAGGGTCTGTGGTGTGCCAGACCCGCCTGCCTGGTGGGGAGTGAGGGCTGGACGAGGCTGCAGTTGAGCATGGGGCCATTCCCAGGCAGGCTCCCCTGGTCTGCAGCTGTCACCTCTTGCCTGCCCTATGGTCACCCAAGGTCACCAGACCACCAGAGCTTCAGGGCTCCTATGCTCAGAGAGGGCAAACAGCTTGTCCAGGGCGACACAGTCTGAAGAGCAGGGGCTGGACTGGGCCTCCAGTCTTTGCAATCTTTGGGTGGGTGGGTGGGGGGTGTCAGAGAAGATGCCTCTCCAGAGAAAGATGACCACCTTCCTACAGCCTGCCCCACCCTCACCCTGCCACCTGGCCCTTCTCAGGGCCTGAATTCCTGGGAGGAGGCCTGGCTCTGCAGGCCTCTCAACCTCCTTAGGAAAAAACCCGAAGCTTCCGAACAAACGATTTCTATGAATGGTCCAGGCCCCCGCCCCCTGCAGCAGCAGGAGCAGCCAATCAGAGAGGGGCTGCCCCAGCTCTGGGGCGGGGGCTGTTCCCCTGGGCTGTGGGATTCCCCACCCTCAGACCAGAGGGCCCCCAACATCCCCTCTTTCTCTGCTCGCCCCCACCTTTTTAAAGGGAATACTGCAGATTTAAACCACAAATTAAATTTTAATGAAGCTACTGGTAGTGCCCCGTGCAATATTGATGAGATCATAGTGTCCAGCCGGCAGGCGCTCGCCCCGGAAAGCTTTTTAGGATGTTATGCAATATGGAACCAAATTAATTACTGGCAACAAAGGGCTGCGTGCCTCTGTAGTGCTGCTGGGCCACTGGGTATAAAATGGGCGCTTTCATTGTTGTCAGATCAATGGCAGTTTGGGGGAGGAAGCAGTGACTTCACAGACTCCAATGCTAGCACGTGATGCTCAGGGCACCGGGAGAGGCTTGGTGGGGGAGAGAGGGAGGGAGGGAAATAAAGACAGAGGGAGGGAGGAAAGACATAAGTACTTAGAAGATGGTGTGTGTGTATGTGTTTTAAGGAGAGAGAGAGAGAGAGAGAGAGAGAGAGAGAGAGAGAGAGAGAGAGAGAGAGAGAGGGGGGAGAGAGAGAAAAAATGGAGAGGTCTGCCAGGGCACACTGCTTCCAGGCAGACACTGCAGAACAATGCAGCAGGTTTCCTCCTCCAGGCTGTCTGTCCTCTGGAGCTTCCATTTCCAGCCCCTGTGGCCGCTCTCCAACTCAGAAGGGCAGTGAGCAGGGCCTGAGCCACTTTGTAGGCAGCCCACACCCTCTCCCACCCTGAGGAGGCTCTACCCTGGGTTTGGCTGCCTACAGACAAGCCTGGCTGCCGCCTGGCCTCTGTCTGGCTCCTGTACTGTCCCCAAGTCCGGCCTGCAAGATGCTCACACTCTCTGTCCAGTCCTTGACCAGCAGCCTTGCAGATCCAAGCTAGGTGAGCTGGTCTGCGAGATGGGAGGGTGGGGGGCTCTGACCAAGGGCAGAAACTGGATCCAGGGCAGAAACTGGATCCAAGGCAGGAGCTGCCCTCCTCCCATCTCTGAGAGCCGGCACCACCCCAGCTCCTGCCCCATCCAGGACCGCCTGCATTTCTTGTTCTAGCTGGTGGAGAAGCTACTTCTTTCCTGGACAAGGAAGCCAATCTGCACAATCTGGAGCAGCTTGAGTCCCAGGGCAGTGACAACAGCGGGGTATAGCAGGACCCCCTCACAGGGCTGTGACTCAAGGGGGGGTACAGCAGGACCCCCTCACAGGGCTGTGACTCAAGGGGGGTACAGCAGGACCCCCTCACAGGGCTGTGACTCAAGGGGGGTATAGCAGGACCCCCTCACAGGGCTGTGACTCAAGGGGGGTACAGCAGGACCCCCTCACAGGGCTGTGACTCAAGGGGGGGTACAGCAGGACCCCCTCACAGGGCTGTGACTCAAGGGGGGTACAGCAGGAGCCCTCTCCCCACCACAGCCGGATCTCCATCTCCAGGTCAGCCTTCACAGACACCTGCGGCTTCTAAGCTGGCCCAAGCACTGCCACCCTCAGCCTCTGCTTTAAGACATGGGGCAGGCTGACAAAGCGCTACAGAGCACCTTCCAGGAGAGCCTGATCACAAGTGACAGGGACATGGAGGGTCCGGGGCCACAGGTGGCTGAGGCTGGCAGAGCAGTAACAGGTCCAAAGAGCCTTTGTTCACTTACCCAAGGAAGCCAGCCACTAAGACCAGGGCTACCTACACATGCCTTGCCGTTCATGCCTTGCCGTTCATGCCTTGCCGTTCATGCCTTGCCGCTCATGCCTTGCCGTTCATGCAGAATGAGGCACTACTTCTGCAGATGGCTCAAGGTGGGCAACCTCTCTACCCCACCTTTGTTCCTGACCATCTTGGATGCTCCAGTGTAACCCACCCCCAAACCCCTGCTTACCGCAGGCCCTCCACCTCCGTCCCCGCTCACCCACTGTGTGTGGTGGCTAGTCCTGGCCTTTGCACACGAGCAGCTCTGGCTCCGACTTCAAAGCTGGGTGAGTGCCACGCCTGTGCAGATGCGGCTTGGGTCAGGGGTCTGCGGTGCTCCCCCAATGGTCCTGCTTTCCCGGGGCCCCCTAAAAGTGGAGCTTGACTTTGGCAGGGGGTTTGAGTCATGGTCTAGGAGGTCACATAGTTCAGGAGGTGAGTGAGGGACAGGAGGGTGTGACTGGAAGAGGATGTGAGAGGGAGTTGTAGTGTTGGTCACTACAGGAACAACCAGAGCTCAGCCAGCCCTGAGTGCAGTGGACACCTCACAGAATTTTCTGGAAGGCTTGAGGGTGATTCCAACACTATTCACCTGTGGCATGGGCTGTGTGCTGGGCTCATTGGCGGTGTCCCCGGGCACCTCTGATGTGACCCCCCTCCCACCTAGCCTCCAGTGGTAACAGCAGTCAGAGCTGAGGATCTGCCCTGCCCTACGTGTCCCCACCCCTGGCGCCACACTGAACCAGAGCGCTTCCTGTGGTTGGGTGACTGTTCAGGATGGAGGGGGCCCAGGGCCCAGGAGCTTTTGGCAAAATACCAGCCAGTCCTGCCCAACTGACCTTCATGTCCAGCTTTGGACCCAGCAAGATGCCACCTCAGGGAGACCTTCATAGAACCACATTGGCAGGGGATGGCAACATCTTAAGAGAAGTACCTGGGGAGTAACTCAAAGCCAAGGAAACTGCTAGTGGAAGGCATCTTGTGTCTTCGCTGTCTGGAGAGCCCCTGGCACTTAGCAACTGGACCTGGAAGAAGGCACATGCAGCAAGGGAAAAAAGGGTGGGTGGATGCCTAAGTGAACCCTGAGGCCAGGTCCTGCCTTGCTGGACTCTGCTCCATAGGCCAAGGCACTAGAATGTACAGAGGCATACTCTTTAAACCATCCAAGGAAGGACTGTATTCAAAAGCATCTTGTAAAATGCAAATCAAAACACCCAGATTCTACCACATCCCGGTGAGGCTGCATGTTCCAGGCAGCACTGCTGCTGGGAATGTAAATGAGTGCAGCCACTGTGGAAGTCACAGAACATAAAACTACCATATGCTTCTGGGTATGTCCCTGAAGGGTGGAAGTCAGCACACAGCAGAGGCCTGCACTCCTGTGTTTATCCACCAGCTGGGGAGTCAGCCTTGCTCGGTGCACATTGAACCCAGGAGAGGATAAAGAAAATGGGGAATGGCTGGGTGCTGGCGGATCAGACCTATAATCCTCCCTACCCATGAGGCTGAGATCTGAGGACCAAGATGCAAAGCCAGCCAGGACAGGAAAGTCCATGAGACTCTTACCTCCAATGAAGCACCAGAAAAATCACAGAAGTAGCACTGTGGCTCAAAGTGGTAGAGTGCTAGCTTTGAGCAAAAGAGCTCAGGGACAACGCCCAGGACCTGAGTTGAAGCCCCAGTGACTGACCAAAAAAAAAAAGGAAAAGAAAAAGGAAATCTGGTACACACACACACACACACCATGGAGTATTAGTCATAAAGAAGAATGAAATTCTATCACTTGCAGGAAAAATAAAAACCAGTGATATATTAAGTGAAATAAGACGGACACAGAAAGACAGGTTTCATATGTTTTCTCTCATATTCAATCAAGACCAACAGAAAGTCCAACAGAAGGAACCTGAATGGGAAAGCACTTGAGGCAGAGGGACAGGGGATGGCAGCGAGGATGGTAGAGGATGAAAAGGAGTCAAGTACAATGGACTCACGTGTGGAAATGTCATAATGAAACCCATTATTTTCTGTGCAAAACCAAACCCGTCATACATGCAAAGGCCTAAGAAATTAACTTACACGCTTCCTCAGATCTGGCCTGTCATCTCTCCAGCACACCAGCCCCTCCCTATGGCAGCCCTTGGCTTCTTCCCCCTGTGCCACCCTGCCCTGGACCTGGTGCCCTGCAGCCTGTGCCAACCAGTGGCCATTCTGCTCCTAGACAGGCACCAGAGCTGCCTGTTCCCCGGTGGACAGAGCCCACATGCCTCCCTCCGGGTGTGAGCGACGGCGTCTGCACACGGGCCTTGTTATAACTAGTCCCTGACAGTGAGTGCCATTTTTATTCTGAAACACTTTTATGCCTCCACTCATTTTATATTTTATATGCCCTACCTCTCCTGGTATTTGGCAGATGGTAAAATTGATGTGCAAGGACACAGAGGGCAGGCGGGCAGCCCCAGCACCCATGGCACCAGCCGGAGGCCATTAGCCAGAAGCAGCCTCCCATCTCAGGGACAAAAGTAATGCAAACAGGGGTGGAGGGGCGGTTCCGGAGCTATTTTCCCTTGCGTTCCCGAGCTTGGCATCAGAAGGCAGAGAAGATGAGTGATGGAGAGCATTTTGAAGCCCAGAAAGCAGATGCTGGAGGGCTGATCTGTTGTCCATTATAGACAGCAGAGACTGAGGGAATAAAGGAAACGTGGCTATGTATACACCTCCGTCCCTGGAACAGAGTCCCAGGTGCACTCATTCCCTTCTCCTTTGACCTCTGCCATCTCACAGGGTGGTCTGAGGTGGTCTCCCTCCTGGCTTGGCCATACCTCCTGAAGATATTCCAGAGTCTGAGGGTCTCACCTCAGACCACTGCAGCTCGGCTCACCCCGACCATCTCCCCCGTGGTACTGAACGTCTACCAACAGCTGGGCTCAGGGTCTTTGCCATTCTCATCTACTCGTTGTCTAAGCACGATTTCAGACTCCACACGGCCTGTGTGAGCCCAGCTGTCCCTCCCTCAAAGCCTTCCCTGGGTCCTGCTTTCCCACTCTGCCCAGGCTACCATACGTCCTATCCCAACCAGCATGCAGCGGGATTACCCAGGCTCCCGTCTCTCTGCCCGCTCTGTAGCTGTCCTCTCCGATTCCCACAGGTCTGCCCCTCCCACAGCCCTCTCCTCATCGCTCCCCACTAGCGCTCAGCATGACTGGTCCACGCTGAAAGCTGGGCCTGGCTTCAAGGCCATTCTCCTGAACTCCAGCCCACACACCAGCCTGCTGCTCCTGGGGAGTGGGGGGAGAGCTGCCCACAGGGTGGGTTTGTGGCTCTCAAGCCTCCATCTGCTCCACCACATCTGTGACCCTCGCTTTGCACCTCACTCTTGGCAATGTGTGCTCACCCCGGTTCTCTCAGTCCCCTCTCTATTACCTCCTGAGGAGATCCCCCCATTGTCCTGCTGTCCTCAACCCGTCCACCTGCTGCAGGACTGGTACGCCTGGTCAAAGGCATTTGGTTCACTGCTGGCTCGCCCCAAGCAGATGCTCTGGAAATAGTGCCACACAGAGAGGGAGCCTTACAAATGTTTCCACTGTGCTTTGAAGGCTAGGAAGCAGCTGGGAGAAAAGTCAGCATACCCCTGAGATTTCTCCTGTCCCGGGAGACTGACCAGTCAACAGGGTCCCTAGCCCTCACCCCTGACCCAGTGCTGGCCTCCAGCACCCTGAAGGACAGGGCAGGGCAGTGAGAGAGACAGTTCAGGTCCCCCTCCCCAGCTGGACTCAACAGGCAGCTACAGTCCCCTCACTAACTCCATGAAACCACAGGGCTTCTCCTGGGGGCCCGAGACTTCTGAGCAGGGGCCACAGAGGCAGCGAGATCTTCCTGCGTGGATGTGGGTGGGCCAGGCCCTATTCCCATGCAGACCCCTCTGGCCCCGCGGTGGCTCATCGCCCAGCAGAGAGCAGGCTAGAGCTGGGTCTCAGTCCCCCTCAGCTTTGCTGGACCTGGTGTGACCTGGGGTTCTCTTCCTGCAAGGCCAGCTAGCCCAGTTGTGCTTTGAAAACAGCAAAGGAATGAATGTGCCCCCAACAGCATTACAGGAATGTCCGGGAAGAGGGCAGGAAGTCTTCTGGAGGTGCCGAGCCCACGGGAGTCAGGAGAACCAGCACTCCACCTGTCATAGCTGGTGGGTGGGCTCGTCAGGAAAGGCTGGGAGGCTCAGGTGGGCCGAGGCTGAGACTTAGTCCTGACAGGCTTACTGAGGTCAGGGCAGCGCTGAGCTCACCCCTAGGCCTCAGGGCTGCCTCAGACGGAGTGTGGGGATTTCACATGCCCTGGCTCTGCCTAGAAGGCTTCTGGGGTGGCAGTGAGGGGTTGCCTTCACCATGTCTGAGGAATAAAATCGCTGTGAAGCCCAACACTGGTGGCTCATACCTATCATCCTGGTTACTCAGGAGGCTGGGATCTGAGGATGGCGGTTCAAAGCCAGCCTGGGCACAAATGTCTGGGAGACTCTTATCCCCAATTAACCATCAGAAAACCCAAAGTGTCACTGTGGCTCAAAGTGGTAGAGCACTGACCTTGAGCTGAGGAGCTCAGGACTGCCCAGGCATGGTGTCAGGACTGCAGAAAATAAAAGCAGACCCAAACTACATTGGAATGTTACAGAACAAGAATACCAACCACCTACCCCTCTCATAGATGAGATGGCAGCAGTGGTAAGGGCAGCCATGGGGGGGTCCTCCAGAAGGGCTGGCAACTGGCTTGCTCTGTGGGGCACGATACCGCAGAGCTATAGCAGGATAGGATTCTGGCTTCTCTTCCTGGGGGCTCTGGGTTTCTCTCCACCCACTTGCCTCTCCCAGGCTCACCTTTGCAGAGGAAAGCATGGTGGAAGGCTGGAATGGCTCAGAACTGGGGATTTCCCTGTCCAGAGCCGACACATTTCCTAACTTGTTGCTCTATCTTGGTCAGCCAGTAGCTCTGGGCATGTTCTTGGCCTTGGCCTTGAAGGAGGAGAAGAAGCTACAGCAGGGGGCTTGGGAGGGCCCTGCACAGGCTCCCACCGCCTGTGGGGTAAGGACCCTGATGGACACGGAGGTTCACCACACTGCTGGCCTTGCTGTGAAGTCTGCACCCGGCTGCCCCTCCCAAGGAGGCCGCCCCTCAAGCTACGCGTCCCACCAGGCCAGGCCCAGAGAACTGGAGCCTGATCCTCCCTGCATCCTCCCTGCGCCAGCCAGCGGGCCGGTTCGGGTTTCTCCTCTGATTACATTTGGAATAACAGATTGCTTTCATCACCTCCTGTCCTAGCTCCCAAAGGCCCAGAATACTGTGAGGCAGAGACAGCACCAGGAGGGGGAGGGAGCCGAGGGAGCCTCCCCCTGGCCGGCCAAAGTTCCCCCCACGCACCCCTGCCTGTGGGCGCAGCCGCCTGGACGGCTTCCCTCCGGTGCCACCACGCTGCCCTCGGGTCCGCGGCGCTTGGACCTTGCCCCAGGGCCCTTCTCCTCTGCTCTCCCCTCCCCTCGTGGGGCTGCCACTCCCACCCTTTGTCGACGGGCCCCTCAGTGCCCCAGTGCCGAGGGACCAGAGCGCTTAGGTCAAATCCAGGTCCCGGCCGCCCTGGCTAGGGGCTCCTCTCCTGCGCCCCCCTCGGGGCGGGGCCGCTTCGGGTCAGACGCGTGTGGGCGGGGGCACTGCAGGTGGCAGGCGGCCCCCGAACCCGAGTTAGGGCCCGGGCGGGGGGCGGTGGCAGGAGCTGCCTACGGGGCGCCTGGCCCCGGGCGCGGGTGCTTCCTCCGGGCCCGGCTCCCGCCAGCCCCGCTTCGGGCGCGCAGGGCCCGCCGTGGCCGGGAGCGAGGAGGGGACCCCAGGGGGCGTCCGGCCGCGCGGCGCTCCACGCCGGCCCGGAGCCGGTCTCCCTGCGCGGAGCCCCGGACGGCCGCCTGCGGGCCGCGGGGTCCCCCTGGCGCCGGGAAGCGGCGGTCGACCGCGGCGCGGGAGGCGCGGAGGCCGCCCAGGGCCGGGAGGGCTCAGCCGCGGAGCAGGGGTGGGGGATCCGGGAGGAGAAGGGGGTCGTGGTTTTCAAGCCCATCCCAACGCGAGTGGCTCCTGATGGCACCGCGGGCCGGTCCTGGCCCGCGTCTGGGAGCTGCCGTGGGTTCCTCTGGGCTGGGGACCTAGCGTGAGGCGCAGCCCGGTCCGTGGCAGCGCCCGGAGCGAGCTCGCGGGGTAGAGGACCTAGAGACGCGGGGCGCGGGGGGAGCAGGCAGCGGGGCCACCCAACGTGCGGTCGCCTCCACCCGATCTGGACTCTCCCTGCCTCCGTTTCCTTTCTGTATAATGGGGGGAGCTGGGGAGGCAGCAAGCAGTACTGGCTCAGTCTGCCGCGGGGCGCGGGGCGCGGGGCGCGGGCGCGGCTCCAGTCCCCACCTCCGGGCCCCAGGCGGGCATCGAACCCGGCTGGGAACCCGGTGAGCCATCCAGACAGTTCTGCCGTCCAGAAGAGGCGCGAGGACCGGGGGAGCAGTGGCTGGGCCGGGGGTCCGGGCGTGAAGCCCTGGGGCTGCGGACCGCCGCAGGCGCGACGTCCCTGACCCCCGCTGGGCCGGGCCGGGGCGCGGGGAACCGAAAGCCCAGTGCGCACACGCGCGCGCGCCCATGCACACGGGCCCAGGGCTCGCAGGCACCCTCGCAGGCACTCAGCCCGGCGCCCGCGCCTCGCCCCGGGGAGGGCGCTTCCGGAGCGCGGAAGGCTTCTCCGTGGGGGCCCCCTGGCTGCTCAGCCGGTCCCCGGGGCGCCTGGTGTCCGGAATGGGGCGGGCTCGGATGTCTGGAAGGGCAGCTCCGGGAAGTCCCCAGCGCCGCTCCCCCGGGAATGGCGGGGTCCGCCGGAGGGGGGGGCGCGGGGCCGGGGAAGGGGCGCGAGAACCAGGTCACGGGGAGACTCGGCCGGGCTCGTCCCAGCCCCCCACGGACACCTGAGAAACGTGAAGCGGGCCCGTTACCCCCTTTCGGGATCCAGTGGGCATCCGGGAGCCCTCCCGGCGGCGCTGCCCTCCAGCACGCGGGGCGCGGGGCACACCCCGGGGGCGCGGACCCCTAGGGCCCCTGCCGGGCTCCGCTGAGCCCCATCGAAGATGGGGGACCACGCGCGCCAGAGTCCAGGCCGCCGCCCGACCCCCTCATCCCCTCTGTTGCCCTCGGGGGGGGGGCGTCGCTGGCCTGGCGGGGGCGCGGGAGGGAGGGAGGAGGAGGAGGAGGAGGTGGGGGAGCGGCGGGACGAGGCTGCCCCAGCCGCGCCCCCGCGCGACCCCCCGGCCGGCGGGGCGGCGGGCGATTAAAGCGGGATTCCTCCCCCGCTGACGTCGGCGGCGCCCAGGCCCCTCCCGCGCCGGCATAAAAGGCGCGGGCTCCGCAGCGCCGGCGACAGTGGGGGCCGGACCGCGCGGCGGAGAGCTCGGCGTGGACGCGGAGCGCGGCCCCCGGAGCCCGAGCCCGAGCCCGAGCCCGGTCCCCAGCCCGGTCCCCAGCCCGCGCCCAGCCCCGCACGAGCCGAGCCGGACCGGCGCGCCCGGGGTCCGCAGCCATGCCGGCCGGCCGCGCCGCGCGCACCTGTGCGCTGCTCGCCCTCTGCCTCCTGGGCAGCGGGGCCCAGGATTTCGGGCCGACGCGCTTCATCTGCACCTCGGTGCCCGTGGACGCCGACCTGTGCGCCGCGTCCGTGGCCGGCGGCGGCGCGGAGGAGCTCCGGACCAACGTGCTGCAGCTCCGCGAGACCGTGCTGCAGCAGAAGGAGACCATCCTGAGCCAGAAGGAGACCATCCGCGAGCTGACCACCAAGCTGGGCCGCTGCGAGAGCCAAAGCACGCTGGACGCGGGGCCCGGCGAGGCGCGGGCCGGCGGCGGCCGCAAGCAGCCCGGCTCCGGCAAGAACACCATGGGCGACCTGTCCCGGACGCCGGCCGCGGAGACGCTCAGCCAACTCGGCCAAACTTTGCAGTCGCTCAAAACCCGCCTGGAGAACCTCGAGGTCCGCGTGAGCCGCAGTTCCCCGCCCCCCGCGTCCCCGGCCCCCGGCGCCCCGGCCCCGGCCCGGGCAGCGCGCGGGGGCCCTGCGGGCGCCTCCTCGCTCCCGGGCCGGAGCGCCCGGCCGGGCCACCCCGCGCGCGCGCCCCGTAACCGCGAGGCTTTCTCCCCCGCCCCTGTGCCCCGCAGCAGTACAGCCGCCTCAACTCCTCCAGCCAGACCAACAGCCTGAAGGATCTGCTGCAGAGCAAGATCGACGACCTGGAGCGGCAGGTGTTGTCGCGGGTGAACACGCTGGAGGAGGGCAAGGGAGGCCCGAGGAACGACACCGAGGAGAGGGTCAAGATCGAGAGCGCCCTGACCTCCCTGCACCAGCGCATCAGCGAGCTGGAGAAGGGTGAGGACCCGGCCGCGGCCGCCCCTGCCCGGACGCTCCCTGCAGGGCTCGGTCCCCCAATTCCGGCTGCTGAGGTTCTGGGCTTCCAGCCTGTTCCTGGAGATTCCTCTGTGCGCGTGATGAGGGGAGAGGCAGAGCGGGGACAAGATTGCACGCTGCACCCCCTCATAGAGACTCTCACACACACACACACAAACACACACACAGCTGGGTTTCTCAAGTCTGTTAGGTTTCATCTTCAGCAACTTTGTGCTGCAACCGAGTCAGGCTCCTGCTCTCCCTGGAGAAGGCAGGCTCGCTCTCGGGAGCTGGGCTCCATCGCCCTGGGAGCTGGGCAGGGGCTGCCTTGGGCTGCAGAGCCAGTGTCCTCCCAGCTCCCCCAGGCTGCTGGCACCCTCCTGAGATCACCCATCTGCTTACCCTGCCCCGCCCCCACCCCAAGCGGCCCAGGACTTGAGTGCCCCCTCCCCAGCTTTCCCCTCCGAGTGGCCCAAGTGTCCCCAGCTGCTGTGCTCCAGTTGCTCCCTCCATCCCCAGCTCAGGCCGGCCCCAGTGCCTGTGCCCAAGGAGGAGTTTTGCCTTGAAGTCGCAGAAATCAAACAAGGTTGTAAAAGGGGCGGGGGGGGGGGGGGGAGACAGCCGTGCTCAGAGCAGGGACACGTGACCCGGCCTAGACTGCAAAATGTGCTGGATGGATTTAAACAGTGCCATCTTAAGGCCCGTTATGTAACTGAAAAACAGATCTGGGGAAAAGAGGGACCTGGAGGTGGGGGGGGGAAGGAGAGAGGGAATGCAGAGAATTGGAAACACTCCTGAGAGACACCACAGACCCCCTTTCTTCTCTCTGCTGCTTAGTTCAGGTAGGGGGTGTTGCCCTGAAGAATCCAGCCGTGCTCTGCCCAAGACCCCTGCCTGACTTAAAGGAGGAAAAGGAGGAGGGGGAGAAGGAGGAGGGGGAGGAGGAGGAGGCCATTGCTGGCCTGCCAGGATGCCGTCTAGAAATCCCTCTTGGCCTAGGGGACCTATTTCTTTCTGGGCTCCGGGGCGTAGCAGGAGCTGGCAGGGTGCTTGTGTCCCTGTATTCTCTGTGGCACCACTGCTGTATGGGAATGTTTTCTGCCAGTCAGTCACCAGGGCCCTGGCTGTGCAGGTGGAGGTAGGGTTAGGCAGTCCTTAGGGACATTGACTGGAAGACTGGACACTGGGGGCTGTGTGAAATGGAGAAGCCACTAGGCCAGGAGCCTGAATTTCCCGGAAGTTTCTCCCATACAGAATAATATCCTCAGAGTGGACACTTGGCCCACGCTAGCCTGGTGGAGGCTAGTGCATGTCCTGTCCTGGTGGACCCCAGGTGGTCCCTGGAGAGCCAGTGTGCTCAGGGCTGCCCAGGACCTGGCCCCCAGGGCCGGGGTTGGGGTAGGCACCAGGGTCCTGGTTGTCTTGGATGGAGATAAAAGGGAGAGAGCACTGGAGTAGAGATGAGGAGTGACGGGTTCTGAGCGCTGTCACTGTCACCTTCTGGAATCAGGTCAGATCCCGGAGGGGCTGCTCTGCGGGGAGCTGGCCCGCTTCCCCCCCCCACACACACACACCTTCTTGGTCTGTTGACAGGGTGTGCTGGAGCTGTCCTTGTTCCCTCTCCCGGGCAGGCCTGCTCTGTGCTGTGACCCCCCCTTTACCGCCCTGGGGATGGCACCATGTGGCCGCCAGAGCCAGCCAGGCCAGGGTGCAGAGCCCTTGGGTCAGCTCCTTCACCAGCTGGCTCCATGCCCTCCTCACATAACGGGGCTCAGTGGGGACCAGACACGACTGCGATGGCCAGGAGCCCTGGGTTAAGGGACAAGTGTCGGGACTGGTGTGTCCTCTCCAGGTCAGAAAGACAACCGTCCCGGTGACAAGTTCCAGCTCACGTTCCCACTGCGTACCAACTACATGTACGCCAAGGTGAAGAAGAGCCTGCCCGAGATGTATGCCTTCACCGTGTGCATGTGGCTCAAGTCGAGCGCGGCGCCCGGCGTGGGCACGCCCTTCTCCTACGCCGTGCCCGGCCAGGCCAACGAGCTGGTCCTCATCGAGTGGGGCAGCAACCCCATGGAGATCCTCATCAACGACAAGGTACCCCCCCCCCCGAGGGACCTGGAGGGGGGGGGTAGAGTCCAGAGCAGGAGCGGCCCTTTCCCTTACTGCCTGTCACTCATGAGGAGAGCTGGAAACTTCCAGAAGCCTTTGGAGGTAGGAGTGGAATGGCAGAGGGCAGGCAGTCATCTCGCTGGTGTGATTGTGCCTCCGCCACCGCCTCCTCCTCCTGGCTCTGGTTGGCTCAGCTCCCCTGTTTGGGGACTGTAGATGCTCTAGATGCTTCTTGAAGATTCTTTCCCCATTCAGAGGTTTCCCAGTTAGCCCCCTACTCACAGAGAGAGCCCTGGTGTGTCTGACCCCCAGAAAGAAGGCAGCCCTCCCCTCTGGAGGGTCCTTGTTTGTGATGTGTCACGGTAAGGGTTAGGCTTTTCCGGGCCCCCTCTCCCTAAGTGGGAGTAGGGGAGGGAGCATCCGCACCCCAGGCTCGCTAGCCCAAACTTTCAAAGGCCGGTCCCCATCCCCCACAGCCTCTGCAGAGCTGGCTGGGCATTGTAACCCCAGCACCCAGTGCCTGAGGATGGCAGGGGGGAGGGGAGGGGAGAGGAGGCGGGAAGCCAGGCAGTGATGACCAGGTGAGTGTCACACCGGACTTCCCGTGTGATGCTGTGACCCCCACGGGTAAAGTCGAGGACAGGGCCAGGTGTGTGCGGCAGGGTGTGGTGTCAGGGAGGTGGTGCCAGGCTGGGGCTTCCACGCCAGGGTGGGCATCCCTCTCCTCCCAGGTGGCCAAGCTGCCCTTCGTCATCAACGACGGCAAGTGGCACCACATCTGCATCACGTGGACCACGCGGGACGGGGTCTGGGAGGCCTACCAGGATGGCACCCAGGGCGGCAGCGGCGAGAACCTGGCCCCCTATCACCCCATCAAGCCGCAGGGCGTGCTGGTGCTGGGCCAGGAGCAGGTGAGGGTGGAGCGGCCGGGGACCCCGGGGGGTGGGGAGCCGCCCGTGGGTCCTCCCACAGGTGGGCTCAGGAATCCCCAGCGGGGAGGGAGGGAGGGTCTGCACTCCTGGAAAGCACAGCAGGGACGCCTGATCTTTAGGTTCTAGAAGGGCACTTCAGCTTTTAGCAATGAATAATTTAGTTCCAGTGAAGTGCTTCCACTTCTTCGGGGCGTGAGGGAGAGGTAGGCCGAGGTCCAGAGAAGCCAGGTCTCCATTCCTGCTGGGACAGGATCGGCGGTAGCTGGGAGGATGTGAGTTAGGGCCTGAAACCCGGAAGCCATGGGTGTCGAGGCCCGGTGACCCTTCACTCGGGCTGAGGGAGGGCAGAACCCAGGGCGCCCAGCACATGACCTGCGTCCCGAGAGCAGGCGGTGGCACCACAGCTGTGCCTGAGCCCAGACAGAGACAGATGCGTGGCTGAAGACCAGGGAGAGGAGAGAGAATGGTGCCCTGAGGAGGCCCAGATACCTCCTATCCTCTGGGGAGGCCCCTCAGCTCACCCAATCCCCCAACACCCATCCCTACTTTTCTCCAAAGGACGCGCTGGGCGGAGGGTTCGATGCCACCCAGGCATTTGTGGGTGAGCTGGCCCACTTCAACGTCTGGGACCGCAAGCTGACCCCAGGCGAAGTGTACAACCTGGCTACCTGCAGCAGCAAGGCCCTGTCCGGCAACGTCATCGCCTGGGCCGAATCTCAGATCGACATCTACGGGGGAGCCACCAAGTGGACATTCGAGGCCTGTCGCCAGATCAACTGACCGCGCTGGGCCCCGCCTGCCCCCACCCTGCCTGAGCAGCCATCTCTTCTCTCCCTTCCCCAGGAATGAATCAAGGCCACGGCCCTGCACCTGCACACAGCCTGGTTCTGTCCTCCTCCTGCACATGAAGCAGCCCGGCTCCCCTCCATCCCTGAGGGGCACCCCATGTCTCCCTAGGAGCCCCGACTGTTTTCCAGGCATGCCTAGTCACAGCTAAAGCAGGCGGCATCGACTCTGAACAAGGCAGACGTAGGTGAGAGGTAGTGTGTGTGTGTGTGCGTGTGTGTGTGTGTGTGTGTGTGTGCGCACACGTGCGCTTGGAGGAGGCGTTTACTTTAGAGTGAGCTGTTCACTTCCTCCTTGCTTTGGGAACCTCCCCCTGGGTCAGAGTGTCTGCTGGCTCTGCTGTCCGCCTCACCCCGTGCAGCGCCTCTCGCGCAGCCATCGGTCTTGTCAACCTCTTTTGGAGCAGTATGGCTCTCTTTTGCCATTATGCGTGTCCGGGAGTGGTTTGCTAAGGGAGAGGGGTCCGCAGAGGGAGAGTTTGTATTTGAGGGAGGTCACCCTGCCCCCTGCACACTCGCCTCCCCGCTCGCTCCATCCCAGAGCCTCGCCCTGGCCTTGCTGCCTCCCAAAAGGCTGTTCAGCCACAGAGCTCTCTTCCCCTTCCGTAGTGCCCTGGCCCGGTCCCTCCTGCTTGTCTTATCAGAGACTTTGAGGGAGGAGTCTGGGCTCATTGAGACCCCAGCAGCCCCCGGGACAGCCCATGGCGCAGTCGCCAGGGGCAGTAGCTTGGCTGTGTTGGGACAGGGGTCGGGGGCTGTTCCCACATGGAGCCAGCCTGGCCGGGGCAAGTCCTGCCACCCAGTTCTCCATGCACTGGCCTTTCCCAGCCCCTGACTCGTGTCCAGACTGGCCTTTGGCTTTTCCCATGGCAAACAGCATGAACAGCTTTTTAGTTCCGAAAGGGAGGCGTGTGCGTGTGTGTGTGTGTGTGTGTGTGTGTGTGTGTGTGTGTGTGTGTGTGTGTGTAAGCAAGAGAGAGAGAGAAACACGCAGAGGTTGTGCCCAGGGTAGGGAGAGTCCCCTGCTTTGTCCCTGTCTGGTGGGCACAGGCCCTGGAGCGCCCTGGACTCTGGCTCCAGAAGCTGAACTAGCGAAAGGCTGACCCAGTCTTTCTAGCCATCCACACTGCCCGGCTCATCTGCACTGCAGACCCCTCTCGGGCGGGTGTCGGATGCCCCCTGTTGCTCCCCGGGCACCTGTCTCCTTCTGCCAGGCCCTGTCCTGTGGGAACCTCGTGCATCCGTGTGTGTCGGTGTCCCTGTCGCTGTCCTCGTGGTGTCTGCACGGTCCCGGGCGCCGGCTCACAGGCGTGCAGAGTGGCTGCCGCAGCCTCGGCGTTCCACAGTGGCTTTTTTCTTAGATAATCGTGCTTCCTCCTCGCCCTTCGGGCTGTGGCGCCCGTGGGTCTGCGAGCTCTTCTCCGTGTGTTTGCATGTTCCTGGGGTGGCGTACCCCTTGCTCCCTGGTCCGGTGTGTGTTCCCCTGCCTGCATGGACTTCTCTGGTTCCGTGTTGTGTGCTGGTGCCACCAGTGTTCTGTGACCACCCATGTAGCCGCCAAAAACGGATGGGTAAGCAAGTCAGGGGCGTCGGAGGCGGCGCACAGACCCGTGCTCCTCTCCGCCTGCCCAAGCCCCACACGCAGCAAGAAGCATTTCTAACAGGTGGGCTGAGAACAAGCAGAATGATACTCTTGGTTGGGAAAGAGAGAGAGGGAGAAAGAGAGAGAGCAAGCTTGGAATCACCTTTCCAGACCAGATTGTGCCCCACCCTCACTCCAGCTGTCTGGAAGCTGCTGCCAGGCAAGGCCCAGAGCCACTGTGCCAGGGGCCAACACCTGCCACCAGCTCCGGCCCCTGCCAATACGAACCCCAGTCCACCTCTGTCCAGACGGGCCAGGTGGGAGCTGTCGGTTCAGGACCACAAGCCATCCTCTGCCCTAGCTAGAGGGCGGAGCACACCCCCCCCCCCATGCTTATGTCTGTCCTTTCTGCCTCCTGGCGCCTCTCCTTCCTCCCTGTCCCCTCTCTCCTGATGAGCCCACGGTGCCAGGGACAGAAGCGGACATTGAGCTCCCGCCCCGCCCCTCACTGGAGTCTGTGCCGAGCCCCCTCCTCCATCACTGTAGGCGCACTTGGCACTTGGCTGGCCCCGAGAAAGGTAGATGACACAGCCGAAAATCTAATCCACACACTTCCTCCGACTCCATGATCTGATTGATGCTCCCTCTTGCACTGAATAATACATGCCTCTCTCAGGTAAGCCATTTTATAACATAAGAAGATAAAAAGCACTGCTGAGACAGTGTCTGCTTTTGCCAAGCTGGTGTCCGGCAGCTCCCAGGGCGTCTGGGGTGGGAAAGCTGCCACAGAGGCCCCGGGCTCTAGATCCCACTTGAATCGTAAGCCTTCTTGCTTTTGATAATAATACAGTATTATTTCTCTTACTGTAGAAGAAAAAGTTTATTACCAAACAAGAGTATTTTTATGAAAGAATAGGATAAACCTATAAATTATCTCAACCTCTATCTCCCTTGGGAAAACTTTCAGGCTCCACCAAAATGTAGGACTGAAAGATGTATTTTGGAAGAAAGAGATACATTTTGTATGCTTTCTTTTCCTTTTGTAGACTCCCAGTTTCTTTTCTAAGACTGCAAAGATCACGTTGTCACCAGCCCTGGGACCTGAGACCGTGGGGGCGGGGTGGGCGGGGGAGGCGGGCGTGAGGTTCACAACCATTCCAGCAAGGGGCCACCTGAACCTGAAAAGGTGCGTTGGGGACCAGGAGAGCCCAAAGGCTGTTTCTGGCGGGCTCTTGGTTTTGGAGCTGGCCATCGGTTCCAGGCTAGCTAGAAGTAAGGCTGCGTGCTGGAAGGTGAGGGGGCCAGACTGCACGCCCTTCAGCATGGCCCGGGCGGCTTCGAGCTGTCAGGCTGTCATCGCTCAAACACAAGGTGTACGTTTATCCAGCTAAGAACAGGAAGTGTGTCGCTTCTGTGCGCAGTGGACTCGTGTTAGGAGGGAACGAATCGTTAAGGAGAAACAAAAGCCCAATACTTAAGAGTCCCAATTTTGTCTTTGCCAAAAAATAAAAAACAAACAAGTAACCCCCCTGGAGTTGATATTGTTACCATGTACATACTGTAAAATAGGAAAGAGAATTGATGTATCTTACTTTTTCATTATTTGCTAACCAAAGTTGTACATTTTCATACTATCTGCAGCCTTTTGGGTATCAAAGGGGCCAAAACCACGGGCCCGCCCCCACTCCTCATCGGCAGGTCTGGAAACGCACTATTTCTACTGGTATTCTTGCTTTTTTCTCTTTTTGTTTTTTCATTTTCTTGCTGAAATGACATGAATTGTTAAGTTTATTTTTACACAGTAAAGAGTGAAGAAAGATTGGTTTCCTTGGACTGTTTTCTCTTTCCTAAAGCTTCCCCCTTCCTGGCCGTACTGTCGTTTTCTGTCCCCACCTGCAAGGCACAGTGGCCACACCTATAGGGGACACAAATCCAGTCGCTACATTGTACTGTATTCTCTACCAGCCCTTGGGATGCTGAAATCTCAGGGGCAGGGGGGGGGGTCCTCACTTCCCAGGAGCAACTGACACAGAGGTGATTTCCCAATTTAAGGAGGCGCACAGGGCCTGAGGTGAAGGGTGGCTTGGCTCGTCCTCTGCAAATGTCCCTGACACCCTAGTGATGTCCCAGCATCCCCAGGCCCCTTCCCTCAGCACGAGTTGAGGGGAAGCACTCGCCCCTGCCGATGGGAGTGGGTACCCAGTGCCTGAAGAACTTGCTTCCTGGCCAGGCCTGACTGGCCTGGGCAGCCTGGGGCGGCCTCCCTTCCAGGGGCACAAGGATTGGGGTCCATGTTCTGGTGCTCACAGCGAACCACCTGAGGCTGTAGCTGCTTGGCTGTCCCCATAACCTGGGCCATTCTGCCTCCATGTTGGTACTGCCCAAGGTTTTCTACACAATACCCTGGCTTTCCCCAGCCACAGGGAGCTGGGCTTTATGGGGTGACTGAGCCACTGCAGTGTACAGGAAGACAAGCAGGCAGTCCTGAGACCCTCGGGCGGCATCTCTGCGCACAGCAGCCAGTGGCTGGATCCCCTGGCCTGGGTCCTAGGGGCGCAGGGGCAGCTGCAGGGGGCTTAGAGTGGTGCCTGCAGCGTGGTACCTTCTCGCAGGCCAAATGCCACCTGGGGCTCCAGCTCAGGGAAGAGCATCGTTGTCTGTGTGGTAGAGTCTTGCTTGAGTGTTTCAACTCCCATTAGAAAGAAGTGGCTTTCTGTATCTCCCACATCTGGTCTCTGCACATCAGTGGATGATACCAGGGGACCCGGGGCTGAGAGCAGTGGCTTGTGGAGGGTTCCAGCCTTGTAGGGCGTTTACAGCCCACTCTGTAGCCCCACGGGCCTACTCCAGGCAGAAGGGGCACACCCAGGATTTCACGTCCAGAGATGTCTTATGCCCACAAGATGCATGAAGCATTTCTTGTGTGCATACTTTTTTTTTTTAACTTACACCACACAGAGGCAGTCTGCCCTGTTTTGACTGCAGTAAGCTTACTTTTTTGCTTTTATGGGTGTACTGGGGCTTGAACTCAGGGCCTGGCCGCTCATTCTCCCTTAGCTTCATTGAAGGCTGGCACTGGAGCCATACCTACATTTGAGTTTTTAGTTAATTGGAGATAAGTGTCACTAGGATTTGTCTGTCCAGACTGGCTTTGAACTGTGATCCTCAGATCTCAGCCTCCTGAGCTGCTAGGATTATAGATGTGAGCAACTGGTGACTGCTTCTATTTTATGCTGTGCTAATTCTTCTCTCTGAAGCTTCCTTCATCTGCGCAAGCACAGGAGGTGGTGGCCTGATGAGAGAGTCCACTCCACCATTCCACCTCGCTAGCAGAATGGTTTGGGGGATCCTCTAGTGACTTAGAGAGGGCTGGGCTGGGAGAGCCTCGAGGGTCGGTTAGTGGAACCATCCCCCTATTAGGTGACTGAAGCTGAGAGGCCCTGAGGCATGTTCAACGTTCAACAGCCTGACCAGAAATGTTGAGAGCCCATGAATCCTGGCCCCTGGATCCCAGGCTCCTCCCCTGCAACCTGCTGGCCTCACAGGGCTGTGGGAATGGATGAGTCCTTCCCTCCTCTCCTCCCTCCCCTCCTCTCCTCCCTCCCCTCCCTGCTTCCTCTCCCTCCCTCCCTCTCCTCTCTCCTCTACTATGGATTTCTCTCCTTGGGGGTTGGCACCAAGGGGCTGCACCCTGCTCAGCTCAGCGCCACTCCCCAGACCCCTCTCCATGATTCATCCACCCGAGGAGGGCACTGTCGTCTCCGTATGTTCGAGTGTGGCTCACAGGGTAGAAGCTGTGGCTGTCACTGGCACTGGGGGGCTGGAGTCGCTGGGGTGCTGCCCTCAGAAGAGGCTCTTTGGAGGGTCTCCTGTCAGGTAATGAGGTGCCTCCATTCCACACAAGCCCCTGCTCCCTTCCTCAAGGTCCTTGCCAAGGTGGGAAATGGAAGGCCATTCTGAACTGCAAGTGACGACACTTTATCTTTATGCACTGCCTTGGGTATTTCCTTCCCTCCTTTCCTTTCTCTTTTCTTTGAGATTTTTCTTTTTTTCTGATGGTACTGGGGTCTGAACTCAGGGCCTTGTTCTCTCTCTCATAATTAGCACTCTACTACTTAGGTCACATTTCAAGCCTGGCTTTTTGCTGGGTAATTGGAAATGGAGTCTCATAGACTTTCCTGCCCAGCCTTGGCTTTGAACCTCTATCCTCAGATCTCAGTCTCCTGAGTAGCTAGAATTCTACAGGCCTGAGGCACTGGTGCCCAGGTTTCTATTACACTTACTTATTTACTATAAATCCCTGAACCAGGTATTGGTGACTGCACCCCGCTTAGCAGGGGAATTGTGGAAACTTGGATATCACTATGTCTCTTGGTTTCTCAAGGAGGTTGTGCCTCCTGAGAGAGACTGAGCTGGTCCTGTGGAAAATCAGACCCCACCTCTGAATGACAAGGGAGGGCTGGGTGGTGCCATGGGCCTCGAGCAATCCCTGGAGCCTACGGCCTCTGCCTATAACTCAGCGGCAGCTTTAGGCAGAAGCCACAGGACCTCCTCGCTGGGACGATTCTGCCCTAGTGACATTCCCTTGGGGTCTTCACGGTCCCTTCCTAAACCTTCAGACCAGCCCTGGAACCTCCAGACGAGACAAGCTCATGTTTCTGTACTCTGTGTGGGCAATGCTGGAATGGGGCTCCCTGCTTCCCGAACAGCTCAGCACCTTTCCTGTTGGAAGGAGAGGTACAGCTGGGCAGAAGAGGCATTCGGGAGACAAAACACTGCCACACATCCACCCCACACTCTCATCCAGAAGTGTCTCCTCACTGCCCCCGCCCCCGGCCAGCAGGCCAAGAGGAGTCTGGGTGGCACAGGTGCCCAGCACCGGTTTGCGACAGCCTGGAAACCGCCCTGGGGGAGGAAAGGCCCTGGAGGAGGAGAGGCCCATGTGTCTGTGCTCAGAAGACAGGGCCAAGGAGGCCGTCTGTCCCTGATTTGCTTTCCGTGACTCTCAATTCAGGACAAGGTGGGGGGCCATCTGCTAAGTGGGCACAGAGAAAACATTTTCACTGTGCAGAAAATTGGCTTCCAAGGGGAAGCCCTGTTCAGCACACGACCAGTCAAGAGCTGCACAGGCAGGAGAGTGGGGGCTCTGGGGCTCTGTCTGAAGAGATGCGATGCTGCTCAGTGAGTTAGATAGGCCTGAGGCATGGAGAAAGGAGGGGTGAGGAGGGGAGGAGAGGGGAGAGGAAGGATGGCGGCTACACTCTACTCTGCTCCCACCCACCCCAGCAAGGCTCAAGCAGCGATTCCTTCTTAGGACTTAGGGACTCCCCCCCACCATTTCTTTTCCCCTCCCTCCCTTTCTTACTCTCAAATACTTTTTATTTTGTGCTAGTACTGAGACTTGGACTCAGGTCTGAGCACTGTCTCTGACTTTTTCACTCAAGGCTGGTGTTCTACCACTTGAGCCTCAGCTCCAGTCCCACCTTTTGAATGATTAATTGGAGATAGAGTCCCATGGATTTTCCTGCTTGGACTGGCCTCAAACTGTGATCTCATCCCTCAGCCTCGAGTAGCTAGGATTACAGGCACAAGCCACCAGCGCCCCACAACTGAATCTAAATGTGTGTGTGTGTGTGTGCGCATGCGTGCACGTGCGCAGACACCAGTCCTAGCACTTGAACTCAGGACCTAGGCACTGTCCCTGGAGCTGCTGCTTCTTCTTCTTCTTCTTTTTTTTTGCCAGTCCTGGGGCAACTAACACTTTTTTTTTTTTTTTTTTGTGCCAGTCGTGAGCTTGAGCTCAGGGCTTGTGCACTGTCCTTGGACTTTCTCAAGGCTAGAGCTCTACCACTTGAGCCTCAGCACCACTTTCGGCTTTTTACTATGTATGTGGGGTACAGAGGAATCGAACCTGGGTCTTCGTGCATGCTAGGCAAGCACTCTACCACTAGGCCAAACTCCTGGCCCCCTTTTTTTTTTTTAACAATTGCTATTTAACCATTTCACTGTATGCCCTGTGGCATCAATTACTTTCACCTCTCTCTTCAAAGAATTTTCATTTCCGCAAACAGATGCTTTGAACCCATTAAGCAACGTCAACCCAGTGAACTGCTGCCCCAGCCTCTTGGTGGCTTCCAATCTACTGTCGGCAGGAGTCTTCCTGATCATTCTGGAACCTCCCAGGGTGCCACCGCAGTGTGTCCTCCATGCTCGGCCTCCTTCCTGGGCAGGTTTTCATGCTTTCTCTGAGTGGTAACACTTGCCCATGGTCTACTGTGCCACTGTGGCACACACTTTCCTCCTGGCCCTCTGTCTATGGGGCAGTCTGGCTCTTCCCCTTTGGCCACTGTACTGTAAGGACTCCAGTGTGCAAATGTCTTCTCAGCCTCTGCTCTTGATTCTCTGGGGCATCTCCTCTGAAGTAGATTGCTGGCTCATGTGATAATTCTATGTTTAGCTTTTTGAGAGCCTGCCAAACTATTTTCCACGGTGGCTGCACCACTCCACATTCCCACCAGCAGTGTGCCAGGTTCCAGTTCCTCCACGCCCTTGCCAGCACTTGCTATTTCAGGGTTGTTTTTCTTTTGGAGGGCAGCTGTCCCAATGGGTGAGAAGTGGAATCTCATGGAGGTTTGGATTTGCATTCTTGTACCATGGCTATTGGCCATTTGTGCATCTTCTTTTGAAAAATATTCAAGCCAACGGCCCATTTTTGCATTGAGATTTTTTTCTTTGGATTGGTGATGAATTTGTAGGTGTTTATGTTAATTCCTCATCAGAAATTAAAGGATAAGAATCACATTGGGTGTGTGCTCCATTCATATCTTCTCCTGTCCTGTGGATGTTCTCATTACCTACACACCAAAGGCTTGTAGCTTGGTAACACCCTTGTGGTATCTTCCTTCCTTGCCTGTGTTTTAGACAGCATAGCCAAGAAATGACCTGCTTGGCGAAACGCTGTGCGTTCTGTCCCTGCCCGGTGTGGGGGCTCCCTGGGGAGGGCTGGACAGCAGGTTCTGCCCACCACCATTTCAGGCTCTGTAGGCAGAGGCCCTGTCCGTTTGTTCCTCATCGAAATCCCGTCTGGCTTGCGCATTCTTGGCTCTGGGCTTTGCTCTTCAGAATTGTGGTTCTCGAAGAATCACAGACCGTCAGCACAGATGTCGCTCCTTGAATACGAGCTGAAAGCTTTTGCTCGCGGGGGAGGGGACAGGGGCCGCCCGGGCCTGCCCCGGGGCTCCGGGTCCACCCTCCCAGACGCCGGGGAGGGGCGGGGAGAGGGCGGGGCGCTGGAGCGGAGCAGAGCTGGCGCCGGCGCTTCTCACCTCCGATCCCAGCTACTCGGAGGCTGCGATCCGGGGGTGGTGGACCCACGCCAGCCCGGCAGCCACGTCCGTGAGGCTCAGACCAGGCCAGCGGCGGTGCTGCGGCTCCAGGGGTGGAGCGCTGGGCTGGCGTTCGGAGGGGCCCTGGGGCGGAGATGGGCGGTGGCCAGCCGGGAGCCCCTGCGGCGGGCGGGCGAGGGCGTGGGGGAGGGGGCGGGGCGAGGGGCGTGTGGGGGCGGGGCGAGGGGCGGGGCGTGGGGGCGGGGCCGGGGAGCCCCGGGAGCCCGCGGAACCCCGCTTCCCGAGGGCGGGCGCGCCCGGCGGGAGGCGGCCCGGGGCCCCGGCTCGCTTCCCGGCTCTGCGGGTGCGGCGAGCGGCTGACCGGGGCCCGGGGGCCGGGGCGGCGGGCCGGGGGAACCCGCGGGCTCCCGAGGAGAAGCGGCTCCGCCGGGACGGCCGCGGGCGGGACCGCCGAGCGCGCCGCGTCTCGCGAGAGCTGGCTCGGGCCTGCCCGCTCCGCCCCCCGCTCCGCCCCCCGGGTGACCGCGGGGACGCCGGGAGCCAGGGCCGCGGGTGACCGCGGGGACGCCGGGAGCCAGGGCCTCGTCCCCCCCCGCCCCCCGGTCCGCCCCCCCGCTCCGCCCCCCGCAGCTCTTCCGTGGTCCCCCCCAGCCGGGCCTGGCCCTCGCCACCTGGAGCTTAGTGCGCCTCTAGCTTAGCTGATTAACCTTACTAGGAGGACGCAGCCGAGGCCACACCCGGCCCGGGGGAGCCAGGGGCGGCTTGGAGCGGGGGCCCGGGCGCCCGCCGGCACGGGGACGCGCCCGCCGCTCGTGGCCCGCGGTCGGAGGCCCGCCGCCTCCCGGGACGCGGCCGAGGCCCGCCCGGACGCCCTGCGCCTCCCCACTGCGCTGGCTCCAGGCTGCACCACCGGCCAGGTCAGGAGCCGAGGTCCCGTCTCCAGAGCCTGGCGCTGGTGTGCCGGCCCCCAGGCGGCCAGCGCTGCGGTGTTGAGTGATCTGTGGTGTGCCCAGTGTGTCCCCCAGCTGGCATCTGCCCTGCCCCTCGGGGCCCTCCCGGGCCAGCACCCCACCTGCTAGGAGGGAGGAGCTAGGATTGGTCACTGCTGTTGGTGCCAGGCCCGTGATGGTGCCGAGCTGGTGGCCTGCTGTGCCTCTGTCCCACTCCACAGAGGCCAAAGCTATAGACTCACCAGAGGGAGAAGCTGAAACGACCGCAGTCTACACATGAGAAGCAGAAAAGGTGGATTCCACCAAGCCGTCTATGGGCTCTGCCAGGTGGAGGCAGACCTTGCTCCATCCACTTTACAAGGAGAGAGCAGGACTCGGAAGAAACACAGTGCCATTCCCACATTTTCACGTGGTCCCGGCCTGGCAAAATTGCAAGCAGGAGACTTAAACAAGCCCCAGCATGCCTGTGCTGGCTCAGACTGCCCCAGGACCGAAGGTGGCTGCATGAGGAAGGCTCAATTTATGGGAGCCCTGACTGACCCTGTTGTTGATGTGGGTCTGCTCTCATCTGGCCCCTAAGGGACACATTCTAGTCTGACCCCTCCCCACTCAGCACAGTCCTGGTACATCCGGGTCTCCCTTTCCTGTCCTCCCTTCCCTCATCCTGTAGGCACAAGCCACCAGGGCTGGGGTGGTCCAGGCTGCCCCTCTGTGGCATGGGCCGTGTGCATACTGTAACAAGTTACCCCAAAGCTTCATGGTCTAAAACCAGCAATGTTCCTGGCCCCAAACTTCCAGCATGGAGGACTGGTTCTGGCCCCGACTTCAGGGCCCCCAGACCCCCTCCAGGAGCGGTGGTGACTGTGGCTGCCAAATGCCACTGTACCCAACCCCCCTTCCCCCATAGCGGCTGAGCAGTGGGTGACTTACAGCCCAGGAGGGGTCAGAATGGGTGGTGGGAGGCTTCTCCCCAGCCCCTCTGCCCCAAGCTCATGCCGCAGGGCCAGCAGGCCCTTCCCCTCTCCTGCTTGTCAACCTCGGAGCCCACCCATAACACCCAACCCTAACCTCCTCCGAGCTGTCTTCATGGTCACAGGACAGGACAAGACTGGGAGAAGGCAGAAGGACACAGACACAGACATGCCCACGGGGCCTGCGGCCCAGGGACCCAGGGAGAAAGAAATCACCAAGGCTCCGAGGTCACCCTGAGGAGCAACACTGAGGCACACCAAGCAGCCTGGGCACAGCAGCCCATCCCAGCTTTTCAGCAAGGCCTCCAAATTCTTGGAAACAGGCTGAGTATAAACGATACACAGATGAGAACTCTGCAGCAGGGCGTGGCCAGCGGGCAGAGTTGGAGGCAAGGAGAGGTACCCAGGCATGAAGGCCACCCCCTGGCCTGCTGGCTACTGGACCGTCTGTCCTCGGTTCCGTCTGCCTCTGCCAGCTTCCCTGCCCAGGCGCCCCTGAGGGCTGGGGCTGAGCTCCTGAGACCGACCCTTGCCAGGCTGACTGAAGAGGGGTCCTCTGGGGACCCCGCAGTGGGGACTGGGCCCACAGAGCTGAGACATCGCCTCCCTTGGACCAAAACAGGCCCCACTGGACACTCGTGGGAGGTGTTTCGCCAAATGTTTGAAGGGGGGAAAAATCCCGCTTGCTTAGGATTTTTTTCCTTTCTATTTTTGCATTATTTTTCTAGATGACTTCATTCCTAAGAAGGGAGTAGTGGGGAGAAGGATGGACAGAGGAAGGAAGAGAGCTTGGGCCTCCGAGAGCCCTGGGGGGGGGGGGGCTGGGGTAAAGAAAGGAAGAGGTGACCCTGTGAGTTTCTGCCCAGGACTCTGCTGCACTCCCAGGACCCCTTCAAAGCCTCCGGTGGGGGAGAGGCTCCGGGGGCAGTGCCACAGCCATGTCCTGGAAGCCACCTTGCTCTTTCACTCCCCACATCCCCAGAACAGCCAGACCTGCCCTGGCTGGCTCGACAGGAAAGGGGCCACTGGAGAATGTCAGGACCTGTGGCAGCAGATCCAGCAGCGCTCACCTCCAGTCCCAGAAATCCTCTCCTTTGCCTCAGATGGTTCTGGGTATCACTTCCCTGACAGGCAGTGAGCTGAGCCCAGGGCCAGGCCTGTCACCAGCAGCAGAGTCTCAGGGCCAGGTCTGGGGTCTGGGGTCAGGCCCATCTCCAGCAGCAGAGTTTCAGGGCCAGGTCTGGGGTCTGGGGTCAGGTCCGTCTCCAGCAGCAGAGTCTCAGGGCCAGGTCTGGGATCTGGGCTCAGGCCTGTCTCCAGCAGCAGAGTCTCAGGGCCAGGTCTGAGGCCAGGCCCGTCTCCAGCAGCAGAGTCTCAGGGCCAGGTCTGGGGTCAGGTCCGTCACCAGCAGCAGAGTCTCGGGGCCAGGTCTGGGGTCTGGGCTCAGGCCTGTCTCCAGCAGCAGAGTCTCAGGGCCAGGTCTGGGGTCTGGGGTCAGGTCCGTGTCCAGCAGCAGAGTCTCAGGGCCAGGTCTGGGGTCTGGGGTCAGGCCCGTCTCCAGCTGAGCTACAAGTGCAGCAGGGCCCCCGTGCTTGCGAGGGATCAGCCATCCCAGCATTCTTGTCATCCAACCAAAGCCCCGGCAATGCCTTGAGCTCCCGAGATTCCACCTGGAGGGACAGGGTGCAGGGAGGGAGCCGCCACGGATGACCTTTGTAGGTCAGAAGGACAAGATCAGCAGTGCCCTGAGGATGCCAGTGGGGACAGACAGCCTGAGAGTAGAGCAATCAAGGCTTAGGTGGAGCTGTGGCCCTGAGAATGCAGAGCCATGGGTTTTGGGACCCTCCAAACCATGCCCTCTGCCCTTCACCCCTGCATTCCACCCTCAGCAGTCCAGGCTGGGGAGCAGGGTGGCGGGGGGTGGGGAGGCGGCTGCAGGACGCCACCATGAGCCATGCGGCTGCAATCTACAGAAATGTATCTGTTCATCCAGTCCCAAGTCAAGGCATTGGCAGTTCCCAGACTCTCTCCAACTTCTGAGGCGCTGGAGACGGTCGCCCCCACCTCTGCCTGTGTTCACACAGCCCCCCATGTCTGTCTTGAATCTTCCTTTCTTATGTGCACTTGTCTGGACAGGACAAAGGATCTGGTGGACACGCCTCTCTGGGGCTGCAGTTTAGGCCAAGTGTGTGGTGGGGGGACAGAAAGTGAGGGAGGGGCTCGCTGCCTGTGCATCCTTGGCCACAGGCCTTCTCCTCTCTCCCTGCTATAGTCCACATCAGCTTATCACTGACCACATAGTGGTCCCCACCCCCTCTAACTTCCTCCTTTGTCTCCCTGCCCCCCCCCACCCCAGATGGGCCCCCTTCGGGGACGTGGAGAGACAGGAGCCCACACAGAGCACGCTGCTCTCTCCAGCAGCTTGGCCATGCTGCTCGAATCAGGGCCTTCCAGGGGAACAGCCTCTCCTCCGCGTGCCTGCCTGCCGGCCACCGTGATGCCGGGGCACAGGCATGGGCTCGGGAGTGCCCAGGCCACACGACGTGTGGGCTGTGGGCTAAGGTGGGGCAGGGTGGGGCTTGGGTTGGGTGCCTGCCCCGGAGCTGCCTCAGGAGCACCTGAGCTGCAGCCTGTGCCTGCCCTGGGGGCGGGTGTCAGCCAGCACTGCTGCCGAGAATCGTGTGCCCTGGCACTGAGCTGCCAGCCACCTCGGCCAGTCCAGGCCAGGTCACTCCTGACAGAGGCCGACACCTCAGGAGTCCCTCCACCACGGCTCGGGGACCACGTCATACTTTGGAGAAAAAACAGCAACTGCCAGCAAAGAGAGGCTAACAGCCGGGCTGAGTCAAGGCGGGCGGGGGCGTCGGGTGCACAGAATGAGCTGGGGGTGGGGTTGCCCTAGGACTGGAGTTCGGAAAGGGCGGGCCTCTTGCCATGCTCCCCGGACTCCGAGACTGCCCCGTGCCTCTCTGGGGGCACCGGGCACTGTCCAGAGCCTTGCTTGGTATGGCTGGGTACAGCGGTGCCACTTGATCTTCCTGAGCTATGGCCTCCTGTCTGTCTCACGTGCCTGTGTCACTCTGTCTGTCCAGCGTGGGCACACCAAGCATGCTGGCAGCTCTGTGCCTGCAGTTGTCTCTGCAGGACACAATGAGTGCAGGCCACCCTGCCATGTCACCATTGTTCTGAGGGAGCTTGTGCAGCCTGCGTGGCTCTGCCCTCCCAGAGCAAGGATTCTAGGGGTGCCCTGGGGTTCTCCCAGCCCCCGGCCTTGGATGGTTTCCTCATGACCTTCCACGCGGCTTTCTTGGCTGCCGGTATCCCTGAGGGGCCCAGGTCCAGTGGGTTGGACTCAGGGGGTTGTCAGGACAGGGCAGGGTCTTCTGCCACAACTGGCATTCTGCCAGGAAGCCAGGTTGTTGCCAGCTAGCACAGGTCCACCCCGCCAAACCCAGGTCTTGGGTGCTGGAAACTTCCCCCAGGGGTCTGCGGACCTAAGAGGGAAGGTCCTTGGCCAAAGCCACGTGGCAGGGCTTGCTCAGTGCTCCAGGCCCAGCATCCCTTCCAGGCTCCCTGTACCCCTTCTCCAGCACCTCGGGTTTCACCCCCACCTGGAACCCCTGTGGTCCCAGCCCCCCTCCTTCGCGTGGCTCCCGCTCCCCCATGGGTGCCTGCCTCTCCCGCCCCCACGCTCCCCGCGGGAAGGGGTTCCTATGGCACCCCTGCCCCCGCACACACTTAGCTCACCGGCAGCCATCTGCCCTGAGACAGCAGCAGATGCCTTGATGTACAGCGGTGCCTGAAATGCAGGCGGCCGGGCGCCTGGGTGGACGCGAGCACCATCAGTCAGAACCCAGGCCAGGGCTGAGAGTGAGGCCAGGGGTTCAGAACAGGACCAGGCTCTCAGCAGGCTGCCCAGGGCAGTCTGGTGGGGCCTCTCGAGCTGGCTGCACGCCTGGGGACAGGCTCTGCACAGACTCCCTGGACAGGCTGACCCTGCGGGGGGGGGG
The DNA here is from genome assembly GCF_031878675.1 of Megascapheus bottae. Taxonomy (NCBI): domain Eukaryota; kingdom Metazoa; phylum Chordata; class Mammalia; order Rodentia; family Geomyidae; genus Megascapheus; species Megascapheus bottae. Next base: position 50,031,978 of record NC_143525.1, on the reverse strand, counting down.
GGGCGCCTCCGCCCCACCCCCGCCAAGGAGCTGGCCACTGAAGCCAGCTGCTGAGGTTTACGGCTCAGGGCTTGCCAGGGTGGAGGGCAAGCTTGGCCCTCATCCCACCTGAGCACTAGGCCACCTGGGCCTCCAGGCCTTCTCTCAGCCTTGTCCACCTCCCAGCCTCTCCTGACCACAGTTGGGGGTGGGTGGCAGTGTAGGGTCAGCAGACCCTGGCCTGGACCTCCTAAGAGGTGGTGGCTACTGCCTCTGGAGCCACGGGCCATTCGCAGGCCACACTAGGCCAGGTAGGAAGCCAGGACTGGTTCTGTGCAGCAGCCTCCAGCCCTGGGTGAGGAGCCCAGCCTCCGTCTCAGTTCTGCTTCCTTCAACCCCAGGAGTGTGGCTCTGGAGTCATGTGTCCCCATGGGGATGGAAGGTGAGCTCAGACCCCAGTACTGGTGGGCCAAAGCCCCCACCAACCTTGTAATATGGGGCTGTGCCCTTCAGTTCAATCCTAAAACCAGTCCAGCCCATCTGTGGTAGTGCATCTCTGTAGTGCCAGCACTCTGGGTGGAGGCAGAGGATCGTGAGTTTGAGGCCAGCCTGGTGTACACAGGACTGTCTCAAAGAGCAAACAAAACCACCATTAATTAAAAGCCCAAAGTGAGCAAAACCCAGGAGATACTATCTGGGCCTGGAGTCCTCCGGTTCTGGCGATGTTAGATGGTTCGCCCTGTTCTGCACAGAATTAGAGCAATTGAAGGATGGGCCGGCCAGCTGCAGGGCCGCTGGGATACGCCTGGGCGAGAGGAGAAGGGGTCTTTGAGCAGCTACTGGCTTGCCATGCAGAGCTAGCCCAGGCTGAGGACCCCAGGGGCAGTAATGCCAGGAGCCCCGCGGCCTCCCTGCTCACCCTGCCTGCCTCCTCCCTGCGTCCCTGTGTCCCTGCGTCCCTGCGGGGCGAGTGTGCAGACACACACAGGCTGGCACACGCGCACGCACGCCCCCGGGCCGCCTCCGCTCCCTCGCAGCGTGGGTTTGTTTTGCTTCAGCGGCTCGAATGGGGACACGCTGCTCTCTCTCCCTGGCAGCTTCCTCCAGCCCCCCACAGAGGTGCCATATGTCAGCGTCATGAATAGGCATGAGGCAGGGGGCTGGGAGTGGCAGCTGTCAGTCACTGGCTGAGCAGAGCAGGAGGGGCCAGGCCGGTGGGGGAGGACCTGGCTGCGGCCTCCTCAGGGTAGGGTACATCCAGACACCCAGGGGCCCTTCTTGAAAGGGTCTGCTGCTCACGTGGCCAGCAAAGCCACCACCTGTACTTGGGATGCATGTTGGGAGTGTTCGCTCTGTCTGGGGGAAGGGAGCTAACACAGGCATGGCTGCCTCTGGCCAGTACAGCTCATTCTCACAGCTGTCCTAGCACCTTTCCCAGATGAGAGAAGATGGCTGGAAAGGTTTCTGGTGAACATCCTTAAGCCTTACAGCTTGCGGAGGGTGGGGCCTGGGTTCTGTTCTGGTCTACCCCTGAGCTGCCCCTGGCTCCATGCCCGGAGCTGGATGCAGCCCTTCCTGAGCCACACACCTCGGCTGCTGACTGCCCGTGGCCTCCCTTGTCCCTGGGGCCTGGCTGCCCTCCACCCCAGCGCCGTCCTGTGCTCCTCATTCTGAGGACACTGTCACCCCGTGGGTCTTGCACGGCCACGGACCATATGTCCTGAATGCCCGCCTGCACACTTGTCCCCAGCTCTGCCCTGCCCCAGCTGTTGCCTCTCGACTGCAACCTGCTCAGGTAGGTCCCTGTGGAGTAAACAAATGGACAGAGGTTGCTGCAGGACGGAGCTCGTGCTGAGGGGAGAAGGCCATGGAGGCCTGAGGCCTGCACTCCTGTTCCAGCACCCGTCCTGGGCTCGACAGGCCTTTGCCTGGCTCCGGCCCTGCTGGAGGCCGGGTCTGGATGGGGTTGTCCGCTGTAGGTTAATTGGTTCTCTCTCCCTGCCAGCATGACGGATCCTGCCTGACATTTCCCCAGATAGTTAATTGATACCAAGTAATTTGTCATAGAGACCTCGTTATATGCCAAGTGGGTCCCCTAAGCCGTTAGCGTCTGTGCCCCAGAAATAAGATTGGCAAGTTAATAATGGTGCCTTAATCACACAGCTCCTGCTGGCACTGGAAGAGAATTTCTGGGAGATAGGATGAAGCTTCATTGGAGTCAGAGGTCTCTGTCCCTTCTGCAGAAAGCCCCTGCCTCAGTTTCCCCACCTGGGGCTACTTGCTTTGGGCAAGAGGGCTGTCATTTCTCACTGAGAAATGCCCCTCCCCAAGGTGGGCTGAGGCCTGTTCTGGCCCCTGGCCCTGTCCTGTCTGGCTCTGGCCTGGGTCCTGGTGTGACTCTCTCTTTCCCAGACCACCATGATGTTTGGGGGAGGCTTGTGGCTTAGGCTGGGCTGGCTGATGTATGTCCACTAAAGACGGTGGGTAGAGGGACCCGTTGGGGCAGAAGTGCACTGGCCAGGCCACGGGAGCCAGCTGCATCTTGGAGCCATGAGCAGGACCGGAGGATTGGCTCAGCTGGACTCTGTCACATGTGGAGTTGTGACCTCGCACAGGAGGGTTTGGCTCACAGACCCTCAGGACTGTGGGCGAGAGCCTGTGTGGTGTGGAGCCCCTGGGGAGAGGGTGGCAGGAGGGAGGGTCCCAGCCAGGACCTGAGCTGTGGGAGCAGGAGGGTGACCATGAGAATGGCTCTGCTCTGCCCTAAGCCATCTGCTGTCTGTGCAGCTGGTGGACAGGGAGCAGCAGGGCTGGGGAGGCTCTGCCTCTCAGCCCTGGGCCTCACAGCCCGTGGCCTCACTCTAACTTCAGCACCAAGGACAGTGGCTGCACCGCTTTCCCTCTGGACTGCCTCCGCCTGCGCACGCGCTGAAGGTCTGGTCCCGGTGCCGGCCTACCTTGTGGGGAGGGTGAGGTGTCTCTCAGGAGGGGGCTGGGACCTGAGGCTCGCCCTTGAAGAGGATGTGAGTACCTGCTCTCTTGCTCTTTTCCTTTCTGGCTGTCATGAGATTCAGCCAAGGGGGTTGGCTCCCGGCACTGAAGGAGGCTTCACCATGGACCCCCAAAGCCAACAGGGTGCTGTGGCCACACATCCTGTGGCCTTGGACTCAAGCCTTTGAGAATATGTAATAAATCTTCCTTCTTTTCAGGGGGTTCTCTCGAGTACTTTGTTTTAGTAACGGAAAGCTAACACAGACAGCCTCTACCCACATGGGGCTGCAGGCTCAGAGGAGGCCAGGTGGTAACATGAGCCTACAAACAAAACCAAAATACTGTGTTACTTTAAAAAAAACTAAACAAAACAAAAAAAACAACTCCGACAACCAGATTCCTAGGTCCTACAGCTGGAAAGCCAGCATGGGCACGGGCTCAGTACCCTCTCCAGTATCAAGACAGGGGCAATTCAAAATACAGGGGGGCACGAAGGGCCAGGCTGGGCGGGGGGTACCCTGCAGCAGTGTGCAGGGCAGACAAGGCAGGTGGCCCTAGAATTCCAGCCCCAGGACCACCATCACCACACTGAAACACCAACAGCCACGGTGTGACCTACAGTGGGAGTGGAGCTGTGGCCTAACCTTAGTGCCGGACAGCTGGCACGCATTCCAGAGCCCTGGGCCATCCAGGAGGCTGGCAACCACAGACTCCAAGAATAAGCAGCTCCTGGATGCCCCTCTGTTTCTAATGTAGTAAAAGAAGAGCTATATTCATTTTATTCCACTGCAGGGTTTGAGGGTACATAAGTAAGGGGTACATAGAAAATAAACCTCCCCTCCTCCAATGAGGTAATTATAAGCCCAGGAAAAAACTAGACAGTGTACAGAAATGTAATCACAATACATTCCTCAGCTGTGACTAGAATATGCAAAGAAATAACCACGCAGACATTGGATTCTGATTCCATTGAAATGAGATGGGTGGAAGAGAGTACGGGCACGTGTGTGCACGAGTGTGCGTGTGCATAGGTGTGTAGAGCTGCATGCATGCGTGTGTATGAGTGTGTGCATGAATGTGTATGGGCTACTGAAAGGAACAAAACCCCAGTTTTTGCAGAAGGAAGTCAATGGGACATTTCAAAATATGCAGAACTTCGAAAGCACTTAGCAAGAATTGTCTAGGAGGGGTGAGCCTCGGGGAGGGGCCTGTGGGGAGCCTGGCTTTAGCAGGAGGACCCATGACACAGACAGGAGGGACCAGGCCAGATGCCCAGGCCACTCAGCAGCTATGCCTTGGTGCCACCTCGGCTCTGCCCTGGCTGCCTTTGGGGAAGGAGCAGGAAACAGAGGAGAGGAGCTGTCCCCTCCCTCCCACACCAGGGGTGTGAGTCATCTGTCTGCATGTTGGTCTCATGTAGCCACCTTGAGTTTTTGCCTTTAATGAATGATAGGGGTTTAAAAAAAGACACTGCAAAGCCTGGCCAGGGCAGGGAAAGAGGAGACGCCAGCACATAGCAGAACCGCGCATGCGCAGCTGCCCGCCAGGACAGAGCCCTGACCTGTCCTTCAGGGACTCTTTCCAGACCCAAAGCAGCCTCTGGGGACACACGAAGTCAGCTCCCTGAGACCTGGGTGGCCTCAGGCCCCGGAGTCGCCAGAGGCTCTAGTGACAGGACCTGTCCAAACGGGGTTTGGGCTTCTCCCTGCAGCTGGCCTTCATCCAATCCTGAAGGGCCACTGCTGGGGCTCACCATTCCCACTGCCACAGGAGAGGGGAAGGGGACTGGGGTGAGACACGGCCTCTCCCCAGCGCCCAGGGCAAGACAGGCCCTCTGGGAAGCGCATCGAGGCTTCAGGGGCAGAGGAAGAGCTATTTGGATAGGACTTGAATCCTTCAGAACTTCAAGAATATTCTTTTTTTTTTTTTTTTTTTGCCAGTCCTGGGCTTTAAGCTCAGGGCCTGAGCACTGTCCTTGGATTTTTCTCAAGGCCAGAACTCTACCACTTGAGCCTCAGCACCACTTCTGGCTGTTTCTAAGTATGTGGTACCAAGGAATCGAACCTGGGTCTTCGTGCATGCTAGGCAAGCACTCTACTACTAGGCCAAACTCCCAGCCCCACGAACTTCAAGAATATTCTTAACTCCAGTGCGCTGTGGTCTGCTGAGACAGACGTCACCGCGGCCCTGTTTTGAAGGTTCTGTGGTGAGGAGCGGACGCCATTGCACGTAGGGCCTCCAAGGGCCCCTCTGCGCCAGGGCGCCGGTGTCTGGCCAGGACATCTGCCCACCCTTGTGCCCTGTGCCCCAAGCCAGGGCCCCGCTGGCAGCATGCGGGGGAAAAGGCGCGGTGACTCTAGGCTGTGTCTCGCCTGCACCTCTGTTACATCAGGGCCCCAGTGAGGGGGGCGTGTGCCCCCAAAGTTTCCTGAGAGGCTGCCCGCTGCCTGCGTGCTCGCAGTGCCCCTCGGGCTGCCACCCAGTCTGGCCATCTCTTGGAGGCCTTGGCGAGGCTGCTGGCCTGGGAGCGGTGGGGTCGGTGTGGGTCAGCAGAGAGGGAAGGACGCGGCTCGAGCCCGGCCACTTCTTCAGCAGGACGCAGAAGGGTGCTCTGCAGCGGCCTGCCCCAGCCCAGGAACCACTGCGAAACCAAGGCCCATCACCCGAGGCACCACCAAACGTGAGGGTGCGCACAGCGGGGCTTGAACCCAGCCAGCTGTACTCCTCCTCCTTCCTTCCCTCCCTCTTGACCCGCTTCCTTGGGCTTGCACTTAGAGCCTCAAGCTCTTACTTGGCATTTTTTTGGTTCAAGGCTGGTGTTCTACCACGTGAACCGCACCTCTACTCCAGCTTTGCGTTGGTTAATAAGAGATGAGTCTCCCAGATTTGTCTGTGCGGGCTTCAAGCCTGGATCCTCTGGGAGCCCCGCAGCCCAGGATACCCTGATGTTGCAGGGGGGCAGAGGCCACAGATGCCAGGGCCCCACGTCCAGTCCTGCCCTGCTCAGACCCTCTGCCCACACAATGAGGCCTCCACGCCCGCTCTGCTGGGGCTCGGCTACAGACCATGGCAGAACTTTGGAACATCTGGAGGTTTTAGAGGACACTACAGGGAACCCCTCGTCTGGCCTCGTTGGGAGCCCTTCTGGGAGGTGAGGTGATTCCACACGACAGGGGCCCAAGCTAGGACTGCACTCCGGGACCCTGGCTTTGTGTATGGGTGTCCGAGAACTCACGGATGCTCATCTCACACTCGCCCCAGTCCTGGAGCGAAAACAGTCGGCAGCAGAACCGCGCCCAGATGGGGGGAGAAATGGACCTTCAGGAAGCAGCAGCCAGTCAGCCCTCCCCTGTCAACCCCGCTCTGGGGAGGTCGCCAGTGTGAAGTTGAGGTGCCGAGCCCCTGCAGGGACCCCCCTAGGAGCCCAGGTCAGGTGCCTCCTGGGAGCCTGGAGGGCCGAGGCCAGCAGGCCTCCCAGCCGCCCCTGCACGGCCATCAAAAGAAAGCAGTCACTGGGCAGGCAGGCCAGGCACAGTGAGGGCTGACGTCTGGCCGCACGGCGCGGAGCCCTTTGGCTGCAGACGTGGCTTGCGGTGGCTGGGCTGGGGGTGGTGTCCCACGAGCCCTGAGATGAAGGACACAGCAGCCGACGCTCGGCCTCTCAGCTGCGTGGGGCCCGCTGGGCGCTCCAGTCAGCGAGACGCCTTGTGTTGCACCTGTGAGTGTGCGGGGACAACCTCACCGCTCCCGGACACCGGCTCCTCTGTGCAGCCACTTTCCCAGGGCAGGGTGAGCGGCTCCGGGCCATCAGCGCCCCCAGCCTGCGGGGCCGGGTCTTGCTCCCCAGAGCCTGGCGGTGGGGCCTCCAGCCCTGTTCCCCGCCCTCGGCTGCAGTCCTCTCCCCAGTCTCCTTTGGGATGCTCCTTCGACCCCTGCACCACCTTCTGGCTCCTGGCAGAGACATTGAGAAAGAGGTGGCATGAAATGCCAGGGTAGCCCAGACTTCTTCGTGCCTAAGCGGTTCAGGAGAACCTGCGGATGGGCCCCGGGTAGGGGGTGGGGGGCACCCGCCTGCAGGCTGCCAGAACCAACTCTATGGAGCTGAGGAGTGCCGGCTGCAGGGAGATGCAGCCTTTGAACAGCTTGCCAGCCTGCAGGGTGGGTGCCCTCAAGCCTCTGCTCAGGACATGAAGAGCTGGGCTAATGGCTCCTGTTCTGTCAGTTCTTATCACACCAGGCCTCAGTTGCCTTGTCTGTGAAGCAAGATCACATCATCTGCCTCTAGGCCAGACCACTGCTGGCCTCCATGGTGCCTATGACAGAGCCCTAGGCAGCCAGCTGACTCTGTGCCAGGCAGTCTTCTGTGCTGCATACCCAGGTCACAGACGGTAGCTTCCTCCCAAGGCCACATCGGGGCTCTGGAAGTGCACACGACATGCCGGCTGTGCAGGTGGGCTCAGGCCTGCCTCTCAAGGCCACACTCACAAAGCCCAGGCCAAGCACAGGAAAGGCTGGGTTGCCCTGCTGGAGGCTGGCCTGGAGTTAGCGGGCCAAGGAGATAAGAGTTCGGGTAGTTGATAGGACGTTCAGAGTCTACCCCTGCCCAGGGCCCTCTCCTGCCCCTCCCCCACTTGCCCTTAGGTCCTGAGCTTGCAGCAGACGCTGGGCTACCACCACAGCCATTCCTGAGGGAAGGACTCCTGACACCGCCCATGCCTCCCTCGGGGCTCACCTCTCCCGGCCCTTTGCAGGGGGTCCCGGGGGTACAAGGGTCCTGCGGATGAACTCTCGAGAGCGGATGTCGGCCTGGAAGACACAGATGGCTCAAAGAGAGGCTGAGCCGAAGCTGGCTGCCCCCGGCATGCCCGCCCACCCCTCCCTACCAGCCTGGAAACACATTCACAGGAAGCCCGTGCAGGCTCTTGCATCTCGTGGGCCCGATGGGGAGCAGCAGCCACTGCTCTGTGGGCCCTGGGGGACAGGGCTCGAGGGCCGGGGCCTGAAGGACTGGTGGGGTCAGGAGGAAGGGTGGCCCGGCCCCTCCCTGGCACCCGCTGCACTGCTCAAGCCTTCTCAGGTCAGCAGCCCTGGTCCCACCCTGGAGTCGAGCTGCCTCATCCCCACCCTCTCCAGAGGGCCCCTGGCCTCTGGACATCTAAAGGGGTCAGAAGTAAGCAGGCCCCTGACTGGTGATCCTGCCCTCAGGAAGACCCTGACCCCAGCCTTGATGGATTTAACGTTGGAGGCACGTGACGCACGGGATAACAGCTCATCTCGTGCTTCCGTTAATGTGGAGGTTGCGGGGGCTGGGAATGGAAGGTCCTATCGGCCAACAGCCCAGACTAGCACCAGGTCTGGGGCTGTGCCGGGCAGGGGCTTTTGGACCATGGCCTTTCTCTGCAGGTGCTCACGTTGGGCAGGCCTTTCTCTGGTGGCAGGCCTGAGGCCCCACCCTATGTCTAGAAGCTCCAGGCTATTGCTGAAGGCTGACCCCTCATCTGCCAGGGCAGGGACGACGACACGATGGCCGGCAGAGGCCGGCCTGGCAGGTCTGGACAGTGCAGGATGGAGTGGAACTGCACCCCAGCAATATCCTGGATGGGCGAGAGGGGAGTTGAGAGGACTTTCCCTGAGGGACACCAACCACAGCAGACTGCTGCTGCCACCCGGAGGCCACACTGCGAGCCTGCAGCCAGGAAGGCCCAAGGCGAGGAGGAGCTTTCCCCAGGGGCTGAGGCTGGCAGAGCTGGGGCTGTGGCACCTCCGCAGGGTACAGGACAGCTGCACGAAAGGCAAACCTGGTCTTTCTCTCCGGCCTCAGTGTCAGCAGCCCCAGTCCTGCAGCTAAGGCTGGAAGCCGAGGCAGCTCAGCGCCGGCGAGCTCCGGCCTGCCTGGCTGCTTCTTGAGCCCTCCTTCCTCACCAGTGGACCCCCTCCCGAGGGGTCCTGCTGTGTCCTCACTACCCACGGGCTTGACAAAGGCAGGCCAGCTCGTGACTGCTCATCACTGCCGGTGCGCGGAGGCTCCAGCAGCCCCATGCTGGCACCACCCCCCAGGGGCCTGACCCTGGCGCAGCCCTGCTGAGGGAGGTGACTGTCCACCGGGGGCTGCTTGCCCATGATGGCGGCTGGAGCTCTGAGCAGCTGAAGCATGACGCAAGGCCGGTGGGCGGGGTGCAGTGGGCACCAGCAAGTGTGCCCAGGACCAACTTGCCTTAGAACGGCTGGCCCCGCCGAGTGACAGGGTCTGCGTTCTGACCGGGCGGTGATTCCACCGGGAGCCCCTACCTGGCGCACTGGCTCGGGGACCCGGAACCTGCAGCAGCGGCAGGTCAGGTGCACAGCTGTGTCCAGGCTCAGCTTGTGGCCCACGGAGACGTAGAGCGGCTTGGAGCTGCAATCATGGCTCCTCAGGGCCTGTGGATGGAGACGGCCAGAGTGTGGCAGGGACATCTCCCTGTGTGGCCTCCAGTGTCAGGACGGGAGACGGGCATGGGTGAGGTGTGGGCACAAGGGCCTGGTCTAGTGGAGGCCGAGGAGACTCACCACTCCCAGGACAGTCCCAGAATCTCCTGTCAGAGGAAACGTATCTCCGGCAGCCCGCAGGGTCTGGATCTGGGAAACGGGGATAAATACTTGCAAGATCACTTTTTCTTGGTGAAAGACTTGGCAAGCCTCTCAATAAAACCTAAACAGGTCACATTTGACCTATGCGACTTGCGGGTGGAATGGGAGGGAGAAAGCAGGAGAGTGAGGAAGGGGTGACACTGTCTTAAGCCAGGGGCGTTCAAAGCCAGCCCAGGGCAGAAAGTCTGTGAGTCTTACCCCCAATCAACTACGCAGAAAAAGCAGGAAGTGACCCTGAGGCCCAAGTGGTAAAGCACTAGCCTTGAGCAAAAGAAGCTCAAGGACAGCACCAGGCCCAGAGTTCAAGCCCCAGGACTGGAAGAAAGAAAAAGAATGCACTCTTTACCTGACTTATATAACTACTAGCCCTGCAACAACAACCACACACTCTGTAAACAGTAGGGCTGGGTGCAGTGGTGCAGGCTTGTCTACCCCACCAGCCAGGGGGTAGAGGCCCTGGGAAAAGGTGCAAAAAAAAAAAAATCAAGGACTTGAGGGCATGGCTTCAAGTAACAGGGCACCTACCTAGCAAGCTTCAGAGCCTGCGGCCCGATTCGCCCAGGCAAGCCAGGTCAGCGTGGTCAGGCCCTGCATGCAGCCTATGGGATCTCATCTAACTTGGCCCCAGTCTTTAGGGAAAGGATGGCACTTAGCCCAGAGTCATGGTACCGTGGGCAGAGGCAGGAGGTAGGGACCTGAGCTGAGGTTACTGCCTTCCCTTGGCTCCCACTCCAGCCGAGGGGCTGCAGGGGAGCACACGTGAATCAGCTCACAAGTCTTATCTTCTGAGTGGGGGAGGGACGTGCCCTTGTGAGTGGGTAGGGCTGGGTATCTTCAACTCAACGTGTTTCCTTTTTTTTTTTTACAATCCTGGGGCTTGAACTCAGGGCCTGGGTACTGTCCTTGGGCTTTTTTCAAAGCTAGCGCTCTACCACTTCAGCCACAGCACCACTTTTGGCTTTTGCTGTGTACGTGGTACTAAGGAATCAAACCCAAATCTTCATGCATGCTAGGCAAGCACTCCACAGCTGGGCCACTCTCCTGGCCCTCAACCCATGTTCCCTGAGCAACTGTGCTTCTTACAGGTGCCTAAGAGCCAGAGAAACAGACAGGTGGGGTCTCTGGTCACAGGATGTGTGGCCGGTCCTGAGCTGGAGGAAGAGGAAGTGGACGTGTGTGGGTGTGGAAGGCAGGGTGGGCGGGAGTATGGCTGGAGGCTGGGCTGTGGACGCACTGAGGGGAAGTACTGGGTGGGACACACGGTGGGCAGGCCGTGCTGACCCAGGAACTGGAGGGCATGACCTTACAGGGCTGCAGTGGCACAGAGGGGAGGTAGTGGCAGGCAAGGTCACCATGGCAGGAGGCTGGGAAAGCAATCAGGGCACCCTGAGGGCCATGAGCCACATGCTGGCAGTGGAGAAGGCACAGCAGGCGGGGCTGGACCCTAGAGTGATCCCGTGTGAGCTGCGGGCCTCTTTACCTTCTCCTTGTGCACAGCGTTGTTTTCCAGCCCGTCCACCTGCAGGAGCTTCTTGGCCACCCCAACGCAGGGCAGGCCTGTAAGGACACCAAGGTGGCAGGCCACACCAAAGCCTGCCGGGAGCACAGGGAGGTCAAATGGGCAGTGGGGAGAGGAAGCAGTGAGCCAAGGGGGCAAACCTGGGGTCTCCTGGCAGGCAGGTGCTGAGGCACCAAACTCTCCTTGGCCCTTTAATTTGCATTCCCACAGCCTGACAGGGAAGGTAGAGCCAGAGGCCTGAGTGCAGCAGCAAATGAGGAAAGAGCAGGAAGACCCCGAGTGCTCTGACTGGAGGCGAGGCTGCTAAGTAATCTCAGGCACCTCACCTGGGCGGAGGCCATGGGACGTCAGCAGTGCAGGCTGAGAGTGGGGTGTGTGTGCCCATACAGGCCGTGGGTCTGGGCAGCAGTGCCCAGAGATGACCAACCAGCAGAGGGAGCCGTGAGGTGAGGTGTGAAGGGGAGACTGTTGGGGTGGGGGACACTGAATCTCCAGAGAGTAAGAATCTGTCCAGAGAGGATCTGCCAGCGTGGTGGATCCCTGTGTGGGGGACAGGTGAGATGTACTGCCCCAGTTTCTCCCGCAGCACCCAGGGCACAGGATTTACCTCGGTGGTGGAGCACCCCATTTCCATCCACAAGAAGGACCTACAGAGCCACAGGGGGTCACAGTCAGATGCGCCAGCCTCTCCAGCTCTCCCCCAGAAGTGAGGGCTCTCGGTACCTGCCTGGGGCATGCGGCCTGGCTCCGTCTCCCGCAGCCGCTGCACCAAATCCACCAGGAAAGACACCTCTCGGAAGGCCAGGAAGCCAGATATGTAGGGGGTGGTCAGGCTGACCATGCGGCTCTCCTCGTGTATCACCTGCCACCAAGCCCAGAGATCAGCAGGTGCCCTGCACCTCTCCACACCGCCCCCCCCGCCCGCCTCCCTGCAACATCTCTCCCCACCTGCAGGAAGATGGGTTTGAAAGGGATGAGAGGCCCTGCCCTGCAAACAGGGGTGTGGATTCAACCTCGTGGTCAAGGCGCTTGCCAGGGCCTGGCGTGTGTGAAGAGCCCCTCCCACCCCTGGACTGGGTGCGTCTGAGGAGCTCTGACACTCCAGGAGACCTGGGCCGCCCTGGAGCTGCCTCGGTGGCCAGCCTCTCCTTCTGAACTGGAGCCACTCCAACCTCACTGGCTCACTCCCGCGCTGGATGCCTGCCCACCCAGAGGGTTCAGCCTCAACATCAAGGCCCAAACATGTGTCTGGGTAAGTGGGCCACAAATGGAGGCCACACTGTTCTTGTTGGACCTGGGGGAAAGGCTGCAATCGTTCAGGAGAAGGGAGGCACGCCTCTGGAGACGAGAGACTAAGAGCAGTCCTAAGGACTGGGAGAGCTCAGGCTGCAGGGTTGTGTAATGGGGACAGCAGCAGAGCGCACAGTGGGAAGGGCTAGGACCCAGAGGGCTTTCCAGTGCCTAGGGAAAGGCAGCCAGCCACTGCTCTCGGCGTGTCCCTGACAACCCATCAAGGGCGAGGACAGCACTAAGGGCCACGGGGTCTCCTGCCCCCTCTCACCTCCACCCCCCATCTTCCTATAGCACACAGAACTTGTTTTTTTTTTTTAACTTCTAACCTCCACATCTCAGCCATAGCTTCTAAATCACAACCCTGCGTCCCGGTGAGGCTGGGCCAGTGCCAGGCTACGTTGCTGAGGCCCATCCTCACGACGTTCTCATGAGCCACTCAATGGGAATATGACTTGTGACAAGCGGGCGACTGAGGTCCACACAAGGTAACACAGAGGCAGGCATGCAGTGATGTGTCAGGGTGACGGTGGAGTTACAAACCACAGATCAGCGAGGAAGGCTGCTCCCAGCTCCTCCCACCCTTGAACCACACACGTGTGGGCAGGCTGGTTGACATGGAGGGGAGAACTTGCCCAAACTTGGCAAACATGGAAGCCAGAGGCCGGTGGGGTTGGAGAGAAGGGCAGGGCAGTGGGTTTTGACCATGCGCCTCACCTCAGAGACAGACCAAGCCAGGGTGACAGACATGAAGGCCAACAGTATAAAAGCTAAGGAACAAACCAGAAGAAGAAATGCAAAGCAATAAAAGGAGGACTGAAGCCAGGTGCCAGTGGCTTGTGCCTGTACTCCTAGCTGCTCAGGAGGCTGAGATCCAAGGATCGTGGTTTGAAGCCAGTCCAGACAGGAAAGTCTGTCTGTGAGACTCTTATCTCCAATTAACCAAGGCAGGGAGAGAGAGGAGGGAAGGTAAGCAAGAAAAGAACTTGATCTGTACCTCCAGTGGTAGACCAGCTGTGAGAGGAAAAAGAAGAGCAAGGACAGGGGTGAGGATGGGGGTGAGTTCAAGTCCTAGTACTGGCTTGAAAAAAGAAAAGACTGGCAGGCATAGGATATGGCTCGGTAATACAGTGCTCGTTAGACCTGTGGAAGGCCTTGGGTTTTATCCCTAGCATGGGCACATGTGCCTGCATGTGGACACATGCCTGTGTGTAGAAAAGCTGGGCACTGAGGCTCACACCTGTAACCTTAGTATAACTTGCCAAGCTGAAAGCCAGCTGGGGCAGAGAAGTTCATGGAACCCTTCTCAAGCCACGGCTGGTCGAGTGGCAGGCACCTGTGTGTTCATGTTTGCGAAAGGAAGTTCCAGGGCCCACTGTGGAAAACGCTTTCCCTAGGCTGGAGTTTTGGAATTTGTAGACTTAACAGCTTGTTGCTATTACAATTTCACATGTGTCCTCTGCTTTTTGGTGTCTGCAACTCTTTTCAAAGCACTTCCCAAGAAACACCCGGACTTAATGACCTTGCCTGGCCCTCCCCCAGCATGAGGCAATTACCACGCCACTGTCTCTAGGACCTGCACGTGGAGTCTGCATTCCTAAACATGCCTCCAGGTGACCCACAGGGAGTACTCAGAGACCAGGCTCTTCCAGACCTGTTCTCATCTGCGCTCAGCTTGCAGTGCTGTGCAGGGTTATGGGTACATCTTATTAGCCTGTGCACTAATCCAAGCCTAGGACAGAGATGAGGGGGAGCTTCCTCCTTCCCACAGGAGAAGTGGGGAGGGGGGGAATGGCAGAGCTGGAGTATGGATGAGTGGTCTGATCTCAGACCTCCTGCATCGGCTCATAAAAGAGCAGTGGTTCCTCCCCAGGTCTAGCAGAGGGCACTCAATGTGCCTGTGCTGGGCTGAATGGGCTGAGGTGGGTCTTTTATACAGCTACAGAAGCAGGAAAGCCAGGCTAGTTTGGGGTGGGAGGTGAGGAGGCGGGCTGTGGCCAGGCTCCTGAGCTGCTAGCTGTCAACGATTCGCGGGCTTACTCCTTGTGCATGTACACTAGCTACTGGGAAGGATGTGTCTCCTACAAGCCAGGGGCAGAGGCACTGCTGGTGGGCAAATGGCTCCTGGCAAGGTGGAGCTTCTGTTCTGGAAGGGAAACAGGCCAATTCTATTCCTGTATGATGAAAATGAGGCTTACGGCAGTTATGGTTTGTGTCCCCCTAAATTCACATGCTCGGATTGTAGCTCACAGGTGATGAGATTAAGGGTAGGCTCTGGGAGAGGCGAATATGTCATTATGAAGACAGTGAGAAGACAACAGTTTGCAGCCAGGAAGAGATCGTAACAGACTTTCACTATGTTGACCCCTGGATCAGCCAACAGCTGTGAGACACAGACTTCTGTTGCTTATATAAACCACGCAATCTAGGGCATTTTTGCTACAGAGGCCCAAACAGACTAAGACTAGTTGATGAGACCAACTCTTGTGGGGTGGGGGCTGACCAGAAGAAGCACAGGAGCTGGGCAGGTGAGGGCTGTTCTAGAAGAAACATGTCTGCAAAGATTAGGGCTCAAGACAGGTGGGAGGGCAGTGGGGACTTTGCCCTATCAAGCAGGAAGAACAGAGACCCTTAAGCCATGCCATGAGTGTGTCCCCTATTTACCACAAGGTCATGGTAAGGGCAGTACTTTTTACAAAACTTGCTCTCCTAGTAGTGGGGACTGAGAACCACGGAAGACGTAGCTCAGTACACTACAAGAAGTACGCTACAGGAAGGATGACAGCAGCTCAGAGAAGACTGAGGCAGACGAGGGGCGGAGACAGGGTGGAGGGTCAAGAAGGCAGAGTTGTAGCCTAGGCACTTGGGTGCGTGCTGCAAGTCGGTCCAAGGTAAGCCCTACAAGATGACAGGTGTGGAAGAGTGCCTTGAGGCCTGTTCAGAATTCCCTTCCCCCTCCCTCCTTTTTCCTTAAAAGACATTTCACAAAATTCTACACAAAGGCTGGAGGTGCACTTCAGTGGTAGCTCATTTGCCAAGCAAATTTGGGGTCCTAAATTCAATCCCTAGCACCAAAAGAAAAAAAGGAAATAAATCCTAGAAGAAATGCTGAGCTCTCCTCAGGCTTGGTCCTCTCTGGGAGGTCCCGCCCCCCTCAGCGGTGGCCAATCAGTGCCAGGCCAGGTTACCTCGAGCTCCGGGTAGCTGAGCACGACCAGGGTGGCACAGGCTTGGGCACTGTCCCCTTTCACAAAGGACACATCCACACCCCCGACCCTCTGTAGCCCGGAGAAACTGGGATCTTGCTGCCACGGTTCTGTGTCCCAGTCCACTACTTGGGTCTTCAGCCAGGCTTGCTCCCTAGGAGAAAAGACTTGTCAAAGCAGGCCAGGGAACAGACTTAGCTGGTACAGATGTGCTCTCCAAGAACGCGGGAAGCACAAATGAAGACAAGAAAGCAAAGAATTGTCTTAGCAAGGCAACATTTACTTCTGCAAAAAAGAGGGCTGCGCTAGAGCGCAGTTAGGTGGCAGTTAGCTCCCTTCTTATCCCTAACGTAGCCCGCCCTGCCTGTCTGCGCCAATCAGTCAAGCTCAGGTTCACAATCTGCCAGTGACTGGCTAGTTTGAAGAGTGTAAGATGTATTTACATCAAGTGACCCTGAAAAGATTGAAGATTGAGGGAACACAAGCAATCTCAAAACAGTGACACCTGCTTTTAATTTCCTAGGAACTAAGTGTCTTACGTTGGTTTTTAGACCCATCTTAATTACTCACACCCCCAGCTACTCTCTGGAACAATCTGAAGTGCGTCTTAGTTATTATACCCTTTACTGCTTTCTTGTGTTTTGTTTTGTTTTTGCCGGTCCTGGGCTTGAGCTCAGGGCCTGAGCCCTGTCCTTGGACTCTCTCAAGGCTGGAGCTCCACCTCTTGAGGCTCAGCACCCCTTCCGGCCTTTTCTATGTATGTGGACCGCGGAATCCAGCCCGGGTCTTCGTGCGTGCCAGGCGAGCACTCGACCCCGGGGCCGCGCGCCCGGCCCCTCTCCCTTTACTTGCTGACTCCGTCTTCGCAGAATCATCAACAAGAGCTAAGCTACCGGACCAAAGCAGTCATTCTCGCGGATTGACAGAAGGGAAGCAACCGCGTCTCCAACTCCCCCGGAAACCCCAAGGACGCAGACGAGGGCCGCAGGGCCGCGGGGCCGCGGAGGCCCCGGCGCCAGGGCCGGAAGTCAGGGCCGCGCCGCGGGAGGGGCGCAACTTCCGGAGGCCGAGCCGGAAGCGCGGCCCGGGCTCTGCGGGGTGCCTCGGGCCCGCCGCTTCGCCCTGCGGCCGGGGCGTGCGAGGCGAGAGGTCCCGGTGGCTGCGCGGCCTTCAGCCCCATTACCGTTTCCAGAGCGACAGGGTTTCCTCCGGCGGCCGTTCAGCGGCCTGGGCGTCCATGGCTGGGTCTCCGCGCTCTTCCGGTGCGTCACTTCCGGGGCGACGCCGTGCTCCGGGCCCGCCGGCTTCCGGAGCCGCGCCCGCCGCCGCCCTCGGCGCCCCGGGGTGGAGCCGCCGCCCTCGGCGCCCCGGGGTGGAGCCGGACGGCGGTGGCCGCGGCTTCGGCGCGGGGGAGCGCGCGGGGATGCGCCCGCGGGGCCGCATGGCTCGCCTCCCCGCGGAGGCCTGTGTTTCCCTCCGTGCTCGGCCCGAGCCTCCTCGGCGGGGACGGGAAGACCGGCGCGGCGCGGCGCGTGCCTGGAAGGGGAGCTGCATTTGAGCCTGTGGTGGGGAGGGGCCTCCGAGACCCCCAGCGGGCGGCAAGACTGAGGGCCCCGGCGCCCGGGAAAGGCTTCGAAGACCCGGGAGGTGTCTCATCCACGAGAAGAGTGAGGCTTAGAGAGCGCACCTGGCTTGCCCACCCCCGAGCCGGCACCTACACTTACCAAGCGCGTCAGCTTGGTCGAGGCACCCTGGGCAGGACTGGTAAACAGCCCGGGTCCTCAGGGACTAACTGTAGGGTACAAGTGATTCCGAAGGAGAACAAAGTAAGTTCGTGGCCCGGAGCGTGGCCTAGAGGTAGAACGCTCGCCCAGCACGCATGAAGCCCCAGGTTCCATTCTTCGGAGCCACATACACAGAAAAAGCCGGAAGTGGTGCAGTGGCTCAAGTGGTACAGCTCTAGTCTTGAGAAAGCTCCAGGACAGTGCTCAGGCCCTGAGTTCAAGTCCCAGGACTGGCAAAAACAAAACCAAACCAGGGGCCAGGAGTTTGGCCTAGTGGTTAAAGTGCTTGCCTAGCATGCATGAAGACCCGGGTTCAATTCCTCAGTACCACATACATAGAAAAAAGCCGGAAGTGGTGCTCAAGTGGTAGAGCTCTAGCCTTGAGAAAGTCCAAGGACAGTGCTCAGGCCCTGAGCCCAAGCCCAGGACAGGCAAAAAAAAAAAAAAAAAAAAAAAGCCAAACCAAAGTAAGTCTGTGTGGGAAGGCCAGGGGCTGCAGGCCAGAGCACTGAGCTTGCCACAGTTGGCTCTCCAAAAACCAACCAGGTTGAAAGGAAGCAGGGCCCACTGTCCAGAATACCCTAAGCGAGGTCTGAAGGCGGATTCTGAACACTCCAGCACAGGCTCAGCCAGTGGACCAAGGGAGCAGAGAAGTGCAGAGAACAATATCAATTCTGATTATATCATCACTCAAGATTCTGGCTCGAGGCCTCAATTTCTCCTTTTATCTATCGAGACCTCTCCCCAGCCCCCTTAGTCCTGCAGCCTGATGCTCAGCACGTCACACACCATATCAGAGATAGTTTTTATTGGCACATCGGTGTATATGGGTCTAACTAGAGTTGGGTGACTGAGCTGACATTCCTTTACCGTGACTGTTTATTGTTAGAAGTTTCTCAGTTGAGAAACGTGTAAGGATGAAGGAAATAGCTCGTGGCAATCTGATGTAGTTAAACTGCACACTTGTACAATCACACACAGAAAGTGAAGTTTGCACTGGTGGCTAGAACTACACTATCTGCAATAAAAACACATTTAGACACAGGAACTGCTCTGGGTCAAGGCTAAAGCCTGTCTATCTGAGGCTGGCTCCACCACAGACAAGCAGTTCTATGCTCCTTTTGTCCAGGGAAAGTGTATGTTCTCAATGGCACAAATTTTGTGATCTGAATCCTACGTTTCATGATACAAGGATCCTGCAAGAATTTCCATAGAAAACCAAGCATTCTCAGATGCCTCGCTGAAGTCTTTGCCATAAATGAAGTAATGCCAACAGAGAGGATCCATTTTCAGCAAAATTCAAGTTTATTAGTACCTATGGCAAGAACAGTTAGGCTAGGTTCATAGTTAAGGCTTTGAAATAAAACATATAAAATGAAACAATTAAAAAATCAATAGAAAAAAATTCTCAGGCCAAAGGAAGGATAAAGAGAGGTTCTAAAGAGATGTGGACCCAACTCCCACCTGGTAAGGGCTAGTCCAATGAGAACCTAGGTGTAAGCCACTACCTGACAGGGCAGGATGCAGCCCATCTCGAGTTATCCAAAGGAACCTTATCCATTCAGTAGGCAGAGGTGGGAGGGAGTGGCCTTGCACGGTCAGCCAAGATGGTCATGAACCACAAAGTGTACATGCAAACATGTCACTTCTCCAGGTTGGCTCACTGCACTCCACGTGAGACACGATGGGTGTCAGCACAGCTGGCAGTTTCCGGCCCCCGCCCCACCCAGGTGCTCATCGCTCATGGCCAGGATCTTGTCTGCCAGTTGGTATTTTTGCAGCTCAGAAGTAGATGGGCCTGAGAGTAGGTGAGGGAAATGGATCTGTCGCCTGCCACTACACTGGCTGTCCTGACCTCACTGCGAACGAGGGCTGGGCTGCCAGGCACATGAGTTAGTCCAGACAGAGCAAGGGTATCGAAGTGAACGTGACAAGAGACAGTGGTTATGAGAAAAGGTTACATTTCCTTCAGAAATGTAAATGATTTTGTCCTGTGAGGCCAGATAGCACTAGTCATATATTTGGGATGCTGAGACATAACCAAGACTGTATTTATTGGGCACAACACTAGGCAATCAGGAAGCTCCATGGCATTACCCCAAACACACCTTTGATCCAACCTGACATTAGTAAACTTTCCTTTAGACTCTCAAGACCTGAGCATTAGAAGAGGCTTTGGCTGCCAAGACACTCTGTGTATTTTATCCAAGGAAACAGACTCTGAAACATCCCTGACTTCTAGTCCAGGCTCCTCTTAATATCTGTCTCTGACCCTGAGGGATCTGGCAGTGATTTATTGTAAGGCCCTGCTCAGCTCTTGTTCATGAGGCTTTAAGGCTTTTCTTGGGTTAGGGAAAAGATGGAAGGCATGGGGCACTTTTTCACACTTTGCTGGAAACCAAGACGTGTGGACAATACTCAGAAGAAAACTAGATTGTGTGTGTGTGTGTGTGTGTGTGTATGCATGTATGTGCATATATGCACAAATGAAGAGAAATGAGTGGCTCAGTCCTTTCTTCCCTCCAAACAGTGCTGTGAGGAAGACATTCCTGGTGGGAGCGAGGTAGGATGCTGCAGGCTTGGGACGGACACACTGCTGTGGCCTCTGTTCTTGTCCCCTGCAGCGCACAGGAAGTAGGCGATTTCCACGCCATTCTTCCTCTTAGCTCCTCCTGGACGGCACCCGTTGAGCAGTTTTTAGGATATGTGTGTTCCAGGAACAGCTGTGCACTGGTACGCGCACTGTCTTGAGTTCAGTGCTGCTCCAGCCCTGCTCCTGAGGCTCTGCCCCAGGGGAGGCAGCAGCAGTAGCCGTCCTAGCGCCCTTGCCGCTCCTGTTTCCTGGCGGCAGCAGCTTTCCACACTGCGCTGCAGCTGGACAAGGGGATCTCTTCTGGGAACTGGGACTCCACTTCTGGAAGGCCTTCACTCTCCTTAGTGTCCATGTAACTGACCAGAGTGTCCTTCAGACTGCAAAGAAAGACAAGAGGGGGTGCTTCTGATGTCGCGGGCTGTGTTCTGCCTCTGGTGGCAGCTTGATACTAAAGGCAGCGTACTGCTGAGCTCTGACACAGGTGGATAGTGCCAGCTAGGGCAAAGCCCTGCCCTGAGGCCGTGGGTGCCACTTTTGTGCTCTGTGGGACTTGCACAGCAAAGCTTTGCCATTTGCAGAGAGCATTCCTTTTTGTTTTATATTGATAAAGTGCAAATTCTCGAGCAGGACTTCTTTACATTGTAAGTTCAGGCAGTAAACACTTGTTGAGTAATTAAATATACATATGATATATAATGCTATATGACATGTATACATATATATGCATATGTAAAACTTTGCCATTCTTTCTATGATACAGAACACGTAAACAGTCAGAGGTATCAGGAGATGACCCACGGGATGGGAAATGAATGGTCAATGGTGTGCCAGGCCGCCCCCGTGAACAGAACTGCAGGCTGAGACTGGACTCTGGCTAGTAGACTGGCATGGCTGTAAAATGTGGAAAATACTGGTTTTCTCCTGCAGCCTTTACACATTGGCATGTCAACTTCCTTTGACATAGCTCACCTGTTCTCAGGAGAAAAAGTTACTGTGTATGTTGTAGTTAGAATTTCGCTGCTGTTGGTCATGGGGCATCAACTGGGGACGGGGCTGGGCGCTGTCCCTGAGCTCAAGGCTACCGCTCTACCACTATGAGCCACAGCTCCACGTCTGGTTTTCTGCTGGTTAATTGGAGACAAGCATCTCATAGACTTTCCTGCCTGGGCAGGCTTTGAACCACCATCCTCAGACCTCAGCCTCCTGAATAGCCAGGATGACAGGTGTGAGCCACAGGCACCCAGCCAGATGGTATTAAAAAACAACAACAACAACAACAAGAGACTAAAACCAAAGTGGCCGGAGCTCAGGAGAGCTGGCAAGGGACCCACACTAGAGGAAGAAGGGCAGTGTGGTGCAGCCCCAGACCACATGCCTGCGGTGAGAGGTGGTGGGGGACTGGACAAGCCCATACCTCCAGTTGGGGTTGAAGCTGCTCTGGCCCTGGGTGCTCCTGAGTTTCAGCACCATCATCTCATGCAGCTCCAGGAGGAAGGCCTCCAGGCCCGGGAGATTCAGGAAGGCACCAAGGCTCCGGGCATGCTCCGGACTGAGGTCTGCTTTGTACTGCTTACCCAGGTCCCGGAAGGGCTCCTGGTGGGGCGGACACATGGGGATGGCTGTGAGGAGGGAAGGGGGTGCAGCTCCCCCCATCCAGGGAAAGCAGAGCCACACTCACTTTCTTCAGGCGCAGGAGCTGTTCCGACTTATATGCGGAGAGGAACTGCCAGAGGGCGATGGTGTGTCTCAGCTGGCATCTGCTCAGGGCCTGAGAGGAGCAGGGCAGGGCACGAGGTTGAGAGCCCCACGCCACTCTCCCCTGCACACTGAAGGGTTCATACCCAACTCTGCTCTGCACCAATCCCATTCTCCTGAGGTGGCCTAGGTCTGTGACCACGCAGGGCACAGAAAGTCGTGACATGCTCTGGCCAGGTACTCAGCCCTGGGCACCTGTCTGACTTCTGTCCCTAGCGTGCAATATTGTTTTCTTTCTGGGCCAGTGTTGGGACTTGAACTCAGGACCTTGTACTGTTCAGCAGCTTGTTTTCACGCATGACTGCTGCTCAACTACTTGAACCACACCTCCAGTTCTTGCCTTTTGCTGGCTAATTGGAGATGAGACTCTTGGGTTTGTCTGCCTGGGCTGGCTCTCAGTCCTCAGAGTAGCTAGGAAAGAGGCTTGAGTAGAGGCCACCTGGCTTCCAGGACAGGTGTTATTCATTTCCCCATGGGGTGCCTGCCTCCTTGCTCCTGGCCTGGTGGCCCACGGCAGGAAGCAGAGGACTGACTGTCCCGGATGCCTCAGACACTGCTTACCTTTAGAACCGGTGTCATCTGCTCCCCCATTCGCAGGACGTCTTGGACGTACACATCCAGCTGCATGCTGGGCTCCCCTCCGGCTGTGCTCAGGAAGCACAGGGTGACCTCGATGACAGACAGCGCCTCGCAGGCGTCGCTGTAGGACTGCAGCTGCCCACCGATGGCACTCATGGCTGAGCTGGGGAGGGGGTGCTGGGAAAGCAGGGACGGGACGGGGGTAGCAGTCAGACTTCTTGCTTCTTGCTACTGGGAAGGGCTGAGTTTGGTCACTGCTAAGGTGAGGCGAGCTCTCCAGGGACCTCAGTCACGCGGGCAATGTCCCCAGACTTTTGACAGAAATAGGCTAGAAATTCACAGCTCAAAAGCACCAGGATGGTGCTAAGACCACGGCCATCCCCTCCCTGCCGACCAGTAGACCCGCTCGGAGCCACCCGCTCGCCTCTGCAGAGGGCGCCCTGGGACCCGGGGCGTGCCTGGCAGACGCCGGGGACAGGGGTGGGATTGTCCTTAGTGGAAGCAGCCACCCTGTGAGTAACGAGCTTTGTCAGGAGCACCTGTTTCATTTTGTTCTTGATGTCCACAAAGAGGTGTTCATAGTTCCAGTCATGTCTGTATACCAGCGTGGGGATTCCCTGCCGTGAGGAAGGAGAGGGAGTTTTAGGAAATCATATCCAGACGAGGGGCTTCCTCAGATGACATACACATCCTTTGGTGACACCGCGTGGCGGTGGTGGTCAGTCAGCACGGTGTGGCCACGAGGCTCTCGGCGGCTTTTGTTCAGAGACAAGGGCACCACAGGGATCGGGTCTTCCCCTCAGGGCTCCCCGATGCTGCCACATGGGATGCTAAATGCCGACAATGCCTACCTCATGTAACTCTTCAACTATTTTTTTTTTACACCTGTCCTGGGGCTTGAGCTCAGGGCCCAAGCACTGTCCTTGGACATTCTCAAGGCTAGCACTCTACCACTTGAGCCACAGAACCATTTTTGGCTGTCTATGTGGCACTGAGGAATTGAACCTGGGGCTTCGTGAATGCTAGGCAAGGACTCTACCACTAGGCCACACTCCTGGCCCCTCTTCAACTATTATGCACAGACCACAAACAAGGCTGTCACCTCCAGATGACAGGCCTGTCAGCCTGGGTAAGAACTGGGTCAAATCTGTCCTCAGCTTAGTTGAAGACAATGTAGAGGAATGAGTACGAGTACACCTATTCATAATCTATCTGGCAGGAAGGAGGGAGGGCTACCAGGTGAGGGGACAGAGGTGCAAGTGCCATTAACTATGGCAGAAAACCCTGACAGAGGATCTGGGGATATGGTCCAAGTGGTAGACCCAACACCTAGCAAGCACAAGGCCCCATCACACCCTGATTCCCTTAAGACTCAAGGTTCACCGGGCACTGGTGACTCACGCCTGTCATTCCAGTTACCCAGGAGGCTGAGATCTGAGGACTGGGGTTCAAAGCCAGCCTGAGCAGGAAAGTCCATAAGACTCTTCTCTCCAACAAACCACCAGAAAACCAGAGGTGGGGCTGTGGCTTAAGATGGTAGAGTGCTAGCCTGGAGCTGAAGAGCTCAGGGACAGCACAAAGGCCCCACGTGGACCGACAAAAAAAAAGAAAACCTCAAGGTTCCACATGGAGACTGAGGTGGGGGTGACGGAGATGGACAAGCAGTGGTCATGGATGCCCCAGGTGAGGAGATGGCAGAGGACGCACTGCTCCCCTTTGGGACACACAAAGGACAGCCTGCTCCAGCGCGCTCCTGCCTACCCTGAGCGTCAGCTTGGGCTTGCCCTGCAGGAAGCGGCTGCCGATCTGCCGCTGGATCTTCTCCAGGTCGAAGTCCTGCAGGGCCTCCCCGCCCTGCTGCACCTGGTACTGGCAGTTAGAGAGGATCAGCGGCGTCAGGTCCCGCTCCACGTCATAACTGACCACGTGCAGGTCCGAGACCTCCGAGGCGTCCACGGAGTAGCTGAGGACACAGGTGCGGCGCTTGTGTCTGGCAGCTCGTGGCCCGGGCTGCGGGGCGGAAGGACCCCGCTCCCACAGGGCCTGAGCGTGGGGAACGTGGGTGCAGCCGGGGGCTGGGGTGAAGGAGTCGGGCTGGCAGGAAGCCACTGTGGGGCCCAGGCCCTGCTGGCGTGTGCACGTACCTGTTGTTTTCCTTGGAGAACTTTTCCATGGCGTAGATGATTTCATTGTGGAGGCGAATCAAGTAGAGGGCTAAGGCGATGGAGCAGAGGCCCGGGCCCTGTGGTCGCGGCAGGAGGACCTCGAACTCGCTGTCCAGATCCAAGTCAGAGCGGCACAAATCTTGGGGTAGCTTGACCTCCCCTGGCAACAACAAGGTGTTGGGGCAGGGATGCCAATCCAGGCCATGGCAGCCCCAGCAGCAAGGCTAGGCGGGAGTGGAGGCGGGAATTCTCGTGCTCTCTCCCAGGGTGCCTGCGGCGGGCCCTGGCTGGGTGTGTGTGTGGGCAGCGTGCGGCACGGGCCCGGCGCTGCACACGCTTACCGTGGGTCTCCAGGGAGCGCCTCAGCGCATTCCATGTGGACAGAAAGATGGCGATCCGGTCCTGGAAGAGCTGCCGCAGCCCCTCTGTGGAAGGAAGCGCCTGGCATTAGAGCCCAGGGACAACGAGCCCTGCACGGCCAGCCCACGCAGCAGGCGCTGGATGGAGCCAGCTCCCAGTCCTCCAGGACGGGGGTCGACCTCCAGCTGCAGAGCCCACACGATGTGGGGCTTGGCCCGCTTCCCCACTTCTTCAGGACGCGGCGTGCCCACTAGCCCCCCCGGAGGGTCCCCCTTTCTTTTGGGACTTGACCTCAGGGCCTGGGCACTATCCCTGAGCTTCTTCTGCTCCCTCTACCATTTGAGCCACCGCGCCACTTTAGCTTTTTCTGTGTATGGGGTACTGAGGAACTGAAGCCAGGGCTCCTTGCATGCTAAGCCAAGCACTTTACTATAAAAGCACCTTCCCAGGGGCCGGGAGTTTGGCCTAGTGGTAGAGTGCTTGCCTAGCATGCACGAAGACCCGGGTTCGATTCCTTGGTACCACATACTTAGAAAAAGCCAGAAGTGGTGCTGAGGCTCAAGTGGTAGAGCTCTAGCCTTGAGAAAAATACAAGGACAGTGCTCAGGCCCTGAGCTTAAGCCCAGGACTGGCAAAAAAAAAAAAAAAAAAAAAGCACCTTCCCAGCCCCTGAAAACATGCAGTTAAAGTACCCGTGTGTGGTGGGGGGAGCAAGGTTGTACCTGAATTGTGACTGCTAATGAATCCTCGGATGGAACAGAATTCTACTTCTGGAATATTCTGGAACCGTTTTACTAGATCCCTCTGCAGAGCCAAAATCTCTGGCAAGAATTTTACCAGTCTTAGCTCTGCTTCCTGGAGGAAGGAAGACAGACACGTCATTGGTATATGACACCGGGACTGGCCGGGACCACACCGGGTGTCCCCTGGTTGGTGTGCGGTTTACAGGATGAGACACCTGGGAGCTTGAGAATAGGAAGGTCACCAGGCACCCATAATGCCCCTGTTCAGTGAGGAGAGAAAGCTTCTGCCTTCCTAAAAGCAGGTTGTGACACATGGGCATCAGAATCCAAGTCCAGTGAGAGGCGGAAACTGACCCTCTGAGCTCCCACCTGATGCAAAAATCAACTTAGGGTAAGCAAAGAGTGTGTGTACAGGAGGCCAAACAGGAAACCAAAGCAAATATTGACCAGGGATCCCATCAAACTGAAAAGTTTCTGAATAGCAAGGAAACAATTCATAGAGGGAACAGAAAACTTGCAATGGGAGAAAAAATTTGCCCATTATTCATCTGACAGAAGGTAAATATCCAGAAAATCCATTAGGAACTCAAAAATTTAACAAGAAAAAACCAATTTGTAGTATTCCAGTTCATTAAAAAAAAAAATCACAAAAGTAGAATCCAGTCCATCAATGGGCAAAGCATCTGAATTGATAGTTCTTAAAAGAAGACATACAAGTGATCAAGAAATATGTGGAAAGCCAATGAGGTGGCGCACACCTGCAATCCCAGCTACCCAGGAGGCTGAGACCTGAGGATCAAGGTTCAAAGCCAGCCTGGGCACAAAAAGACCTGAGACACTTACCTACAATTAACCTCTAGAAAACGGGAAGTGGGGCTTGGCTCAAGGGTAGGGCGGTAGCCTTGAGCTGAAGAGCTCAGGGACAGCGCCCAGGCCTAGTTCAAGCCTCATGATCCCTGCCCTCCCCCCTCCCCAAAAAATAAATATGTGGGAAACAAAAGCTCAATGGAAAGAGCTCAGAAATATGCAAATCAAAGCCAGGATGAGCTACTGTCTCACAGTAATCAGAATGATTATTACCAAAAACAAAACAAAACAAAACAAAACACTCCCAAGGTAATGGTGGCTGGCCTGCTTCCCTGGTGTCATTCCACAGACCCAGGCTCTAAACATCCTCAGCATGTCATGAGTACAGAACCCTGTAGTCCCCCCCCTCCCTCTCTCCCTCCCTCCCTCCCTCTCTCTGTTTCTCTCCCTTCTCCCCCCCCCCCCTCTTGCTTTCAGGATCTTTACAGACCCCTGGGAGCTCCTACTGGTGCGTCTGTGGGTTAGACAGTTCTGAAGCTTCCCCGACACCTTCCTGTCACAGACCTTCTGTTCTGAACCATGGCACTGGCAGTCTTATTCTGAACACGACCTTGGGGCCTCCTGGTCCCTGGGAGAATTTGCACAGAGGAAGGGCAGCCGGTGGCCAGCCAGATATACCTTCTGGAGGAAGTGCCAGAGGAGCGGCACTGCTTCTCTGCCGTTTTTCTGTTCCACAATGTGCTGCAGATGCTCCACAGTGACCTTCTTCCGGCAGCTCCAGATCTTGGAACAGTGAAGCACGTTCTCCTGGGGCAGGTGGGGCAGGAAGGTGGCTGGGTCTCCGTACACGATCTTAGCCACAGGGTCGGAGCTGAGGCGGTCGTCTTGGCTGATGGCGGCCTTTACATCCAGCAGGGTTTTATCCAGACACTGAATGAAGAAAAGGATGTAAAGTTCTGGTCACCCTGGGACACCAGGCGACCCCACCAGTGGCCACCACTGGATGATTTGCTTTTACAATTCATATGTTCTTTGCTGTGGATTGTTTCCTCAAAAAAAAAGTGGGGGGTGGGGGGAGGTGCATTTGGTTGCCTTTCTTTTACATTCTGATTTTGTTTTATGAAGTTCAGTTACTCTCTGTCTTTGTCTGATAAAAGAGGACTTATCAGAATATGGTATCAATTAGTGTATTTCGGCTCTACACAACAGTTCATTGATTTTTTTTTTTTTTAATCTTTTGCTCTCACACCTGTTGTAAAAAGCATCAGGCCAAGCCAGGGGCCGACGTCTGTAATCCTAGCTACTCAAAGCAAGCCTGAGCAGCAAAGTATGAGATTTGTACCTCCATTTAATCAGAGAAAAAGATGTGGGCTCAAGTGTAGAGTGCCAGCTGGGCGTGAAAAAGCCTAGCCCGGCACGAGGCCTTCTCAGGTCAGCAGAGCCGCTGTCCTCGGCCTAGACAGGGCAGTTGAGCAGCGGTGACCCCATCACTTACCATCAGTTCGGGTATAAGAAGAGCTTCGATGCTTTTTTCCCAGTTGTTCCTCCATTCTTTGGTGGACCATTTTGCATCAAAATCTAATGGCCCTGCAAAGAAAATAAAAATGTATAGGCTGCCCAAGGAGCAAGCAGACAAATGGATGGCACCACGGCTCAAACCTGTGGTCCTCGCTACTTGGAGGGTACGAGGGGGTGGAGTCTGGGTTGAGGCCAGTCTGGGCCATTTCTCAAGCTGCAGTGTCACAGGAGGTCAGCCCACACAGAACCTTCTGTGAGCCCCCTCTCGACGGAAGTGGAACAGGGCGGTGCCCGTCCATCACCTCCTCAGGGAAGGGAGGCAGAAGGCAGGTGGGTCACGTGTGTCTGGACACTTATCTCCCTATCTCAGAAATAATGGATGGAAAACAGCGTTGAGGGTGGGGGTCTTTATAGGGTATCTGTATAGCAAGCACAGGGCCCTGAGTTCAAATCCCACTACTGCTGCGGGGGAAACACCCCAAAGTCCAGACACAAGAAACAGCTGCCTACAGATGCCAAATACTGAGGAACAGATTTGGCACTGGTCCAGGGGGTAGTGACATGGCTACTGTCCCTCAGGAAGCCAGAGCATGCTGCCTGGTCCTGGGGCAGCATCTGTTTTTTAATTGCTATTATATTTTTCCCCCCAGAGCTTAGGACGGAATGCAGGGCCTTGTTCTTGCCAGGCAAAGGCTCTTCCACTGAGCTAAATCCCCAACTCCTATTATTACTATTTTAAAATAACATTGTGGGCCAGGAGCCCACAGTGGTAGGGGTAGAGTGCTTGCCTAGCATGCACGAAGCCCTGTGTTTGATTCCTCGGTACCACATACCCAGAAAAAGCCAGAAGTGGTGCTGTGGCTCAAGTGGTAGAGCGCTAGCCCTGAGCAAAAAAGTGTCTAAGGACAGTGCCCAGATCCTGAGTTCAAGCTCCAGGACTGGCGAAAACAAACAGAAACACCAAGAAGTAGCCTTGTCTTTTCTGTGGTTTCTTTCTTTCCTTTTTTGCTGGTTCTGGGCTTCAGGGCCTGGGTGCTCTCCCTGAGCCTTCTTATACTCCAGGCTACAGCTCTACTACTTGGGCCACACCTCCACTTCTGGCCTTCGGTGGTGCACTTGAGTTCATGGAATTAGGTCAGCAAGCACGGCGAGACGCGCTGTGGACATGGAAGCCCTAGCATTTTCAGGAGAGAGGAGAGACGCGTTGTTCCCCACATGGCCTGCGGTGAATGACATACCCGGTCTGTGGGGCTAAGGCCTGTGTGCAAAGCTCTTCAAGAGGCCACACTGGCCAGTCTTAGCCAGGCGTGTGCCTGCGTGGAGGGACAGAGAAGCCACGCCGCCCTCCAGCCCGCAGCGGAGCGTTCTCTGGACTGGAACCATGGGGGAGGGTGGGAGTGACCGTTTCTTGACAACTGTACCAGGGCCCCATCCCAGCCGCCAGGGGCCCAGCCAGCCCCCGAGTCCCCTTGCTCACTGCTCTGGCCGGAGGCGGGCTGCTGCTGTCTGAGAAGGCTTCGCAGCAGGACGTGCACGGCGTGGGTGGTCTCGTCCGCGCCCTTGCCCAGCATCTTGGCTAGCCGCTCCAAGTCCCTGAGGATGTGCTGCTGCAGGAAGTCTTTGGGGTCCCTCACCGGGGGCTTGATGAGGTTTCTCACAGCCTGCGGGCCATGCGACAGAGGGGTCAGCAAGACTGGGCATGGATGGACGTGGCACAGGGTGGCCGTGGGAAGTGTGACAGTCAGCAGAGGAGGCGGGGACAAGCGAGGGGACAACACAGGCCCCTCCCTGCCCGTCCTGCCCTCTGCACTGGGGACCTGGAGGAAGTGCTCTAGCTCCTTTCCCCAGAGCCCGGTGGCCAGGATCCTGTCAGCCTCTCCAGGCCCAGGGTGCACTGGGGACAGGAGCTGCCCGCAGGGCGGACTGGAAGATCCCATCACATCCACCCAGGGTGGCGTGCCACAGGGCACCCGGAAATGCATGCCATTACTTGGTGCTAGCTAAACATAAAAACAGGTGCACTCGCTTCGGCAGCACGCACACTAAAACTGGAACATCTGGAGAAGATCAGCATGGCCCCTGCACAAGGGTGACACGCGAATTCGTGGAGCGTTCCGTATTTAAAAAATAAAAATATTGGGGGGGGGAGGGAAATGGGTACCAAGACATGTGAAAGGGTATCAATCTATGCGAATTAATGCACCTTCTATCTGGCATATATCATGTAACCCTTTTACTAATTACAATAAAAAAAACTCAGGGCCTAGGCATTGTCTTGAACTTCTTTTGTTTAAGGCTAGCACTCTACCTCTTGAGCCACACCTCCACTTCTGGCTTTTTTTTTTTTTTTGCCAGTTGTGGGGATTGAACTCAGGGCCTGAGCACTGTCCTTGAACTTTTCTCAAGGCTAGAGGTCTACCACTTGAGCCTCAGCACCACTTCTGGCTTTTTTCTGTGTATGTGATACCGAGGAATTGAACCTGGGTCTTCGTGCATGCTAGGCAAGCGCTCTACCACTAGGCCACATTCCCGGCCCCCATTTCTGGCTTTTTGTGCTAGGGTTACAGTGTGAGCCACCAGTATCTGGTAAAGATTTTTTTTTTTGTGCCAGTTTTGGGGCTTGAGCTCAGGGCCCGAGCACTGTCCTTGGGTGTCCTTGGGGTTTCTCAAGGCTAGAGCTCTACTACTTGAGCCAGCACTTCTGGCTTTTTCTGTGTTCGTGGTACAAGGAATGGAACCCGGGTCTTCATGCATGCTAGGCAAGCACTCTGCCACTAGGCCATGCTCTCGGCCCAAGAAAAAAAATTAAGCACATTTTATGTAATCTGAAGAGCAGCTCTCTCACTTTATCACATGCCACGGTGGGAAAAGTGGGGACGTATACATGTTGTCTTACTTTGTGGCTTGACAGATCAGTGACAGACTCCAAGTCCCCAGCCAGACCAAGGGAAAACCCCACCGCAGTCTTCCCCAGTGAGTCAAGGCAGAGCCGGCTGGCTGGGCGTGTCGCACTTACCTGTAGGTCCTGGGCAGCTCCCAAAAGCATAGACAAATGAGTGAATAAGCGGAGGAGAAGAAAGACCACAGGAGACAGCTGTCTGTCAGATGCCACGGCCACATCTCGGGGCTGTGGGTTACCCAACACGTGGCCAGTCTGAGTCCTGTCTGCAATAAGATCCCTGAAAAGATGGGCGAAGGTGAGCGAGGACGGACGGTGCCTGCTACTTCCCAGACCACATCCTTAGGGCTTGCAGTCAAAGTTCCTGTTTTTAAAGCAAGTTCTTGTTCTCCCAAGCCTACATGGCTTGTCACGAGTCTTCCTTTACAGATTCTCCATGGCTGACCCCGCCCCAGGGTGAAGCCATCACAGCCTGTTTCCTGGGCTCCCCTGGACAGGGTTAGATGGGAGGCCTGGGCCTAGCCTGCACCTGCCTCAGGGGAACTGGTGTCACGTGGGTCATGTGGGGATCATCATTCTCATCTTCCTGAGCCAGAGACTAGTTAAAAAAATGTACTGGGCCCAGATGGCGGACAATCCTATGACAGAGGCAAGGGCAAATGCATCAGACATGGCGGGCCATCCAGGTAGTTCATGGAGGAAACAGAAGGACCTACGTGAGGTCCTGACTACTCAGGAGAGCCAGAAGGGGCGGTGACTGTACACAGTGACTGCCAGCGGTCACCAAGGGGAGTGCAGATCTGGAGGCAAGGGCAGGTTTGTAAGATCACATCTTTATTATTATTATTA
The DNA here is from genome assembly GCF_031878675.1 of Megascapheus bottae. Classification (NCBI taxonomy): domain Eukaryota; kingdom Metazoa; phylum Chordata; class Mammalia; order Rodentia; family Geomyidae; genus Megascapheus; species Megascapheus bottae. The sequence goes on along the minus strand of NC_143525.1, from coordinate 50,000,314 downwards.
TTATTATTATTATTTAGTGCTGGACCTGTGGCTTGAACTCAGGGTCTGGGCACTGTCCAGACTGTGTCTATGTAAGGCTGGCACTCTCCAATCAAGCCACAGCTCCCTGTCTGGCTTCACTGGAAATAAGAGTCTCACAGACTTTCCTGTCAAGGCTGGCTTCAAACTATGACCCTGTTTCCTGACTAGCTAGGATTACAGGCCGGAGATGCTTGGAGCCCAGCTAGTGAGACTGGATCTTTATCTCCATTCCTTTTTTTTTTTTGCCAGTCCTGAGCTTGAACTCAGGGCCTGAGCACTGACCTTGGGTTTTCTCAAAGCTAGAGCTCTACCACTTGAGCCTCAGCACCACTTCCGGCTTTTTTCTATGTATGTGGTCCTGAGGAATCGAACCTGGGTCTTCGTGCATGCTAGGCAAGCGCTCTACTACGAGGCCAAACTCCCAGCCCTATCTCCATTTTTTAAGTCTGAAAGTCTGGTGGGTCAGATTTTCCAGACCTGCAGAACTTTGCAATCACAAATCAAAAGTATTTTCAGAAAGTGCTTTTGTAGTTAACAGGGCCAGGTGTTGACCCTGAAACAGAGGTGCATCGAGTGCAGGGGGGATGTACAAATGTAGGATGCAGGTACATGTGGTGGCATTTCACGGAAGGGACCTGAGCACTGGTGGATTCTGGTATGTGAGTGAGAGCAGCCTGGAACCCAACCCTCACCCACATAGAAGGATGACCAGATTTGACGGGGAGTCTTTCACTCTTCTCAGATTTAAAAAGCAAACCCCAGGCAGAGGCTAAGATAGTTTACAAGGAAGATAGCATATGCAGAGATATTGAAATACCCATTTTTGGGTCTCATAGACCTAAGTGCCCCTGTCAGCCAGGCACCTGTTTAAATAAAACATCCTGACAGGCCCAGAGGAATGGCGCCTGCGCTGGGAAGTGAGGGTGGTGCTGCTCTGAATTTAAATGGGACCTGCCATTGGCATCAACACGACAGGTCCACGTGTGCCCATGAGTTAATTAGGCTATGGTTGGCATCGGTTTAGCAGCAGGAAAAGAAACAGCCCCCACACCCAGGGTTGGTTACCAGGAAGCAGACAGACGCATACGTACGGCATAGCGTGAAAGCCTGGGTTCGGTCTGTGGTTGATGCCTCCGATCGGAGCTCGGCAGTCAGGGCAGATGCTCTGTTCCATTGGCTGGCCACACTAGGGAAGACAGACAACATGGGTCACAAACCAAGTGCCGTGGTAGAGTGAGTGGCCCTTCCCTTCCACTAGAGGTGGCAGGCGCCGTTGGTCCTGTCTTCCCCGGGCGAGCGTATAGTCAGGGGTTGGGGCAGTATGGGTACAGGGCAGCTGGATGTGTCCTGCATGTGGGTGGTCCTGGGAGAATGGACACTTTTTTTTTTTTTATCTTATTTTGCTTTGTTTCACGCTGGTCATAAGGTTTGAGCTCAGGGCCTTGAGCTCTCATTTGGATTTTTCCCTCAAGGCTTGATGACGTTCCACCACTCGAGCCACAGTTCCACGACAGGCTTTTTTTTTGGTGGTTAATTAGAAGAGTCTCATGGACTTTCCTGCCATACGCTGGCTTTGAACCATGGTTCTTAGATCTCAGCCTCCCTGAGTAGCTAGGATTATAGGTGTGCAGTCACCAGGCCTGGCCACACTCCATTTAAGAAGTTTGAATCTGGAGAGAGTGACCCTTAGATAAGCTTCCAACTTCCCGTCACAAATCCTCCTTCGCACACTTGGCCATTCCCGCCTCGGCCACGGGAGCCTCCAGGAATTCCATAAGACAAACAAAGCCTCCAACCTCAGCTGTAACATGTCATATGAAATGCCACCGTCCTGTCACTCACCGTCCACAGGGGACCGAGCCAGTGGCAGCCCCAGATGGCAGAACCTAGAGCTGGGCAGAACCTGTTTCTGTCTCTCACTTCCTGGCCCAGGAAGCGATGAAGCTTGGGAGGACAAGGTGTGGACTGGCCCTGGTGTTTACCAGTACCACGCGCCTGGCGAGGGTGGCTCCATGGAGCACCCGGCCCCACGGATGGCTGGAATCCTCCCCCCCCACTTCCGTGAGCCCCTCTCCTGCCCTCTGCTGCCCAGGCCAGACTCCTCCCTATCTAGTCATCTGTGGACCATGGTCCCAGCTGGTCACTGAGCCCTGCTGCTGCTGGGGCCCCACGCAGATGCTCAGCGCCCGCTCTGCCCTGCCTGCCCCGTCCACGGCCCCGCTCCTCAGCGCTGGACCTGTCCACCCCCCCACACATACATGAGACTCACCTCGCCCACAGAGCACGGGTGGCCGTTGGGACAAGCTGTGAAAAGAAGGAGGGGACACGTGTTGGCCAGAGAGCATCCATCACATGCCCCACACGGCCTGCGCTCCCCTGCCGTCCCCACCTCAGGTCCCACAGCCTGAGCGGTAGCCGTGTCACCTGCCATTCGCCCGGGGCTCCCGAGAGGCTGTGAGCAGGGAAACGGCTGAGCTTAAATCCCCGAAGCAGAGACACGTGAGGCAACAGGCCCCTGCCACAGGTGAACCGGGGACAGGATGGGTCGCATTTTATACGTGTTCTTTTAATTGTTACTATGAAAGTCATATACAGGGGAGAGTATCTTTCTTCATGCTGATACATGAAATATGGATCAAGATTTGGGTTCAAAGGGGGCCCCCGGAAGGCAGCGGGAGGCCCTTGGGGAAGAGAATCTACTTGAGGCTTTATTCAGGGGGTGCAGAGTAAATGCTTTTGTTCTCTTATATTTCCTCCCCTTTTCTTTAGTTATGAGCATGCTTTAATTATTATTATTTTTTGTGTGTGTTAACAATGGGGCTTGAAGCTCTCTTTAGCTTTCTCACTCAAGGCTGGTGTTCTGCCATTTGAGACATAATTCCACTTTAGGCTTTGTGCTGGCTAACTGGAGATAAGAGGCTCATGGACTTTTCCACCCAAGTTGGCTTTGAACTACAATCCTCAGATCTCAGTCTGTGAGTAGATGGGATCGAAAGCCTGAGCCGCCAGCACCTGCCAATGAACATGTTGTATAACACACCTTATTATTATTATTATTATTATTATTATTGCCAGTTGTGTTGTGGGTCTTGAGCTCAGAGCCTGAGCACTGTCCTTAACTTTCTCAAGGCTAGAGCTCTACCACTTGAGCCACAGCACCACTTCCAGCCTTTTTCTATGTATGTGGTACCAAGGAATCGAACGTGGGTCTTTGTGCATGCTAGGCAAGCACTCTACCACCAGGCCACACTCCCGGCCCCTCAGCTGAACATCTTTTAAAGCTAACTTTCAGAGGTAATTTTCTTAGAGCAGCAGCATCCCCACACCAAGCTGTGACTGTGAGTGGGCCTGCCTCCTGCAGGGTGCATTCCTCTCTGGAGGCCTCTGGCTGCCTGTGCCCTCTGGGCAGAGCCCCGCGCCCCCTGTGCAGTCTGTGTGGCCACGGGTAAAGCTCAACGTTCACATCCCAACACTTACTGTACCACCGGAGGCTACTCGGGCCCAGCCAGTTCTTCGCTTGAGCCAGCAGGTCTTCAGGCATGGTTGGAAGGAAAGCATTCTGGGAGGGGCAGGAGGAAAGGCATGTGGAGATAACGAGTATGCCCCGCCCCAGCCAGGAGTCCCTCCCGCAGGGGGCAGTGGTCAGGACGCATGCCCGGTCAGGGAGTCCGCAGGGGCGCGGCAGTTCCACGCCTCCACAGGGGGCTGGCGGCTTCAGTGGGGCAAAGAGACAGCAAGAGAACCGCGGGGAAAAAGAACATTTCCAGCACCCAAGAGACAACTCCAGTTTGACTGAGAAAACTGAGGTGAACCTACCGCCATCTTAGCCGGGGAGAAGGCCAAGTTCTTCAGGGGTTCTAATACTTGGCTTTGTCCACACAGAAGGACAGAGGCAGTGTGGATGGCCATTTCTACCACTGTCCCTTCAGGGCCACTGTCACCAGGGCCCACACTCAGCAAGGGCAGGGTATTGTCCACGAGTGATATGGCAAAAAGCCTGCTATGCTGAGAAGACAGGAGCTTGCTCTCTTGAATGAATCTGTTCATATCCTTGAGTTGCTGGCAGGGAGAATGATCTGACATTAGCATACATTAAAAAATACACACACACACACACACACAGCTATGAAAAGCAATAAAATTATATTTCAAAATATATCTAGCCAGGCTCAGAGTTCAAAGCCAGAACGACTGGAGAATTACTGAAAGAATATTAAGGAGAAATACTACATCCAGACATGGTGGCGTACGCCTATGATCACAGCACACAGGAAGCTAAGGAGAGATCGTGAGTTCTAGGCTGGCCTGGCTACATAGCAAGACCGTGTCCCAAAGAAAACCAAGAGACTCTCCTGTGAGATATCCAAGTCTGCTCCGGGTTACGTGTACGTTTTGATTACCAAATGCCCATCAAATGATCAGCTACACAGAAGAAAAATTTCACGGCCCTGCAGGTAGAAAAATCCCCGCACCAAGAATGTAGTTTAGTAGACATTCTGGCGTGTCCCTGAGCTGGGGCTAACTAGAATTCTGCCTGCTCTGGGCCACATGGGAACTCAGGTGTCCCCACAGCGACGTTGTGTGAAATCTAGCCTAGATTGGAGATGACGAGCATAATTTGTGTTTGCGACATAAAAATAAATACACAGATTCTCCAGAAAGCGAGGCTTTGCAACTAAGCCCCGAGAGGGGAGCTCACCTCCGGCTTGGGACGGAGGTTGGCGTGCGGGGAGTGGTGCAGGGAGGCCACCTCTCTGTACAGTGTCAACAGCAAGTAGACAGTCTGCTGTGCTCTTGGGCTCCTGCAGGCCTGCAGAGACAAAGGCATCAGCTGTGAATGTGAAGGCCTCGCCAGGCGGTCTGCACACATCCAGCCTCACTCAGGCCTGAATCCTTGGGCCTTGTGTCTCAAGAGCCATCTCCTGGCAGCAGCTCTGGGGCTGTGAGGCACAAACTCAGGCAACACTGTGAATGCACACAGACTATAGGGCAGACAGCGGGAGGACCAAGAGCTGAAGTCTGTCTCACAGCACAGTGGCAGCATGGAGTGGACTCACAGAGGAAGCAGCCAGGGCAGCCACGGGGAAAATTCTTTTTCTTTCCTTCTTTCCTCTTTCCTTCCTTCCTTCCTTCCTTCCTTCTTCTCTCCCCCCCCCCTCTTTTTGTCTCTATGGGGCTTGAATTCTGGGCCTGAGTGCTGTCCCCAAGCTCCTCAGCTCAAGGTTAACCCTCTACCATTTGAGCCACAGTGTCATTCCCGTTTTCTGGTGGTTCACTGGAGACATCATGGACTTTCATGCCCAGGCTGGCTTTGAACAACGATCCTCCGATCTCAGCCTCCTGAGGTTACAGGTGTGAGCCACCAGCGCCCAGGCTCGGGGAGAATTCTAAGAGCCCCAGATCTGAGCAGAACCAGCTATGAACCCTGAATACTACTCAGGCGGGAATTTTACATGCTGGAGGGAGCCCCGGGAGTGGAGCCTTTCAGCGGGTCTCGATGGACACAGCAGATGCAGACAGACCCCACTTTCAGCTAACAGTTCCCACAGCCCTGGAGGCTGTGGGCATCTGACATGGACACACCGTATCACTCTGAGGGTGCCACAGTGCCTACTCCACCCCCCCAATCTGGTGTTGACAGGGAGGACACAGCTCCGAGCCCCTCCTACCTTCAGCTCCTGCCCAATGTCCAGGGTCTTGCACTCGAGCATGGCTTTGCCCACGGCGTCACGAAGCACTTTGTACTCATCCCCATGAACCAGGAACCCATCCATCTGGCCGTGATGATCCTTTCGTGGCCAAGCAGTACAGGGGTCAGTCATGTGGCAGGGATATTTAGCGCACACTTTCTCAACAGGTGAAGGCGCCAGCTCATTACTTATTTATTTTGGGTGCCGGTCTTGGGGTTTGAACTCAAGCCCTGAGCTTTTTTGCTAGCACTCTACCACTTAAACCTCAGTTCCACTTCCAGATTTTTGGTGCTGGTGAATGGGAGGGAAGTCTTTCCTGGTCCTCAGATCACAATTATTATTGCATTTATATTATTTGTTAAATATTTTTATTAATGCCGGGCACGGTGGCTCACGCCTGTCATCCTAGCTATCCAGAGGCTGAGATCGGAGGATCAAGGTTCAAAGCCAGCCAGGGCACTAAAGACCAAGGAACTTTTTTGTTGTTGTTGATTGGTTGTGAGGCTTGAACTCTGGGCCTGGGCACTGTCCCTGAGCTTTTCAGCTCAAGGCTACTACTGCCCTACTCCTGGAATCATAGCACCACTTCCGGTTTTCTAGTGGTTAACAGGAGATCAGAGTCTCAGATCTCAGCCTCCTGAGGAGCTAGGATTACAGGTGTGAGCCACCATGCCTGGCTAAGAACTATTTATTTAGTGATTAACTTACAAGCACCAAGAAAAGTGCTAAAGACAGGTCCTAAAGCCATACTTTCTTCTTCTTCAATCTTCCTGCTCAGCTTGCTATAGTTAAAAAGGACAATTCTGCAAACAATTCAGTTTGTTACAAGGGCACAGGATTATTTATTTAGTTATTATTTCCAATTGAATTATAAACTCCATAAAGAGCTGGGTCCTGGTAGTTCATGCTTGATATTCTAGCTACTCAGGAAGCTAAGATCTGAGGATATCAGTTCAAAGCCAGCCTGGGCATAAAGGTCTGTAAGATTTTTTATCTTTTCTTTTTTTTTTTGCCAGTCCTGGGCTTGAGCTCAGGGCCTGAGCACTGTCCTTGGACTTTCTCAAGGCTAGAGCTCTACCACTTGAGCCTCAGCACCACTTCCAGCTTTTTTCTATGTATGTGGTACCAAGGAATCGAACCCGGGTCTTCATGCATGCTAGGCAAGCACTTTAACCACTAGGCCAAACTCCCGGCCCTCTTTTCTTTCTTTTTTTATTTTTGCCAGTCCTGGGGCTTGAACTCAGTGCCTGGATATTGTCTTTGGGCTTTCTCAAGGTTAGCACTCTACCACTTGAGCCACAGTACCACTTCCAGATTTTTCTGTGTATGTGGTACTGAGGAATGGAACCTAGGGCTTCATGCATGCTAGGTAAGCACTCTACCACTAGGTCACATTCCCGGCCCAGTCAGTGAGATTCTTAAATCCAGTTAACTACCAAACAGCCAGAAGTAAAGATCTGGCTCAAGTGATAGACAAAAACAAAACAACAAAAAAACAAACAACAAAAGAACAAAAGAACAAACTAACGGAGAGCACTTGTCCCTGAGTTTAATCCTCAGTGCTGGCACAAAAAGAGAGAAGAGAGAAAAAAGAGAGGGAGACAGAAAAACAGAGACAGAGACAGAGACAGAGAAAAAAAGAAAGGAAGGAGGAAAGAAAAGAAGAGGGAAGAAAGCAAGGGAGGGAAAGGGGGAGGCAGGCAGGTGAAAGGAACCTGAGCCAGCGTCACGCATGTGCACATGTGATTCGTACGCCGGCCTCACCCTGTGCAGGGCAGGTGGCCTGCACATAGAGCAAGGCCCCATGGCACAGGCCTGACTCCCTGAGCTGAGTTTGGGCAGCATGGAGGGGGTGGGGAGGAGAGCTGAGTCTAGGCGGGCAGAGGGTCCAGCCCGGGGGCCCCTCCCCGCCGAGGCTCACCTGCCCCGAGAGCGCAGACGCGGGGAAGACCCACTGGAGCGGGTGCCCCTGCTGGGTCAGGCGCTGCAGGAACCGCATGCCCTGCTGGCTGCACAGCCTCCGCACCAGGTACACGCGGTGCCAGTCGTTCCCAGAGCGGCTGCAGAACTGCTTTACTTGGTGTAGGAAGTGCTGCTTGTCCTCAGCCAGCCCTGGGGGGGGGGGGAGGGACAAGACAGGACACTCAGGACAGGACGCAAAGCCAGCCAGGGTGAGGGCTGACGGGAGGGGGGGTAGAACCCCAGAACGTGGATCCCTCAAGTAAGGGAGCCTGAGGACGCGACACCTGCCTGAGCCCTCCTGATGCTCGGAGAGGAAGTCGGAGGCCTTGTCCAGACACAGCCGGATCCTGGCCACTTCCTGCAGGTACTCCACCGAGGCCGACTCCCTGGCCTGTTTCCCCCGGAAATACGTGGAGAGAAAGCGTCCTTCCTCTCTCAGGTGGCTCAGCTCGTGGCTTCCGGAGAAAGCACTCCTCTTCTCATGCATCGAGTCCTACACACCAAAGAGCAAGAGACGAAAGCACGCAACCCTTCCCCCCGGCTTTCTGCGCCAGTCCTGAGGCGTAAGCGCAGGGGCTGGGAGCTATTCCTAAGCTTTTTATGCTCATGACTAGTGCCCTTCCACTTGAGCCACAGCTGTGTGTGTGTGTTCGTGTGCTGGAGATAAGAGTCTCACGGATGTTTTCCCCCGGCTGGCTTTGAACCATGATCCTCAGATCTCAGCCTCCTGAGTAGTTAGGGTTATACATGTGAGCCACCGGTGTCTAGCTATATTCTGTGTTTTTTCATAGTTTTGGGGGGACACAATAAAAATTGGAATTATTCCTATTCTTCCTGCCTGGTGACCGGCATTGCTGGTTTTGCAGTGTTTCGGTGCGTGGCCTTGTGCGCCTGTCAGCGTGTGGCTCTGCACGTTACAGCATGTGGCGTGGCCCGTGTCTCAGCCTTGGCATGTGCACCTGCCCTCACCCGGGCTGGCGTCAGCTCACAGGCTGCCGTGGCCTCTGGTGACCAGGCCGATGACCGCATGCACTGCAGAGGCTCTCTCAGATCCGCCCTCTCCCACTGGAACAGGGCTTCTGCTACTAGAGCTGACCTGGCATCACTTTTGGCAGCACTGGCTGCATAGTGTGGCTCCCTTGTCCAGAGGAGGAAGTGGTTGGGGGCTGGGGGGGGGTCAGTAGAGTCACACTTAGCCTTGAGCTCAGAGAGCTCAGTTAGAGCACTCTGGCCCTAAAGTCAAGGCTCAGTACCAGTACCCCTCACTCATGCACAAAAGAAAAAAAGAAAACCACTGTCACAGTTTACAGAAGGGAAGCTGGAAGGCGGGGCCAGCCTCTTACCTCCAGGCAGCTGATAAAGAGTAAATACAGCTCTGTTTTGTCTTGAGTCAGGAATGCTTTCTTCTCTAGCTGGGATAGGTAGTTCTGAATATAATCCCTTACTTCATGGAAGCTGTGGAAACAAATATTATCTCTGGTTGTAGCAAATCTAGAGACTCAACTTACAAAAGAAAGCCTCTATCTAGCTATAATTCCATGTCTTAGACAAGCTGACTTCCAGATGCTTTTAAAATAAACAAACATGGGGCCGGGAGTTTGGCCTAGTGGTAGAGTGCTTGCCTAGCATGCATGAAGACCCGGGTTTGATTCCTTGGTACCACATCCATAGAAAAAAAAAGCCAAGAGTGGTGCTGAGGCTCAAGTGGTAGAGCTCTAGCCTTGAGAAAGTCCAAGGACAGTGCTCAGGCCCTGAGCTCAAGCCCAGGACTGGCAAAAATAAAATAAAATAAACACAGGGGGAAAAAAAAGGAGACTTAGTTGGGCACTACAGGCTCAGAGCTACTATAATCAGCTATTGGAAGGATTGAGATCTAGAGGCTTACTGTTTAAAAACCCAATATGGGTGGAAAAGTCTCCAAAATTCTGTTCCCAAACAGCCAGACCAGAGACATGGCACAAGCACAAAGCACTGAGTTCAAACTCCTGTACTGGAAAAACAAAATAAAACAAAAACAATCCCCAGACTTGAACACTGTTGACACCCACAGAGAACTTTTCTTTATGCAGGTTACAGCTATCAGTGCTTATGACATTCACAACTGAGACGGAAGAATTTAGAAAACATTTACCAATGTATAGTGTATGAAGGAATGTATGAAACAGGTGGAAACAGGACATTTCTGATATTGTCCCAGTCACCAGTTATGCTACAATCAACTGGTCTGCTTTATACTTCAGGCTGGGTGTGTGTGTGTGTGTGTGCTGGTAACATGGCTTGAACCCAGGGCCTGGTGCTGTCTGTCAGCCTTTTGGCTCAAGGTTAGAACTCTACCACTTGAGTGACAGCTCCACTTCTGGCTTTTTGCTGGTTAATTGAGATAAGCCTCATGGGTTTCCCCGCCCAGGCCAATTTCAACCTGTGATACTCAGATCTCAGCCTCCCAAGACGCTGGGTACAAGCGTGAGCCACCAGCTCCTGGCATCAAACAGACATTTTTGGGTGGCCCCAAGGGCTGATGCAGGACTATGTGTGGACGAGGAACGAGCTTTGTCCCCGACCTCGGCAGCCAAGCTGGATAGACAGCATCATGTTAACATGGTTTTGTTGTGCAGCGGAGAGGGAGACAAGAGAGCTGCACAGGTCCCTCGCGAGTCCTTAGGATCAGACGCACATCAGGTCCAGAGGAGATTCGCGCTTTGTGGTATTACATTTCATCACAAAGCTTGCAGTGTTCTCGATGGCTGCACAGACTGTAGGTTTCTGGGAATCAGCAAGCTCACTGGCTTGACCTCAGGACGCCCGGGTCTGCATCCTTCCTGGCTGGCCAGGATCAGCCTCAGTCCCTCTCTCAGGACCACTGGGAGTGACTGCCTCAGAGATTATGTCATCTGTCTGTCTGTCTGTCCTTCAGCACAGGGCTGGAACATTCTCTGTGGGCCCCCCATTGCCACAAACACAGAAACCTTGCATTGGTAAGAGGCAAGGTTCAGGAAAGCTAAGAAGTGGAACTGACACTGGGAAATCTCCACGTCCTTCTAGGGAGGCACACTCAAGTCCCAGTGTGCCGACAGAAAGGTGGCATTGTCTCGTGACTACACAGGTTTGCACTCAGATGGCCCATCTAGTCCACGAGTCCACAGTCCCTGCCCCTTGGCCCCTGCCCTGCGTTTACTTCCTGTTAAACATGCACCAGGGGCCTGGCCCAAACCACGTGGTACTAGGGGGGCAATGCCCCCCCCAAGAAGCTCCACAGCCACGGTGCAGCAGAGAGGCAAACCTTGTTGGTCTGCTGTTCCTACCTGTACTTCAAAAGCAGCTTCAGGACCACCGAGCGGGTGACGGGCGTCTTGTCCACCACGTCGTTGAATGGGGAGAGACACTTGGTGTGCTCCTGCTGACCTGCAGGCGGGGGCGGGGGGGTGTAGTAGGCAGTGCAGCGTGGGGATGAGGCAGGGCTTTGAGTGGGGAGCAGCTCACCTCGGGGAGCACTCTGCGGGAGCCACTTTTGTACGAAGAGCAAGGAGAGCAGGCTGCTGACGACCTTCTTCTCGGGGGGAGAGCCGTCCTTAAAGCACATGGTGGACACCACATCCACAAAGAAGCAGTTGCAGAGGTGCCGGAAGCGGGCGTGCTTCTCGATGGCTTTCCTGGGGGGGGGGGGCAGTCAGGGGCTGGGTCATGGAGGCCGGGACGCACACGGCTCACCCCTACAATCTTAGCCGCTTGGAGGCTGAGATCTCAGGATCATGGTTCAAAGCCAGCTTAGGCAGCCAAGTCCGTGAGACTCTTATCTCCAATGAACTACTCCAAGCTGGGCCCTCCCCCAGGAGTAGGGGGGCAGGAGGAGGAGTGGGGAGAGCCCTGGAGCTCAGGTCAGAGGCTGCCCTAAGAGGACAGCCTGCGGTGGAACGCGGGTCATGGCGGCACAGACCCAGCAAGGTCACAGCCTCTACCTCCAGTGCCACAAGAAAAGCCAGAGACAAGCTACAGCAAAGTCCCTCGGATCTCTTCTCCCGCGCTTTATTTCACTGATCACTTTTGGGCTTATTTTCTTACTTTTGATGTCTCCAGATCTTTACACAAAGTACTTTGTTTTGTGCCAGTCCTGGGCCTTGAACTCAGAGCCTGGGCACTGTTTTTTGGCTTTCTCACTCAATGTTAACACTCTACCACTTCTGGCTTTCTGGTGGTTAATTGGAGGTAAGAATCTCACAGACTTCCCTGGCTGAGCTCGCTTTGAGTTACGGTCCTCAGATCTCAGCCTCCCGAGCGGCTGGGATCACCAGGGTCTGACGGGGGAGGGACGGGCTCCTCAGGCCCCAGACGTCTGGCAAGGCCCCCAACGGAATTAGTGTAAAGGCAGCTTTCTGGAGCCAGGCTTTCTACCAGATGGAAGGCAATGGAGAGCTATTTCTGAATCTGTATCTGAAAAGAACAAGGAGAGAAACGAAGGAGGGGAGGAAGAGAAGATGCTCTACCTGTGCTCCTGGGAAACGGTGGGAGAGAAGTTGTCGGGCAGGTGGGTCAGGCAGTGAGGACACCACATCTGGCCGGGGACGAGCTGGCTCACTACACAGGCCTTGCAGAACACGTGGCTGCAGGGCAGGCACACAGGGTCCCGGGGGTCTCCCAGGCAGCTGAAGCACGGCTGCAGCTCAAACCTAGAACCCAAGCAGGCCCTCAGTCCTGGCGTGGAAGCCGCCCAGGTGACAGCCCTCCCCGCCACGGTCCCGAGCCGAGGCTCACCTGGCTAAGGACCTGCTGGCTTTGTCCTTGCAGTCACGAAGTGTTTTCATTACAGCCTCAAAAGGCGGGTAGGTCTTGACGTCAGAGTTCTCCCAGAGACACTGGGGTGGGGAGGAGGAGGAGGCAGGGGTGAAGCCAGAGGGTGATAAGCAGCAGAGGGAAGGGCCCGCCACCCACCTTTGGGGCACGCAGGCCATGGGGCATCTGTGGTGCCAGGCCTTCTGGGCTCTTTCAGGGTCACCGCGCTCTCCAGGCCTTTGCTGGACGTGTTGGGGTTTGGGGGACTAAATTCCCGATTTCTGGCTTCATTCCCTTCATCCTCTCTTTTCTTTTAAGGTCTACCTCCACCATTAGAAGCTATTTCAAATAAGACCACACGACCATTGCTGTACCCACCATCTACTTTATCTATTGGGTTATCTGTGGTACCAGTTGGGGGCTGGAACTCTGGGTCTGGGCGCTGTCCCTGAGCGCCGTCCCACAGCGCCCAGCAATACAGATGTTTTTAACAATTCCATTGTGTAATATAAGATTAAGGATTCCCATCGCCGCCGTGCGGTGGCTCTCGCCTGTGTCCTAGCTACCCAGGAAGCCGAGATCTGAGTATCGAGGTTTCAAAGCCAGCCCAGGCACTAAATACCATGAGACTAGTCTCCAATCAACTAGTAGAAAATCGAACTAGTGTTGTGACTCAAGGGGTAGGGCAGCAGCCTTGAGCTGAAGAGTTCAGAGATTATGCCCAGGCTCAGGGGTAGGGTGGTAGCCTTGAGCTGAAGAGCTCAGGGACAGCGCCCAGGCCCAGAGTTCAAGCCCCAAGACCCACCAAAAAAAAAAAAAAAGTTCTCTGTTCTTAGCTTGCCATGAATAATTCTTTTTGCTGTTGTTGCTAAATGTCTTCATCTTTTTCTTTTTCTTGTTCTGGGCCTGGAACTCAGGCCTGGGCACTGTCCCTGAGCCTTTGTGCTCAAGGCTAGCGCTCTACCACTTGAGCTACAATACCACTTCTGGCTTTTTCTGAGTCGTTTATTAGAGATAAGAGTCTCTCAAACTTTTCTTGCCAGGGCGGGCTTCGAGCCGCAATCCTCCAGATAGCTATCTATCTCTAATTAATGTATGTTTTAATCCAAAATGGCTAAGACATTCCTGTAAGCAGCCGCACAAGTGATCAGGAGCACAGGGCGGACGCTTGGCCTCGAGGCCTCGTAACTAGTGTTTACCACTCTCCTTCCCGTCCCGAGGCTGGAGCCGGGCGAGCACTCACCTTGTCTAGGAGCAGGACACACTCCGTCACCAGCTGGCTGAGCTCGGGAAGCTGGCTCTTGGTCTCCAGAACCACGTGCTCCACGAACAGTGCCACCGAGAAAATGCGACTCCAGTAGGCTCTGTCCAGAGGGGAGAGGCACTCACTCAGTGCTCACAAGCCAGCCTGAGAGGCGGGGAAGAGGGGGCGGTGGGGGAGGCCAGGCAGGTGCCCAGGAGGGGCAGGAGAGGAGGCGCCAGGGGGAGGAAGAGCCTGCCAGCCTGTGCCAGCTCCTGACCGACACCGCGGCTCCTGCAGGCTGGGCACATGCAGGCCAGGCCGGCTGTCCTCACAGACGCCGTCTTCACCATAGCTCTGCATCTTAAGCCCTGCCTAGCTTTCATAGGCACGTAGGAACTGCCCCCAACCCCGATGGCTGTCCCTCTGCTTGTCCTGCAGGCCACTGCCACCCTCACTGTCCCCTGTGATCCTGGACCTGTGGTGATCTTTTATCTGGCTCTGGCAAGCTTTTGGTGGTGAGGAAGGACTCAGCAAATGCACAGTGCAGGCCCTGCTTGCTCCTGGACAAGCCAGCCGGGGGCCACCGCTCCAGCAGCCTGAATGCCCGGACGCCCCGGCGGCCTCGGTGCCCAGCTCTCACCTGACCTTCTGGAGGACAACCTTGGCCATGTCCCCACAGTCTCGCAGGTACCCATTGGAACACACCAGCTCCAGAGGGACAGACAGGCTCTTCACCAGCCGCAGCCAGGCCTCCGGGCTCGGCAGCAGGAGGTCCCGCGTCAGCATTTCCACACTGGCCATGGCCGCAAAGGCGTCCAGTGTCTGCCAAGAGCATGGGCACCCAACTCAGAAGGGTCCCTGCTCCCCCGTCCATACAGCCAACCTCCTGGCATAGTCACAGGTGTTCTCAGCCCCTGAGCTGTGCCCACAGCACTGCCCAGGGCGTCTAACCATTGGGGACACGGCCCCCCACAGCCCGTCCACTGCCCCACCCTGGGCCCCAGTGCTCCCCCGGCCCGAGATTTCCGCAGCGGGGATGTACCAGCTCATGCCCAGCTAGATGCCTCTGCTGCTCAGGGACTTCAGCGAGGCTGAGCAGAACCTGCGGGTGGATGGTCAGGATTCTGGAGAAGGTCTGCAGCCGTGTCCTGAAGCGCTCAGAAGCAAGATGCACCCATGGCAAGGACAGCGGCCACTCCGGCCAGCAGAGCACTGCCTGCAGCTCACCGATGCAGGACCATAGGGCCAGCTGCAGGAACTGGAGGGACAGAGGCGCTCAGGAGGACGCGCACGAGACTAGGAAGACACGTTTTCCTGCAGAAAATCTGAACTACATGGGGCCTGGAGTGTGGCCTAGTGGTAGAGTGCTTGCCTAGCATGCACAAAGCCTGGGTTCGCTTCCTGGTACCATATACACAGAAAAAGCCTGAAGTAATGCTGTGCTCAAGTAGTAGAGCTCTACCCCTGAGCAAAATAAAGCTCAAGGACAGTGCTCAGGCCCTGAGTTCAAGCCCTAGGACCGGAAAAAAAAAATCTGAACTACTGAAAAGTTAACACCACCACCAAAAAAGCAGGCTTCCTATTTCCTGATTGCTTTTTGTTGGAGTGCATTGACCATTTTTCCTTTTTCTTCTTCTCACTGGTCATCAGGCTTGAACTCTGGGCCTGGATGCTGTTGCCGGACTCCTTTTGCTCTACCACTTAAGCCACAGTGCCACTTGTGGCTTTTTCTGTGACTCATTGGAAATACAAGTCTCACATACTTTCTTGCCCAGGCCAGCTCTGAACCGCCATCCTCAGATCTCAGTCTCCTGAGATTACAGGCTAGGATTACAGGTGTGAGCCACCAGCACCTGGCTAAAACCAGCCATTTACGAAGAGGATGCTACCAAGAAATCAGAGGACTCCCGTGGGGAACAAAGTTCCAGTCTCCGAGGCCCCAGCTGAGGGCCAGGCCCAGCCCTGTGTGCTGTAAACAGTTGGAGAGGCCTCCACCCAGGGCCTGCGAGGACCCTCTCCGCTCCCCACACACGACACAGTGCCAGCTGCTGGGAGCTGAGCCTGCAGCCCTGAGTCTTCCTCCGTGAACATCTACCTTCAGCTCTTCGTAGGTGGACACTCTTCTGGTCAAGAGCAGGAAGTCCTTTGTGTAGTCCTGCAAGAGGTCCTGCTGCTGTTCTGCAGGGAGCTGAGCGAGGAAGCTGCCCAGGGGAGTCTTCTGGAAGATTTCCACCAGCTTCTTAGAGAGCCCTGCAGGCAGACAGGAAGCCACAAGTGGCCTCATGAGCCAAACCTCGGCTTAGGGAAGACATGCCCCTGGGGAGGGGCAGCCGTGTAGGGTGCCTGCTGTTGTAGGGAAGAGGGGAGCAGGCCTGGGCTGGACAGAAGGAAAATGGGCTGAAGGCAGAACCTATGTGAAGCTTAGGTCACAGGCGGCCAAGAAGGGAAAAACAAAACCAAAAACATCCGAGTCAGCTCCTGAGACCATCCTAGACCGAGTCCTCGCCAGCCAGAGGCCTGCCTCCTGGCAGACAGGCCCTGGTTCCTAGACAAACGTGGTCACTTTTACTCCCATAGAGCAGGAAAATGCTGATCGGCATTAAGGTCTCCTTTGAGTGTTTTCGCCAGTCCTGGGGCTCGAACTCAGGGCCTGGACGCTGTCTCTGAGCTTCTTTGTGCTCAAGGCTAGCACTCTACCACTTTAGCTCTACTTCTGGCCTTTTGTGGTTAATTGGAGGTAAGAATCTCATGGACTTTCCTGCCTGGGCTAGCTTTGAACTGAGATCTGAGGATCTCACAGCCTCCTGAGTAGCTAGGGTTACAGGTATGCGCTGCTGATGTCTGCTCCTTTGAGTATTTTAACCAGTGCTGTAAGAAGAACAGTTTCAATGGGTAAAAGGCAACTTTTCTAAAACATCTGGGCTATTGCTGGTCTTTGTTTTTTGCTTCCTGGAATAGCAACAACCAAAGCCCTGGGCATGCTGTAGCCAAGTGAGAGCTGCCTGGCTCGAGGGACCGGTAGCCGGACAAGTCAACAGGTCCCCTACGGAGGAAAGAGATGCCAGCTTCTAGCAGGTGCTGGCCTGTGTGGTCACTGAAGATCTCCTCACGGTGTGATTCAGAGGCTATGGACCCCTTGTTGGAGACTCTGCCCACAGAAAATTCAAGAATGATAGACACCTGCGGGTATTCCACAGGCCAAGTCAAAATCTCCCAAATGAACCAGCACTCCCCGTCACTGCTTGCAGCTGGTCGGCAGGTTCTCTGGGAGGAAAGGTTGGTTCTCCCGCAGTGTCCTGGACCCAGCCCGGGCATCCTCACCCTCAGCATCGCTGATGTACTGAGCCTGGATCCGGAGCTCCTCCAGATAGTCCTTGATTCTCCAGCTGAACGGGACGCTGCTGCACGCGTGCTCGGGAAGGCTCATGCCACTCTGCACCAGGATGGGGGGCGGCATCTCACTTCTGGATGTATGGTGGGGGACAGGGGAGGGAGACTACGGTGTGTGGTGGAACACCAGACCATCTCCAGCAGGGGCCGCAGAGACCCCAGTCCTACAAGAGGAGGCCGCACTGGGGGCAGGGGGGGCACCTTGGAGGTGGGGCCCACGCAGCCCACCAGGCCCCAGCCATGCCCAGCACTGCAAGCAAGCAAGCAAATTAACAACAACAAGGGCGAGGGAGGGGCCTGGAGTGGGGCCTAGTGGTGGAGTGCTCACCTAGCATGCACGAAGCTCAGGGTTTCATTCCCCAGTACCACATACACAGAAAAAGCCGGAAGTGGTACTGTGGCTCAAGTGGTAGAGCTCTAGCCTTGAGAAAGCCCAAGGACAGTGCCCAGGCCCTGAATTCAAGCCCCAGGACCAACTAGCCAAAGTAAAAAAAAAAAAAAAAAAAAATCAAAATCTTGACAGAGCTAGGTCTTTTATTTAATTAATTTATTTTTGCCAGCCCTGGGCCTTGAACTCAGGGCCTGAGCACTGTCCTTGGGCTTTTTTCTCAAGGCTAGAGATCTACCACTTGAACCTCAGCACCACTTCTGGCTTTTTCTATGTATGTGGTACCAAGGAATCAAACCCGGGTCTTTGTGCATGCTAGGCAAGCACTTTAACCACTAGGCCACACTCCCAGCCCCAGAGCCAGGTCTTTTGGAGGGCCCTGTCTCTCCCTCCCTGGCCTGGCCCTGGCTCCTCTGCACACAAGCACAACTGTTGACGTCAGGTTTTCTCTCATGTCTTCTAAAGCACAGGCCCATCCGGCCCTCAGCACCCCGTTCTTATTCATACCATCAGTCCAGGCCCCAACCCCAAAGTTCTCTGCCACCTAGAAAGCCACTTCAGAAGGTCAGCTGAGCCCGAGCCCACAGGGACTCCCAGGGGCTATCCAGCTCCTGCCACATGGGGCAGAGGTGCAGGGGGTGGGGGGCAGGGAGCAGAGGGCAAGCAGCTGCACAGGCCTGGGAGAGGAGGGGAGACTCCACTGCCTCCTTTCACTGCTGTGCTACTGTGGTTCTCAAGGCCACATCTGAGCTGTGACAAGTGTACCAGTGTCACTCTAGAGGGGACATTCACCGCCAGCCAAACACTTGGGAGAGCATGTGGCATGTGTCTTCCCTTCCTGTGAAATGAGTCTTCTACTCACGCGTTGTTACTCGCCACAAGAGGAATGTCCAGGAACTTCACGTCACTGAAGATAAACAACCAAAGATCCCGCACCCAGGCTGGGGTGTCAGGCCTGCTCAGCAGCTCCAGGTTGCTGTCTCTGTCCACGAGTGATATCATGCTGGCCAGGAGTGGGGTGACCGCGCCTTGCACACGCTTCCAAAGGGTATGCCTGCAGCGGGAAGAGGGCTTGGCTGTGCATGGGGGAGGGGGGAGGGAGGGGGAGGAAGGGGGAGTGTGCCCAGGGGCTCCTGCCTTAACCCCCTCCCTGGAGCACTGCAAAACCTCTACCCCACACCACAGCAGCATGAAACCTGGGCTGCTTCCTCCTCCTCCTCCTCCTCCTCCTCCTCCTCCTCCTCCTCCTCCTCCTCCTCCTCCTCCTATTTTATTTAAGAAGAGACATTCACAAACACAAATGTCTGGGTAGAGACAACTGAACTGGACATTCATTTAATAGCTAGTAGGCTGGAACCTCACCTCCACTGCAAAGGTGGAAAAGTATCTGTTTTAAACATGTAACTGTATTCTAAGGCACATTTTGGAATCTCCAGGTTTTATAAAGAAAGAATATAAAATGAGGTGCCAGTGGCTCACACCTGCAATCCTAGCTAGGCAGGAAGCTGAGATCTGAGGGTCTTGGTTTGAAGGCAACCTGGCAAACATCTCTCAAACTGTTATCTCCAATTACCCAGCAGGAAGCTGGAGGTACAGGTGTGTGGTTCAGGTGGTAGAGCACCAGCCATGAGCAAAGAATTACTTCACTAATTTAAAACTGAGGACCTAAGAGAAGGGGTCTTGCCATTGGCTTTTCTCAGGACAGCCTCAATCCTCCTGCCTCCTCCTCCCGCATAGCTGGGATCACAGGTGTGTGTCACCATGCCTGGCTCTTTGTTGTTATGAAAAGAATTGCAAGAGACACGGGGTTCGGGTGGGGAGCGGCCCTCCAGCTCCATTCCCCTGCAGGGCGTGGAGCCCTGCCCATTCCTGCTGGCCCCCTGGACTCCTACCTGAACGTGCCTGCCTCCTGCAGGGCGTCGGGGTTGGCCGCCTCCCTGGAGACCCACTCTTTCAGGCTGCAGAGCAGGCTCTCCTCTTGCTTGCACAGAAGAACGTGCAGGCGCATTTTGGACACACGCAAGAAAGCAGCTGCAAAAGGCGGAGGGGACACCATGGGCGAGGGGACATCCTAGGGCACAGCTCAAGAGTCGCCCGGAGACCCGGCCATGGCATGAAAGGCACCATTCCCGCACCCAGAGGGAGACTCCCACCTCAGAGCCCCCTACTTCCCCCCGGGGGGACACAGGAGCCCGGCCGGTACCATTGTCTTCATGGCCTTCCTCCAGGAGGCTGAGAAGAATGGCGACCCTGCGTGTGTTGCGTGAGCTGCTCTCATCCTGGTCCCTCAGCATCCCCACTGCGCCCTGCACGCAGCTGCGCAGGAGCCGTGTGGTGTCCAGCACCTGTGCCCACCAGGACAGCCCATCAGCAAGACCGGGGCCAGCTACGCCTGGGAGAGCCCGGCCCGCTGACCGGGGCCACGCGCCTGCCCCAAGGTCCCGATTTCAGAGGACAGGAGGGCTGGGTCCCCACCCGCAGGGAGGGGGGATGGCGGAAGTGAACGCTGACTGAGGACACAGCCTGAGGGGAGCGCTTTGTGGCCAGGTCTCCACGTTGCCTCCTGCCAGCCGGGGCCAAGACACCACTGCCAAAGACTCACCTCAGCCTCTCCGGGGCCAGAGGCCGACCACTCCATGGCCTCGGGCCCTCCCGCCTCCACTCCAGTCTCTGTCCCCTCCCCTGACCAGGAGCTGTCTACATCCATGTCCTTCTCTTGCTCATCTTCCCCTGCAAATCAAGTGGACTCAGGTTAGCACCTGGACACACAGGGGTGAGGCGGGGTCGGCTGGCCTGGGCCCAAGCTGGGACCTGTCAGGCATCGCAATGTTGGCCTCAGTTAAGGGATGTGTGAGCCGGGCGCGGTGGCTCACGCCTGTCATCCCAGCTACTCAGGAGGCTGAGATCTGAGGATCAAGGTTCAAAGCCAGCCTGGGCACAAAGGACCTGAGACTCTGATCTCCAATGTACCCCTAGAAAACGGGAAGTGGGGCTTGGCTCCAGGGTAGGGATGTAGCCTTGAGCTGAAGAGCTCAGGGACAGGGCCCAGGCCCAGAGTTCAAGCTCTGTGACCCCGTACCCCCAAAAAGGAATGTGTGACATTCGATGACAGGCCTGACCCTACACTCCGCGGCGGTGAGCAGGCCTCCTATTCCTGGCATCTCTGAGGGTGAACTGGCAGCTGATGGGCAGGCGCCGAGGCTCAAGGGTGCCCCAGCACTGACCAGGCTGCCACACTTGGGCACCTCCCACCTGCCACCCCTGCATGGTCCCCAGAGGGTCACCTCTCTGCTCAGGGGCAGGCTTGTCTCCTGGCCAGAACAACTGGCTGATGGTGACGCTCTGGAGCTTGGTCACGTCCGAGGCCATGAGCGCGCATCTCCAAAGGTCGTCGATGTGCACCGATCGCCATGGCCCTGTAGAAAACACGGAGCCCTCAGTCCTCCCCTCCCTCCCTCCGTCCCTCCCTGGCCTCTTTCTAGGAACTCTGAGCAGGACCGCTGTGCCAGGCCAGCTCTCATGGCTGCTGAGGGTCTAAGGCCATGCCAGGAGCTATGCTGTGATCTGCACATCAACAGCATCAGCGACAGAACCAGACACACCACAAGGGATGGATGGATGGATGGAGAAGGCTAGAATTCTTGGTGCTGGTCTCATTATAGCGGCCATGTCAACAAGAGTAAAGGGGTCTGGCACCTGTCATCCTAGCTACTCAGGAGGCTGAGATCTGAGGATCAAGGTTTAAAGCCAGCCTGGAGAACAAAGCGAAAAGACTTTTAATGCTGACTGATCAGTAAAAAGCCAGAAGTGGAGTGGTGGCTCAGGCGGCAGGGTGCTAGTCTGGAGCAAAGAGACTAAGTGAAAGAGTAAGTGTAAAACTGAGTTTGAGCCCCAGTGCTGGCACGTGTGTGTGCATACACATGAGTGTGTGTGAGCTTGCACACGGGAAAGGGCTATGAAGTGTTGGCTGGATTTGCTTCCCCTTCTCCATGCAGTTTCTGGAACACGTTTCTGAAGTATCCATCGTGTTACACAACACAGATGGTAAGCATGCAGAGACAAAGAGAAATGCAGAGACAAAGAGAAATGCAGAGATGCACGTTCTGCAATCGGGCACAGCACACCGTCAAGGGGCCAGGGGTAGGAAGGTGTGGTCCCTACACAGAAGAGGCGGCCAGCACCCCCTGCGCCCCCATACATGGGAAATGCTGAAGCCACAGCAAATCCCCCAACAAATGCCTTTGTTGCTTTTCTGTTGGGACAGGGCCTTATCCCGTATCCCAGGCTGGCTGTGAATTGATGATGCTCCTGCTTCAACCTCCCAAGTGCTGGGATGATAGGCATGCAGCACCATGCCTGGGTGAAGACGCTGGCTTTGACCCATGGCCCTGGGTGTGAGACGTCTAATTACTTGTATCTGAAGAGCCCATCCTGGGAACCGACCGACCGGATTTCAGCTATGGGACCCCATGAGCAAGAACCCAGACACTACGAAAGGGTCACACTGGTGACGCGGGGTCCTACCTCCATGGAACCCCACGTAGGGCACCCCACTTCCCATGCGGGACAGCTTTGTGATGAAATAGACAAAGATGCAGCCATTCATTCCTTGTATTTTGTTGATCTCATTGATAGCAGAATACCTATTGGAACAAACAAAAATTAGCCCTAAGAAAGCCACTGAGCAGAATCCAGTGGAGGGGTGGCAGGGGCCATGCAAGTCCACGGGGACATACTGCAGGGCGGTTGCCCTCACTCAGTGTGCCCTCACCTCGGCACAGGGCCCTAACACCTGTGTGGCCTGGCCGGGTGGCACTCCCGGGGTCTGGGGCCTCATCCAGTGGGATTGGGCCGCCAATGCTTTCAAGGCCCAGACATCACTCTCCGGCACACTGCAATCTGCGACACTCGCCAAATTAACACAGTTCATCTGATACCTAACTGTTAATCCGGGAAGTATCAGATTTCTACTACAAGCACCATAAAGACGTCCAATGCGAACAAAAGCAATTATATAGTTTTACCACCTTTCAACCTTCAGTAAAAGTTCAAATTGTGTCATTTAAAATCAATGAAGGCCAAAAACCTGACGTGTTCTTCGGCATCCTATCACTACTCTATTATTTACAGCTTTATGTTTGCCAATCCTGGGACTTGAACTCAGGGCCTGGGCACTGTCCTTGAGTTTCTTTTGCTCACGGCTAGCGCTCTATTACTTGAGCCACAGCACCACTTCTAGCTTTTTCTGTGTATGAAACCCAGAGTTCTGTGCATGCTAGGCAGTACACCACCTCCCAGCCCTATTACTTATATTACTTTGCCTTTCCCACCCCCTCTCAGTACTGAGCTTGACCTCAGGGCCTCGTGCTTGCTCAGGCAGGTGTTCTACTGCCTGAGCCATGCCTCCAGCCCTTCATTTTATTTTTTGCAGTTTCTCTAGCTCTCAGTGCCTCCAGTGAGGAAGAGCTTTCTTATTTTTCTATCTGTGTCTACTGGCTTCAGGGCAGAAATTCGGTGGGCGGTCCTGAAAAGATCAGTGGGTTTCCTACATCCCTGGAAGCGTACTTTGCCGAGGCGATGAGCTGGGCGCCCTGAGTGCTGTCGTCAAAGTCAGTCTGGATGATGAGAATTTTGTTCCCAGCGGTGTTTGTTAGGCAGCTTCTGCAGGAAAGAGGGAATGTGCAAGTCAGTTCTCCATGAGGGCAGGCACTGGGCTTGATTCTTAGGGTCACGATATAGTCCCTTAGATTTTGTTCAAGGCTAGCATTCTACCACTTGAGCTACAACTCCACTTCTGGCTTTTTGCTGGTTAACTGGACATAAGAGTCTCATGGGCGTTCCTGCCTGGGCTGGCTTTGAACCACTATCCTCAGATCTCAGCCTCCCAAGTAGTTAGGATTACAGGTGAGAGCCACTGGCACCCAGTTCTAAGGGAATTCTCTGTCCAAGAAATGGACCAAGAAATGTCCCCCAGTCGTGGGGAATGCAAAGGTTACAGAAACCAGCAGAGAGCTCCCATCTCCCTACTGAAGAGCAGATGCCACTGTGGAGAAAGAAGGGAGGGCAGCCCAGCCCAGCGTCCTCACGATGGGGACTGAGAGGTGGGGACAGAGGTGGTGGTGGGGAACCTCGAGGAGGCAGCAGGGAGACAGTGTGGGCACAGCTCACCTGACCCCCCTGAGGAATGAATGCTCCGTGTCAAACTGCTGCAGACACAGCAGTGTGGGCCTCGAGGCCAAGTCCTGCACCTCTGCCTCC
Organism: Megascapheus bottae; assembly: GCF_031878675.1. Lineage (NCBI taxonomy): Eukaryota > Metazoa > Chordata > Mammalia > Rodentia > Geomyidae > Megascapheus > Megascapheus bottae. The sequence continues at coordinate 49,976,595 of NC_143525.1, read as the reverse complement.
AGGGCCTCACAGTCACGACCGGTGAGCAGCCTGGAGAACGTGGTGACCTGAAAGTGACAGCACGGGACATGGGTCAGAGCCTGAGTGCCCTGTTTCCCGTGGGAGAGTGGCCGTGCCCTCCCTGTCCTTCTGAGTGCCCACGTGTCTTCAGCCGTGGTCTCTACTTGAGACTTGGTGCAATGCGGTCTGGCTCCCGCCCGCAGGTGGAGTCAGCCCTGGAAAGCCCCTGCCCAAGCTTCCGAACCTGCAGCCTGGCCTCCCCCCCCCCCGACTCCCACACCCACCAGCCACACAGGGACCGGGATGGACTCCACTCTTGGCCCAAGCCGGCTGCTCAATCCTGTGTTCTCAGTCATGAAGAAAGCTCCCAGCTAGCTCAGGGGAAGACTCAGGGGCACCCCAGACCCCCACTACCTGCTGTCCCTCTACGCAGTTAGCACCAGCCCTCCCCGTCTACATCTTACTTTATTTTCTTTGTGTCTGTCCGATCCTGGACCGCAAACTCGGGGCCTGGGCGTTAATCTGAGCTTTCACTCAAGGCTGACACTGCCACCACTTAAGCTCACGCTGTGGATCCCCCAGCACCTGCACCCTGCACTCAGAGGTGCAGCCTCCTTTAGGAGTCTGGGTGCCGGACACAGTACCGCTCTGAAGCAGATGCCCAAAACTCAGCCACACTGAAACTCAACTTCCTTGTGCACAAGGAAACCGAAAGCCCCAGTACCAGTGTGTGTCATTCCCTGGGATCCCGAGCCCCGACCCTGGGGCTGCAGGGGGAGGTTGGGGGGAGGACAGTCACCTCTGTGAGGACGACGCAGGGCTCCGGATGGGGGCTGCGCAGGTGCGCCTGCAGGAAGTCTGCGAAGGAGTCGTGCTGCTGTGTGTGGTAGTACCTGCCGGCCAGCTGCCGGGCGCTGTGCGCGTCCAGCGCGGAGGCGCTCAGCCGAACCACGGCGTCCGGCGTGGCGCAGTCCAACAGGATCAGCTTGGCAGCCTCCAGCACCCTGTCGTACAGCTCCTGGTCGGCCAGGTCCCCGGCGCCCTGCTGCTCCACAGCCTGCAGCACCGCGGAGCTGCAGGCATCCGAGTGGTAGCCCACAAAGACGTCCTCAGCCCGGTACTTATGCCCGGCCATGAACTGCTGGACCTTCACCTCCACAAAGTCCTGCACCCACTGGGCCAGCTCGCGCACGACGCCCTTCTGCCAGTCCGCCAGCACGGTGTGGCTGTCCAGGTAGTGCTTCTCCAGCCGGTTGATGAGGGGCACGGGGAACTGGGTGTACACCACGTCCTTCTCCTCGATGACGATGAGGCGGAAGTCCGAGTGGACGCGGCACTTGACGCGGTGGGTGCCCAGGCCGAGGTCCACGTACTTCTGGCCCCCGAGGTGGACGTAGTACTGGTTGAGCGCGTCGTACAGGCTCTCGTACAGGCTCTGCAGGTTCAGCAGCAGCACCGTGCGCCCCGTCTCCATGCAGACCTTCACCTGGTTGATGTTCCTGCAGATCTGCGTGTACTCCTGGTCCCGGGGGAAACCGGAGCCAAAAATGATCTCGGCCTGCTGGGCCTCTCCGCAGAGCATCTGCTGCAGGATGGGCAGGGCCGCGTAGTTCTTGGTGAGCACGAGGAGGTAGCGGGACTCCGCGTCCTCCGGGCCCCTGTAAATGTTCTGCCTGATCAGCTCCAGAGTACTGACCTTGTCCGCAGACACGGCCTCGGGGACACTGGCCGTGAAAATGTCCAGGGCCGGGACGTCGTCTTTGCCACTGAAGTTCCGGAGTATGGCGTGCGTGAGGCTCTGCGGGGAAGGCTTCCTCGCAGAGGCCCTGGCCGTGGCGAACACCATCTTGATGAGGCTGTAGTAGTCGCGGAGGCCAAAGAACTCCTTGTCCTGTCTCCGGCACACTGCTTTGTAGGCCCTGGCAAAGGGCGTGAAGTACTCCTGGATTCTGTCCTGAGCCACAGGGTCGGAAGAGCAGATGCCCTGGGCACTCTTGATGAGCTCACGCTGGCTGGGAAGGCCGCGGGACACGAAAATCCCGCGGTTCATCTTGGCAGGGTCCAGGGCCCAGTTGGAGATGCCGACGAAGCCTACTTTCTTGTGAGGGGACGGGTCATCTTCGATGCAGCCATCTTCCAGCAGGGGGTGCAGCGCCTTCAGGGGCATCTGGGGGGAGTCCTCCGCCAGCCCCACCTCATCCAGCACCACCACGGACACGTAGCGCTGCAGGTCCTTGCCCTGCTGGAAGCGGGCGCACTGCTTGAAGGTCCCGATGATGCCCTGGGGGGTGGAGTGGGGGCTGCACTGGAAGGACACCAGGTGGACCTGCTTCAGGCTGCGGAACAGATCGGAGTGGGCAGCCTGGCCCTGCATGGCATCGGCCACGATAGTCTTGGCGAGGGACTTGGAGCTGCCCGGCTTCCCCACCAGGAAGAGCGGGATCCGGAGCTCGATGCAGAGGACCATCATGAACACGTTCTCCTTCAGGGCCAGGTTCTTGGCGATGGTGTTCCCGAGAGGCACCCCGTCCAGGAACAGATCCTGCGTGCGCGTGATCTCCTCCAGGATTGCCGTGCTGTCGTCGTACGGCTCAGGGAAGCAGGCGCAGATGGCTCTCCGGTAGGACTCTTTGTCCTCCAGGGAGGCGTGGTAGCATATTCCAATGGCCATCACCAGAGACCAGAGCACAGGGTTTCTGGTGAAGTTACTTCTGCTGACATGGGACGAGGCATTCAGCTGGGCTAAGAGCATCTCGCTGTGGTCATGAAACCATTTGAAAACCTTCACACAGCGCTCCACGTCCCTCAGGCTGACAAAACTGCTCTCGTCCTCCTTCTTCCTCAGGAAGGCCTGAGAGGTGGCGAGCACGCGGGTGATCACCTGAGCGTGGGCTTCGTCCACCGCCACGGAGCCGGCCAGCCTCTGGACGATCTGCCGGATATACAGCTTCTCGGCGGTGTCGTTCAGCTGTCCGAAGTCCCACACCAGAGGAATGAGGCTCGGGGGCAGGGCGTGGACGCGGTACACCAGCTGCCGCAGGGGGATGGAGCCCAGCCTCTCCGCCGTCTCCTCGGCCCTGACCCGGTACCCCAAGCCCGCCGACTCCAGGCGGTGGATCGTCTCCTCGGAGTGCTTCCGGTAAGGGTTGCAGGCGGCAATGATCTGCAGGCCGGAATCTTCCTCCAAGGGCTCCCCGTCCACCGTCTGGTCACACAGGACTTCCTTGATGCAGCTGATGGCTTCTGTCGTGTTGGCTTCGTCAAAGAACAGGATGGTATCCAACTGGTGGATAGCCTTGTTCTGGATGGCGAGCTCCCGCGCCTCCCGGACGGCGGAGTAGACCGTGGCCGCGGTGGTTCCCCCATGGACCTTCACCAAGCGCATCGTTTCGGCACGGACCCCACCGCGGCGCAGATCCGTGAGGAACTTAACCAGCCGGGTTTTCCCGCAGCCGGTTTCTCCCATGATGATCACGGGGATCCCGCACCGGAACCGCATCTCAATGGCCAGGATCTTCAGCATGTTGTCTGTGGTGAGCTCGTAGGTCTCGTCGGGGTCATCGACCCACTGGATCCCGAGGGCCAAGCAGAGTCGTTCCAGCTTCTCCTGTCTGGAGAGGCTGTCGAAGTCGACGTTGAAGGGGACCCTCTGAAGCAACAGCCCCTGGTACAGCTGTGTGGTCATGACGTCGCTCTTGATCACCTGCCCGCTGCGGTGGTTGATGGCGTCCACAAAGCCATTGCTCTTGGGCTGGAGGTGGAAGCCAATGAAGGTCATGGTCAAGCGGTCGCCGTTGAAAAAGACGTACGGGTGAGGCTCCGACTCCCACCTCTTTCGGACAGAGAAGGGAGCCAGATCTTCTTCAGCCACCCCGTCCATGGTGACCAGGTGACCGCCGGGGCTCTGGTCCGAGGTGTGAAGTGTTGGGGTGGCAAAATCTCTCGCCATAAAGATCATGAAGGTAACCACAAAGTTTTTGAAGCCCCTCAGTGTGTCTCCAATGAAATCTAGTTTGCAGAAGAGCGAGTTCTCGCAGTCTTTCAGCTGGCAGTTCAAGAAGAGAGCAAAATTCCGAATCTCGGACCAGGACGGGTTTACCACGCCGCAGTAGATGAGGAGGTGCTGCAGGCATTCCTCCGGGGTGCCTTCCACACAGCCTTCTTGGTACTGAAACAGGTCCAGGTTTTTTTTCTTATGGAATCGTTTCAAATACTGGAAAGGTCTCTGGAACACTGTGCTACGGAACTCCTCCCTATCCATGCCCAGCTCCCAGAGCCGCTGCATCGGAGTCAGCTCCAGGTTGATCACTTCCTTCGGAGGTCTGCAGGTGACTTTGGGGAAGACGTCAAGAAACCTGAATGGAGGGACATGCGAGCTCTGCAAAGGAGAGACATGGGTAGAACAGTTACAACGAAGCTGTGCTCCCAGCCACCTTGGAGGCCGAGATCTGAGGACTGTGGTTCAAAGCCAGTTTGAATCACAGGAAGTCCCTGAGACTCTTCTCATTTCCACTCAACTACCAAAAGCCAAAGGTGGATCTGTGGCTTAAGTAGTTGCACTTGAATGGCAGCTTTTGAGTGAAAAATCTAAGGGACAGCACATAGACCCCAAATTCGAGACCCAATATTGGCACCAAGAAGAAAAAAAATCAGCTATAACCTAAATTGCTTTTAAAATGCCTTTTTGAACAACAACAAAAATCTACATTATGATCTAGTAGACTTCATTCTACAGATGCAAGGCTAGTTTAACATATACAAGTCAATAAATGTAATTCACCACATCAGCAGAGTGGAGATCAAGAACCACATGATCATCTCAACAGATGCAGAAAAAGCCTTCAACAGCATATCATGTCCATTCATGTTAAAAGCTCTGGAGAAACTAGGAACAGAATGAATATTCTTTAAAACAATAAAAGCCACATGAGACAGACCAACAATCAATGGAAAGCCTAAAACCATTTCCCCTAAAATCAGGAACAAGGAGAGACGTCCACCCTCTCCACTCCTCTTCCATATAGCTCTGGAATCCTTCAACAGAGCAATTAGGCAAGAAAAGGACATAAAGGGATTCACAAAGGGAAAAGAAATCAAACTAGCCCTATTTGCAGATGACAAGATCTTATACTGAAGGCCCCCAAACCAAAACTCCTAGAAATAATGGACCACTTCGGCAAAATAGCAGGATACAACATTAACGCAGAGAAATCAGTAGTCTTTCTGTATGCCAACAGTGTACTAGCAGAAAGGTAATTTATGAAAACAACCTTACTTGTAATAACCTAACCAAAGATCTATTTAGTGAAAACTATAAAACTTTAAAGAAAGAAATCAAAGACGACACCAGGAAATGGAAAGATCCTCCATGTTCATGGATAGGTAGTATCAATATTGTGAAAATGGCCATACTGCCAGAAATGATATACAAATTCAATGCCGTCTCCATCAAACTCTCAGTGATGTTCTTTACAAAAATTGAGAAAGTAAGCAATCCAAAAATGCACATGGAACAACAAAAGACAGAATAGTCAAAGCAATTCTAGGCAGAAGCAGCAATGAAAGCAATATTACAATACCAGATTTCAAGCTCTACTATAGAGCCAGTATAACAAAAACAGCTTAGAGGGCTGGGAGTTTGGCTTAGCAGTTGAGTGCTCACCTAGCAAGCACAAAGACGCTGGTTTGATTCCTTGGTACCATATACATTATTTAAAAAAACCGGAAGTGGTGCTTTGGCTCAAATGATAGAGCTCTAGCCTTGAGAAAGCCCAAGGACGGTGCTCAGGCCTTGAGCTCAAGCCAAGGACTGGCAAAAAAACAAAAAATAAACAAAAAAATCTTGGTACCGGCACAAAATCAGACCTGAGGACCAAATGAACAGACTGGAACACCCACAAATAAAACCATACACATACAATCAGCTGACATTTGATAAAGGGGCCAAAGATACACAGTGGAAAAAAACATAGCCTCTTCAACTAATGGTGCTGGGAAAACTGGGAAGCCACATGCAGAAAACTAAAGTGGATCCCAGCCTGTCGCCATGCACCAACATCAACTCAAAATGGATTAAAGACCTCAACATTAGACCTGAAACTTTGAAGCTACTGCAAGACAGAGTAGGAGAGACATTAGAACTTAGAGAAACACTCAGAAACTTTCTAGGCACAACAGATTGGAGAGAGACTTGACAAATGAGGCTGTTAAAATAAAACTATTTCTACACAGCTAAAGACATAGCTAATAAACTAGAAAGACAGCCAACCAACTGGGAAAAGATATTTACTAGCAATACATCAGACAAAGGCTTAATATCCAATATACACAGGGATCTGAAGAAATGAATCCCTCCCAAACTAATAAAACAATCACTAAATGGGAACAAGAACTAAGGAGAGACTTCTCAGAAGAAGAGGTGAGAATGGCAAAGAAACACCCGAGGAAATGTTCCTCACTCCTGACTGTGAAGCAAACGCAAATCAAAGCAACCCTGAGATCCCACCTCACCCCAGTCACAACGGCCAATCTTCTGAATGAAGATATCAACAAATGCTGGCGGGGATGTGGAGAAAGAGGAACCCTACTGCCCTGCGGTGGGGATGTAAACTAACCCAGCCACTCTGGAAGGCAGTCTGGAGGTTCCTCAAGAAACTAAACGTAGACCTTCCCTCCGACCCCGCCATACCAGGCCTAGGCATCTATCCTGAGCACCACGAGCCAGGACATGAGCAGGACACCTGCACATCTGTGTTCACTGCTGCATTCTTCACAACAGTCAAGAGATGGAAACAACCCACATGTCCCACTACAGATGAACGGATCAAAAAAGGGTGGTTGGACTGGGAGCCTAGCCTAGTGGTAGAGTGCTCGCCTAGCATGTATGAATCCCTGGGTTTGATTCCCTAGTACCACATACACAGAAAAAGCCAGAAGTGGCAGAGTGCTAGCGTTGAGCAAAAGTGTCCAAGGACAGTGTCTAGAACCTGAGTTCAAGCCTCAGGACTGGCCCAAAAAAAAAAAAAATTGAAGAACTCCACTGTGTGTAGGTATCACAAGTCATTAAAGAGGATAAAACAACGGCATTCACAAGAAAATGGATGGAACTAGAACAAGTAATGTTGAGCGAGATAAGCTAAGATCAGAGAGACAAACAGCGCACAGTCTCCTGATACCCACACACGGTAAGATCGAAAGAGGACAGCCTTAGGAGGAAAACACAAACTGTAATACCTCCTCATAAGGAAACCAAGGACCTTTCCTTAATTTGTCTTATCATTTTCAGATGACTCTGTATTCTTTACCTCATATATGGTTGTGCATATCTGAGGGAAGGTGGGGGAGGCACAGAGTCAATGGAAAGAGGGTGAAATGTGCAGCAGTGGGGCCCAGGGCTGTCTGGACATTGATGAAAGTGTACCACACAGCTCACGGGCAGAGATGGCAGTGAGGGAATGGGAGAGAAGGAGGGAATGGATGATACTGAGCAAAAGGAAAGAAATGTACTTATCATCTGACATACGTAAGGGTACCTGCTGCGTATCACCTCTACAACAATAAAAAAGAAATAAAATGGCTCTGGGCTTGCCCCTGTGCATAATTTATACAGGACCCTTGGATGTAAGTGCTCACTGCAGTCTTTGTTGGTGCCTTGCTTCTGCCCACTGCATTGTGGTGGCTGCATTCTAACCAGCAAACCTTCCTGCATCTGAGACATCCCTCCCCACTCAGCGTATCTATACCGCATGCAAGTGAGCCCCAAGTCCTCCGCTGACGGGTTCTACAAACAGGGCCTCCCTGCTCTCCGACCTGAGAGACGACTGTTCCGACTATCCCTGCATGCAGAGCCACCCCGTGTCCACAGCTCACCCCCGTGTCCAGAAGAGCGTGGGTTTAGGGTACACGTAGAGATGAACAACACACACTTAAACTGCTCACTGAGATGAGACACCGTGAAGACTGTTTAGAGGCAGCAGTGGCTCCCGCCTGCAACCGCAGCTACGCGGGAGGCTGAGATCTGAAGATCACAGTCCAAAGACATCCCAGGCCTGCAAGTCCGTAAGGCGCTTATCTCAACCGACTACCAAAACCCAGGAGAGCACAAGCCTCGAGCACAGCAGCTCAGCGACAGTGACAGGCCCTAAAGTTCCAGCCCCAGGATGGGCCCAAACAAAACAAATGAAACAAAATAAGTGTAAGGATGACTATTTTTCTGTCCTAACACTGCTACTTTCCGAAGGCAACCACAAGACGTTTCTCTCCCAGCTAGAGAGCCTGGAGACGCCTGCGCGGCCAGGAGGCCAGGGTTCGCCGGCTTACCAGCTTCGAGGACCGCGCCGGCTGCCCCGCGTTCCGGTCTGAGATTTCGACGATGTATAAATGGTGAGGGTTCCGCAGCCACATCTCCCCCCTCACATCCATGAGGCATCGTAAAACGAGGAGTTTGAAAAGAAACACCTCAATCCCAGCCTGCACCTAAAGAAACACACGAGAGGGCGTGCTCACACAAAACGTGATGGCTTCTCTGGGAGAAGGCCACTGCGGGTGAGGTGAGAAGGAAAGGGGGAGCTGGGGGGGCACCGAGGGAGGCGTCCACCCGCGGGAGGGGCACGCACAGAGCTGGTCACATCCAGGTGGAAGATCACAGGCTTCTGCTGGTATCTCTTCTTCAGGAAAGGCAGGAGGGAGCTGAGCACGTGGTTCTCGTCCACCCGGGGCTCCGTCAGCCGGATGGTTTTTAAAGGCACATTTTCACCCTTGAACTTCTTTCTCAGATTTCTGTGCAACCTCTTCACATAGAGGGACTTTCCTGAAACCATTACACATAGACATGAGACCTCCAGAGGGGCCAAGAGGCAAAGGCCCTGGAGGGATGGGGCCCACACCAGATGGGAGGACACACAATGCCCAGCCACTGTCCACGGCCCACAACCGTCCATGCACAAGAGCAGTCAAAGCCAAGTTTTTGTAGGGGCAAGAGCAGCAAGAGCAGCTGGAGGATGAGGCAGCAGCCCCTGCTGACCTTCCACGGGGGAGAGGGCTAACTAAAGGGCCCAAGGGCTGGGCTGTGATCCTAGAGACTCAGGAGGCAGAGGTATCACGAGTGTGAGCTGAAAGCCATCAAGGCAAAGTTAAGACCTTAGCTCAAAACATAAGCCGGGTGCGGTGGCTCACGCCTGTAATCCTAGCTACTCAGGAGGCTAAGATCTGAGGATTGAGGTTCAAAGCCAACTCGGGAAAAAGTCTGTGAGATGCTTCGATTAATTACAAAAAGCTGCAAATGCAACCGTGGCTCAAACGGCAGAGCACTAGCCTTGAGCAAAAAAGCCAAGCCCAGAGCATGAGCCCTGGAGTTCAAGCCCCAGTACAGGGACAAAATAAAAGTAAACAAGAGTGCTGGCTGGGAATGTGGCTTAGTGGTAGAGTGCTTGCCTAGCACGCATGAAGCCCTGGGTTTGAAAAAGCTGGAAGTGGCAATGTGGCTCAAGTGGTAGAGTGCTGCCTTGAGCAAAAGAAGCTCAGGGTCAGTGCCCAAGCCCTGAGTCCATGCCCTAGGACTGGCAAAAGAAAAGAGAGAAACAGGGACTGGGAATTTGGAATTTGGCCTAGAGGTAGAGTGCTTGCTTGCCTAGCATGTACAAAGACCTGGGTTCGATTCCTCAGTACCACATACATAGAAAAAGCCACAAGTGATAAGCTCTAGCTTTGAGAAAACCCAAGGATAGTGCTCAGGCCTTGAGCCCAAGCCCAGGACTAGAAAAAAAAAAAAAAAGAAAAGAAAAGAAAAAAGAGAGGAAGGGTGGGGGGAGAAAAAAAAAAGTTGGTTGTTGGTGGCTCAGGCATGGAAGACTCTTTTGTTGTTCTTGTTTTTCTTGGTGGTGGTGTCATTTGAACTCTGAGCCTGGGCACTCTCCCTAAGCTCTTCTGCTCAAGGCTACCACCCTACCCCTTGAGCCAGAGTACCACTTCCGGGTTTCTAATGGTTAACTGGAGATACGAATCTCAAGTATTTTAGTGCCCAGGCTGGCTTTGAGCCTCTATCCTCAGATCTCAGCCTCCTGAGTAGCTAGGATTATAGGCGTGAGCCACCAGTACCTGGCCAGTGAGACTCTTGTCTCCAAGAAACTACCAGAACACTGGAAGTGGAGCTATGGCTCAAAATGGTACAGCATTAGCCTTGAGACGAAGAGCTCAGGAACAGTGCCTGGGCCCAGAGTTCAAGCCCCATCTCTCTCTCTCTCTCTCTCTCTCTCTCTCTCTCTCTCTCTCTCTCTCTCTCTCTCTCTCTCTCTCTCTCTCTCACACACACACACACACACATACACACACACACACACACAAAATGCTTGCCCACTGTTCAGGAGCCCTTGTAGTACTGTAAAAAGACAACCAGGACGCTGATCTCTTAGAAACGACAATGCACTGGATCCTCATTACCAACACCAGATCCCAAGAGTTTATGAAGAAGAAAGCTCCCTCAGCAGCCCACTCCCAGGAGGGCTAAAGCGTCAGGTCCACCCAGTGCGGTGGCTGAGATTTGAGGATGGTGGCTGGAACACAGTCCAGGCAGGAAAAAATGTGACACTATCTCCAGTAAACTACTGAGAACAAGCTAGAAGTAGTGCTGTAGCTCAAGTGGTAGAGTGCTAGCCTTGAACACAAGAAGGCCAAAGGACAGCACCTTGGCCCTGTGTTCAAGCCCCAGAACTGGCAAAAAAGAAAAAAGAAAAAGGAAGAAAGGAAGAAAAGGATCAGGTTCTAGCAGATGCTCTGATTTCCTGAGACTCAGTTTCTCCACCTACAGCAGGTGTCTTCCTAGGGCTTATCTGGTCTATCCACCCCTGGGTCCCCCTTACCAACACCCGCTCTCTCTGAGGTCACCAGCCCAACACACAGCTGGTCTCTGAACGCCGCTGCTGCTGACTCGGCTGGCTCCGGGACCTGGAAATGATCCTCCAGGTAGGCCTGGATGTCCTTGAGCGGGGCCTGCGGGACGAGGAGGACTTTGTGCTGGCTGAAGGCGGAGGGGAGGTAGCATTGCTCCTGCGCGCCGTCGCACACCATCACCAGCTGGTAGTCTTCGCGGTGGGGCCGTGTGCACAGGCTCTGGAAGAGCGCCTCCACCTGGCAGCCCACCTCATAGCTCAGCTGGTCGGCAAACAACAGGCAGTAGATCTTGTGGTCCTCGGAGCCTGGGGTGAGGCAGCGGCGCAAGAGCAGCGCCACCTCCTCGAACGAGGTCTGCGGGGTGCAGAGCAGCACCTCATCGAAGGCGGGCAGGGGCTGGTGTGGGTCCTGCATGTAGAGGGCCAGGGCAGCGGGCAGCACCTCTGAGTGGCCACACAAGACAAGGTTGGGCTGGCCAACATGCAGGCCCCTGGGGAGAGAACGCTCCACGGGATCCCCATTCCACCTGGCCAGCTGAGCCAGACAGTGGCCAAGGGCCTCCAGGTCCAAGCACCCCGGGAGGAAGGCACTGACGCACGCTACCGACTGCTCCATAATGATCTTCAGCTTATGCACCAGGCCGAGTGCACAGCTGAGCAGGAGAGGGAGGCGGGTCTTCACTTTGGCCTCAAGGACTGTGGCAGCCGTGCTGGTGCATGCCTCTGTGGCCCGGAGAACATCGGAGGCCTCGCAGCTGTCTTTGATGAAGGAGAGCATCATCAGGGCGGCAGTGCTGGGCCTCTGCTTCCTGAGCTCAGTGCTCAGGTAGACCAGTTGTTCTGCTGTGTAGAAGTTGAGGTAAAAGTGTTCTGCTCGCTTCTGGATCACCTCCATCTTCCAGCGGTCCAGGAAATTTTCCATCTGCTTGCAGAGGGCTTCCAGGCACTCAGTCACATTCCCACTCTCCACCAGCTGGCCCACGCATTCCAGCCCAAAGTCCATGCGGATGGAAAACCCCTGCCTGGGGCTACAGTAGACTTCTACCGTCCAGGTCCTGAACAGCATGTTTCCAGCAGAGTACAGGTCGAGGAATGCCTGGACAAGCCGCTGAACATTGCAGAACACCTGGGAAGAAGAAAGCGGACATGAGGCAGGTGGCAGGAGGAGCATGTGGGGCTCTAGTGCTGTGAGGTGTTGGATGGGGACCCATTACTCTAGACACACACAGCTCTACAACCCCAAGGATGAGTTCTTTCCTTCCACTGGCTCTGTGTGCATATGGAACTTACCACAGATATACGCACAATAATTATGACCATTGTCCCTCCCTCACAATGACCAACCTCACCACGAGGCTTCCTTCCTCACATAGTAAAAAGGTAAAAAAAAAAAAATCAAGAATACCAACTGTAGTTCATAACAGTAATCCTAGCTAGTCAGGAGGTTGAGATCCGAGGATCAAATCTGAAGCCACTCTGGACAGGTTTCTTTTATTATTATTATTATTTGTCAGTTATAGGGCCTGGACTCAGGGCCTGGGCTTTGTCCCTGAGCTTTTTCCATTCAAGGCTGGTGCTCTACGACTTTGAGCCAGTTCCACTTTTCTGGTGGTTAATTGGAGATAAGAGTCTCGTGAGCTGGGTGCCGGTGGTTCACACCTATAAGATCTTAGTCAAGAGACTAAGATCTGAGGATTGTGGTTCAAAGCCAGCCTGGGCAAACAAGTCTGTGAGACTCTTATCTCCAATTAACCACCAGAAAACCAGAAGTACGGTGTGGCTCAAAGTGGTAGAGTGCTAGCCTTGAGCTGCAGAACTCAGAGATAGAACCTAGGCCCAGAATTCAAGCTCCTTGTCTGATTAAAAAAAAAAAAAATGTCTCATGGATTTTCCAGTTCGGGCTAGCTTTGAACCATGATCCTCATATCTCAGCATTCTGAATAGGATAACAGGCTGGTATCTGGCTTCTATAAGACACCCCACCACCGCCCCCCCCCACACACTATCATATGAACTTTAAAGAAAACCTCCCCCTACAGTGTGTGTGTGTGTGTGTGTGTGTATGCATGCACACAATACGTATGTCTGTACTGGGGCTTGGAATTAGGGCCTGGGTGCTATCCTTTAGATTTTTTTGCTCTATCACTTGAACCACAGTTCCACGTCCAGATTTTTGGTGGATAATTGGAGATAAGAGTCTCACAGACTTTCCTACCCCAGCTGGATTTGAACTTCAATCCTCAGATCTCTACTTTTTGACTAGCATTACAGGCCACAGGCACCCACCAGGCATTCAGATTCTTGTCAGAGTAAGTGATGTAATTTACCATTTTCACCTTTTCTGAGGATCCCTGAATCATCTCTTCTTGGTGCTGTCAGCCCCTTCTCAGGACCATGAGAAGGAGGCCCGGCCCTCGGGGCCTGCCTGGCCTCAGGGCCCTGTCTACAGCCATCACAAATGCCTCACGTGGAGCCAGCATCTGCACTCCAGAGCCTGCTGGCGAGCTGGACCAGCTGCCCGTCAAATGCCAACTCTGACCCCTCACCCAACGCCATAGTGGGAGTGCCTGGCACAGCCTGATGCAACAGTGGCTCCAGCTGAGCACGGCGCAGAACCACCCCCTCACCTCGGAAAATTTCTCCATCTCCACGTGGTGGTGGGCTTTCTTGCCAGACATCAGCATCAGCTTGTTCAAAAGTTCCTTCAGCTCCTCTAGAGAATATTCTCGCATGGCCTCCATGTTGCCGTGGCTCTCGGGGAGCAGAAGGCGCAGCACAGCTCCCGCACACACCTGTGAAGGTCACGTGATTAGCCCAGCTTCCAGGCAGATGAACCCGCTGCCCACCAGGAGTCTGGCACGACTTACCTTCTGGTGGCCTGTAGGCGCCTCAATCACATAGATTCCCCTGCTGTTGATTGCAGTGGCCAGAGACAGGGAGGAGAGCTCCACGGAGCCGTGGCTTTCCTTCACCGTCTTCAGCCACTCCAAGTTCCTGGCAGAATCTCTCTGTGAAGACAAAAGCGGAGAATATAGCCGGTGTCCCATCTTGCCTCCACCTGGACCTCACCCATGCACTGCACACACCCTTCTCCAGGGCCAGGGTGGCTTTCCCTGAGCCCCTGCCACTTCTGTGGGCTCTGTCCATCCTTTAGGACCCTTCTTGTCCAGTGGAGTGGTCTGTGTGTGCTGCTGCCCCGGGGGCCAGGGGGAGGGCTGCACCGGGCTGCATGGGGTTCAGCTTCTCTAAGGACTGGTGCACTGCGAGCTCTGAGTGACCACACTGCATCAGAGGCTGTAACTTGAGTATGAGCCTCTGGCAGAGACTCTGCAGCTCATCGTCTGCCTGGAGAGAACCAGCTGTGCGCCAGGCTAGCCCAGGTCTGGACAGCACATCTGCCAAGACCCCAGCACAGTTGACTCCAACTTCTAGGTTAAATTCATTTATTTCTGATTTAAAAGAAAACAAAAATAAAAAAACAGGCTCATGCCTGTAATGCCAACTATGGTTTAAAACCAGTCTGGATAAAAGACTTTCATCCCCACTAAACTACCCAAAAGTCAGAAGAGGCACCGTCACTCAAGTGGTAGAGTATTCACCTTAAGCAGAGACAGTGCCCAGTCCCTGAGTTCTAGCCACAGGACCAGTATGCATATGCACACACACACACACACTCAATACCAATTGTGGAAAACACAAAAGGTCACAGAACATAATGGTCATTATTACTATCCATACAAAAATAATGGGGGATCCAAGAATCGGTGGCCACGGCTGTCATCCTGGCCACTCAGGAGGCTGGGGTCTGAGGATCGTGGTTCAAAGCCAGCCTGGGCTCGGAAATCCACGAGACTCTTTATATCTCCAATTAACCACCAGAAAATGGGAACTGGTGGCTCAAGGAGCAGAGTACAAGCCTTGAGCAAAAGAAGCTCAGGGATAGTACCTAGGCCCTGAGTTCAAGTCCCAGGACTAGCAAAAAAAAAAAAAAGAAACAAAGAAAAATACTGGCAACATTTTGGCATATTTGCTTTCAAGCTTTGGTTCACAGGTGTTTACTGCAGTGCGTCTGTAGTTCTGTACACCTCCCTCTCACAGGTTTCACAGAGTGGCTTTGTACATACCTCCCACCAGGTGTGTGGCCCTGGGCCCCACCTTAGCCCTGAGAGTGCTCAGCAGAGCCTTAGCCAGCCAGCGCTGTCGACCCTGGAAGTGGAAGGAACACTCACCAGCTTGTTGGGCAGGCACGGGTCATTGTCTAGAGCCTTCCAGAGTTCTCCTAGATGCTCCCTGAACTCGAAGAACCCTGCCCCTGGATCTAGCTTGTACAGCAGGGAGGCGTAGCCCTGCACGGCGTCGTGGAAGCAGGCCACGCGGTCTACATCGAGGTCATTCTCCCCGGCCGAGATGGAGGCCAGGTCCACAAACACCTTGAGTTCATTAATGCCTGTGAGAGAAAAGAGGTCAGCGCAGCTCCTCCACAGGCTCGGGCCTCCCCTCTGGGGCAAACACCCACTGTGAGCAGTAACTGGCCACACCAGGACCACACACGGCCAGGCCACGTCCTGTTTTCAGGAAGAATCTTTGATTCTGCAGTATGCCAGCTGATACCCAGCCTTCACCACACAGCAATGTCTGCCCCGGGCCCTGGCTGTGGTGCAGGCGCCTTCTATCTTTAAATCTATGCTAGGTTTGCTACACTGACGAGTCACGTGAAAACCTGAGCTAAGACCTGGCACAGTGGCTTGCACCAGTAATCACAGCTACCAGGGAGACAGAGATCAGAACAATTATAAATTGAGGCCAGCTCAGGCTAACAACGCCTGTTCTAAGCAATAAAAAGCTGGGTGGTAAGGTGAATCTGGCATTTTACCCACGAGAAATATGACTAGGAGAAGGGACACAGTTCAGGCCAGTTTGGGCAAAAAGCTAAGAGCCTATCTGAAAAATAACCACACCAAGCAACAGAGTGCCTGCCTCCTAAGTTCTAAGCTCCAAGTTCAAGTCCTGGTACCACCAATACACAAATAGAAAATGCAAGATTATTCTCCTTGAGCTAGTTATCACCAAAGCACACAGATCCACGCGGACCCAGCGTTCCTGACGAGACAGCGAAGCTCCCAGCGGCTGGAGCCAGCCAGCCTCCTCGCAGCAGGCAGCCCCTCAAGGCCCCATTGCTGTTGGTCCCCCCCCCACCCTGCCTCTTCCACTTTCCTCTATTGAATCTCTGTGACTGAGTAAGTTTGTCAAGCTAGAGAAGAAATGTGTGCCCTCCGTGAAGATGCCGTAAGCCCTGTGACCCTGTGACCAGAGCGCCTCGTGTTCAGGTAAACATCGCTTGCAGGAATATTTTTTTTTGCCAGTCCTGGGCTTGAACTCAGGGCCTGAGCACTGTCCTTGGGTTTTCTCACGGCTAGAGCTCTACCACTTGAGCCGCAGCACCACTTCCGGCTTTTTTCTATGTATGTGGTACGGAGGAATGGAACCCGGGTTTTCATGCATGCTAGACAAGCACTTTAACCACTAGGCCACACTCCCAGCCTTTCAGGAATACCTTAAAGCAAGGAATGGTGAGCAGGGCAGGGGTGGGGGAGGAAGAGGAAGCGGTCCTTATACGTGCTGTCCTGATGCGAATTCCACCCCTGTCAGCGTGGTAGACTTGGCCAGCTACAGAAAGACAACCAGGAACATCTTCCGCCCTTTGGCAGGGGTCCCGCCACAGCCCATCTGAAAGCTCCTCCAGCCCCGGCGAGCCCAGGGGCGCACAGTACCTCCGAGCGCCTCCCGCAGCCAGCTGACCAGCTCCGTCCGCAGAGACAGCTCCTCCAGGCAGCGGCGGCGAGGCTCGCTGATGTCTGCCAGCAGCTTCTTGGTGCCGATGAGCTTCTGGTTGATCTGGACCAGTGTTTTATGGCAGTAGGTCTCAAAGTCCTCGCTCTGCAAGAGGAAGGAAGCTCCATGGTGGTCGGCAGCTCCAAGTCTCTAGGTAGCAATGCCCAGGGCCCTCAGTCCTTGCTCTCCAGCTCCCAGCTGTGCCACTGCATGGCACCCTTCCCAGCAAGGAAGCCAAGGTGTGCCCTGTGCTGCGCCCCCGTCAGCCGAGGGACAGGCCCAACCCAGGCAGGAGGCTCATGCCTGTAATCCCAGCTACTGAGGAGGCCGAGATCTGAGGATCATGGGTGAAGCCGCCCAGGCAGGAAAGTCGATGAGATTTTCATCTCCAATTAATCACCAAAAAGCTGTGGAGCTATGGCTCAAGTAGTAGGGTACCAGCCATGAGTGAAAAAGCACAGACACTGTACCAAAGCCCTGAGTTCAATCCCCAGGACCAGAACATCTTTCTCTCTGTCTATCTCTCTCTCATATAAACACACACACACACACACACACACACACACACACACACACACACACACACGCACATGCATGCATGCGCACACACACACCCCTCCCATCTTAGGCTAAACAGGAACGATGGACCATTTCCTGTTCCTGGAAATAAGTAAATATGATTGAACAACTGACAAAGTATTTTCCTTCTGTGCTTTCATAACCCAGAGAAGTCAGAGTTCTCTTTCTCCTGAATTCTCCATCCTCCCACGGACCTGAGAAAACTCCCTGGCTAAGGAGTGGCTGCACTCTCCAGACACAAAGGTAATACCAAGCATAGCCGACAAGCACCCTTGCTCTCCTGGGCCAGAATCCCTGGAGGTGAGTCCCCCCCCCCAGCCCACAGGAGACCCTAGCAAATCACTTACAAAGCTTAATAAAGTGGAAAGGACACTGAAGTCACCAGTCAATCCCAAGTTCTTGTGGACCTGCCAGATGACCCTGGCGGAGCTGGCAGCCTGGCGCAGGCTGTGGTACTCTTTGATCTGCCTGACCCGCTCGGGAATCCAAGACTGCGAGGCCTCAGGCTCCACCATGCCCATGACACAGAGCTCAGAGGTCAGTTCGCTGTATTTATCTACGAAGTCCTGGAAAATGGCCTGGACCTCCTTGAAGGTGATGTCTGCCGACCTGAGGTCCTGGTAGAGCTTGGTGAACTTGTCGTAGCAGGGTGAGTACAGGTGCTTGTGCACCACGGCCAGTGGGATGACGGGCTTTCCCGCTTCCTGGTCCAGTGTGCTGAGAGGCTCGGACGTATTCTCCCACAGCACATGGAAGATGTGGCTGTCCTGCAGCAGGTCCACGTTCACAGCCATCTCCTGGATCTGAGGCTGCAGGCGGTAATGAGTCTCTGGCTTGGAGAAGGAGGAGGAGGGCGGAGTCACGGACACAACTTCATTTAGTCTCTTCCCGCTGAGGTCCTCTCTGTGTCTTGTGTCTATCTCTCCAAAGTGCACTTTGAAGAAAGGATTGAAAGTCAAACCTCAAACCATGGCAGCATTATTTGTCTATTTATGTATTGTGCCCATCCTGGGGCTCGAACTCGGGGACCTGGCTGCTTTCCCTGAGCTTTCTGTCTTCAAGGCTGGAGTTCTACCATTTGAGTCATCGTTCTACTTCCAGCTTTTTGGTGCTTAGTTGGAGATAAGGGCTTTACTTTCCCAGCTGGCTTTGAACCACGATCCTCAAATCACAGCCTCCTCAGTAGCTGAGATTACAGGCATGAGCCAGTCCATGGCAGCATTTATTTTTCTTTCCCAGGTTCCACTCTACTCCTGTCTTTCCTTCTCAGCAGGAGTAGGAGGCGTTCCCCTCCCTCCCCACATGAGGATTCACTCGCCACACCTATTTCCACGGCAGGAAACAAAAATATTTTTAAGTCCTAAAGGCAGCCGCAACACCCCAGAGGCCCTGTCCAGAAAACCTGCAGCCTTCCAATCCATCTACGTCTCAGGCCTCTCAGCATAAAAACAAGACCTCTGGACAAAGGTGGAAGACCCCTGTAAGATAAAGAACTGAGGTCGGGAGTGTGGCCTAGGGGTAGAGTGCTTGCCGAGCATGCACAAAGACCCAAGTTCGACTCCTCAGTATCACATACATAGAAAAAGCTGGACGTGATGCTGTGGCTCAAGTGGTAGAGTGCTAGCCTTGAGAAAGCCCAAGACAGTGCTCAGACACTGAGTTCAAGCCCCGGGACTGGCAAAAAATTTTAAATAATAAAGAACTGGGGGCTGGGAGTTTGGCCTAGTGGTAAGAGTGCTTGCCTAGCATGCACGAAGGCCAGGGTTTGATTCCTCAGCACTCCACATACATAAAAAAAGTCAGAAGTGGTGCTGAGGCTCAAGTGGTAGAGTGCTAGCCTTGAGAAAGCCCAAGGACAGTGCTCAGGCCCTGAGCTCAAGCCCAGGACTGGCAAGAAAAAGAACTGAGGTCTAAACAAATAAACTCGCAGGATGGGGTGGGGCTCTGAAGGGGAGCTTAGCCTGCACAAGGCCCTGGGTTTCACACCTCCCTCTGCCCCCCACTGCTGGGGGGTGTAAAGGCGCTGTCATGACAGTTACTCAGGAGGCTGACCTTGCTGGGATTGTGGTTCAAGGACAGGCCAGGCAGGAGAAGTTCACAGACTTTTCCCAGGAAGAGTTGAGTGTGGCGGTAGCATACTCCTGCTATTCTGGCTACCCAGAGCAGGGCAGGAAGGCTTTACCCCAGAACTAAGGAGGGGAAGCTGGGACTGGCAGCTCACACCTGTCATCCTAACTGCTCAGGAGGCTGCGATCTGAGGATCAAGCTTAAGAGTCTGCCTGGCAGGAAAGCTCATAAGACTCTGATCTCTAGTAAGCACCAAAAAGCTGGACGTGGAGCTGTTGCTCAAGTGGTAGAGCACCAGCACAGAGATAGAGCCCATGTCCTGAGTTCAAGCCCCAGTGACTGAGAACAAAACCTAAAGGCCTGCCTCCACCCTCCTAAGCACACCCCCAGGTGTGGAAGCTTCCGGAGCCCGCACCTTGCACGTAGGGACTCAGCCTCTCACACAGCTTCATGAGGCTGTTCACACGCTGCTTCTCCTGCTGGACGGCCTGCAGCTCAGCCTTCCTCCAGTCCAGCACTTCCTGCATTGTCCACGTGTTCTGCTTGAACAAAGGGTGCTCTCGCTCTAGAAAACAACAAACCAGCAGTCATATATTTGTTTGCTACAGTGACCCCTTTCTGCTGTCATACTCCATATGCATTCCCGGGGGCAGACATGGCTGCCGCTCAAGGAATACGAACAGAATCGGCACTCTTGCTTTGCCCTTTTTATCATTATCATTATTATTATTTATTATTATTGTTATTTTTTGGTGCTGGTACTGGGACTTGAACTCAGGGCCAAAGCACTATCCCTTAAGCTATTTTACTCAGGATGGCCTTCTACTACTTGAGCCGCAGCTCCACTTGTGTGTGTGTGTGTGTGTGTGTGTGTGTGTGTGTGTGTGTGTGTGTGTGTGTGTGTGTGTGTGTGTGTGTGTGTGTGTGTGTGTAACTGGAGATAAGAGCATTACGTAGTTTCCTGTCTAGGCTGGCTCTGAACCAAGACCCTTAAGCCTCAGCCTCCCTAGTAGCTAGAATTACAAGTGCCAGCCACCGATGCCAGGCTCGCCATGCCATTTTTATGCCAGTCCCATGAGTTTCCTGCAAATTATAAAGTATTACTTGTCAACTTTCTTGAATAAAGTCTTAGAGGGTCACCCAGCCATGTACTGGTGGCTCACGCCTGCAGTCCTGGTTACTCAGGAGGCTGAGTTCTGAGGATGGTGGTTCAAAGCCAGTCATGGCAGGAAAGTCCAGGAGACCCTTACCTTCAACTAACCACCAAATAGCTGGAAGGAGAACTGTGGCTCAAGTAATGAAACACCAGCTAAACAAAAATGGTGACACGATAGTGCCTAGGACATGAACTGAAGTCCCAATGCAAGCACGCACGTACGCACGCACGCGCACACACGCGCGCACACACACACACACACACACACACACACACACCCCTAGACACACGACCCGCACGCGATGCTGGTGTGGTGCCCTAGGTGGCCGCAGGACCCTGCCACTTACTGAGCTGACAGATTTTGAGGAACTCCTGCTCGTGCTTCATCAACAGCTCCAGCTGCCGGACGACAATGGTGCCTAACCAGAGGTCCAACACCACTGTTCTGAGCACAGTGGCTGCCGTGTCCATCAGCCTTCGGCTCTCCTCTGTGGTGTGGGCTAGTATTTCCTTGTTACTCCCTGAGGAGAAGAGCACCGCTCAAATGTGGGCCCTGGGGTGCCCCGCAGTGCCGCCTCCCACCGGGCCTGAGCACTGAGCTGCCACGAGCCACAGCACCACTTCCGGCTTTTTCTGTGTATGTGGTAGGGAGGAATTGAACTCGGGGCTTTGTGCATGCTAGGCAAGCACTCTACCACTACGCCATGCTCCCGGCCCCCAAGTTCTGTAAAATTCACCCAACAGCAGCGGCACAATTAACCTCACCAGGAAGGAGCCAGGCACTTGGCCTTGGGGGCTTAGGACGTTCTTGTAGACCCACGGAGCAGAGGAAGGAAGGAAGGAAGGAAGGAAGGGAAGAAAGAGAGGAAAGAGAGGAAGGAAAAAGAGGAAGAAAGAAGAGCAGTAGGGGAAGAAACGAAGAAATACAAGAAAAGAAAAGTCAAAGGGCCAGAGCCCACCTCAACCAGCAGAGCTCCTGACTGGTAAATGTGGCCCAAGTTCACGTCTCAGTACTGAAGAAATTTAACAAGAGAGAGAAAGAAGAAAAGCAAATAAAGCAAAAAATAAAACAAAAAGCAGATAAAGTAATGATATTCATAATTGCAAAAGCATGGATACAATGTGCGGTCCCTCAGCAGGTGAGTGGAAAAGCAAACTGTAGCAGATTCAGACATGGAATATTATGGAGCAATACAAGGAACTAAGGCGTCCAGCCATGACAAGACAGGTAGGAACCATAAGCGTGTATTTCTGGCGAGTCTGGAAGGCTCCATGTACACTGTATGATTCTGGGGTTCTTTTTTGTGGGGGGCATGCTGAGAAAGACATGGCTAACGAGGATGAGAGGAACAGAGAACTCAGGGCAATGAAATTACTGTGTGCATTGCAATCCCTAATACACAGCGTTAAACATCTGTGGATGCCCACAGAATGAGGGCAGCATGGTGGCTGATGCCTGGAACGCCAGTTCCTGAGGAGGCATGCGTCAGGTGACGGAGGGCCAGCTCCGGCACAAGACTTTGTGATACCTCCTCTCAAACCCCATCTGGAGGATGGAGGAGAGTGTGGTGGCTTACACCTCTTCCTAGGTGCTTAGAAGGTAGAAATGAGGAGAACACTCATGGTTCCAGGCCAACATGGCAACAAGGTCACAAGATCTCATCTCAACCAACAAAGAGTGGCACACAGTTGGGCGCGGTGGCTCACGTCTGTGATCCTAGCTACTCAGGAGAATGAGAGCTGAGGATTGAGATTCAAAGTCAAAGACCCTGAGACGCTCATCTTCAATTAACCACTAGAAAACCGGAAATAGTGGTGTGGCTCAAGCAGTAGGGTAGTAGCCTTGAGCTGAAGAGCTCAGGGACAGCGCCCAAGCCCAGAGTCCCAGAGTTCAAGCTCTGCTACCGACAAAAACACAAAAGAGAGTCGACACATGTCATCTCTATTATGAGAGAAGAACAGGAGGATCACAGTCCAGACCAGGGCAAAAAGTGAGGCCTTGTTTAAAAAGTAAAGGCAAAGATGTTAGTTAGGGGCACACTTCAAGTGTTAAAGGGATGTTCCCCAGGGTAAAGCCTGGAAAAAAGGGAAATGAAGGGAGGGAGGGGGGGAAGTGGGAGGAAGGAAGAGAGGAAGAAGGGAGGAAGAGGTAGGAAGAAAGAGGGAGGGAGGGAAGGAGGAAAGGAGAACTGCATAGACTGTCACATCCAGGCTTCAATTTAACTTGTCCTCAAGTTGGCTTTTGCATGGTAATGAACGTATGCAACCACTCAGGCCAGGGTCAATAGGTAAAGTTCCTGTCCAGAGTCTACCCATTTTTTTTTTTGCCAGTCCTGGTCTTGAGGCTGAGCGCTGTCCTTGGGCTTTCTCAAGGCTAGAGCTCTACCACCTGAGCCACAGCGCCACTTTTAGCTTTTATGTATGTGGTGCTGAGGAATCGAACCTGGGTCTTCATGCATGCTAGGCAAGCACGCTACCTCTAGGCCACACTCCCAGCCCCCAGAGTCTACCCATTTTAAAGACACAAATATGCCCCACTCAAGCCATCAGCTGTGGGCACAGGCACCTCAGCCCGCAGTGCCCGCCCCCTCTCCTGACAGCCCATGCACTAACCTGGGCTTTCAAAAAGGGCTCAACCTGGGACTTGCCACAGACAGACCTGAACCCCAGGGCTGACACACAGGGGCCCAGCACTGTCAGCAGGCCACACAGCCGTGGGCTAAGGTGGGCTAAGAGGGTCCCTGAGGACTTAGTCCCACGGTGCTCATCCAGGATGCTGGAAAGCGGGGCCACCGCGCTGACTTAGTCCCCCACACTCACCTTCTCTTGGGATCTGCACCCCTCGTCTGAAGACTGGGGCTCTGAGGAGGCAGGCGGAGGACGGCCTGCTAAGGGCACCCTTGCCACCAGCCACTCTGTTCGGTGCAGGCGGCCTGTGCCGGCCCACAGCCCCCTGCCGGGCAGGAGCAGCACGGCAAGGCCCAGGCCAGGATGGAGGCTCATCTAACCAATGCCCCGAGAACCCCCGAGAGCCCCCGACACACACCGTACACCTCCAAGAGCTGCTTCATATCGGGCCACGTGAGCAGATGCTTCAAAATCTCATCGGGGTGCTTGGTGGGCTTCCCCTCACTCCTAGGCCAGGACTCGGTGACCACGGCGGACGCGATGGCGCCGAACTTCCACAGACTGTGTGGAGACAGGCCCTGGAGGACGCTGGAGTGCGACTGCAGCAGGGAGGGAGGGGTTAGGAGTGGCTGGATGGTGTGCCCTAAAACAGCCAAGTTACCCGTTCCGTAGCCCCTCAGCCATTCCTTCCAACTAGAGTTTTAGCTTTTTTTTTTTTTTTGGCCAGTCCACAAACTTGAACTCAGGGGCTTGCTCGCTGGTGACTGGACCTCTGTCATTTGATCCTGGAGCTCTACCATTTGAGCCACAGCACCACTTCTGGATTTTTCTACGTATGTGGTACCGAGGAATCAAACCCAGGGCTTCGTGCATGCTAGACAAGCACTCTGCCACCACCTTCGAAACATGATGATGGCTGTTTGTCTGGGTAACTATATCAACTTCCACTTGCAAGGGGTAAACTGTAAGTTAGTAAATAATATCTCAATAAAGCACTGAATGACACAAGTTGAGGAAAGCCTTAAAAAGTTATCAGTTACTGGAAAATATTGTGGAATTCTCGAGTCTCTGGAGAAGACGACATGCACTTCCTGACCTTGGCCAGGATGGAGGGCAAGGCCCGAGCTGCCCTCAGGAAATAAGCATGGCACTGAGGTCAACAAACAAGCTCAGTGTGTGGGACTGGGTGGGCAGTCCTCCTGCCAGGCCCGGGGGCGAATCCCTTCTCACTGTTCAGAAGGAAAGCTGAGCCAATAGGTGTGTGTGTGTGTGTGTGCGTGCACGTGCGTGCGAGCAGGGGTCCTGGGGTTTGAACTTGGGGCCTGAGTGCTGTTGTCCCTGAGATTTTGCCCTCCAGGCTGGTGGCTCTACCACTAGAGCCACCCCTCCACTTCTGGCTTTTTGCTATCTAATCGGGGCCCTGGCTGGCTTTGATCACTGTTTTCAGGTCTCAGCCTCCTGAGTAGCTAGGGTTATCGGTGTGAGCCCAGTTTCCACCCAAGAGATCCCATCTAGAAGAGTTAGGGACGTTTGGCTTCTCTGGATCTCAGTCCCTCTGCCCGAGCCTAAAGGATGAACTCTGGTCCATAGCCAGCGGCGGCCTCCCAGGTCCAGGTCAGTCACCTGACAGGCAGCGCTCACAGCCTCGATGACACACTTCTCAAAGCTCCTGGCCACACTGTCGTCGCTTGTGCCTGCCTCGTCCCATTGAGTGTTGCAGAAGACGGAGATCTGGGAATGCGGCCGCTCCTGCAGCACAGAAGGGAGACTGAGGCCTGGCCGGTGAGGAGGGGCACATGCTCATCCCACCCCCTCACCATCCGGCCAGTCTCTATCACTCAGACTCCTCCTGCCCCCAACCCTCAACCAGCATGAAAACAAAAACTTTAAAAAGGTCATACGACGCCTGGAGTTTGGCCTAGTGGTTAAAGTGCTTGCCTAGCATGCATGAAGACCCGGGTTCGATTCCTCAGTACCACATACATAGAAAAAAGCCGGAAGTGGTGCTCAGGCTAAAGTGGTAGAGCTCTAGCCTTGAGAAAAATCCAAGGACAGTGCTCAGGCCCTGAGCTCAAGCCCAGGACTGGCAAAAAAATAAAATAAAAAAAAAACTAAAAAGGTCACACGTGATAACTTATTTTTGTTCTCCCACCCCCAATACATCGCGTCTGATGAGTCCACTGCGATGTCTTGTCTCATGTAGAAACCAGTGTTCCAGGTCCTGGCCCTCCATCCTCAGTGAAACCTGGGTCTGGCTCTAGTGAGTGAGGCTTCTGACAGCAACAGGCACGGAGCCTGTGCACAGAGGGCCGCAGGCCGTGCCTCCTGGGGACCAGAACTCGTTCCCTCCCGCTCCTCACGCGTCACTCTAGGGCTCTGCCATGCTCTGCAGTCCGCTGTGAGACGGAAGAGCAGCCAAGCTTTGCCCCACACCATGCAATACACAGTCCCCGGCCCTCTGCTGCTACCGAGCATCTGGCTTCGCCGGGGTTCCCTCCACCCGACAGGGGCGCGCCCCACGGCAGCACCTGCTTGAGTCTCCTCTCCAGGGCCCTCAGCAACGAGTCCTTCCAGCCATGCTTCTTGGGGAAGTCAATTTTCACCAGCTGCCGCCACACCTGCAAAACCACCCAGAAGTGGTCTTCACTGGGCAGCCGCGTGCCACTGCCGCAGGGAGAGGCTGTGGGAGGACAGCCGGACGGCCAGCCAGCCAGCCAGCCAGCCAGCCAGCCAGCCGCTGTTGCCCTCTGAGCCTGGCCCCCGTGAGGCACGGGGACCCATGGCTAAGACCACGTCCATCGCTCTGTCCATGCGCTGCTGTGACAGCATGCTTTTCTCCTCATATGACACTGTAATCAGCCACAGGCCACGGGCGGACACGGTGCTCTGAGAAGTCCACCCAGTGCCTGGCCCTGCCAACCACTGCCCGCCCTCGCCTAGGACAAACCTCTCTACATGGCGGCGCTGCCATTGAGAGTGCTTAGATAAAAGGAAAAACAAAAAGCCTTTCACTTCTACCTTTCCTTCTATAAAACTAGATTCAAAGCATCAATTTCTTACCCAGGCTGGCACTCAAATTGCCACAGATTTGAATTAAAAGAGTGCCATGGAAATGTTTATTTATTTATTCATTTTTGTGCCCGTCTTGGGGCTTAAACTCAGTGCCCGGGCACTGTCCTTGAGCTTCTTTGCTCAAGCCATGGCTCCACTTCTGGCTTTCCGTTGGTTGACTAGACCTAAGACAACACAGCTTACCTCTATCTCTTTGGGGTAAGAGAACTGCACCAGGGACCCGTGTATCTGGAATATTCTGTGTGTAAACGCTAGCTGGAGGAGCCACAGCTGGGTGGCCTTCAGGGCTTCCTGGAGGACGCCTGCCACACAGCTTGTGATGGCTTCGGCTTCTGCCCCCTTCGCCTGGTCCTGTGGACACAGACAGGGTTTAGTCTGCTGCAATGCTGTTGAGACAGCACTTTGTGTGCGGGCCGCCCCCACCCCACCCTAGGAGCCACCAGAACATTCTCGATGTTCAGAACCCAAGTGGGTAGCCAGCAGCGACCAGGCAATCTCTGATGGCTGAGTCAACCACTTACCCCAACCCAACCACCCCACAACTAGGTAATCCCCGTCTCAAGCCGAGCTGCACATCCTGGCGTGCGTGCGTCTCCTGGGAACGACAGGAGGCTCGAACTCCTGCACTTACCGCTGCAAGCCCGACCATGACAGAAAGGATCAGAGCAGACAAGATGGGCGTCTCATAGAAACTGTGATGCCTGAACTTGTAGCAGATGGTGAGGTGGAGATGCAGGCCCACAGTCAAGTAGGACTGGACGGAAGTCTGATCCAGAGCCCTGCCACACACAGGAAGAGGAATCACAAACAAGAAACCCCCTCCATGCCCAGGCCTCCCAGGCAAGGTCTCAAGGGAGGCATGTGTGACCCCTCTTAGGTTAACAGCTGGTAATTTTCCATCAGTATTGAACTTGTGACCATGTAAAAAGAAAACAAGGTTCCTTATTTATTTGGTCAGTCCTGGGGCTTGAACTTGGGGCCTGAGCATGGTCCCTGGGCTTTTTGCGCAAGGCTAGAGCTCTACCACTTGAGTTCATAGAACCACTTCCAGCTCTTTGTGTATGTGGTACTGAGGAATGGAACCCAGGGCTTCATGCATGCTAGGCAAGCATTCTACCACTAGGCCATGTTCCCAGACAACAAGGTCCTTTTACTGTACATCCATAATGAACTAAAAACAAACAAAGGTCTGTACATTATTAATTGTTAAGATATTATACAAATTTTTTGGGGGGGAAACTCAGAGAAATATGGGAAAGAGACACAGGGAGGGAGGAAGAATAAGAACTATAGGGGTATCTAAGGATCACAGATAAGAAAGTCCATGAGCCACTTATTTCCAATTAGCTACCAAAAAGCCAGAAGTGGAACTGAGGCTTAAATAGTAGGACAGCTAACTTTGAGCACAAAAAACCCAGACAGCACCCAGCCTTTAGGTTCAAGCCCCAAGACTGACACATGCAGACAGACATACACAGATACATACAGACACACACAGATACATCCATACATACATACACACACACACACACACACACCATGTGAGACAGAACAGGTTCTACTTTCAGAATTTCTCCAACCCTAGCTTGATGTTGCTTGACCCACAGAAGTCACGCGTGGACAGGAGTAGATATGTATGAGTCACTAGTGCAAACAAACCCAGGGCAATGCCACATGTGTCCTGCTGAGCTGCAGGTGTGGGGAGTGCAAGCCAGGGCTCAGAGAATGTTCCAGAACTTCCTCCTGGGTGCATTTTTGTGCATTTTGTTTGTAAAGTTTCTGGAGAAAATTATCTCAGATAATGATTCAAAAGTTTAAAATAAAAATCAAAGGTAACTTTGCAACTTTAAAAATCAAACTCAATATTAAAGCGAGGCACCAGTGTGTTGGGAGCCAGAGTGGAATCAAACTGTACCTTGACTTGCATCAGAAGATGGCTTTATTGTCTTATTGCTTTCTGGCCCTATTCTATGTAAATGACCTGAGAATTACCATATGAATGTAACACCTGGAGGTTCCCGGGGTCTGGAGGAGGGGAGAAGGGGGAGTGGAAAATAAACGCGGCAGTCTAGGCAGTCTTTGCCTGGACTGCGGACATCCCGGACCCGGTGTGTCTGTCTCTCTTCTATTTCTTGCTAGTCCTTGCCCCCGATTTCAGGAACCCCAATCTGCGAACCCTGGTTTGCTGCTGGTTGGCCCCGGCACCAGTGGACTCATGCCTGTAATATTAGCTATTCAGGAAGGCTGAGATCCGAGGCAACTAGTTCAAAGCCAGCCTAGGCAGAAAAATCCAATTAACCAGCAAAAATCCAGAAGTGAAGGAGTTGATCAAGTAGAAGAGCACTAAGCCAAGTGAGAGCACAAGGCCGTAACCTCAAGTGCCAGTACCGATAAAAGCAAAACCACCAACAAATCCTGAATGTTAGCGCAGGTAGTCCCCAATCTACAGCCTACATTTATAAATCTGAACATTTCATAGGAAAGAAATCATACTAAAGAGAAATACTGGATCTTTAAGAAATGCAGGATGCAAACATAGGTATGTATTGCAAACATAAACAATGAGTTGGGGTAAGTAAAATAATGCGTAAGAAAAATAATTATGGAAAAGAAAATCATAGCAGGGGCCAGGCGTTTGGCCTAGTGGTAGAGTGCTTGCCTAGCATGCACGAAGACCCGGGTCCGATTCCTAGGTACCACATACATAGAAAAAAAAAAAGCCGGAAGTGGTGCTGAGGCTCAAGTGGTAGAGCTCTAGCCTTGAGAAAGTCCAAGGGCAGTGCTCAGGCCCTGAGCTCAAGCCCAGGACTGGCAGAAAAAGAAAAAGACAATCATAGCAGCCCATTGCCATAGAAACGGATTGTCTTCCCCCACCCCACCCCCCTTTTTCTAAAGTTGAATGACAAGCTTAATGACTGGAAAAGGGACTTAGGGGTGCACTGGTTTATGACTCATCTATCAAGCAGGAGCCAGCAGGACCCTAGGGGGTGCTGTGGTCAGATCCCCACAGGGCCACTGGGGCAGAAAGCAGTGGCTTGCTTCTCTACTTACAAGTGCTGATAAATGTCCAGGAGGTACAACAGCTTATTCAAGACAGCCTTGACATCCTAGGGCAGGGAACAGGGCAGAAACAGGACAACTCAACAATACAGTGCGTAAGCATCAAATAATCATTCATTTTCCCCCTACTTCTTACCAACACTGTCTTTAGAGCACAGCACTAATCTAATAATATTCAATGGCAAAATTCTACCATCGTTTTTACTGGACACCAGTGACTCACTCCTGCAATCCTAGCTGCTCAAGAGCCTGAGGTATAAGTACATTGGCTCAGAGCAGCCCGGGCAGGAAAGCCTACGAGACTCTTACTACCAATCAAGCCAGCAGTGGAGCTGTGGTTTATCTAGTAGTGCACTAGCCGTGAGCACAAAAGCTCAGGAACAGTGTCCAGGCGTCAAGTTCATGCCCCAATATCCATTAAAAAAAAAAAAAAAAAAGCCAGAAGTAGAGCTATCGTTCAAGGGATAAAGTGCTAGCCCTTGAGTGTAAAAGCTCAGGGCCAGCTCCTTAGCCAGAGCTCTAGGAATGGCCAAACAAACTATAATATTTGTGGGGGGCTCACGGGGCTTGAACTTAGTCTGGGCGCTGTCCCTGAGCTCTTCAGCTCAAGGCTACCTCCCCTACCCTCGAGCCCAGCCCCACTTCCTGTTTTCTAGAGGTTCACTGGAGATAAGAATCTCAGGTCCTTTTGTGCCCAGGCTGACTTTGAACCTTGAGCCTCAGATCTCAGCCTCCTGAGTAGCTGGGATTTCAGACCTGAGCCACTGCACCCTGCCAAGCTATAATTTTTATAGCTTAAAAAGGTAAAAGGTAGCGAGGGTGAAATCAGGCTAATGGAAATGAGGACTTTTTCTTTCTTTCTTCCAGTCCTGGGCTTGAGCTCAGGGCCTGAGCACTGTCCTTGGACTTTCTCAAGGCTAGAGGCTCTACCACTTGAGCCTCAGCACCACTTCCGGCTTTTTTCTACATAGGTGGTACCGAGGAATCGAACCCGGGTCTTCATGCATGCTAGGCAAGCACTCTACCACTAGGCCAAACTCCCAGCCCAGAAATGAGGACTTTCTAATTCTGCTCAGCAAAACAAAACAAAAAAGGTTTTGATTTCTTAAAATGTAATACTTTAGAAGTAGGAAAAGTCAAGGAAATCAACCCTTAACCCTAGGAAATATTGGCTTCTTCTGACATTTTAGCTTTTGGCAGTACTAGCGGTTAAATTCAGGCAGGTACTCTACCACTTGAGCCACTTTGCCAGCCCTTGCTTTGTGTTGTTTTATCGTACAGCTGAGGTTACCCTTGCACTTACAATCTTCATACCTCTGCCTCCTCAGGACTGGATAACCCCTGCCCTGGATTATAGACTTTCTCTCCCTCCTCCCCCTCCTCTATCTATCTATCTATCTATCTATCTATCTATCTATCTATCTATCTATCTATCTATCTATCTGTCTGTCTGTCTGTCTGTCTGATAGATCCATTGATAGTCTATACCTATAGATAGAGTACTGATTGATCTGTTGATCTAGTTTTGGTTGTTATGCACAGGGATGGAACACAGGCCTTCACCCAAGTTTGGTGAGCACTCTTCCACGGAGCCTTATCCACAGCTCTCTGATATTTAGCTTTCAACCTCTCTTTGGAGCCAGGCCCTGCCGCCACCTTCACTCAACACACCTCTATGTTCTGGGACTTGATCTCTGGATGTCTCTGCAGCCGGTAGTGCACCCCCACAAAACAGTCGAAGACTTGAGCAGGCCTCTGGCTCAAGTACTCAATGGAGTTCCCCATGTAGGAAGCCAGCTTTCCCAGCGGGAGCAAGCTGAACCAGGAGCGGAAGAGGTATGCATCCGCCTGCAGCAAGTGCTCGTGGTCCAACATGAACTGAAGCATGTGGCTCCTGAGGAAAGAATGCCAGAACATAAAACACAGCCCGAAGAGAGAAGAGATCCAGCCTTTAAACACTGCATAAATCTAATGAAAAGTAAACAAGGACACACTAAAATGTTACTCATCCAAGCCTGGCAAAGTGGCTCAAGTCTGTCATTCTAGTGTTTTGGGTGACAGAAATAGAAGGATCGCAGTTCAAGACCAGCCCGGGAATAAAAAGTCCTTGATCCGCCATCACAACCAAAGGCTGACTCCCTGGAATCAGACAGCCGGGCAGCTCAGACCTAGGAACCTCACCTCAAAGTAACCAGGGCAGGCTGGCACGGCAGCACATACCCCAAATCCTAGCTATTCAGGAGGCTAAAATCGGGGGATCCAGGTTTAAAGCCAACCCAGAGAAGAGATTCTTATCTTCAGTTAACCAGCAAAAAGGCAGACTTGTGGCTCAAGTGGTAGAGTGCCAACCTTGAGCACAACAAATAAGGATATTGAGTTCAACCCCAGGATCAATACAAGGAAAAAAAGGAAAAAAAGCCAGGTGTGGGAGTGCAGCTCCATGGTGGAAACCTTACTTAGCCATTCACCCAGACAGTGCATACAAATAAAAAAAAACGTCCAGGAACCAGGCCTGTGGTAAATGGTTAGCTACGCCCTGGATTAAGCCATCTGATGGCCAATCTAGTGGTCTTTTCCTGCAGACTGTACTGAACACCCCAAAGCTGGGAAACAGACAGAACAAGGAAGTGATAGAGGCTATGACAAATACCAATGAAGGCTCACGTTCTCTTTCTGTCTCCAGTGTTCACAGTGCTGGAAGCCAAGGCCTCACAGCCTGGGCGGGGGCCCGACCTCCACAGCCAGCACGGAGGGTCAACTCCACCTGTACTACAGGTGTCCACCATGGCAGTGCCAACGGCTACCCCCACCTCCACCAGCCAAGGGATTTGCACTCTGGGTCTGGGCACTTAAGGCTAGCCAGAGCACCACATCCTGCTTTTACTGAGTAGTTTACTGGAAATAATAGTTTCACAGATTTTCCTGCCCAGGCTGGCTTTGAACTCTGATTTTAGCCAATCTATCTGATCCCCCCGAAACTCCAACATCTAAGTTTTCCCGAAGACTTTTCTTGGCAAATATCCTGCCACAGTTTCTCTATATTAAGCCAGCACCAGATGAAGGAACAGGCATTTACAAAAGCCTCTGATCTACCAGTTCAGCTTGTACGACTCTGTACTAAGAAAATAATTAGGCGGGGAGAATGTAAGAAAATGCAAGCACTGTCGGATGCCGGTGGCTAAGGCCTGTAATCCTTGCTACTCAAGAGGCTAAGATCTGGGGATTGGGGTTCAAAGGCAATCCAGGCAGGAAAATCTGTGAGATTCATCTCCAATAACCACCAGAATACCAGAAGTGGGGCTGTGGCTCAAAGTGGTAGAGCACCAGCCTTGAGGAAAAACAAAATAACTCAGGTAAGTCCCATAAACAGGTTTAAAAAAAAAAAAAGGCAAGCATTGAAATGATTTTCAAACTGTCACAGAACTGGCTACATTAGCGGCACGCTCTCCAGGACAGAGCCCAAGGCCAGGCCATGGTTATCCCGAGTCCTTCAGAGGGTCTTAGATAAAATGTGATTCACCAGTCAGCCAAGGGGGAAAACACAGGGCGAACAACAGAAGAAAGCCTTGTTTCCATCTGTGGCATGAGCAGAACCATGCCTCCGTACCGAGCTTCTCTTGCACCCCGCCCACTCCTCCCCTACAGTGTTCTGGTTTCAGAATATTATTATTATTAATAATAGTAATGTGACTTCCTCTGTCATCAAGGGCAAGGAGGCGTCTGCCCCGAGAGTTCACAGGGCTCTGGAAAGCAGAGCCTATGGATCTTATTCCAGCCGGGCCCAGCAGCTCACGCTGTCATCCTAGCTCCCTGCGAGGGTAACATCTAAGAATCGAGGTTCAAAGCCAGCCTGGGCAGGAAAGTCCATGAAACCACCATAAAGCCAGATGTGGAGCTATGGTTCAAGTGTAGCGCACAAGCCTTAAATGGAAAAGTCAAACAAGAGCGCCAGGCCTCGAGTTCAAGCCCCAGGGCCGTGCGGCGGTCTGAGGTGAGCTGAGTGCTCTGAACAACTTACTGATCCGCCTCCCCCCAAGACTGTGGCCAGGGGAACCCTGTGAGGGCCGCCCAGGTATCCTCCGGCTGGTTCACGATGTCCCTTTGGGGGGGGGACAGCTGCATGAAGTAGTGCAGGAGGGGCAGGATGCCCAGGCCACAGGCGACCTTCTCTTGCAGACACCACTTGCACAGGGTCTGTAGCCAGTCTCGCCACCTGCAAGGGAATGGAGGCCTCGCCGTAAGTGGGGCGCAGATCTGCGGCCCCGAGAGGCAGAGGCTGCTGCCCGCATGGGAACTGCACACTGAGCGCGTGGACAGGTCACCACCTCGGGAAACATGGGGAGCCAAGACTCCCGTGCCCGCTCCTCATACTCAGGATGTCCTGTGCCCTGGCCGCCTCTGGCCAGAGTCTTGGAGAGCACCAAGCTTCGTGGGCTCAAACTCAGGAATCATCATGGGGGCCTGGAGCCTGGGGACCTGGCCCAGTGAAGCTAAGTGCAAGGAAGCCTGCGTGCCTGCGTCAGCCTAGGGGCTTGAACTTAGGGCCTGGACACTGTCCTGGACCTTTGTGCACAAGGCCAGCGCTCTACTACTTGAGCCACAGCTCCACTTTGGACTTTTAGTGGTTAGAGAAGTTTCTTGGATCGCAGCCTTCTGTGTGGCTGGGGTGACAGGCGAGAACCACTGCGCCTGGCTAAAGCAGCCCTTTAACCGGAAGATGGAACTTGTTTCCTCTGGCCGTGGGTTGCCAACACTTCCGAATCCTTCCCAGCACAGGGCAGGGCCGACGTGTCCTTACCAGGGCACCTCCCATCTAGCACAGCACCCAGCAAGGTCGGCATGTGCGCATACAGGGCCACAGGCCAGTGTGGCCGGGACTGCGGGGGCCCTGTGATGCAGCCATGGAAACCCCGGCCTGGGGGGATTCTCCCGACACGCCCTGGCCAACGCCAGTTAGCGACCAGTGACTCAAACCTGTCTTCCTAGCTACTCAGGAGGCTGAGATCTGAGGATCCAAGTTCAAAGCCAGCCCAGGGCAGAAAAGTCTGTGAGACTTTTATCTCCATATTAACTACTCTGGCTAAGGCCAGAAGTGGAGCTGTGGCCCAAGAGGTAAAGTGCTAGCCGCCATGGCTGGCAGCGGCAGTGTCTTTTCCAAACCGTCCAGGGAGCGGCAGTGGCAGCAGCCTGGCATCCGCACCAATGCTGGCTTACGCACAGGAGGTTGTGACTGATACACAGACACACAGGAAGCTGTGCAGGACTGATTTTCCTTTGCTTCACTGGGTGGCCCAGGCTGGCCCCTCACTTCTGAGCAGCTGGAACTGTACGTGTATGCCTCTACACTGCACCAGGAAGCGTTTTCAAAGCAGGGTACTTCAGAGAACACAGGCTAGAACATCAAAACTTAGCTGGCACGGTGGTGCATGCCAGTACCTCAGCACCCATTGGCTGAGGCTGTAGAATTTCAAGTTTGAGTCCAGCTTGGATACAGAATGAGTTCTAGGCAGGCCTGAGTTGTATAACAAAACTCCACCTTGAAAATAACAATCATCACACTAGAAAAGGCAAGAAACCAATACTGAGATGACAACAGTGGGGGTAAGTGAATGCTGGGTTTTTCTTCTTCCTCCCATGCTTTCCCGGTGATGAGCTTACACTTACCATTAGCACTAAATAAAAAGCTGTCAAGTGGCGCTGGGGCTCAAATGGCAGAGTGCTAGCCTTGACCAAAGCAGCTCAGGGACAGTGCCCATGCCCCGAGTTCAGACCCCAGTACAGGGGAGGAGGAAGGGCAGGGCTGGGAGTGTGGCCTAGTGGATGAGTGTTTGCCCAGCATACACGAAGCCCTGGGTTTGATTCCTTGATACCACATACACAGAAAAGGCTAGCTAGCTTTGAGCAAAAGAAGCTCAGGGATAGTTCTGAGGCCGAGAACCTAAGCAAAGAAATAAAAGCCAAGAATACCACTGGGACGTGTTGAGGAAGTGCTGTAGGGAGCTGTGCAGGGCCTCCGGGGCAGAGGCGTCCGGGACAAGGAGCCGGCAGAGTGCGGTCTGCTCATTCTTGGTCAAGGTCAAGTTCATGGCTTTTACTTGGAAAAGAACGATCAAGCCCATCCTGAGTTTACTCCGCACGGGGCAGTCCTGGGGCAGCGCGTCCTTGCTCCTTTCTTCCAGAAATGGTTTCATCTGCCTTTCTAAACATTGCCACAGGTGTCTCGTCACCTGATCCCAGAGAAGAAATGAAGGTGAGTGAGCCTGGGTGCAGGCCTCAGATGGTGTCAGCTGGCCAGGCGGGCCAGGGTCCCAGGGCAGGAAAAGCTCGGCAAAGCCCACCCATCCTCCCCACAGCGGGGCGGGGGGGGGGGGCGGTGGCAGGGGCATCCTCACTCACCCAGGCTAGGGGGGAAAGGGGAGGGGAGGGGCATTCTCACTCATCCAGGCTGGGGAGGGGGGTCTGTGTCCAAATAGATGCAATGAGGGGGTTCCCCCAGCCTGAGGCTCTGGCCCAGGCAAAGTGAAAACTCAGGCCCCACATGGGGTAATGGGGCTCGGGGATGTCCCCAGAGCCAGCACGGGGAGGGAGGGGGTTTCCTGCCGGCAGATGCCAGGGTCTCCCTGTCCACACCAGGCCCGCTCAGCCCAGGGTCCCCCGGAGTCCCCACCCACCGTGGACACGCGTACCTCCCTCTCATCGTACGGCAGCTCGCTCCATAGCTGGGCTTCCCCTTCGTAAACCATGGGCTGTCGGATGACGGAGAAGAACTGCTGGAACTGGGTAAAGAAGCTGCGCAGGTTGACGTGGCTCCAGGTCTGCAGGACGTCGAGGACCCGGCCCAGCATCACCTCGGCCGCCATAAGCTTCCCCCTCACCAGGTCCTTCCGAGACTGGTCTATCACCAGGTTGATGGTCCTCTTCAGAAGTGTGGGGCTCATGCACACGATGTCATCGTACTGGTGCCACTCTACGAGGGACAGGTGAACAGTGTCCACCCAGAGGCAACAGGAAAGGGAGGAAGAGGACACTGGCCACCTAGGCCATCGGGGCTCCCGCATCGGCTCGCCTCCCGCTCCATCTCTACACGGGGGCCCTCGCCCGCAGGATGGGCGGACTGGACACGGAGCCCAGCCTCCCCCAGAGGGCCTCAGTGGGTGCCTGGCGGGAAGTGGTGCTGAATTTGTGGCTGCCTTGGGCTTGGCTGTCAAGTGGACAGTTTAGGGATATCAACCATGAAGTAAGCACAGAACCCAAGTGTGGTCTGCTGAATTCTCTGTCGTCCACAGACACATGGACACACCACTCACACACACGGGTGAGGGCCCCGAAGCCCTGCGGCCTCCCGTGCGGGCACTGTGCCTGCGGGTACCGGGGCCTCGAGGTCTCATTCCTGGCCGGGGATGACTTGTGACCGGTCCCCTGACACCTCGTGACCTGGCCTCTGCCCAGCGACTCCTGACTCCAACCCAACAGCACCTTTGTAGGCCTTAACCAAGCAGAAAGTCCATTCTTCTGGTGGCTTATCTCCCCGCTTCTTAAAGCTGAAGGCTTGGAGCAAGCAAGCCGGGTGTGACAAGTTGCGTTTAGTCAGGGAGAGTGTGCCCTGAGCTACTCAGAGTGGAGGCAGGCAGGCCACAGGGTCACCTGAGGCCAGGACTTTCAGACCAGCCTGGGTAACCTGGCAAGCCAAGAAGAAAGAAAGGAGGAGGAGCAGGAGGAGGTACTAAATGAAAATCCAAACTTGAAAACCAGCAGGATGGTCTTTGTCCAGGATATATGAGGAATATGACTCTACAACGCTCTTCTGTGCCTTGTGTTGATTTAACAATTAAAATAATAGACAGACTGGGTCCTGGCAGCTCATACCTACTCCACAGGCTGAGAGCTGAGGATCACTGTTTATAGCCAGTCCAGACAGGAAAGTCCAATGAACCACCAGAAAAACCACCAGAAATGGCATTGGGGCTCAACGTGGTTGAGTGCGACCTTGAGCAAAAAAGCTCAGGGGCAGCCCAGAAGCCGCAACCTTCCCCACCCTCCAACCCAGCCCTTCCTGAGCCTCGGTTCCTCCTCTCCCCAATCAAAACCCTTTCCTGGTCCCTTAACCACAGAGGTGTGTGGAGACTGGCCACCCCAGGCAGGGAAGGGCCCCGGCGGGCCGCTGCATTGGGGCTCACCTCCTGTGTCCAGGAGGGCTGACCGTACATGCAGGCAGCGGTTCACATACTGGCCCCTCTTGGCAGACTTGTAGATGAACTCGTACTCCACTGATTTGTGGCCGTCGCGCTGAATGACGTACTTGTACGGGATAGGGGTGTCCAGGCTCTGCTTGGGGATGGTCAGGCTGCCCTCCACAAGGATCCCGTTCTTACCCAAGTCTCTGTGGACCAACAGGACAAGGATGGGTGTGTGTGTAAGGATGGGTGTGTGTGTGTGTGTGTGTGTGTGTGTGTGTGTGTGTGTGTGTGTGTGTGTGTGTGTGTGTGTGTGTGTGTGTGTGTGTGTGTGTGTGTGTGTGTGTGTGTGTGTGTGTGTGTGTGTGTGTGTGTGTGTGTGTGTGTGTGTGTGTGTGTGTGTGTGTGTGTACGCGTCTTGGGGCTTGAACTCACAGCCTAGGCGCAGTCCCTGAGCTTTTTCACTCAAGGCTAGCATTCTTCCACTTGAGCCACAGCTGGTGGCTAACTGGAGAAGCATCTCACGGGCATTCTGCCCAGGCTGGCTTTGAACTGCGATCCTTAGATCTCAGCTTCCAGAACAGGCAGGGTCACAGGTGTGAGCCACCATCGCACACACTCCAGAGACTGCAGCATGCACAGCTCTGACACAGGACAACCTGGCCGTTTCCAGCCAGCCCTGAGAAATGGAGTGTCCCAGGGGAAACATGGCAAGCCCATGTGCAGCACGTCTGCCCACAACACCCATCTTCCAGAAGTTTTGGGGTGACGGCCGTGCACCCCGTCACTGGGTGTCATACTCACTTGATGAAGCACAGCTCGCAAGCATTTTGCCATTTCGGCTTCCCCAGCTGCTCTCCGCCTCTGATGAATACTCGGTGGGTATCGGGCTTGAATGCAAAGTGACTGGAAAGAATCGCGTGGAAGTAGACCATGACACCTTCTTCCGGGCTCAGGGTGCTGCCGAGAGTGGAGAAGAGTCTGTGTGTGCGCCCCACGCACGCATGTGCACACACAGACCTATACGACGCATGTGAGTGCACTCCAAGTGTGCAGTGACCGGGCACACTCACATCATCATGTCTCAAGTTCAGACCCCCCACCGTGCAGCCTCTTCTAACGGGGAGGGCCGACTTCACGCTGTGGGGACACTGGGGGCCAGCGGGTGCCTGGACCATGGCCGCCTGGCCTGCGCTCCGTGGCCCTGTGCCGGCCGTGCCCCCCAGGATGATGAGTGGGGGATTTGGGGCTGGACGCACTCAGGTGCCTCCCGAAGCTGAGGGTGCCAGAGGAGGGGCGAGCCTGGCTTCCCCAGCACTGGGCATCTGCACCTGCCCAGGCCGACCCACCACCCACCTGGCCAAAGACTTCTCTACTGCTGTGGCCTGCGTTCTCTGCTCATTTCCCACAGCAGCTGCATAGCTTCTATTGCTCCCTTCCGGCTTCTTCTCCTCCGCTTTCTTCCCTTCTTCCGGCTTCTTCTCCTCTGCTTTCTTCCCTTCTTCCGGCTTCTTCTCCGCTTTCTTCCCTTCTTCCGGCTTCTTCTCCTTCGCTTTCTTCCCTTTTTCCGGCTTCTTCTCCTCCGCTTTCTTCCCTTCTTCCGGCTTCTTCTCCTCCGCTTTCTTCCCTTCTTCCGGCTTCTTCCGGTCTCCTGGCTCCTTGTCCTCTGGCTTTTTTCGGTCTCCTGGCTTCTCATTCCCATCTTCACCCATTTTCCCAGGAAGACCCGACTTGCCCTTGGCCTCGGCTTCCTGGAATCAACATTAGATCCCCAGCTCACTTGCATCCTTTCTGTTCACGGGAGTCCCTCTGGGCTCAGAACCTTCCAGGTCTTCCAGCCCATTCTCCAAGGCCCCCAAGAACCCCTTGCCCACAGCCTCTCTTCCCCTCCCTCTCTTGGAAGCACCAGCTTCCTCTGCTCTGACAGCAGACCCACTGTGGTTGGCCACAGGACCTTGGCACATGCCACCTGCTTTTCCAGGGCACGTGCCCAAGTACCTCATGGCTTGCCCTCTCTCCTGGTCTGTTCTCAAAGCACCTCACCAGAATCCTTGCCTGGGGTCATGCCGGCAGCAACCCTAGCCCCATCCCAGCTTTCTCACTGCCTAGCTGGCTTTCTATGGCTCTCCCTCTGTCCCTGTAAAGACGGGAGGGGGGTGGAGGGAGGGCTGCTATGTCCTTCACCTCTGACCCTGGAACTCCATCAACACCCACCAGCAAGCAAACAGAAGGGCGGAGGGAGGGAGGAAGGGAGGAGACACTGGGCTCACACAGGGAGGTGGGTCCTGCAGAGCAGTCCAGCCAACAAGCCTCTACCTGGCCAAGCTCATGGGAGGCAGGGGCGCTGTCTGGCAGTTTTGTTTTCTGAGCCTCGTCCTTTGCCTCTTCCCGGGCCTGGTGGACTGGACTGGCTGGCTCCGCTGTGGCACCAGGCAGCTGGGAGGAATGAAGACCCCATACCTGTGATCTGGAGGGGAAGGATGTCCCTCCCATGCCCACTCTGCCCCCAAGACAAGGCACAGACATGGACACGTGACAAGGTGGAAACATGGGACACGTGAGCAGGGGGAGACAGGAGACACATGACCAGGTGAAATGGTGGAGACAGGAGACACGGCTTGGCAGAGCCGGGGGATGGCGGGGGGAACACAGCCACCCCACCACCTTTCCTGGCACTCACCCCTGAGGCTGCGGCTGGGTCAGCTGCCGGGCCCGGAGCTGTCTGCACTTCCGTGCAGGGTGCAGTGGCGGCCCCTTTGGGCCCAGGGAGTGCAGCCTCTGTGTCTTTGGGGCAGCTTTGGCTGGCAGAGCAGGCCACGCTGAACCCCTCTTGGGAGAGGCCTGTGGTCATGGAGGGCGCGTGGTCCTGGGGTGCGGGGCTGCTCTGAGCCATCTCTCTCACGATGCCACCTGGCTCTCCCTCATTCGGACCCTGCAGAGGGTTGCTGCCGTGCTTGGCACGCATGGCAGGGCCATCTCCCTCTGGCCTGGAGCACAGAGGCGGGCCACTTGGACTGTCCTTTGAGGCCTGGCCTTGGGACATGTCTGAGACTTGGGACCCAGGGTCAGTAGCCAAATCGAAACTCAGGAGACTGAAGGGGGCCGAGGGGAAGGAGTCTAGCTCTGAGGAAGTGGGACGCTTGCCCTTCTTCTTCTTCTTCTTCTTCTAAATGGAAAGAGAGATATTAATTTTACTTCTTAGGCGGAAATCTCTTTCAGCAAAAGATCCCCGCCAGTTCCTCAAGCCCGCCCAGCTCTGTGTGGCCAAACCATCTATGTATGTTTCATTTACGTCTGCAGTGTGTGCGCGCACGCGGGGAGCGTGGGGGGTGGACGTGGAGATTGAACTCGGGGCCTTGGACTCAGGAGGCAGGCACTCCTGTCCTCACGTTACAGAGCCACTGAGGCAGTGCTCAGGTAAGAGCCCCGGCCGGCACGAGGGAGGCTCCATGCTGGCCAAGTCCTACAGTTTGGCGGAAGGCGCCATGGTTAGAAGGCAAACGAGTATTGCCGGGCACTCCTCCAGCCTCGGAGGCTGGACTGGCGAGAAGGGCTGCACAGTCAGGGAAGCCAGAGGGCGGACGCTCCTGCAGCCTCCCCCCTAGAACCGGCTTGGCCTGGTCCCGGGAAGGGCTCCTGGCACAGCCGTGGGGTGCCAGACCCTCTGCCCTTTCTAACATCCTCCTTTGTACAGAACCTGGCAGTGAGACAGTTACAGTTCCTCCACAGGAGCTGGTGCCATGCAGGA
Organism: Megascapheus bottae; assembly: GCF_031878675.1. NCBI lineage: Eukaryota > Metazoa > Chordata > Mammalia > Rodentia > Geomyidae > Megascapheus > Megascapheus bottae. The sequence continues at coordinate 49,935,393 of NC_143525.1, read as the reverse complement.
TATCTTGGGGTGAAACACACCCCCCCAAACTGGGGCTGTTTCCAGGGAGAAATGGCGGCAAAGCACAGGCAGGCGGGGGGGTGGGGGTGCCCAGCACAGCCTCATCAAGCTCTGGTGGCTTCAGCTGGCCCCTGATGTGGCCATGTCAGCACTCATTTGCTTTTGTGGCATGGGGGATGGGACCGATAGCCTCATGCATGCCAGGCAGGTGCTCCACCATGCTGTACCCCAAAACCACCTCTGTACTGTGGTTATGGCCCAGTCACCACGCAGCGTGGGCACCGGTGTGTCTCTGCTCCCATGGGAAGGCACCTGCACCGTGGTAGTGGCTGTGCCTTGCTGCCCGTGTCCTTGTCTCACTCCCCTCACCCTCAGCCACTGGCACTTCAGTGCCCCTCAACTTCCCAGCAAAACATAGCCCCTCTGAACCTAAACGGCCTCGAGACGCTCACCAGCTTCTTCAGCCCAGGGAGGGAGGCCCACAGCGCCTACCCTGGGCATCTGCGTCTCACCCTGCAGCCTGGTCTGCGCCAACTGCATAGAGAGAGCTTGGAGGAAGACCTGAACTTTAAATCTACTATGGGGGGCCGGGAGTTTGGCCTAGTGGTTAAAGTGCTTGCCTAGCATGCATGAAGACCCGGGTTCGATTCCTCGGTACCACATACATAGAAAAAAGCCAGAAGTGGTGCTGAGGCTCAAGTGGTAGAGCTCTAGCCTTGAGAAAGTCCAAGGACAGTGCTCAGGCCCTGAGCTCAAGCCCAGGACTGGCAAAAAAAAAAAAAAAATGGCAATAAATCTACTATGGGAAAATGTACAAAAATCCTGTAAGTTCTAAGCACCGGTGAAATATTGCTCAGAAACTCCAGTTGCCCAGATGATGGAAGGGCACACCGACACTCTGGGACTACATCAAATTGAAGAGTTTCACCAGGAACCTGTGGCACACACCTAGAATCCTAGCTACTCAGGAGGCTGCGATCTGAGGATTGTGATTTGAAGCCAGTCTGGACAGAAAATTTCCCATGAAACTCATCTTCAATTAACTACTCAAAAACTGGAAGTGGAGCTGTGGCTCAAAGTGGTAGAGCACTAGCCTTGAGCACAAGAGCTCAGGGACAGCGCCCAGGCTCTGAGTTCAAGACCCAGGACTGATAAAAATAATTAAAGTGTTTCCAAACAGCAATCAATCAATCAATCAATAAAATCACCAGAGCCAACCTCCATAAAAGGAGAAAATCTTCACCAACTACTCAACAGATGAAGAATATCCAGAATCTACCAAAAAAAAAAAAAAAACAAACTCAAAGCAATAGAACAAATAATCCAATCAAGAAATGGGCAAGCAAGCTGGGCGTGATGGCTCAGGCCTGAAATCCTAGCTACTCAGGAGGCTGAGATCTGAGAAGCATGGTTCAAAGCCAGTCTGGGTAATACAAAGCCTACAAAGCTGTGAGATTCTTATCTCAAATTAATCACTTGAAAATGGAAAGTGGGGCTGTGGCTCTAGGGTAGTGCTGTAGCTTTGAGCTAAAGAGCTCAGGGACAGCGTCCAGGAGAGTTCAAGCCCGTGACCCCCTCCCCGCCAAAAAAAAAAAAAAAAGACGGGTAAGAGAAACAGACATGTCACACACACACACACACACACACACACACAAATGGTTAATAGACACAGGAAACCACACTAAGACTCCATCTCACCCCACTCAGAATGACAGCCACCAAGCAAACAAGCCACAGAAGCAGCAGAGGATGCAGTGGGGGTCCCACGCCGCCAGTGGAGAGTACAGAAAGGTGACCACCCAGGAAGTCAGGTGGCTCCTTGAGAAACTAAAAGCAGACCTTCCCCACCACCCCGCCACACCACAGTGGGCACACGCCTGTCCACCTACACGCACTGCAGCAGTGCCCACCATGGCAGATGATCGAGTGAGCATAGGGCCCACTGGATGACTGGACGAAGTAGGATGAATACGTTTATAGAAAAAGGAGTTCTACTCATATACCCATTTCCATAACTACAGACACACGGATCAAACACAGGACGGGACTCCAGGCAATAGGGAAGGAGGAAGAGAGAAGAGACAGGGTGAGTGGTTTTGCAATGCACTGTAAGTATGAAACCAGCACGAGAAGCATCAGGGAAAGCTGCTGGTCAACGGGCAGACACGGAGTGACGGGGAGAGAAGCGGCTCTGTCACAGCCCGGGACCGGCCGAGTAGCTTGAGTTAACGTGGGGGATGAATATGGTTGAAATAAGATTTTCTTTTGTGAGAGAGGGGTTGGTCATGGAGCCTGAACTCGTCCTGGGCACTGTTGCTGAGCTCTTTTGTTCAAGGCTAGCACTCTACCACTTTCAGCCATAGCTCCACTTTGGGGTTTTGAGTGGTTAATTGGAGATAAGAGTCTCACAGACTTTCCTACCCACGCTGGCTTTCAACTACAACGGTCAGACCTCAGCTTCCTGAGTAGCTAGAAACTACTGGTGTGAGCCACCAGAAAATGTTTTGGGAAGGAAAGATTGAGAAGGTGATTTATGTATGTGTGTGGCGGGGAGGTGAGGTTGATTGAAATAAGTTATAAATATATGTGGAAATGTAACAATGAAATTCTAAACCCCACTCTGTATAACACATACAAACTAATTAAAAAAAAAAAAATGGGCCAGGAGTTTAGCCTTGTGGTAGAGTTGCTTGCCTAGCATGCACAAAGACCTGGCACCACATGCATAGAAAAAGTCAGAAGTAGTTCTGTGGCTCAAGTGGTAGAAAAAGCCTAAGGACAATGTTCAGGCCCTGAGTTCAAGCCCCAGAACTGGCAAAAAAAAAGAAAGAAGGAAAATAGTCACTGCCCTCCATTGGGAGAATATAATGTCTTGGACATAAAACACCCCACAAAGAAGGCTCCTCCACGGAGAGTTTGGTCTCCAGATGGCAGAGCTGCTTTGTGAGTGTGTAGCAGCTTCGGGAGCTGGGACCTGGCTGGAGGCAGTGGTTTTCGGGGTGGCCTCAGAGGAGTTACCCTACCCAGGGCCCTATCTGCCCCTCTCTTGCTTCCAGTCTACCACGAAGGCTTACCTTACCAAGACATGGCCCCGAGTGCAGCGATTTTCCCTTGTTCACAGCAGCCATCTCCCGAGGCACTCAGCCTGCCCCCCTCTCGCCCCCCGGCCCCGGGCATGGGGTGGTGAGCGCTAGTACGCAGGCTTGATCTTGTGGCTAAGCTACCTGCTCATCTGCAAGCAACGTGTCGGCGACTTCAGCCGTGGCTGTGGCTCTTTTCCTCTTTTTGGGTGGGTAAGGAGTGGCCTCAAGCCCATCTGCCATGTGACTACCATCTACATAAACCTCTGAGACTGCTCCCTGTGGAGACACAGCACACCCCCCATGTACCACTCCACGCACCCCCAGATCAGCACAGCCCAGGTGGGGCGCTGTCACCGGCAGACTCCCCAGCAGGCGCGGCAGACAGTCATGGCTGCAGGGGCCATGAGAGGTGAGCCTGGGAGCGCAGGGAGGAAGGGAGGAGCTGGGCCAGGGCTCCTGAGCAAGAGGCCAAAGGCCCAGCCTGACCCCTCAGCGGGCAGGAGCGCTGCACTTCCAGCCAGCTCCTGCCACCGCACACCCAACCATCCAGCAGGAGGCCAAGGAAGGAAACCCGCTGGCCTCAAAGAGGAAGCAAGATCCTGCACTGAGTGCCGCTCGTCAACACTGAGTGGACTGGCGTGGGAGCTGGTCTCCGGCAATGGGAGGGCACGGGGCCCAGCACCCATGCCACCTGCAGAGGGAAGCCCCACTGGAGCTCCCCAGGTGCCTGCCCACCCCAGCGCAGGTGCCGGGTTCTCTGCGCAGGTGTGTGGCTGGCTGATGAAGACACACCGCAGGCTTCAGACCCGAGTGCCAGTGCCACCCCCACCGAGTGCCTCCACTTCACCCACATTTCATGAGTGGGAGACCTATAACCCGGCCTTGAAAAAAAAAATCTCAGCCGGGCGAGGTGGCTCACGCCTGTCATCCCAGCTACTCAGGAGGCTGAGATCTGAGGATCGAGGTTCAAAGCCAGCCCGGGCACCAAAGCACCTGAGACTCTTCTCTCCAATGAACCTCTAGAAAATCAGAAGTGGGGCTTGGCTCAAGGGTAGGGCAGTAGCCTTGAGCTGAAGAGCTCAGAGACAGCGCCCAGGCAGAGTTCAAGCCCCATCACACACACACACACACACACACACACACACACACACACACACACACACACACACACACACACACACACACACACACACACACACACACACACACACACACACACACACACACACACACACACACACACACACACACACACACACACACACACACACACACACACACACACACACACACACACACACACACACACAGAAAATCTTCTATGACAATATTGCACACAGTGTTCTTCTACTGAAGGGAAAATCATATAAAATGGACCTTTGTGTGTGTGCCAGTCCTGGGGCTTGAATGAAGGACGGCACTCTTCCACTGGAACTGCAACACCATTTCCAGCTTTTTTGGCTAACTGAAGATAAGACTCTCTCACAGTTTTTCTTTCTCTTTTTTTCTTTCTCTTTTCTTTTGCCAGTCTTGGAGCTTGAACTTAGGGCCTGGGCACTGTCCTTGAGCTTTCTCAAGACTAGCACTCTACCACTTGTGCCATAGCGTCACTTTTTCAATGTATGTGGTACCCAGGAATCAAACCCAGGGCTAGGTTTGCATGCTACGCAAACCCTCTAACCATTAGGAAACACTCCCAGCCCTCTCTCGCACTCTCTTACCCCATGATGGCTTTGAGCCACAATCCCAGATCTCAGCTCCTGAGTAGCTGGGTTACAGGCGTGAGGCCCTGGATCCTGGCGAGACCTTCCTCCTTCCCGAGGCCTTCTCCTCCTTTTAATGGTGGTGGAGATTCAACCTAGAGGCTTACTGTAGGCAAGTTCTTTAGCCCCGAGCTAAAACCCTATCTCCCCAAACAAGCCACTTTAACAGCTGGCACCAGGGCTTCACACCTGTAACGCTTGCTACTCAGCAGGCTGAGCTCCGAGGATGTCCACCTGAAGCCAGCCCCAGCAGAAAATCCATGAGACTCTTATCTCTTAATTAAAAGACTAAAAAGTTGGAAGTGGAGCTATGGCTCAAGTAGTAGAGCACTAGCCTTGAGCAAAAACATCTCAGGGACAGTGCTCAGGACTGGCACAAAAGGAAAGTCGATCCCAACCTGGTTATGGAAAGACAATTTCCCTCTGCATCCAGCTGGAAACCCAGGCCCTCTGCACACTGTCCGGGTCTCTACCATGAGGAGACGGCTGCGGCTGGGAGCCCTGCTTTTCTTTTAGCTCTTCTTCGGGGGAGCTTGCCCAAGCATGCCAAGGAGGCGCTAGCGAAGGAAGGTCTGGGTCTCACACACTGCAATGCCACTGGAGGCCACCAGAAGCCATGGAGGGAAAGATGGCTCCGCCTTCTGCTTAAAGGAATGTTGGCAGCCGAGTGCAGGGTCAGGCTGGCCCACGAATCTGCATCACTGAGTAAGATAACCTCACAAAGAAATGAGCTGTCACGTGTGAACGCCATGCCTGACTTTGAGCTATATCGTCCGTATTGTGAATCCCTCTCTGCTGAGGCTTGATCATCACTGTAACACCTGCCAGGTTGTTTCGTAGAGACAATATGAGACCGCTGTGGTCTTCAGCTGCGGCCTTAGGCTGCAGTCTTGGGCTGTAGCCCTCCCACCCCATCTGTTCCTTGTCTTTTCTTTTTCTTTTCTCATCCTCACCCCCTAATCAGGTATCCCGCCTGCTGCTGGCTGGCTCCGGCAGAGGAAGGGTCCCAGCCAGGCAGTGAGAGTTCTAGACCTCGTCTGCCCACCACCTCCAGGCCCATGCTAGGGAGCTCAGCCTCCCCAGCCCTCCACAGCTCCCGTGCTGGAGCCGGAGGAGGGGGAAGCATGAACGCCTCGTGGTTCCCAGACCAAGGACCAGCTATGCGCCTGCGCCTAGAGGGCTCTGTGGGCCCCCGTGGAGGTGGTGGCAGCATTTCCTGACGTCCAGGACACTGTGCACTGAGGCTGTCCCCAAAGACCAAGAGGGGATAGAAGGCAACTCGGAGAGGACTGGCCGCAGACATCAGTGAAACCACACCTGGGCAAGGGGAGGGGACAGGCAGAGGAGGGGACAGGCAAGGGGAGGAGGGCAGGAAGAGTGGGGGAGGGGAGGGGCAGGGTGGGTCAGCTCACTCACACTTCGGACGACGGTCCAGGAGGCATCAGAAGTGGGCTCCTCAGGACTTTCTTGCCAATCTCCAGAGCTTAGAGACGGGATCTGGGTCTGCTCCTCCTGGAGGGATTTCCCCGGCTCCATGCCTCCCTCTGGGGCAGAGGCCTCCGTGGGGAGGCTGTTCTCCGAATCTACATGGGCAGAGGAGGTGCGAGCAGGTCAGGGATGGGGCCCCTCCAGGAGTGCAGGGCGGCTCTGGGCCATGGGCCCTGACTGCAGGATGGGGTGGTTGGCGGGACCATCGAGGCAGGCAGGAAGAAGCAGGCAGTCGAGCATCGTGCTGGAAGCCTCCCTGCCAACCTTCCTCCTCTTTGCTGAGGGACCGGCACCTTGGCCCTCACTCGGCTTCCACTGAAGCACTGTGGCCGTGGGCACCAGCTGCCCCGTCCACGAGAGAATCACCCACACACACTGTCTCCACACTGCCCACCTGAGCCTGCAGCACGCCCTCTGAGGGGTCTCCGCAGTCGGCCCGGGCCTCACAACCCCAGGTCGCTCTCACACCGGGGCCATCGCCCCTGTCAGGCCTGCTTGTCTGCCGGAACCTTCTCTAGGCTGACTCCCCAAGGCCCCCATCCTGCCCCAGAAGCCCCTGCTCGGGGTGCTTTCTCTGCCTGGAGTCCCACCAAAGGGGCTCACCTTCCAGCAGCCAGCTTGGTCACCAAGAGAGCCCACAGCACACACTCCCAGACACGCATGCGTGCGTAACAAACTATGACGTACAGGCTGAGTGCCAGTGGCTCACGTCTGCAATCCTAGCCACTCAGGAGGCTGAGATCTCACCACTGCTGTTCAAAGTCAGCCTGGGCAAGAAAGTCCAGGAGACTCTTATCTCCACTCAACCACCAGAAAACCAGAAGTGGCTCAGGTGGCAGAGCACTAGCCTTGAGCTGAGAAGCTCAGGGACAGCACCCAGGTCCAGAGCTTAAACCCCACGATCAACAACACACATACACAGTGTAACGCATACACTACCCCGCACACGCTGTAACACACACTGTAACACGCAGTCCACGGCTCCGTCTCTCCACATGGACCATGTTTAGTAAGAATCTGGGAACTCTGAGCTCCGCACAGACACCCCATCCCCGCCAGCCACAGCAAGGATGAAGGATGCCCCGCCCCTGGCATTGTTCAGGACCTGACTGAGCCAGGAAGGGCTGGGCAAGAAAGGGGAGGGCAAGCAGAGTTTGAGGCATCCATGCCCATTCAGCCTGAGCCGGGGGCCAAAGCAGCCATGCGAAGGGCGGGATGCATTTAAAATCCACTCCTTGCTGCTCAGTCTGTGTCTACTACGATGTGTCCGTCTAGAAGTGCTGGGGACCGAGTATGGGGTCAGTGACCTTGGACCTGCACAACTGCGTACACAAGGAAGCTGTTATCATGATGACTTTGGGCTGTGTCAATGGCTTCTCATTTAACCTATTTGAGACTTGATCATAACCCCTGGCAGTGTCCTGGTTTTAAGAAAAGTATTTAAGTTGGAACTTGAAATAAAAGGTGCTACAGTCTTAAACTCGCCTTAGGCTGGAGTCTTGGGCTGTAGTCCTCCCGACCCCATCTTTTTCTCGTCTATTTCTTTTCCCAGTCCCCAAAGTCAGGAATCCCGGTTTGCTGCCGCTGGCTCCGGCATAGAAGTGTCTCTTGTTGGATATAATCTACTGGGCGTTCTACATGCTTCTGTTAGGCAGGTAAGATTTTCTCCCTTAAGAGCAGGGAAATTTGAAGCACTTTACATTATAATTAAAGAAGGAGCTAGATTACTCTGGGAAAAAAAAAAAAGCTGAATCACTGTAGGCTCTCCACACAAACCCTCAACACAGGAGAGCCTGGAATGGTATAATTCCAGCACTGAAGGTCAACTGCTGCTGACCCAGGAACCTAGACTGATCTACCGGGTGGAACACTTCCAGTAGATGGTGAAACCAAAATCTTCCAGACAAACATTAGAGGCATTCATGAGCATTAAACCAGCATTACAAAGCATTCTAAAAGCAAGAATGCAAACTGAAGAAAATAATCAAAATCACAGCTGGGCGCAGTGCTCACGCCTGTAAGCCTCTCAGGAGGCTGAGATCTGAGGTCAAGGTTCAAAGCCAGCCTGGGCACAAAAGGACCTGAGACTCTTATCTCCAATGAACCTCTAGAAAATGGGAAGTGGGGCTGTGGCTTACAGGTAGGGTGGTAGCCTTGAATCAAGAGCTCAGGGACAGTGCAATGCCCAGGCCAAGTCCAAACCCCATGACCCACAAAAAAAAAAAAAAAAAAATAGAAAACAATCAAAATCAAAGAAACACATCAGACAAAAACCACTAGAAGGGACCGGGAGCTTGGCCTACGGGTAGTAGGGCTTGCCTAGCACAAAGGGTTTGATTCCTATGTACCACATATATAGAAAAAGGCAGAAATAGTGCTGTGGCTCAAGTGGTAGAGCTCTAGCTTTGAGAAAGCCCAGGGACTGGCAAAAGAAAACACACACACACACACACACACACACACACACACACACTAGAAGATCAATTTAGTTAACATAAAAAGAGGAAAAAAACAAAACACAGGAAATCAAGAACTTGGCAGAAGCTGGGTGAAGTGGCTCACACCTATAATCTGTTGTGCCCGAATTCCTAGACCCTGAAAGAACCACCAGAGGCCGAAGTCAAAGCAAAGAAGCTAGGGTGGTTTATTACGAGTTCGAACTCGGACCTCCACGTACCCGTAGCCGGCAACGCTAAGAGGCCCCGAACGAAGGTTTTACTCAGCTTTTACAGGGGAATTCCATAGTTACAATCACCTGGTTGGTTGTTTGGTAACTTTGAACCACTGGTCGCTTCAGGACTGGTCAGAGCTCAGGTGTCTAACCACTGAGCGTTGGGCTGTGGCCACCTAGGGTTCAAGTCCGGGCTAGTTCCGGGAACATGTGTTTTTGATTCCTAGTACATGGGCCCTGAGCAAGGGGGGGAGAGGGGGTCATTCCTAGAACATGGGACAATCTTGATACATCAAATCCTAGCTACTGAGGAGGCTGAGATCTGAGGATCGTGGTTCAAAGCCAGCCCAGGCACTAAAGTCTGTGAGACTCTTATCTCCAATCAACCATCAGAAAACCAGAAATGGGGCGGTGGCTCAAGGGGTAGGGTGGTAGCCTTGAGCTGAAGAGTCAGGGACAGCGCCTAGGCCCAGAGATCAAGCCCCACGACAGGAAAAAAATAAGTTTACTCAACGCCCATTACCTTATATGTTAGGGCTAACCTCATGACCGCAGCAAAATGGCCTTATTAGGCGGGCCCGCTTCTCTTGGCTGTTTTGTGATTAAATTCTGGTAGTAGTGGGGCAGGATAGCCTAGGAAAAATGAGGTGTGGTAAATGGCTGCCAGGGATTCAAAGACTCAAGCTGAAAGCTTGTCCATGCACTTCCCTTAAGACATTTTAGGGGGAATGAAGCAGGATACCTTATGGAAACTGAGGCCTGGTGAAGGCAACTCAGAAACTCGGTATTTAGAAACAGAAGCGCTATCTTTGCTCCAAAGAAAGACAACAACAGGATGCATTTCTTCCCGAGGCCCGCATTTCTCACCCAACTTAACAGCTGACAGAATGCATACCTACTTAGCTACCTGCCCAAAATGCAGACAAAAGGGCACCTCCTTGGCTCAAGGATGAGCTTCTCTTTTATGGCAGGATGCATTCTTCCCTGGAAGCTCAGAAAGTAATACCAGGCGTGATTAGAGCAAAGACAAAGCACCTATCTTTACATAACACTGAAGCCAGGCCCCTGCCTCTACCCTGTAAACGCCCCAGGCCCCCAGGCGCCCAAGGAGCTGGTGCTTCTCTGCCTCTCTCTTTCAGTATCTCTCCTTTAGGTCTCTCTGGGTGTCACCTGCCTTGACCCTCTCTCTGCCTCTCTCTCTGCCCCCAACCTGTTTCTCCCTCTGAGAGCACCGACATTCTCTAAGAATGTTTTCCCGCCCTTCTGTTTGCCTACTTTTTGTCTATTTGTCAGATTGCCTGTTTGCTTATTTACTCAATAAATCTCTGCCAAGTTCTCTTACCATTGTGACCTGACCAGAAATTTTTATTCTGTGAGCAAGTGAGGTCAAGGACCCCAAGTAAAGAATTCCTGTATTTAAAGGGAAGTTTCACTAAACCTCAACTCCAGTCCAGTGACAATAGCTACTGGGTTTGTGCCACAAAAAGACAGGGGGGGGGGAGCAGGATAGTGATGACCAGAAAGGAGCACAAGCCCCGGTGCCCGACTCTCCCAAACCAGGACTGGAGTCTTCTCCTATGGGGAGGAGGATTGGACAGTGGATTTTATCCGTGTAAATAACCCTAAAAACTATAAATATTAATAAGAAAAACGTGAAAAGCCAGGTGCCAGTGGCTCACGCCTACAATCCTAGCTGCTCAGAAGGCTGAGATCTGATGATCAAGGTTCAAAGCCAGCCTCATCAGAAAAGTCCTCAAGATTCTATCCCTAATTGTCCAGCAAAAATCTAAGCTGGACATGTGATTCAAAGGGGAGAGCTCTGGCTACAGGCAAAGAAGTTCCAGTGAGAAGCCCTGAGTTCAAGCCCCAGCACCAAGAGCTTGGAAGCCAAGGTGAGGGCGGGGTGGGGGGAGACTACAGAGAAGGGAGGGCGTGTGGGCAGACCACAGCGACAGTGGAGGGTGCCAAGGGCTGGAGGGGAAGTGGTTGGCTGCTGCAGCGTGGACAGGGCTTCCCTCTGAGAAGAGGTGTGGCAGAGCACTTGGAGGTGGAAGCAGAAGGGTGAGTTTGAGGCCAGCTTTGGGTACACATAGATGGTACAGGAAGGTGTGAGTGCCACCGACTGGTACTCAAAGACGGTCAGAATGTCCACGCACCTATGATGAGCTCTTCCTTCACAGTCCACGGAAGGTCCTCCCCCGGCCCACAGCCCGTGTGCCAGGCCCTGACACAGCAGAGAGGAAATAGAGAACGGAAGCAGCAGCCCGAGGCCCCGTCCAGCCAGGGGCCAAGTCTAAGACTCCCCCGCTGGGGGCCGCCCGCCGCGGGCTTCCCGTCCAGCCTGCAGTCCTCTCAGGGCCAGAGGCTCCCCGCACCTGCACCAGGGGCAGACAGAGTCCAGGAGGGCACGCACACGCACATAGGCATGCACGCACACACACGAGTGTGTACACACCGTCTCCCCACCGCCCCAGCCCTCATAGGCCACAGGACACAAGAGTCTCACCTTGCCTTTCTCAGTACAAAACCACTCAGCCATCATAGAAAATTGGACACCGTAAGAAACAGAAAAGAAACACTGCTAGTTCCTCACCATCCCGTCTCCCAGAGACCCTTCCAGCCCTTGAAGCACAAATCTCCCCCCACCCCGCTCCCCAGGGGATGAGGTAGGAGTGCTGGGTCCCATGGAGGCACCCCTCCCATTGCTAGCCACAGAAGAGCTGACCCCCCAAGCCATATGCTCCCCTCTGTGCCACATCCATGGGGCCCCAGCACTCCCCCCTCCCCCACCCACCCTCCTATTGAGCTGCTGTTGTCAGCCTGCCTGCCAGCGCCCCCTCTCCTGCAGTGTCCCCGGCCCAGTGTGGGGACCGCTGGACCCAGCCCCTGTCAACCTTTGGGGAAGCTGGAAGGAGGAGCCTTGGTGCTGTCAGCCAGGGGTGGCACCCAGGGCTGAGGTCAGTCTGTGAGATGCCTGCTTTCGGTTTTTATTCCTGCAAACAGTCGCGGGGGAGAGGGAGGGAGAGGGGGAGGACGGAGGAGAGGAAGTGAGGAAGTAGAGGAAGCAGAGGAAGCAGGGACCGGAGTCCTGGGTCAGCTGACTCAGCAAGCGGTGAGGCCCACGGTGCCCGCGCTGCACACAAACCACCCGGCAACCCTCCCAGCGGGCAGCCTGAGACACACAGGTATGAGAGGACTTCATGGCATCTGGTAAAAATGCCACCCACCCTGTTCTCGGAGCCGCGCCAGCCCTGCCTGCCCCCCTCCACCCTCCCCGGCCTGGACAGGCAGAGCCCGAGACCACAGGAAGCCCGCGGGCTGCATTCCTTCTCACTCTGTCCGGGGACTTACCTACAGCCCCTCTCCCCAGACTTCACCACATGAGCCCAGGCCAGCGCCTGCTGCCCCTCCCTCACCACGGGCCTCTGTGCCCGGCGCCAAAGGAGTTCAAAATCCTGACGGTCAGACCCCGGTGGCTCCACCTGTAATCGTAGCTACTCGGAAGCTGAGACCTGGGGATGCAGCTGGACGCCAGCCGGACAAGATCCATGAGCCCACCAAAAAGCCACAAGCAGAGCCACAAAACGTGACGGAGGGGCAGTGCCCCAGGCAAGCCCCAGGACTGGCACCTAACAAAAGAGAATCCTGTGCGACTGCGGCCAAGCAATCGGATCCTCTCCGGGCTGCACTGCTGCAAGCTTAGCATGCATCGTGCTGGGACTGTGCAGCCAGGCACCCCACGGGCAGCCGGGCACCCCCAGGCAGCCAGGCACACAGCGGGCAGGCACACAGCGGGCAGGCGGGCACCCTGAGGGCGGCCGGGCACACCGTGCAGGTAGCCGGGCACCATGCAGGCAGCCAGGCACCCCGCGGGCAGCCGGCACCCCTCAGGCTGCAGAACCCATTTCCAGGGCTGCCACACAGGCCGGCGCCCTCAGTGGCCCAGGCTGGCAGGCCTGCTGGGTGGCAAGTTCCGCTCAGACCTGGATGGCAGTGCCTGGTTGATGGGTTAAGTGCCCCAGGCACTCACTTTCACCATGGCAAGGCACCTGGGGCTGGGGCAGCCACCTGGGGTCACCTACATGTCCTGCTGGGTCAGAGGTGCCTGAGGAAAAGCCAGAAGCCCCGGACCTGACTGTGGGGTCCCGGTGGGCATGTGGGAAGTTTCCGTGCACCCACACCGCCCAGGCTCCCGTGCACAGGGCATCTTTGGCAAACAGGTGGTCGTCTCACCCTTCTGCCCTGACTTACACAGCCAGTAAAGTCTGGCACCAAAGGTGTGCCAGGCAGTGCCACGAGCGAGGGGCAAAGCAGTGGACACAGATAGCAATGCCACATGCTGGGTGGCCTAGAGCCATGGGGCCAGAGCCAGAGGAGGTGTGAGAGGCATAGTGGGGCAGCAGGGGGTGATGGGGGAGCAGCAGAGGGCTCAGAGCAGCTTTGCTATTGAGTAAGACAAGAACACTGGAGGTGGAGGGACTGTCCCAGGGCAGCAGAGGGTTCCAGGCAGAGAAATGGAGAAGTGCAAAGGCACGGGGGTCACAGCACCCTCGGTGTGTCCCAGCGGCCATGGAAGGCACAGGGGAGGCGGCGAGGAAGAACGGGGTGGGCGGCCGGTGAGGCGCATCCGAAGGTGCGGCGGGGCCCTGACACCGCTCCGCAGCCGGACGGGGCGGCCCAGGCCGGGTCTGCCCCGCGGTGCCCCTGCGGACATCCTCTGGAAGCCGAGGCTTCCAGGAACAGGGAAACCCTGAGCTTTCTCTAGGAAAGGAAACCGAAACTTACAGGTTAAGGAAAGAAAGAAATGAAAGAAGAGCCGCCGGGGCGGCGCGGGCTTCGCCGCAGGCTTCCACCGCGGTCCGCCGCGCCCGCCGCCCGCGCCCCCAGGCCCTCACCTGGCGCAGGGGCTGCGGGCGGCAGCCTGGCCCCGCACTGGCTGCAGAACTTGTCCTGGTCCCGGCAGACGCGCCGGCACGCGGGGCACGCGGGGCGCGCGGGGCTCGGGGGGCGCGCGGGGCGCGCGGGGCTCTCCATGCCTGGGGACGCGGCGCTGCCCACCCGCGCAGGGCGCCGCGCGCCGCGCTTTAAGCCCGCGCCGTCCCCACGTGACCCGCGGCTTCGGTTTCATTTTCTGGGAAAGTGAGACCGGCGCGGCGGAGCCCCGGGCCTGCGCCCGACGCGGCCACCCGGGTCACCGCCCAGGCCCGGCCCGCGCCCTCCCGCCAGGCGCGCGCCCCGCCCCGCCTCCGCGCGGCCCGCTGGCCCCGGGTCTGCACCCGCCGGTCCAGCCGCGGCTCAGCCCCGGGCGCCCCGGGCAGGGCAGCGCCGCAGGGCGGGAAACCGAAACTTGTCCTCTGTCGGGAGCCAGAGTGGAATCAAACTGTTCTTTGATTTGCATCAGATAATTGCTTGACTGTCTCATTGTTTTCTGGCCTTCTCCTGCTCAATTGATCTGAGGTTTACCATATGAATGTGACCCCCAACAGCTCCCTGATGAACCATCTGGATGGAACACCTGGCAGTGCCCTGGTCTGGAGAAGGGATGTAAACTTTGAGTGGAGAATAAACGGGGCGCTGCAGTTTTTGCCTGGGCTGCAGACCTCCCGGACCCGATGTGTTTGTCTCTCTTCTATTTTTTCCAGTCCCTGCCCCCTATTTCAGGAACCCCAATTTGCTGCCGGTAGGCCCCGGCATCTGGCCCCCGAACAGGGACCCTGAAAATCTGGGACGACGGTGGAGGACCCCGCTGTGGTGAGTAACACATCGTAGGACTATTAAGAGAGGATCTTAAGAGAGTGTATAGTCAGGAGTAAAAATTATGGGTCAAGTTAATAGCCATAGGTCATATGTACCGATCTTAACAGACCTACTTGAAGCCCACGGAACGTGGGTGGAAAAAGGGGTGCTTCAGAGCTTCCTACAGTTTGTCGAGGAGGCATGCCCGAGGTTTTTAGAGGAGGAATTCCAAAAAACCTGGCAGCAGATAGGAAAAAGAATTCAAGAATATTATAATGTATATGGCCCCGAAAAGACCCCAGTAGAGGCTATTGATGTATGGAATCTAGTAAATGAATGCATAGATCCTCAACATGAGAATGCTGAACTTAATCTTGAATTAAGGGAAATGTATGAGTTAAAGGACCCTTCTGAAAGACCTGAGGCTGAGCCATATGCCGCAGCCCAAGAGAGTCTAAGTGAGATCTTGAAAAGGGAACAACAACCAGTAGATATTGAGTATCAGATTTCAGGTTTGAATATCAAGGAGGAAAGTTATGATGAGTCAATGGAGGGCCGGATGGCTACGATAGAGAAGAAGTTAGAAGAAATGCTACATTTTCTATCGAAAATGGGGATGGAGCAGAGAGCCCCCCCAGAAGTAGGAAAGAAAGATGACCCTCAGGCCACTATGGTGTCTGATTCTAAACCTTACCCCTCACACCCACCGCCTCCAGCTGCAGCCTTACGGCCTCAATCCCTTTTTCAACCTTTAGGCAAGCCTAAAGGCCCTAGCAACAAGTCCCTTTTAACAGGCACCACAACCAGGCACAGTGCATCACAATTAAACCTGACTCAGGCTGCTAGAGAGGGGGAAGATATTTCAGGGCCTCGATGCTTCCCTAGTTTAGTTGATCATGATGAACAAGTATACCATCAACCTGTTCCTGTTAAACTATTACAGGATTTAAAAAGTGCCTGCTCCCAATATGGGCCAACTGCCCCTTTTACTCAAGTAATATTGGAGGCCGCGTGTGCTGGTATTGCATGCCCAAATGACTGGAAGCGGCTTGCCAGAGCATGCCTTAGTGCAGGAGAGTACTTACTATGGGAGACAGAGTTCACTGCACAGTGTCGGGCTAAAATTGAAACAAATAGGTCTAAGAACCTGCCTTACACTGTTGATCAGTTGATAGGAGAGGGAACCTATAAAAACACCGAAGATCAATTGGGTTATACAAAGGAGGCCTATTTACAAATAAATGCTGCGGCGAGAGAGGCTTGGAAAAGGTTACGCAAATCCAATTGTACAAAAAATCTAGTAGAAGTTAAACAGGGACCGAATGAACCTTATCTAGAATTTTTGTCTCGATTAATGGAGACTGCAGACCGCCTAGTACAAGATGAGAACGCAAGGAGGATTATAGTTAGACACATAGCCTATGAAAATGCCAACGCCGCCTGTCAGGCGGCTATCAGACCCCATAGGAATAAGGGAGGAATCACGGACTTTATTTCACTGTGTGCTGATATTGGACCCTCCCATGTTCAAGGCCTTACTTTAGCCGCCACTCCTCAAGAAAAGACTGTTACTGAATTTCTAAAATACAGAGGTCAGCGGCATTCTCAGGATGCTAGACCCCCAGGGCGTTGCTTTTCTTGTGGACAAATAGGACATTGGGTGACGCAATGCCCACGCCAGGCCAGGTTAAAGAGAGAAAAATCACCTGGCACATGTCCACGCTGTGGTAAAGGGAAGCACTGGGCTAAAGATTGCAAGTCAGCAACAAACCACAATGGCCGCCCGTTTTCGGGAAACTGGAGAAGGGGCCAGCCCCTGGCCCCGCAAAACCACGGGGCAGTCCCTCCCTCTTCTCGGCCACAAGTGCATCTTCTAACAACCCCCCAAGATCAGTCTCCAGCCTCCTCCGTGCCACCCCAGGCAGTGCAGGATTGGACCTCTGTTCCTCCACCTGCTCAGTATTGACCCCAGAGATGGGGATACAAGCTCTCCCCACGGGGGTCTTCGGCCCCCTTCCCCCGGGAGTGGCTGGATTGCTGTTAGGGCGAAGTAGCTCAGCCCTTAAAGGGATACAGATTACACCTGGCAAAATTGACCAGGATTGGGCTGGGAGTTTGGCCTAGTGGTTAAAGTGCTTGCCTAGCATGCATGAAGACCCGGGTTCGATTCCTCGGTACCACATACATAGAAAAAAGCCAGAAGTGGTGCTGAGGCTCAAGTGGTAGAGCTCTAGCCTTGAGAAAATCCAAGGACAGTGCTCAGCCCCTGAGCTCAAGCCCAGGACTGGCAAAAAAAAAAAAAAAACAAAAAAAAAAACAATGTTAATTTAAAAAAAATTGACCAGGATTTTACTGGAGAAATCAAAGTTATGGCCTCTGCCCCGAAACACGTGATCCCAGCCGGTCAAAAATTAGCACAACTAATACTTGTGCCTTTACCTCCGGGGAGACTGCTAATTCCCCATGTGGACAGAGAGGATTTAGATCTTCTGATATCTATTGGGTACAAAGCATAAAACAAGAGAGGCCTGAGATGACTATATTTATACAAGAAAAGCCCTTTAAAGGAATATTAGACACTGGAGCAGATGTGTCTGTGATATCTAAAAAACATTGGCCAGCCCAATGGCCCCTGTCAACCTCTATGACTTCCCTACAGGGGGTTGGGCAAGCAACTGACCCACAGCAGAGCAGTGCGATTCTTACTTGGAGAGATGAGGAAGGACACTCTGGTCATTTTCAGCCATTTGTCCTGGATCATCTGCCAATTAATTTATGGGGTCGTGATATCATGGAAAAAATGGGAGTGTATATGTTTAGTCCTAGTGCTGCGGTCACTAAGCAGTTACTTGATCAAGGCCTCCTCCCCTTTAGGGGACTAGGCCGAGCAGCACAGGGGGAGCCAGAGCCACTCCAACCCCAGTCTCACTCACAGAGACAAGGATTAGGGTATCGTGGAGAGAGCTAATGGATTATTAAAACATCAAATTGCTAAAATACAGAAAGGAGAGTCATATCCCGCTACCCCTGTGAATATACTTAATCATGATTTATTTGTTTTAAATTTTTTGAATTTGGATTCAAATAATTTATCTGCTGCTCAGCGATTCTGGGAAAAAAGAGCGCAGCGTCCTTTTGCCTTAGTAAAGTGGAAGGATCCCCTAACTGGTGCTTGGCATGGACCCGATCCTGTTCTAACCTGGGGTCGAGGGCATGTATGTGTTTTTTCACAAGGAGAAAATGACGCCCGCTGGCTGCCTGAACGCTGCGTTCGGATCGTGGAGAGTGACAGTGGCCATCCAAGCAGCGACTCACTGGGCCTACACCCCCAACCCTCCAGTGGTGCATCCTGCGACGTGGGAAGGACCTGAGTTATTTGTGCATGTCAATCGGGACTGCTACTGACCCACTTGTTCCACACATTCATATGAGCTGTGTTTCTCCTCCTTTTACTATTATGTAGGGACCTTTTAACATATTCATTGACTCTACACAATTTAATATGTGACATTATTTTGTCTTTACCAGCCCTCTTCTTAATAACCTTTTTTGTAAAAGATGCCCAGGTGAAAAGCAAAGGCCTCCAGAGGTAAGTAGAAGCCGGCCGACCCCCTGTATGTCTGTGTTTTATTTTATTTTATTTTATTTTTGTTTGTTTGTTTGAAAAGGTGCACTGTGGGCCTAAAACAGAGGCCTGGGTGGTCAAGGGACGCCTTGACCCCCCCTCCCCTTCTGAGTTTCTTGTCGATAACAAGGCATACCTGAGAGTCCCACCAGCAAGACATGTCTAAATCTAAAAATAACTGTTTGGTGAAAACATTCATTTGAGCTCATGTTTTTTATGTTAAGTGTATCTGATTGAGTCCAAATTTCTTGTTATATGTCAATGTCTGATTCTGTTTAAAAGTCTCTGCTTCTCTGTCTTGTTCGTGTTACATAGTTTTCCTTGGGTATTTTGTTTTGTTTTGTTTTGTCCAGTTTTGTCTTTAAAATTGGTACCAGTTCTAAATATGGATCCTTATGGTTTTTCTGCGTGTACACAAGCACATCCTTGTTATCTTTTTGAATATTTCTGGGAAGTAAAAAGTTTTTCGCTCCACTCGGGCCTGGTATGGCCCCTCCCAATTGGCTGCAGCTGAGGTGAGCAGAGGCCAGACAAAGCAGCTGCAGTCTTCGTCTAGTTTCCTTTTTCCTACAACCTGCTGAAGTGACAGTCTAGAGACAGTTGGTGGCGGGACACAAACTTCAGTCTTTAATTTTAGCTAGTCGCTTTGTTAAAAGGGCTT
The DNA here is from genome assembly GCF_031878675.1 of Megascapheus bottae. Lineage (NCBI taxonomy): Eukaryota > Metazoa > Chordata > Mammalia > Rodentia > Geomyidae > Megascapheus > Megascapheus bottae. The sequence goes on along the minus strand of NC_143525.1, from coordinate 49,916,366 downwards.
TGTTTTAAAACTTGGTTGTCACCCACAAGAATAAGATTAGCAAAAAACCTTCATGATACTAAAATTTTCTGGAAAATGAACGGCCGATATTATTTTTGCGCGCTTTAAGATCTTTGAGTATGAATGTGTGTGCGAATGGGTGTGAGTGAACATGTTCAAGGTTAAATTGTCAGCATGCTATATAAAACTATGGTTGAGCTCATTTGAAACACAAAGGGAATTGGGTAAATCTAAGTCTGAACTTCAAAAAAAAATTAGTAGGTTTGAATGTTTCCTATATCTCAAAGGTTTATTGCATTGTCTTAAAGAAAAGCTGGTAAATATTTTTCTAGATCCTGAAATCTGCATTTTATTGCAAGGCATACAGCTGTTTACATTGTAAACATTGTATCCTGTTTAGCACAGAGGTGTTAGGGAATTTGGGATTTATTACTTTAAGTTAAAGTTTGGAAACATGTATTAGAGATTTCAATGTAAAATTGTTCATTAACGTCAAAAAAAAAAAAAAAGGCCCTTTTCTAAAAGGCAAGAGGAGTGCCTTGAGCCCTAGGGGGCCGGAAGGCAGAAGGAGTTCTTTGTGCCCTTAAAGGTTTTTCAATTGCAAATAAAGGCTAAGGTGTTAATTGTTTAAGCCATTATCAGCAAAAGTTTTTAAGAACATTGGAAATGGGTTTCTAAACAATATTTGAAAGTGAAGTTGTCTTAAATGTTTAAAGAAAGAGAAAAAAGGAAAATTAGGACTACCAAAGTAATTGCTTAATTGCTATTTCAGCTTGCTCTTGTAAGTTACCTTATAGCAACTTCCAGCTAGCCCATGGAGAAGGACAGCAATCCTTATTCAGATGTAACTTTGGCTTTTACCAGGTTCTAGGTAAGCTCATGCTTAGAGACTATTTCTGTGTTGACCACCTTGTTGCTTTAATTGGAATAACGTGGCCTTTTGTAGGACTCATTGATCTGAAAGCCGCAGCTTTGAGCCTGCCCGGGCAAAGCGAAGTCCCTGTGAGACTGTGGTGTCTAATCTGGCAGCAGAGTGCTAATTGAGGCAGAGTTGCTTTGGAGCTCAAAGTGGCAGAGTGCTAGCCTTGAGCTTGAGAGCTGAGGGACAGTGCCCAGGCCCCGAGTTCAAGTCCAGCAACCAAGCAAGTGAAATGCCAATGGAATGTTTATCCCTGTGTGGAGAGACACTACTGAGACAACGAAGCATCCAGATGCAGAAAGCCTCTGCGTGGATGGCAGAGATGGTGTCAGATCTTAGAGTCACTTGTGCTTGGCCACTCAAATTACTCAGAGCCGGGAGATCATAGAATAGTTTGTAAGCATGCCTTACTAATGCTCGTGCCTTTCATAACTTGACAGGAACTTGTCAATCTTCTGTGATAGTGGGTAGTTTAAAGTCCTAATTGAGTGAATTTTTATTTGACACCAGCCACAAATTCAGGAAAGTTTGTGGATCTGGGACTTGTGTCTCTATTAATCTGTTTAGATCTGACAACTGAAGCATTGTTAAGGTTGCAGAGATTTAGTTCCCCAGACAATCAAGAAAAAGCCTTTGCAAATGGGTGCTAAGTAAGTTACACTATTGTAGCCAAAAAAGGTTTGTGCAGTTGTTAAATGTTGAATATGATCTCCAGTTTGGAGCAAATTATTATTCCTGATATCTAATCCTTGCAATCCCTGATAAAACAGGCTAGGCTTCTTAAGGTCCCTGGTCAAGCACAGAGACAACGCCCCTGAGTCAGCTTGAAGAAGTCACAGAAGCTGAATCTCCACCCATCAATCCCCTTTAGATGAAGGGACCAGTCATTTTTGGAAAGTGAGACAGGATAATTAGAGATATTAGAGGTAGTGGAAAGAATAGAAATTGCACTTGTGTTTCTTTTAAAATAAAGATGGGGGATATGTCGGGAGCAAGAGTGGAATCAAACTGTACTTTGAAAAGATTCCTTTTCAAGCCAGAGTTGAGCACAGCCATTACCATCCCCAGCTACAAGCAAGTCCATGATTGTTGGGGACTGACTGTGGGGTCAGTGACCTTGGACCCGCACAATTGAGTACACAAGGAAGTAAGCTCTTATCATGATTTTGGGCTGTGTCAATAGCTTCTCATTTAACCTGTTTGGGACTTGATACTGTTTGTACGAATGTAGCCCCTGGCAGTTCCCTAGTTTAAAGATGTGTATTTAAGATTGAGAACTGGAAATAAACTGGGCTACGGTCTTGGGCGACAGGCTTCTTAAGCTGTGGCTCCTGATTTGGGCTGTAGCCCTCCTGAACCCCATCTGTTTCTCTCTTCTATTTTTTCCTAGTCCTTGCCCCCTATTTCAGGAATCCCAATCTGCGAACCCTGGTTTGCTGCCGGTTGGCCCCGGCACATGATTTCAAGGACTGTGGTGGCTCCAGGTAGCCCTGGCATAGAAGTCTGCAGAAGGTAGACATGAAGGTGTGGCATGGGGCTGGGAAGATGCTAGGTAGAGAGTAACCAGGGGAAACAGCTGAGCCCTGGCTCAATGGTTCCGTTGGGGGGGGGGAGACAGAGATGAGAAAGGGGGGAGGAAGAGTTAGAGAAAGAATACAAGCGAGCAAGCACCTTGCCAGAGATGCCAAGATGCCAGTCTTTTCCCTGGAGTCCAGTTAGCAAGCAAGTCAGGTAAGGAGTCCGTCTCACACAAAAGGTTTTTAGTCGTGGCAGGACTTAACTGGGTGGGGGGGGAGACAGGTAAGGAGACAAGGAAGTTAAGAGACTGCTTCGTAAATATGAAGTGGGGGGGTTGGGAGTTTGGCCTAGTGGTAGAGTGCGTGCCTAGCGTGCATGAAGACCCGGGTTCAATTCCTCAGTAAAAAAGCCAGAAGTGGGCTGTGGCTCAAGTGGTAGAGTTCTAGCCTTGAGAAAGCCCAAGGACAGGACTGGCCAGAAAAAGACAAAGTGGGGTAGACTGTGGAAATGTCAAGCAACAAAGTACCTGAGCTTCCATCGGGTAACTGTGTAAAGGCTGTACCTGGGCCTGGGAAACCGCCCTCTGAAATGGTAAAACCCTGGTAACCCCCAGAAGCTCACCCGCAGAATGAAGCTCACCCCGCAGAATGCTCACCCTGCAGAATGAAGCTCACCTACAGAACGAAGCTCACCCCACAGAGTGAAGCTCACCCCGCAGAATGAAGCTCACCGATTATCCCTAAGTTAGGCTGGTTTTACAGGAGGGAATTCTATCCAGAGAGAAGCCTGTGTTGACAGGTCCAATTTGAAGTTTGCATTAGAAAACGAACAGTTGCAGGCCTACAAGTGTCCCCAGAAAACCTGCAGCCTCTTAACACACAATTAGAAACCTGAGCCAGCAGAGGAAAGAAAGAGCAGAGAAACAATGCAATCAGCTCCAATGGAGAGCTGAAGTGGGGTGCCATGGTGGCCTGAGAGCCAGGAGACCCGAGGTGTGGCACAGGATGGCGCCTGAACTACTCAGGGCCTAAACAGGGTCAAAGTTTGGGGCAGGAGCCACACTGGTAAGATGGTGCCGGTGAGACCCAGTCTCCTTTCATCTCTTTTTTTTTTTTTTTTGGCCAGTCCTGGGCTTGAGCTCAGGGCCTGAGCACTGTCCTTGGATTTTTCTCAAAGCTAGAACTCTACCACTTGAGCCTCAGCACCACTTCCGGCTTTTTCTAAGTATGTGGTACCAAGGAATCGAACCCTGGTCTTCGTGCATGCTAGGCAAGCACTTTTAACCACTAGGCCAAACTCCCAGCCCTCCTTCTTTCATCTTATCCAAGTTTATATTGAGTTGAGCGGTATCCATGGTGTGAAGTCTGAATCCTCTGCTTTCAGGTTCCTGCTGGCAATCCAGCAGCGCTGGAGTCCCCAGGCCCCAGCTGTGAAGATCTTCTATTAAGATGCCAACATGGCGCTACTCAGATCCACCATCCCCATTTCAAGAGAAAGAGAGGCACACAAAATAGCAAAACATAAACGTGTGATCTATCAAATTAGAGTGAAACAGAGAGGCGTGAATACATGGACCTGGCAGGAGCTGTGAGCCTGGATGGGAAGGGCATGGAGCCAGGGGGTAAAGTGGGGAAGGAGATGCTGTCCCCTAGTCTCTCTACTGGAGCCTGGGTGTACCTCTGCCACCTGGGGAGGGGCACCAGGCCTAGAGAGGCTGTAGAGCCTCTGCATGGTGAGAGAGGAGCCCCCGGACTCTGGAACACCCTGTGCCACGTCCTTGCCTGGCACTCGTCCAAATCCTGTCCTGAGAATGCAGCCTTCAGAGCCTGTGGCGGCGGCCGCCCCACGCCTGTCTGGCTGTACCGCCAGGCCCTGCTTGTGCTGACAGAGGCCCTTTGCTAAGTGTGTGGAGAACAAGAAGGCCTTGTGAGGGAGCGCGTGGGCCTGGAGAGGCACAGTCACCGGGTCGTGCTTTTCTAGGGCTTGAGTCTCTACCTGCTGCTGCCCAGGGCAGGGCTTGCGTAGCAAGGCAGGACAGAGACAACTCACATTGATTCCGGCTGTGGAAACAGGTACTGAGCAAGAAGGCGGAATCCACAGCCTTGCTGGCTCCTCTTGCCAACCTGCCCTCAAGATCTCTGGGCTGGGGGACAGCGGGGCTGGTGAGGCCAGTTGTTTTCTGGACCTAAGTATTCCTGCACTCCTAATAGGATGTTCCTTTGGCTCTGTGGTGCCGGGGCCTAGGGCAGCAAATTGGGGTTCCTGAAATAGGGGGCAGGGACTGGAAAAAATGGAAGAGAGACAAACACATCGGTCCGGGAGGTCTGCAGCCCAGGCAAAAACTGCAGCCTTGTTTATTGTCAACTCCAGGCTTCTATCCCTTCTTGAAACCAGGGAACTTCCAACTGTTACGTTCAAATGGTAAATCTCAGGTCATTTAAACAGAATAAGGCCAGAAAACAATAAGACAATAAAGCCACTGTCTGATGCAAATCAAGGTACAATTTGATTCCACTCTGGCTCCCAACACTGTCATGAGCCAGTCAACCACCACAAGCATGACACGTCCACAGTCAGGAAAAAAAAAAAGAGTAGGCCAGGGCAGGTAACGGCCCACGGGAGACCCCCACAGCCGTCACCAGGCCCCCACAGCACGGACAGCACCCAGTACCCAGGTGGCTTCATCTGCTTCTTCCTGTCCTAGGTTGAACTGGAGAAGCTCCCCTGCCGCCACCACCTCCTCTTCCTCCTCCTCCGTGCTGCCTCAGGGCTAACCAGAGAGGAAGGCACACTGCTTATGCAGCTAGAAAGGGGACAGCACATCTAGGATTAGCTTTCACCCATCCCTGGCCTCGGGGCAGGACAGATGGACGGAAATGAGGCAACTCAGAGGCAACTCAGAGACGTGATATTCAGACACATGGCAGCATTGTCTTTGTTTCAAAGAGAGATGGGAAGCATTTCTTCATGACAGACAGTTCTCAGCCCAGGAATTAACATCTGGGCCAGGAGTGTGGCCTAGTGGTAGAGTACCTGCCTAGCACACACGAAACCCTAGGTTCGATTCCTTGGTACCACATACACAGAAAAGCCAGATGTGGTGCTGTGGCTAAGTGGTGGGGTGGTAGCCTTGAGAAGGCACAAGGACAGTGTTCGGGCCCTGAGTTCAAGCCGCAGGACTGACAAGAAAGAAAAAAAGTCTTGCGGACTTTTCTGCCCAGGTTGGCCTCAAACCATGATCCTCAGTGCTCAGCCTCCTGGGTAACTAATTACGGGCACCCAGTATCTTGTTTAATCAGTTGGTGCCTCGGTTCCCCTTAAGGGTGGATGCCTCCGTTCCTAATGTCCATCACCAAGGACAGTCACCCTGGGGCAGAGCCTTAAATGGATGTGGGGCCCGAGCCTGAGCTCCCACAGAGGTGCGTGTGCCAGGAGGAGGGCGCTAGTGCAAGTCAATGGTACTATTGTCCCACTGATCCCAGCACTCGCGGCGGGAGATGAGTTCATGGCCCGCATGAAGGATCCCACCAAACACACCCCTGTGCTGACACAAAGCTCCAGACGCACCTTGGGGCGAGGGTCTGGGGTGGGGAGATGGCCTCCAACTATTTTTTATAGGAAGTCTTTTACCTTTTAATTTTTTTTTTTTTTTTTTGTGCCAGTCCTGGGCTTGAGCTCAGGGTCTGAGCACTGTCCTTGGACTTTCTCAAGGCTAGAACTCTACCACTTGAGCCTCAGCACCACTTCCAGCTTTTTCTATATATGTGGTACCAAGGAATCGAACCCGGGTCTTCGTGCTTACTAGGCAAGCACTTTAACCACTAGGCCAAGTTCCTGGCCCCTTACCTTTTAATTTTTAAAACAGAAACATCAAAGCCATCATTTCCTTAAAAAAAAAAACAAAACCCACAAAATCACTCTCCAATCACCGGGCACACGTTGGTGCCATCTGACTCCCAGGGCATGGGGCTCTGTGCGTCTCCAGGGTGCCTGCCCCCTCCACCTAGCTCCCAGGTGGAACTGGGGAGCAGGGAGCCCCCTTCTTCCTGCGCCGTGCTGTCTGCCCCTTGGGGAGGCTCCCATCCCCTGGACATGCCCATGCCAGCTGGCAGCAGGGAGAGGACTTTGTAATCTGCCCAAAGGACACGAGGCCCACCGGGGGACCCCCATGGGGCCCCTACTCCTCCCTGGGTCACCACGCATCCCCTCTCCAGCCAGTGTCCAGTGGAGCAGCCGCTGGCATCCCATCCCAGGGACAGAACTTTCTGGAGGCTCTACCCACACCAGCTGCCCCTCGATAATCGACTAGGCCTGCAGCAGGGCAGCTGTGTCCTCGGGGGCTGGGCGCTCACGGATGTCATAGGGCTCCAGCCCTGGGTCCTGCCTCAGATATTTCTCTGAAACAACAAGAAAACAGCCAGTGGCAGGCGGGGGGGGGGGGGGGGATTAGGGAGGGGGAGCCGGGGCCAGCTGGGGCCGCCCTCCCAGATCGGGGACCCTGTGCGGGTGGCACTGTCTCCCTGAGCATGTTCTCTTCTGGGGGTGAACCTGCCTGCTGGATGCCAAGCCGGCTGCCTCTCCTACAGCTGTGACACCAGGCCTTCAGGCCTCTCCTTGTGCCAGCATTAAAGCCACTTCCACTAAGAACATGGGTGGACTTCACAGACCTTTGTGGACTGTGTGTGCACGGCTCTGCTTGAACTCAGGTGCGACAGAAGGGAGCTTTCTAGAATGATAAACACTGTACCCTGGAAGGCGAATGATGGAAGCCTGTAGCCAGTCAGAAGGATGCACAGATAGGACGTTTAAACTCTGCTGCCTGGGAATGTGGCCTCGTGGTAGAGTGCTCAAGTCCTCAGTACCACGTACACAGAAAAGGCCAGAAGTGGTGCTGTGGCCCAGGTGGTAGAGGGCAAAAATGAAGCTCAGATAGTACCCAGACCTTGGGTTCAAGCCCCAGAACTGCCCACACAAAAAGCAAAAACTCTTCTTGCTTCTTTTTGTTTCAGCATCACCTCAAACATAAACAATGAAAATCCCCAGAAAGGAAGGTCTCTGCGGCTGCGCCTGGAACCTGGAGCCCTGCTGGCCGGCAATCCCGCCCGGGGACAGCACCATACGACGGTGCCCTTCAGGGCTCTCCAGTGGCCCACCCCCCACGCCCCAGCCCCAGGGCTTCTGCTCTTGTGACCCTGCCCTGCTCTGTCCTGACCACGCAGGGCGAGCCCCACACCCACCTGCCTCCTCCAGGGTGGAGAAATGCTGGAAGCCCTTCAGGTCAGCAGCCAGCAGGGTGCAGAGCACCGGCACCTGTGAGGCAGACCCACACGAGTCCAGGGGGAGGCTCGGCCATGGCCATGCAGCAGGAGGCCTGGACTGAGCACCCCGAGTGACCTCGAGGTGCAGCTTCACCTCTGCACCGGTGTGTGGGGGAAGGGCAGGGACTGCTGCCACAGAGGAGATTCAACACCCACGGGCCCCCCGCTCCGCAAACACACAGTGTCACCCCGGGGCCAACGGCCCAGTGCTGAACACGGCATGGTGGCAAATGGGGGGCCAGCTCGGACTCCAGGGAGAGTGAGGCTGCATCCCTGACTCCCCCAGGGACACAGGTCAGCGGGGCCAGGAGCCCCCCTCGGAGCCACAGCGGTGAGGGCCGGGCACTCCACTCTTGGGCTGGCACCAGGGGCTGCCACCTCGCTCACCTGCAGGCCTGCGAAGACCAGCCGGACGCCCCGTCTGTGGAAGTCCTCGAGGAGCTCGCCCAGCCCCAGCACCACGGTGTAGTCAATGCTGCAGACGTGGCCGCAGGCCAGGACCGCGCTGCGAGGTGGGGACACTGGGGAGACAGCCCGCACCCCCAGGTTCGTGCCACGCTGGCAGGGCAGAGTGGGCCTGAAACGGCCGTGGGCTCCGGAGAGCCAGCCGTGGACAGGACAGCCAGCCAAGCAAGCAGGGCTGAGACTTCAGGTAGAGTACTTCCAGGCCCTGCGGCTGGGTCTCAGGGTCTGGCTGGGGGTCGCAGGGGCCCCGCTGATGTGAGCGCCCCAGCCCATCCACGCACCTTCCAGAGCCCGCCTCAGGACCGCCTCGCGCAGGGCCTCGGTGGCGGGGAAGTGCAGTGCACTGGCCGGCTGCAGGACGAGCACAGGCCCCTCTGACACCTGCACGCAACGCGAGGCAGTGAGTCCAGAGGTCCGGGGGTACAGCGACGCCTCAGCCAGGCTTTGTTCCAAGACTCGCCCGCCCAGAATGAGCCCACGCCACTGTCAGTCACTCTCGGCAGTGCCCCGCCCACAGCCTCCTGCACACCCAGGGGCCCAGGAGCCCCCCACCCTCCGCGGGGCGCACCTGCATCTTGGGCCTGGCTGCCGAGTGCAGGAGGAGGAGCAGGGACACCAGCGTGCCAGCCAGGATGCCGTACTGCACCTCCCAGAAGCACAGCAGGAAGGTCACACAGAGGGGCAGCAGGTCCAGCCCTAGGACAGGGTCGGCTCAGCAGTGATCTCTCCTTACTCAGCTCCCTGCTGCCACCTGACACTCAACCTGTACCCTGCAGACAACTGGCCCCGCTCCTCCCAGCCCCGGTACCAGCAGTCACCAGCCCAAGGCGCCCCCAGGGATGGCAGCTGGGGGTGGAGCTGGTAGGTATGGGACGCTGCCCTCTCTGTGCTGAGGTGAAGGTAGGCCAGCCTGGTTGAGTTCCAAGCCTCAGTTTCCCTTAAGAGCTTCTACTATATCCCACACAAGCTTATTTATACTTTCTGTGTGTATAGGCTGACAGCAGGGCTTGAACTCAGGGTCTGGGCGCTGTCACTTAGTTTTTTCACTCAAGCCTGCCACTATACCATTTGGCCAGGCCTCCACATCTGGCTTTTTGCTGGCGTGAGTCTCACAGATCTTCCTATCTGAACTGGATTTGAACCCAGATCCTCAGCTCTCAGGCTGCTAAATAGCTAGGATTCAAGGCCTTCCCTCACCTCCCAGCTCCACCCCGGTGGGGCCGCTCACAGACACCCGCCCAGCACTCCTCTTCTTTGTGAGTGTGGGCACCGGGACTGGGGCTTGAACTCAGGTCCTGGGCACAGTGCCTGAGCTTTCTGCTAGTGCTCAAGGCTAGCGCTCTACTACTTGAGCCACAGCTGTTTAACTGGAGCTAAGAGTCTCATGGACCTTCCTGCCCAGTCCGCTCCCCCTGCTGAGCAGCTAGGGCTGCAGGCGTGAGCCACCATGCCCGGCTCAGATACATACGCTTCACACGCCAAAGTGTCCCGAAGATCTTGGGGTCGAAGAGCGGGGCCACGGCCATGATGATGACCGCAGCCAGCGTGGATTTGGGAATGAAGTAGAACAGCGAGGTCAGGTAGCTCAGGGAAAGCAGGACCAGCACACCTGCAGGGGGCGCGGGGGGCAGTGAGACCTGGGGAGGGCCCGGCTGGGGTCCCCCTTCCTGCACAGCGGAGGGTACAGCCTGGGCTGGGGCTTGGACCCGTCAAGGCCCTGCCAGCGGTGTGCTGAAGAGGCCTCGTAGTGAAGACCCCACCGTGGCTTCTCTCCCGCTGCCCTGGGCCCCTCCACGGGTACACGGGGACTGCGGGGGGCTCACCGGTCACCAGCCCCCCGGCTGGGCTGCACACTCCTGACTGAGCGTTCACAGCTGTCCTGGAAGGCAAAGAGAAGCTGTTAAGCCCGCGCCTGGGAGAGGCCCGGCCACGGGCCACGACTGCAGCAGCGCATTGCTCCTCAGAGCCCGTGCTGGGCGGCGCTGGGCTCGGGCGGCACATGCAGTCAGGGCAGGCACCCGCATTCCTTTAGTACACAGTGACTGTAACTCATCATGAAAGTTCAGATGAGAAAACACACGTCCTTCAGACGGCTGTCTACTCCTCTCCTCCTCCTCCTCTTCTACGTGTACACTAGGGCTTGAACTCAAGGCCTTAAGCGGTGGCTTGGCTTCTGCGTGTGCACACACACGAGTGCATGTGCACGTACACTGGTCCTGGGGCCTAAACTCAGGACCTGGTTTACCTCTTAAGCCACAGCTTCACTTCTAGCTTTGTGGTGGTTAACTGGATGTAAGCGTCTCATAGATTTCCCTGCCAGGGCAGGCTTTCAACCACAATCCTGATTTCAGCATCATGAGTGGCTTAGATCACAGGATGAGCCACTGGCACCCAATTCTTGCTCAGCTTTTTCACCCAAGGTTAGCGTAGCACTCTTATCACTTGAGTCACAGCTCCACTTCTGGTTTTGGTAGTTAATTAGAGATAAAAATCTCATAGAAGGGGCCGGGAGTTTGGCCTAGTGGTTAAAGTGCTTGCCTAGCATGCATGAAGACCCGGGTTCGATTCCTCGGTACCACATACATAGAAAAAAAAGCCTGAAGTGTTGCTGAGGCTCAAGTGGTAGAGCTCTAACCTTGAGAAAGTCCAAGGACAGTGCTCAGGCCCTGAGCTCAAGCCCAGGACTGGCAAAAAAAAAAAAAAAAAAAATCTCATAGAAGCAAGGCACAGTGGCTCACCCATGCAATCCTAGCTACTCAGGAGGCTGAGATCTGAGGATCAAGGTTCAAAAGCCAGCCCCAGCACCAAAGTCCATGAGTCTCTTATGTTTGATTAACCACCAGAAAACTGGAAGTGGTGAGGTGTCTCAAGGGGTAGAGCACTAGCCTTGAGCTGAAGAGCTCAGGGACAGTGACCAGGCCCAGAGTTCAAGCCCCACAATCAACAAAAAAGAAAGAAGGAAGGAAGGAAGGAAGGAAGGAAGGAAGGAAGGAAAGAAAGAAAGAAAGAAAGAAAGAAGGAAGGAAGGAAGGAAGGAAGGAAGGAAAGAAAGAAAGAAAGAAAGAAAGAAAGAAAGAAAGAAAGAAAGAAAGTAAGTCAAGGAAGCCAGCGCCAGTGGCCCATGCCTGTAATCCTAGCTACTCAGGAGGCAGCGTCCTAAGAATTGGAGATAACACCAGGCCAGGCAGAGAAGTACCTATGAGACCCCGTTTGCCATTAACCATTTAAAAACTGGAAGTGGTGCTGTGGCTCAAGTGTCAGAGGGCTAGCCTTGAGCACAGAGGCTGGGGGACAGTACCCAGGCTCTGAGTTCAAGCCCCACAACCACTGCCAACAAAAGAATCTCCTGACTTTCCTGCCTGGCTGCCTTCAACCTTAATCCTTGGATCTTGGTCTCCTATGAAGCCAGGATTACAGGCATGAGCTGCAGACACCTGGGCCTGACTCCAGGGAGGGCCTGTGGGGTGATGGCTCCCCTGGGACCCTGATTGGCCACAGCGGAAGCCGTTTCCTGCCTCTGCTTTCTCTTGGGAGTTAACGTGGGCACCAGCATTCTGGAGGAGTGTGGGGCGCTGGGGCTTGCTGAGGAGCTCAGATTGTCCAGCCCAGCTGGTAGGCCGGCTACCTCACACAGACGAGTTGTCAGAGGCCATGGGGACTCTGGCAGCGAGAATGGGAGCGGTGATGGTGAGGGGACAAGGCCCTCAGGCCTGGCCTTCCTCGAGGCTCAGAGGAAGGGCCACAGTCACTCACCGCCCAAAGCTGCCTGTGACGGGGTAGGATGAGACGAAGGAGCCCAGCGTGTTGGTGAGACCTGGGGAAAAGCAGGCTTATTGGAGGCCAGGAGGGGTAGAGGAGAGGGGACGGAGAACCAGTGAGGCCACTGGGGCCAGGCCATGCAGGCCTTGTGTTGGGGAGGAAAGCACAGCCCACTCTTGCCATATCTGCCCAAGCTGGATTCTTTGTAGAGGTTGTGCTGGGGAGGAGCAGAGGCGCTTGTGTATCAGCACCACGGAGCGCCCAGCATGACTGTGGGTACTGCAGCCCCCCCCCAGCCTTGCTGCGTGCTTTCCTCGGGGGGCACAGAGGGCGGCACTCCCAGAGCTGGGCATGGCTCAGGAAGGAAGCCTGAAAGATCCAGCTCCTGCTCCCTGCCTCAGGCCCCACCCTTGCTCTGTAAGATGGTGAGCCATGGTGAGGGGCAAAGGCCAAGGCCTGTAAGCCACCCCGAGGGGCACTGCCGGGCCACCTGGAGAGAACCCAGGAACTGAGACAACAGCCCCTCCCCCCATTATCACAACCCACTTCCCAGCATCACCCCACCTCCAACCCTCCCGGTGACCACTGTGTAGAGATGACCAGGGGGCTACAGGTTCAAGGCCTTCTCTGGGGGTGGACAGCCAGGCTGAGGCCCTCAAATACTGGCTCTCCAGTCTCAGGAGACTCTAGGACGAGGGGCCTGGATGGTGAAGGCCAGCCTGGGTAACGTTATAAAGAACCTAGGTCAAAACCAAAACACCACAAAAACATTGGTGAGTGTGGCTCAAGTGGTTGAGCACTTGTCTATCAAGCGTGGTGTCCTGGGTTCAACCCCCAGGACCACAAAACAAGTGTAGGTTTAGAGAATGAGAAAAAAAGCGAAAAAAGGAAGCTGGCAGTTTGCCCTGCTGGCAAATCAAGAATCTCCACAGGGCTGCCCAGGGGACAGGGTGTAGCCAGAGGAACCAGTCCTCGTGTCACTACAGGTGATTCTCCCTGCTGGCCCAGTATCTCAGGCCTGTAGGCCTAGCGACTCCGGAGCTGAGATCTGAGGATCAAGGCCCAAAGCCAGCCAAGGCATCAAGAAGTCCATGAAACTCTTGTCTCTAGTTAACCCCCAGGAAACCGAAGTGGCACTGTGGCTCAAGGGGTAGGGCAGTAGCCTTGAGCTGAAGAGCTCAGAGACAGAGTCCAGACCCAGGAAGTCAAGCCCCATGACTGACCTCTCCGGCCCCATGGCCTGTGGTGTAGAGCAAGAAAGGGGACGTTTAGAAACTAACTCGTGTCACCAGGTCTACCTGGCTACACGTCCTCCAGCTCCCTCCCGAGGTGGAAAGGTCTGGGCATGCCTGGAGAGGGTCCAAACCTGAGTGTGCCATGCTAGGAGCCCCGGGCACAGGCTCCTGACTCCTACAGGTATGTGAAACCTTGGGGATACTTAGGGTTAAGCCCAGGCTCATTTCTAAAAGCTCCCCGCTCATCACGAGCATTGCCAGACTAGGTACGACTCAGAGCTGTGGGGGCCCGACCACAAGGCGTCTTACCTATGGCCAGAAGCTCCTGGCTGGGGTCGATACGGTAGCTATTCTGTGAAGCTAGAGAACAGACAAGAACGTTGTTGCTGGGGCTGCGAGTGTGACACAGCGGTAGCGTGCTTGCCAAGCATGCATGAAGCCCTGGGTTCAATTCCTCAGTACCATACACACAGAAAAAGCCAGAAGTGGAGCTGCAGCTCAAATGGTAGATTGCTAATCTTGAGGACAAAGAGGCTCAGGGAGAGTTCAAGCCTTAGGACCAGCAAAAAGGAAAAGAATAAAAAGAAAGCTGTTTGGAAGCATTATGATACTGCTGGGAAAACTGATGGAATAAAAATTTAAAAATCCCCCTCCAGTCTATATATGGCACTGTTTTATAAAAGTACTGAAGCACACATAAAAACTTTACCTGTACACTGAGCATGTCTAATCTAAAATTTATTTATTTAGTTATTTACTGTTAGTCCTTAGGCTTGAACTCAGGGCCGAGCACTGTCCTTGAGGTCTCTCAAGGCCAGCCCTCTACTCCTTGAGCCACAGTACCACTTCCAGCTTCTTCTGTGTATGTGGTACCAAGGAAATGGACCTGGGTCTTCGTGCATGCTAGGCAAGCCCTCTACCACTAGGCCACACTCCTAGTCCAATCTAATCTAAAATTAAAACCAGCAACAAAACATCAAAGTTTCAAACACCGGCACTTTTCTGAATGCTGGCATGATGTCCAAAGCTTTTGGATTTCCGGATACTGAGGGCTTTCGTTTTGAATTGGCAATGCTCAGGCGGCCCCGCAGGCCTCTGAGCACCGCCCAGCGCCTGGTGGAGGCGAGGTCACCACCGGCCTGCGCGCATGTGCAGTAGGTCTGTACCCCACCCCAGGCTCCGTGCTCTGCCTGCAGCGGGATGACGGGCCCACCACTAACCCACACCCCCTCAGCTCACCGAGTGGCTCTTCATCCTCAGAATTAACCAATGCAATGGCTACAGACAGAGAGAGCAACAACACACTGATAATCCACAGCCAGACATATGGCCACTGCAGTGGAAACGGAGGCTAAGTAGCTAAATAAACCACAGGCGGTGTTTAAGGCCGGGAACTTCTCCTGCCTGCCTGGGGTGGGGAGGGGACGGGAAAGGCTGAGCGGGCAGGGGTGGTTATGGAGTTCTGTGAAGGCAGTTATTAAAGTTGAAGGCTGAAGTTAGGTCACTATTACCAATTACATCTAAAACACAATACCGAAGCTGGGCCTGGTGGCTCACACCCGTCCTCCCAGCTACTCGGGAGGTGAGAGCTGAGGACCTGGGTTGAAAGCAGCGTTGGCAGGAAAGTCTACGAGACTTTCTCCCCCCAGGGCTTGCACTCAGGACCTAGCACTGTCCTTGGACACGTTTTGCTCAAAGCTAGCACTCTACCACTTGAGCCACAGCGCCCCTTCCAGCCTTTTCTATGTATGTGCTTCCAGAGAATAGAACCCAGGGCTTCATGCATGCTAGCTGAGCATGCAACCACTAGTCCATGCTTCTGGCCCTCTAGGAGTCTTTTATCTCCAATTAACCAGCAAAAAGCGGGAATGGAGGAGTGACTCAATGGTACATTAGCCATGTGTGAAAGAGCCAAGTGAGAGCGTAAGGCCCTGAGTTCACACACACAAAACAAAAACCTCACTACAGCTCACTAGGCCCTCAGATGACAAGCCACCACAGGCCTACGGTGAGTGTGGTGACAGCACAGCACCCGACCCTGCCCACCCCGGTCCCTCCCTGTCTCCTTCACCCCTACCACATTTTAAAAACACGAGCATATAATTCCTTACATAAAGCTCCAGTGTTGAAAAATAGAGCAGACAAAAGCAAACAGGAGGGCAGCAGCTTGAGGGGGGCAGACGTGTAGGGGGACAAGCCAAGGGTGGGGGCTGCGGGGACTGGCGTCTTACCGAAGGCTTTGGCCACGGCTACGCTCTCCAGGAGGCCCACAAGGGGAACCACAGCCAGTCCAGCCCCCATGTCCTGGAGGGGAGAGAGGCAGGTGAGCGGCTGCCTGTGGTCAGGGAAGGCCTGGGTGGCCATGGGGCCAGGAGCACCAGGGTCAGGACGTCCAGGACACTGAAGGTGGCGGCCCATCCCCACCTCTCCCATGAGCCCTAGGTGCCCCTGCTCAAGGACTCCACATCCCTGAGGTAGTATCCAGTGAGGAGGACGCAGGCTCAGGGGCCGCATGGCCCCAGCTCTGCTGCTGGCCGTGCTCTGCTCACCTGGACCATCTGGATGAAAGACACCGTCCCGTTGGCCGTGGTCAGGGAGAAGGGCGGGGGCCGGACTGGAGGAAGGCCCCCCACGGTCTCTCCAGTTAGGACAAAAGGCTGGTATCCTGTCACCTCGAAGGAATACGCCATCAGAGCCCCGAAGGAGACCACCAGGGCGTTGCGGGCTGTGGGGGAGGCACTGGTAAAAGCAGGAATGTCACTGAGCCATACCTACTTCATAGGTGGGGACTCCACCCAGGGCACCCCTGGGAAAGCCTGTTGTCATGCCATGGACAGGCATGAGCCCTGTGAAGCACACAAGAGTGGGACAGGGACAAAACACACTGTGTGCAGTGTGATGGCGCGCGCCTGTCACCCCAGCTGTGTGGGGATGGAAATAGGGAGAATCAAGGTTTGAGACCAACCTGGGGGCAAAAAGCTAGCAAAATCCTCTCTCAATCAATAAACCAAGTACAGTGGTAGCCATAAAACCACTTGTAATCTCAGGTACAAGAGAGACAAAACACCTGTAATCCTAGCTGCTGTCAGGAGGCTGAGATCTGAGGATTGCAGTTCAAAGCCAACCCAGCCAATTAAACACTAGAAAATGGGAAGTGGAGCTGTGGCTCAATTCCCAGGCCCAGGGGTGGGGCAGTAGCCTTGAGCTGAAAAGCTCGGGGACAGTGCCCAGGCCCAGAGGAAGGAAAAAAAAAAAAAAGAAGAAGCAGAGTGCTGGCAACGTGGCTTAGTGGTAGAGTGCTTGTCTAGCACGTATGAAGCCCTAGATTCCATTCCTCGGTACCATATAAACAGAAAAAGCCTGAAGTAGCACGATGGCTCAAGTGGTAGACTGCTAGCCTTGAGCTCAGGGACAGTGCCGAGGCCTAAGTTCAAGCCTCATGACAGAAGAGGGAGGAAAAGGAGCAGCAGGAGGAGGAAGAAGGAAGATGATGACGCAGTGTCAGAAAGCCCCCAAAACAAACCCCACCTATATGCTGTTCACAGAAGTTACACTAGGTTAAATAGATTAAAACTGTAAGGATGAGAGAAGATACCTTGTACTAATCAAAAGAAAGCTGAGCTGGAAGCCAGTCACTCACACCTATAATCCTAGCTACTTACGAAGCTGAGATCTGAGGATCACAGTTCAAAGTTAGCCTGGGCACGAAAGTCCATGAGACTCTTATTTCCAATTAACTGCCAGAAAAACTGGAAGTTGAGCTGTGGTTCAAGGGGTAGGGTGGTAGCCTTGAGCTAAAGAGCTCAGGGACAGCGCGAAGGCCCAGAGTTCAAGTCCCATGATTAACCAAAGGGGGAAAAAAAAAAGCTTAAGCGGCTTTTTTTTCTACCAAAGTAGATTTTAGATTTCAGGGTGAAGAACAGTCAATGGGGAAATTTCAAGGGGAAAAAAAGAAAGTGTAGCGCTGTATGTCTGCAAGCCTAATCACGGACTTTCAACTATGTAAAACCCCTAATCACAGCTAGAGTTCAGTATCCTTCTCTGAATAATTAACAAAACAGGATGGCAGTGACTCCCGGCTATAATCCTAGCTGTAGTCAGGTGATGGACCCTACAGCCCAGCCTGCTCAGCTGCAGCTCCCTGTTAGATCCAGGAGTTCCCACCAGCCATGGCCACACAGAAGCTCCAAGACCCCGTGGGGCCTCGGCCAGCAGGCTCCTCACCTGTGGTGGCGATCCACACCAGCCCGTGGCTGAGCCGCACCCCGAGGGGCGTCTCGGGGTGGACGGGGGGTGCCTGGTCCCGCATCAGCTTCAGCCCCAGCAGCAGCCCCATGCAGACCAGACCCAGGATGGCATCGCCGGCCCTGCGGGCAGAGCCGCGGTCGTCCCTTCTGAGACCAACGCAGCCAGGACCGGGCCACGCTGGAGCCGGAGTTTCCCGGGGGCTCTCTCCATGGCTCTTTCTGTGCGTCCCCCTTCGTTCTACACTCCAGTCTCATCTCAGCGGTGCACTGCCCGGGTTCGGGCAGCAAGCAACGTCCAGGAGCCCAGGTCACCATGGCGCAGGTCCACAGCCACATCTCCGTCCCACACCTCCCTGCCTGTGGCTGCCAGGTCTGCAGACCGCGCCTCCGGGAGACCCTTCACACGCAGTCAGCCATTGTCCCCTCACTGCCCCCAGGAGACTGAGCCCCCTCCATGATGGCTTCAGGTTCTGGGGAGTCATTGCAACAGGCCAGGACCTCCGCCACTCCCTCCAGGCCCCAGCATAGTGGGGTCACCCCCTGAATTGCTCCCCCAAGCCATCTCGGCAGGACAAGGGGAAGAACTGTCCTGGCCGGGGCTGAGGGAAGCGCCCTGCAAGAGCCACATCTCTCCCAGCTCACCCCTGGCCCTCCGCTGGCTGAGTGAGGGCTCTACAAGCAGGAGCCCACTGCCCTTCCCCTGCCCTCCCCGACATTCCTCACGCCTGCCTCCCCCAAGAACACAGTGGAGGCAGGGGCTCCGCACGGCCTGGGGCTCCTGCCCACTGCAGCCCTGGCTCAGCTGGCCTAGGCTGGCTGGGCACCGCATATCAGACCCACTTCCCGGGTAAGGCGACAGGGCTGCTCCAGGGATGGGTTTGAGTCCGACACCCAGAAGACACAACAAATGCCTTCTGGGGTGGAGGATGGTGGGGGCCCAGGAGGGGCCTTATCTGGGGAAGAAGCAGCAAGAAGGTACCTGGTGTCTCCGATGCTGAGGAAGATGTGATACACCTGCAGGAAAAACTGCCTGGGGATGTTCTGCAGTCCCAGAAGGTTCTGTTCAAACAGAAATGGATTAGCCCACTGGCCCCGGGAAAGCCTGGCCCCGCCCACCTAGCCTGGTGTGCAGGCCTGCCATGGAATCCCAGCCCCCCGCCCCCCGCAGGGCTCTTCCTGGGGTTCAGCTATGTCTATCAGGTCTTCCAAGGGACCCTGGGACCCAGAGGACTGCCCATCCTCAAAGCCAAGGACAAGAACTGAAGGAGACTGAACCTCATGCCTGGGTCCTTTCAAACACAGTCTGGATCACCTGGTAGCTGAGGCAGTTTTTTAGCCACCCAGCCACTTGGCCCCGCCCTCACCCTAAGGCCACTGGCCCAAGTCCATGCCAGTCACTCCCAGCACTGCTCCCTGCAGCAAATAAAAATCAAATTGGATACTGGCTCCTCCCCCCAAAATCCTTGCAGGGTTTGCTGGCCAGACCTGGCTTTCTGCCAGGACTACCAGGACTTCTTTGGCGACGACCCTCAGGGGGGTGCTTCTAAGCCTTGCTTTCTTATTATTTTTTTTTCTGCGTTCTGAGACCTGGTAGGGGACAGGACAAGCCACGCTGACTGCCTCAACGCTGTTGCATGTATCGACTGAGGTGGGAGCTGGGCAGGGGAGTGCTGATGGGATCTGCCACCTGGCTGCTGAGGAAAGAGCTTCTGACCTAGACACGTCAGAGTGCTCCGTGCCACAGATAACCTAAGCAACGCTGGAAAACCTTAGGGTGGAGCCTGGCCGACTAGAAAGGCACACAGAAGATACCCACCCTTGGCCTGGTGATTATGAGTAGAATACTTACTCAATCCTGGTGTGGAAGAGGAAGAAACATCGCTTATGCTAACAATGAGTTTGCTACAATCAAAGGAGGCGCTCTCATCCAACCACATTTGTAGGGTGCAGACATGGTGTATATAATCTCCCACCCTCCTCTGGAACAAACCTGACTCCCCACAGCAGGGAGAGCATAGCTTAGAGCCAGGGCACAGCCAGTGTGTCTCTTACTGAACAGTCTCCTGGACCGGTTTCTCTGTCTAGGCCTGATGCAGAGCCCGGCCTTGGGAAGCCTGCTTTGAGGGGATGAGGAGTGAAGGCAGGCTCACCAGGTTAGGGTGTGGCAGAGTGTGCCAGAGAGGGCCCCAGGGCCCCATCTGCAGAGGAGTTCAGTGTTCCTCGTCCACTCCCCATCGGGACCTCCCCAACCCTATCACACCCAGTGCAGTCCTGAGTACCACAGTCAACACTGGACGCAGCAAAGGAGAGCAAATTCCACCTGTGGGGAGTATTGGTATAGCTATCTCAGGACAAATACTGAAATATTTAAATATGAAGCCAAGCCCTTTAGTGTGGGGAAATGATTGTGGGGGGAGGGAGAGGCAGCCAAGGTTGGCAAGGGCAAAACAATCACACCATGACGTCCCTCCATCTCTGCCCCAAACACTGTCAGAGAAGAGTCAGTCCCTACATTATCTGCTGTGAAGATGGAACACACACACACACACACACACACACACACACACACACACACACCCTCCCTCCTTCCCTCCCATAGAAGAGCCATTTTATAAGGGAGGTACCCCTCTTATTTTCCTCAGTTCATGGAGAAATCATCCCAAAGCACAAGATGTCCACTGGCCACAAAAGATCAGGTTCCCTGTGGTGACCAGCAAAGGTGAAAGGACAGAGCCCCGGGGGGCCTGAGCCTACCTTGACCTGCCCAAAGCCAATGGTGATGGCAGCAGCACAGGTGAAGCCTTTAATGACGGGGCAGGAGATGAAGTCGAGCAGAAACCCTGGTGGCCAAGAGGAAAGCTGAGCTGGCACAAAGGGTTCCCAGGTTCCAGGGGATAGAGGCAGGGAGACATGGCATGGTGGGGACTGGGAGCAGATGGTCCAGCAGCTGAGGACTGCTGAGTGACCCC
Organism: Megascapheus bottae; assembly: GCF_031878675.1. NCBI lineage: Eukaryota > Metazoa > Chordata > Mammalia > Rodentia > Geomyidae > Megascapheus > Megascapheus bottae. The sequence continues at coordinate 49,895,936 of NC_143525.1, read as the reverse complement.
CGCTGACCATGATGGTTTGGGGAGCAGGGGAGGGAGGTTAGAATGTGAGCCGCCTCCTCCCCGACACAAGACGGGCCCTGGAGGTCAGGCAGGAGCTGTGAAGCGGAGGGCATCCAGCGCTGGAAGGCAGAGTCTCACCTAGTCTCAGGAAGCCCATGGCCAGCTGGATACAGCCGGACAGGAAGGCCAGCAGTACAGCATAGGCGGGCTCGTGGAAGGTGTAGAAGGACACCAGCAGGGACATGATGGCTGTGGGGCCCAGAGTCACGTCGCGGGAGGTGCCAAGGAGGAAATACACGAAGCATCCCGTGAAGGCAGAGTACAGGCCATACTGGAGGCGGGGAGGGGACGGTGAGCAGCCAGGATGCCCAGGGCCTGTCCACACACCCCACGGCCCCAGCTGACCCGGCAGGGTACACCCGTCCTGTAGCCACCACTGTGGCCTTGTGGTGAACAAGACCTGTTTTAATTTCCCTACTAGCAAAGATGGCCCTAGGCTGGTGAAGACCAGATGAAGTGGGGGCGGGGGCACTACTGCCTCCGGTGGCTCAGGGGCCTTCAAGCTTGTGTCTGAGATTCTAAGAACATCTCCTCAGGCCACCAGGAGTCATCGTCACACTGCCCCCGCCTGGACCATCAAGACCCAACTTGGGCTCAAAGGCTGTCACGTGCAGAGATGACAATTTCAGGCCAAGGGACTCTTGGGCCCTGGGGTAGGGCTCACAGAGGCGTCTGGCCTCTCACTCTGCCCGTGGACAGGCTCGGAGCTCTGAGGAGATCCTCTGGCAGGACACACACCTGGGGCGGGAGTCCAGCCACCTCAGCGTAGGCCAGGGCCTGTGGAATGAGGGTGAGCCCCACGGAGAGCCCTGCGATGAGGTCCATCTTCAGCCACTGCGCCGAGTAGCTGGGCAGCCAGGCCAGGACCGGCAGACACCGCTGCAGGCCCGCGGGGGAGCAGGAGCTGGGGGCCATGCCGGCGCTGGGAGACCTGGCCTGGCCCAGAGCCGTCCTTCACAGAGGGCTTTGCTAGGGGTGGACACGCAGATGGGCAGTCAGGAGCCCAGCAGCAGGGGAAGGCGCGTGGCCAGTCTTCCCTCAGGAGCCAAAGGGTTAAGCTGCCCAAGGTTGGTGGCCACCTTGGGGGTGGAAAGCCCCAGCCCCTCACCCGCAAAGACCCAGGGGCCTCCTTGCCAACCTCCTCACTGGAGGCCTGAGGACAGATTTCTCCTTCCGGGAGAAGTCCTACCTTTCCAGACAAGCGCAGGGGTCCTGGGGTAAGGTGGGGACCCCGGGCCTGGCCTGAGAGACAAGCAGAGGTGGTGCCTCGGAGGACGCCCAGGGAAGGGGCACGGGTGGGGGGGGCCGGGGGACCCCGGGGAGGGAGGGGTGGGCGGCCGGGGGACCCCGGGGAGGGAGGGGAGGGAGGCCTGGGGGACCCCGGGGAGGGAGGGGAGGGAGGCCGGGGGACCCCGGGGAGGGAGGGGAGGGAGGGGAGGGAGGCCTGGGGGACCCCGGGGAGGGAGGGGAGGGAGGCCGGGGGACCCCGGGAGGAGGGGAGGGAGGGGAGGGAGGGGGCGTCGAGACTTGCAGCCGCGGCGCGGGGAGGACGGGGGCGGGGACTTTCCCTCGAGGGTCCCGGGAACCCCGCCGGACCCCAGCCCGGGACGCGGGGCCCCACGCCAGGCCGGTGGGCGCGGCCGGGGCCCGCGGTGGAAGGTCCCCGCGCAGGGGGTCTCACCTGTGGGGCGCCGCGGCTCCGAGCCCCCCGCCGCCGGCCCGGCGCCGGCTCCGCGGGAATCCCGGAGTGGGCGGGGCTCCGCGGGCACGTGACGGCGGGGAGGACGTGGGCGGGGCCTGCAGACGCGCGACCCGGAGGGCGGGGCCTCGGTCGTCCGTCCTATCGGGGCGGGTCCGGGGCGGGCACGTGACCTCGGGGCGGGCCCGGGGGCGGGGCCGGGGGCCGGGGCCGGGCCGCCCGGGGCGCAGGCCGAGCCGCCATGCGCAGCCCCGGACTCGCCGGCTGCGCCCTGCTGCTGGTCCTGGGGCTCTGCCGGGCGCGCCGCGGGAACGTGCTGCTGCTCCTCGGTGAGTGCTGCCGCCGGGCCCCAGGGCCACTCCCCGCCGGTGGTCGGCGCCGCCCCGCCGCCCCTCCGCGGGCCCTCCGGTCGGGACTGCGGGGGGTGAGCGCCCGCCCGCGCCCAGCGCCCCTGCGGACCCCGCCGGGGCCGGGCGGGAGGCGCCCCCGGGCCAGGCCCGGGAGCTCTCTTCTCCTCCCCCCGTTTTACCAGCTCCAGAGCAGCCCCCACACCCCCCTCTTCCCCACCCGTTCTCAGGCACCCCGGTGTTCACAGACTTCCTGTGCAGGCGGCCGAGCCAGGCTCGTGACAGCCCGAGCCCTTCCCGAAGGGTGGGTCTGGCCGAGGTCCAGACCTCAAAGGGCTCGGGCTGTCACGACGGTCCCAAAGGACCCCAGCATATGAATTCTGGGAAGACACAGTTCCACGCATAGCAGGGCCAGAGCTAAGTGCCGAGACTCCCCAAGAAGACGTAGCAAGGGCCTGCTGCAGGATGCACCCCAAATGGCAGAACCCCAGCACCCATCCCTCAGTGTGCTCTGTGGTCACGAGCCCAGTGGATTCAGCTGAGGGGAAGAGTGGCCCAACTTGAGGCTGACCAGATCCATTGCCTGTGGCTGGGGCAGGGCAGAGGCTGGGGAAGTGCTGCCCTGAGAGTTCCCCCTGATTTCAGGGGGAGGGGGCCCCGGAGCAGCGGGAAGAAGCTTGGCATGGCTGGAGGAGCTGAGAGGCCTAGCCCCGTTCCCTGCTGCCCTGCTGCGTGTGCGTGGGTACCGAGCCTCACCTCTCCTGTCTGGCTTCGGTTACTTGCTAGAGTGGTAGGGGAAATCTGCCAGGTCTCTGGAAAGGGGATTGTGCAGCACAGCAGAAGGGACAGTGGCGGGTCCCCTGGGCATGGCTCTCCTGTGCAGTTTGTGTAGAGCCTGGAACTGACCGGTAGTGTGGCCTGCCTGAATTCAATGACCACCTGCTAACATGCCTGTCCCGGTAGCATGGCTGCTGGGTTCTGTTCCCTGCTCGAATCCTGTGTCTGCTTGTGTGAATGTATTCACTCGGCATCTGCACTGTGCGCCATGCCTGCCAGGTCGGCATTGCTACTTGCTGACTCCACCATCTGCTTCTAGGTTTTTGGATTTTTTTTTTTTTTTTGCCAGTGCTGGGGCTTGAACTCAAGGCCTTAGCACTGTTCTTGGGCTTTCTCAAGGCTAGAGCTCTACCATTTGAGCCACAACACCACTTCTGGCTTTTTCTGAGTATGTGGTACCAAGGAATTGAACCCAGGGCTTGCGAGGCGAGCACTCTACCACTAGGCCACCCTTGTGCCTGCCTAAGTATCTATCACAACTCACTTGCCTGCCCACAGCCCCGTGTCACTCATCCCCTGCTTAGGTTTGTGTCTACTGGCTATCTTGCCCTTCTGAGCATTTCTGGCCCATGCCTCTGCAGCCATCTCCCCTGTCCTCCCTTGCTGTGTGTGTGTGTGTGTGTGTGTGTGTGTACACACCAGCACTGGGATTTGAACTCAGGGTCTTCTCTCCTTGCTTAGAATGTTTGCTCAAAGCTAGTACTCTTCCACTTAGCACCACACCTCCACTTCTGGCTTTTTACTGCTTCCTTGAAGATCGGAGTCTCACAGGCTGATCTGCCTGCACCAGCTTTGAACCTTGAACCTCAAATCTCAGCTTCCTGAGTAGTAAGGATTACAGGCGTGAGCCACCGGTGCCAGGCTGTTCCTCTTGACCCCAGCCCGCGTCTTTTGTGTCTGCCTTCCTTAGCCGATGACGGCGGCTTTGAAATTGGTGCCTACAACAACAGTGCCATCTCTACCCCTCACCTGGATGCCCTGGCCCGGCGCAGCCTCCTCTTCCGTAACGCCTTCACCTCCGTCAGCAGCTGTTCTCCCAGCCGGGCCAGCCTGCTCACCGGCCTGCCCCAGGTGAGGGTGATGTCCTCCAGGGAGGACGGGGCATGGAGGAGATGGTGGGCAGGCTGAGCCTGGGTGAGGCCTCTGCTGCAGGCCTCCCTTGCACAGCTCGGGGGAGGCATCAGGCAGATGGTTCCAGGGGCTCGTGAGGGTTTCTGGCCTCCCCTGTCAGCAGAGCTGCTCTGCTGCTGTTGCCTTGAGCATACAGCTTAGCCCTCTCTGTCCCTCAGTCTCCCCATATGTGCAATGGACAGAAGGACATCACAGGGTCACTGCGGAACCTCACTGAGCATGGCTTTGTGGATAAAAGGCTTGCACACTCACTATGCACAGCCCTTGTCACCTTACGTCTTGGCAGGTGACCAGAGTTGTGTTGCTAAGGCACCTTTATTATTATTATTATTACAAAGTCTGTATAACATAGAGACGTCAACTGCCATTTTTAAGTGCACAGCTGCTGGTATTAAGCATGTCCTCAGGGCTGTCAGCCCGACCTTCATCTCCAATTTCCATCTTCCCAAACGTACCCATCAGACAATGACCCCACCCCTCTTTCTGTCCCTAGGAGCCCCACTCTGCTTTGACTCTGAGTCCCACTGCTCCAGGGCCTCCCCTGAGTGGAGCCTATGGTGCTTTCCCCTTGGTGACTGAGTGTTTTACTGAGTTTAGTGTCTTCAAGGTTTATTCGTGGCATGGCTATATCAAGAGTTTCCTTCCTTTTCTTTTATTTGTGTTTGTTTATGCCTGTACTGGGGCTTAAACTCTGGGCCTGGGCTCTATCCCATAGCTGTTCTGCTCAAGGTTGGCATTTGCCTCTTGAACTACAGCTCTGCTTTTTGAGTGGTTAATTGGAAATGAGTCTCATGGACTTTCTTCCCCTGGCTGGCTTTGAACCATGATCCTCAGGTCTTCGCCTCCTGAGTAGCTAGGATTACAGGCGTGAGCCACCAGCAGTAAGCTGCTGAGCTTGAGTGAAAAAGCTATGGGATGGCACTCAGGCGGCGTTCAGAGCGAGGCGGTGTGGGTAGGAAGCCTGCCTCACAGACCGCTGTCCACAGCATCAGAACGGCATGTACGGCCTGCACCAGGATGTGCACCACTTCAGCTCCTTTGACAAGGTGCGGAGCCTGCCGCTGCTGCTCAGCCAGGCCGGCGTGCGCACAGGTGAGGCGTGCAGATTGAAGGTGGGGTGGGGGGTGCCGGTCCCTCCTGGCCCCTGCCTGCTCAGAGTCAGAAGGACTGAGCTTCCCTTGCCCAGGACTCTGTAGTTCGCGGCACTCTTGGGGCTCAGGATGAGGAGGGAACAGAGAGCCCTGGGCCTGTCTCTGCTTGCCACAGGCATCATCGGGAAGAAGCATGTGGGGCCGGAGACCGTGTACCCATTTGACTTTGCCTACACGGAGGAGAATGGCTCTGTGCTCCAGGTGGGGCGAAATATCACGAGAATTAAGCTGCTAGTGCGGAGGTTTCTGCAGACCCAGGGTGACAGGTACGTCACCTCCAAGCATGGCCAGACCCAGCCTTGAACCTAGTGTACAGCACAGCACAGGAGTGGCGGATGGCTGGGAGGGAGGGCAGCGAGAAGATCCAGGTGCTCTAGTGAGAACAGGTAGAGGAAGAAGGTACATGGAGAAGTTGAGGCAGTGAGAAAACAAGATGACTTTCAGACAGGAGTAGACAGAGCTGACAGCATGTTCCTGCTTAAAGAATGGGGCCCTCCAAGCCAGAAAGTGAGTGTGTGCCAAGCCCCCATGACCTTCTTGACCTTGACACGAGCCTCTCCCCCACCTCCAGGCCCTTCTTCCTCTACGTGGCCTTCCATGACCCCCACCGCTGTGGGCACTCCCAGCCCCAGTATGGCGCCTTCTGTGAGAAGTTTGGGAATGGGGAGAGTGGCATGGGGCACATCCCGGACTGGACACCCCAAACCTACGATCCTGAGGACGTGCTGGTAGGGGGGTCTTCCGAGATGCCCGCCTGGCCTCCTCCCAGGACCCTGCCCACATGACGTGACACCACGTTGAGGAAGGAGACTCCAGTGCTTAGTGCACCCTCGGCCCCCTCCCCGGGGCTGCAGAGAGAGACGCCCTGGCTGCAGCTCCTCTGGCCAGTCTGCCCTCAGGAGCATGGTGGTGCTCACCCTGGGGAAAAGGCTGGCACTTGCTTCCTACCCGAGGTCAAGGGCGAGCACCCCTTCCCCAGTCTCTGACTTCCCACCCACCTGCCCGCCCCAGGTGCCGTACTTTGTCCCGGACACACCAGCAGCCCGAGCCGACCTGGCTGCCCAGTATACTACCATCGGCAGGATGGACCAAGGTGGGTTCCGGGACCTGGCCCCTCCCCGTGCCCTGGCCGAGGCCCCCTCTCCGGGGTTAGGCTTAACCAGGTGGTGCCGCCAGTAGCAGGGTGTGAGTGAGAGTCGGCGTGGTAGGCCGGCTAGACTCAGGCAGCCCTGTCCCGCGGGTGGCCAGCTGTGCTGCAGAACTGCTCCTGAGCCGGGCTGGGCCAGTCCCGCCAGCGCTCCAGCTCTGCTCAGCAAGGGGAGTGGATGAGATGAGCGGGGTGTCTAGACTCACTCACAGAACTTGAGAGGTGCCTTCACGTTCGTGGCTGACCGCAGCCATGTTGTTGTCACGGTCCAGAGGTCAGGAGTGGGCTAGGTAAGCGTGACATCCCTGGGCTTGTGTCCACATGGCTGCAGCCATGTCTCATGGCATCTTGGCTATGTGTCTTCCTTCCTTAAGAGGATCCTTGGGGATTCTTTTGGTCGGGTGGTAGGGCTTGAACTCAGGGCCTAGGCACTGTCCCTTAAGCTCTTCAGCTCAAGACCAGCACTCTACCACTTGTGGCCTTTTCTCTCCCCTGTGGTTAGTGGAGGTAAGAGTCTCAGACTTTTTTTCTTTTTGACCAGTCCTAGGCTTGAGCTCAGGACCTGGGCACTGTCCTTGGACACGTTTGCTCAAGGCTAGAGCTCTACCACTTGAACCACAGCACTACATCCGGCTTTTTTTCTATATATGTGGTACAAGGAATGGAACCCCGGTCCCGTGCATGCCAGGCCAGCACTTGACCAGTAGGCCACACTTCTGGCCTCTCACAGATTTTTGTGCCAGGGCTAGCTTTGAACCTTGATCCTCAGATCTCAGCCTCCTGAGTAGCTAGGATGACAGGTGTGCCTGGCTAGGACAGGTTTAGAGGTACCCATGAACGTGTCTTTGGGGGAGGCTGGCTTCCTTGGTAAGGAGGTGGGTACCCGTCACCACGTCCTGTTGGTGCAGTGAACCGGAGGGGTCTGGGAAGGGGCTGTGGAGAAGATGCTGTCTCAGCTTCTTCCTAAGCTGTCCGTCCACTTCAGGGGTTGGACTTGAAATTACAAAGTGCACAGAAAGCTGTGGGGAGGGTATGGGGGGGCAGCGGCAGCTTCTGGGGTGTGATGGCAGTGCTGGGGGACCCCCAGAGCCCAGGAGCTCCAGCATGGGGCTCCAGGACAGAGTGGGGCAGTGGGAGGGACGTCCCATGGCTAAGTGGCAGCATGGTAAGCAGGCCCCAGTGTCGACCCCCACCCCCGTCCCCAGGGATTGGACTTGTGCTCCGGGAGCTGGACAGCGCTGGGGTCCTGAACGACACATTGGTCATGTTCACGTCCGACAACGGGATCCCCTTCCCCAGCGGAAGGACCAACCTGTACCGGCCCGGCACAGCCGAGCCCCTGCTGATGTCATCCCCAGAGCACCCACAGCGCTGGGGCCAGGTCAGCGAGGCCTACGTGAGCCTCCTAGGTACACTTCTGCCTCGTGTGGGGCTGGCAGCCGCCACGGCTGGCTGCGCTCTGGCAATGTAGCGTATACCACAGGGGCGGGCCACAGGGTAGGCTAAGTGTTAGCCAGCCGGGGCCTCCGGGCATACTATGTATACCAGCCAGCGATGCCAGGCTAGGGCCCAGAGCACCCCTCCCTGCCAGCGATCCAGTCTTGGGTGGCTCCGACCCTCGGCTCTGTGCCCACAGCTGCTGTTGATGGCTGTTTCCTTTCTAGACATCACCCCCACCATCTTGGAGTGGTTTTCCATCCCCTACCCCAGCTACGCCATCTTTGGCTCCAAGACTGTCCAGCTCACGGGCCGGTCCCTCCTGCCGGCACTGGAGGCAGAGCCGCCTTGGGCCACCGTCTTCGGCAGCCAGAGCCACCACGAGGTCACCATGTCCTACCCCATGCGCTCAGTGTACCACCAGCACTTCCACCTGCTGCACAATCTGCACTTCAAGATGCCCTTCCCCATCGACCAGGACTTCTACGTCTCCCCCACCTTCCAGGACCTCCTGAACCGCACAGTGGCCGGGCAGCCCACGGGCTGGTACACGGATCTCCACCACTACTACTACCGCGCCCGCTGGGAGCTCTACGACGGCCGCCGGGACCCGCGGGAGACCCAGAACCTGGCTGCTGACCCGCGTTTCGCACCCGTGCTGGAGATGCTGAGGGCCCGCCTGGCCAAGTGGCAGTGGGAGACCCACGACCCCTGGGTGTGTGCCCCTGACGGCGTCCTGGAGGACAGGCTCTCCCCACAGTGCCAGCCTCTCCACAATGAGCTGTGACTGCCTGGGCACCTGCTGGCCCCCCCTTTCTGAGAAGCAGGTTCCCCTGCGTCTGCGGGCCTGGAATGCCTGCTGAGCGACCCCAACCGGCAATGGACGCATTCACCAACTTCCGTCCCTTAGAAAAGGCTGTGCCCGGCCCGGGGCTTGATCCTGGGGCTACGGCCAGCCTGGGGCTTTTACTCCTGCTGCCTGCTTCCCCCTCCCCCCGCAGCCACACCAGCCCAGGTCACACTTTCCCGGATTCTTGGTGGTGATGAGTTGAGTCCTGTGGTCTTTCTAAAGAGGTGACAGTATCCCACCCCTCCTCATGTAATACCAGCACCCTACCCCATTCACATCTGCCTTTGCCCTCCCACCACTGGGCTCCTCTCCTCTCTGCCTGCTCTAGCAGGGGATGGGAGGAGGCAGACCATGGGCCCCAGCGGTATAAAAACTTTTTATTTTAGTAAAATATGCAGGAATTCGTTTTCTAGACTCATTTGTAATCATTGCAACCTGAATTCTAGGATCTCCAGACTCAGGGTCAGAGTGACATTCGGTTGGCTCAGTCCCTAGAGGCCTTTCTTAAATAAGCCAGCTGCTCGGTGTGGGGGAGGGGAGTGTGGCTCCATGGCCAGGACAGAAGAACTGGTCCCCCAAGAAGGGACAGAGTCAGTGCCAGGAGAGGGGAACAGCCCTCACCTCAAGAAGCTCCCTGGGCTGGGCCAGCCAGGTGGCTCACGCCTGTCATCCTAGCTACTCCAGAGGCTGAGATCTGAGGGTCAAGGTTCAAAGCCAGCCTAGGCACAAAAGGACCTGAGACTCTTATCTCCAATTAATCTCTAGAAAATGGGAAGTGGGGCTTGGCACAAGGGTAGGGTGGTAGCCTTGAGCCTGAAGAGCTCAGGGACAGCGCCCAGGTTGAGTTCAAGCCCCATGACCCACAAAAAAAAAAAAAAAAAAGAAGCAGGAGCAGCAGCAGCAGCTCCCTGGAAGAAGAAGAAGCTCCCTGGCCCTGCCCATGGCGCCCCATCCTGACATCCCTGCATGTGGGACAGAGCACACCGGCCACCAGAACTCAGGCCACAGGCACTGGCCCACTAAAATCTGAGTGTGCCACGGAGACATTACATCCAGATGGACACACTGTGTGTCGTCGGGAGAATCGGCAGCACTGGCCCCTGGGAGCTGAGAAAGGTCACCTGGGGCCGGGAGTTTGGCATAGTGGTAGAGTGCTCACCTGGCATGCATGAAGACCTGGGTTCCATTTCTTGGTACCACATATGTAGCAAAAAGCCGGAAGTGGTGCTATGGCTCGAGTGGTAGAGCTCTAGCCTTGAGAAAGCCCAGGGACAGTGCCCAGGCCCTCAAGCCCAGGGCTGGCAAAAAAAAGGGGGTCACCTGGCACCTGGGCCCTGACATGGGAGGGCTCTGCCCTGAGCCCAGGCAGCCACCTGGCAGGATGGAAAGCACCGGATGGAGGGAGGGAGCAGCACGGGCCGGGGAGGTGAGCTCAGAGAGGGCACTGCTCTGTCCACACCACCTTCCTCTGCTCGTCGGCGATGGCCAGGCGGACACAGCCGAGCAGGCTGTCCACGTCGCTCCAGCTGTCGGGGGCCAGGCTGCTGTACAGGCAGGGGGCTTTGTCCAGCTCTGCGTCCTCCTGCCTGGCCGCCTCCAGGAGCTGCTCCTCCGAGGTGCCGAGCCGCTGCAGGCCCTTCCTGCATGGCAGTGGTGACAGACAGGCTCAGGGCAAGTGAGGCTGACTGGGACATAGCCACACCCACTGCCCAGAACAGACCTCAGCCCAGAGGTGCAGGTAGCAGGGGCCCCCAAAACCCTGGGACATGGGTTTGGTGGCCTCACCTCAAGGGGACCTAGGAAAGCAGCCAGGACCCAGGCCCAAGTGACATTTCACTGATGGGGACAGGTCGTGTGGACCCTGCTATTAGCATGTGTGGGGGTTCCAGCAGTGGGAGTCGGGAAACGGCAAAGCTCAGGCTGAAGGCTCAGGAAGCCCAGCCCTGGGCTCGGGACAGCACTGAGGGTGCAGGCCCAGGCTTGGGACGGCTTGAACCCCACTCTCCTGCTCCCAGGTGACCTGAACCCCAGTGTGCACCTACTTGAGTTTCTTTGCCGTCTTCTCACTGACCGAGACATGGACAACGATGGGGAAGATGTCCATCCTGTGCAGGACAGCGACGCTATCCAGCCGCACATCCAGCAGGGCGTGGGTGTTCTTTGGGGGGGGGAGAAGCACACGAGGCTTGGGGTCAAAGGTGCTATCCACGAGGGGCGGGCAGGACGCAGGTGATGGCACTGGGTAAAGGGCCAGAGCGACTCCCCACTCCAGGCGGGGTGCTGTGCGCTAAGGGGTCAGTGGGAGGGAGAGAGACCACATGGGGTGCAGACCCCAGGAATCACAGGACCAGCTGGGCCCCAGCAGGTGGAGGCTGGGCTCCCCACCGCTGGGGAAGTGCACTGATGCTTCCAGACACACGAGTGTCACCAGGAGCAAACAGGTACTAAACATCTCTTGAACTGAGAGAAGTGAGGCTCCAGGAACGACGCCTGGCCTGGAGCACGCGCCCCTGGAGCGCAGAGTCGAGGTTTGGTCGTCCTCAAGTGTCCGTCCCCCTGAACATCTAGCCGGTATCCTGGGCCCCAGGAGGTGCTTCCCCAAGCCTCCCCAGGTCAGACCCAGAACAGCCCTCAAACCCGCCCCTACCGCCTCCATGAGGGCCTCTACAGCCTGGCGGGTCACCCAGCGCTGGCCACCAGACTCTTCTCCCTCCTGGATGATGTCCCCTCTCTGGCTCCAGGCCTCGTACTCCTCTTGGGTCAAGTGCTCTGGAGGTGACATTGGGTGGAACTGTCACCCACCTGCATGCTCAGGGGTCCCAGAGAGCCTGTGCTGAAGGCCACACCCCTGAGAACCCCACCGGCTCCGCCCGGTCTCCCCAGACCTCCTGGTACAGCCACGATAGCAAGCTGGCTCTTGCTGCCAGATCCTGGACTGTCCATACCCTGGACTGTCCATCCCCCGTCTACCCACCAGCCTGGACTACCTGGACACTGCAGGGGGGGGCCTCTGGTGGGTGAATGGGAGCAAGGACAGGCGGATGGATAGATTTTCTGCTATTTGTGCACCCCCAGCAGTTGTGGAGGGTCCCCCTGGCAGGTCAGACCTCTGGCAGGCCCCACCCATCCCCATCCTGCCTGGTGCCTACCTGCTGGGCACATCTTAAACTCTTGGAGGAGACACAGCTTTCTGCTCAGAAGTTTCCCGATGATTCTGGGCACAGTGAGCACTGGCCGGGGCCGGGCAGGCCTGTGGGGGTTCACGGGCGTATAGGGGGCCAGGGTGAAACAGCTCTCCGCCCAGAAGCAGGCGCTGCAGTGGTCTGTGAAGGAGGGGGTGTGAGTGCCACAGGCTGCCCCCCACCCCTCACTGGACAGGAAGGGGGAGCTGGGCCAGCAGCTGCAGCCTCGTCCTTAGACTAACAGGGGCTTGTGGCCAGCTCTCACAGCTAATCACACCTTGCACAGCACTGGGCGGTGCCCTCACACCAGGTGCCTGCCCCTCTGCTGCCCACTTCCTGGGCCCTCCACTGTTGAAGTAATTTGTGGTGTTCTTCTCTTGTCAAATGCCACCTTATGATTTTGTTGTTGTTTTCCTCTGGTCCTGAGGCTTGAACTATTGGCCTGGGTGCTGTCTCTGAGCTCCTTGTTGTTCAAGGCAAGCTCTCTACCACTACAGCCACAGTGCCACTTCCAGCTTTTTCTGTGAATAATTGGATATAAGAATCTCACAGACTTTTCTGCCAGGCTGGCTTCGAACCCGGATTCTCAGGTCTCTGACACCTAAGTAGCTAGGATTACAGAAGTGAGACACCAACACCTAGATTCTTCTGTACTTTTGGAGGAGAAAATAAATTCTAAATTCACTTTAAGAACCAGGCATCGGTAACTCACACCTGGAATCCTAGCTACTTGGGAGGCTGAGATCTGAGGATGGCAGTTTGAAACCAGACTGGCCAGAAAAATCTGTGAGATTCATCTCCAGTTAACCACCAGAAAACGGGAAGTGGCTATGGCTCAATTGTTAAGAACAACAGCCTTGAATGAAAAAGCTAAGGGGAAGCCCCAGCCACTGAGTTTGAGCTCCAGTACCCACACTAAAAGAATAAAATCCACCTTGGAAATCATTGTTACAAAATTTTCATGTGTGTGGAGGTCTGGGCTATCCTAACCTTTGCCATGACCTTGGCACACACCTGTAGCAACCTATGCTGACCTCAGCTGTGACCTTGGCACACACCTGTGGTGACCATCCTGCGGGGCTTGATGGCTTATATACAATGCGGGGCATTTGTACTACTTCAGACAGATTGCTGTGGATAGAGTTGTGTAGATGGCTTCCATTCCAGTGAGGAGGTCATAGAGAAGGGAGTGTATGAAGGACGTAAAGACAGATGCCTCAGCTGCCAGACGGAAAGACATGTGCATACCAATGAGCTATATTTGTTTGTTTCTTCAGTACTAGGGTTTAAACTCAGAGCCTCATGCTTGGTGGGCAGGACAATGATGATTCTTTTTTTTTTCTTTTTTTTTTTCTTTTTTTTTTTGCCAGTCCTGGGCTTGAGCTCAGGGCCTGAGCACTGTCCTTGGACTTTCTCAAGGCTAGAGCTCTAGCACTTGAGCCTCAGCACCACTTCTGGCTTTTTTTTCTATGTATGTGGTGCCAAGGAATCGAACCCGGGTCTTCATGCATGCTAGGCAAGCAATTTAACCACTAGGCCAAACTCCTGGCCCTGTCAATGGTGATTCTTAAACAGGACCTGGGATGGGGTGCCGTGGCTCATGCCTGTAATCCTAGCTCTATGGCATAGGAAGATCAAGGGAATCATTGAGGCTAGTTCAGGCAAAAAGCTGTCAAGGTCCCGTCTCACTCAGTAAAAAACTGGGTGCAGTGATTCACACATGTCATCTCAGCGATGCAGGAAATAAACAGGAGGATGACAGTCCAGGCTGACTGCAGCAGAAATGCAAAAAGCAGAGCCTGGTTCACACCTGTAATCCTAGCTACTCAGGAGGCTGAGAAGGATCATGGTTCAAAGCCATCCTGGGCAGGAAAATTTGGAGTCTTCCACTATATTACCAAAAGAGAGCACTAGCCTTGAGCAAAAGAGGCTTAGGGACAGCACCCAGGCCCTGAATTCAAGCCCCAGAACCGGCACCCCCCCCCCAAAAAAAAAGCAAAGGAGGTTCCAGTGGCAGAGCACCTGCCTGTCCAGCCAGCTCAGGGCCTGAGTTCAAGCCCCAGTACCAATCCCTGTGCCAGCAAAACCAGCCTGATAGGCACCTCCTGGACCCTGCCAGCCACCGGTGTGCTCCCCAGTCCCCCAGCACCTGTGCAGCCAGGCCTCACCTTCTACCCTTCCCGCTTCCAGCTGGCCCTCGCTGAAGGACGAACACAGAGGGCCGGCCTTGCCTCCGTCCATACTGACGATCCGGACCAGCTTCTGTGGTCCCCCAGAAGACTGTGAGGAGGGAGGGATAAAGGAAAGGGCCAAGGAGGGGGGGTCACAGGTGCTGTGGGGGCAGGCCTGGACCCCACCCCACCTGACAGCCCCACACCACCAGGGGCCACTGAGCACCAGGCTGCCCTGGTGGTAGTGGGGGGTTCAGGCTCCATCAGGAGCTACAGGGAAGGGTGCCCACAAAGGCAGAGGAAGCAGCCCCCTCCCCAGCACAGAGCAGCGTCTCACTAGGATGTGTCCTGCGTGCATAGAGCCCTGAGGAGAAGAGCACGGGAGCTGAGCAACAGAGGGGGACGCAGTGGGGGACACAGTGCAGCGCCTGCTCTCAGGAGCAGACCTGGAGAGTTCCAGAGTCCATTCCGGAGCCTGCAGGCTGTGCAGAAGCCAGCACTGGCATGGCAGGGCCCACTGGGGGCAGACATTGCCGTTTGGGGTGACAGCTGGTGCCCACTCCCTGTCAGAGTCTGCCCCCCCCCAGGAGGCCAGGACCTCGGCTCCAGCTCACCTTGCGGGTGGGGGGGCCCCTCTGGGTCATATCCTGGATGAGGGTGAGCAGCTGCTGCTGAGCCCTGTGAGGACAGACGGGATTGCTGGACGCCCTGGGCGGGATCCTGGAGGAGAGCCGTCCCACCTGCCCGGCTGCAGGCCATGGGCCCTCACCGTCCCCACTCAGCCCACCCTGGAGGAGCTAACTGAACTTGCGGACCCGCTCCATCTGGTTTCCAGGTCGACTGACAGTGAGCAGTGAGGAGAGGCCAGGCTGTGGGTGCAGGGCCTCGCCGGCCTGGGCAATAGATGTGGAGACAGTTTTGGCTGTCCCACCTGGCGTGCGGAGAATGGGAAGCTGTGCAGAAGAATGCTCTAGCCTCAAACGTCAATAGAACCAGGGCCTGAGAAGGCCGTCTGGAATGTTCTAGAGACCGGAAGTCCTTGTGCTGGAGGCACCAAGCCACAGATCTCAGCAGTGCTTTGGGTGTCCTTTCTCAGGCCCCCTCATCCCCCACGCCGACTCCTGGGCAGGGCGGGGCAGCCGGGTCTCACCCAGGGTAGTTGGGGATGGTGCCATGGTCTGTGTGTTGCATGGTGTAGGGGTTCAGGCGGTGGGCTCGCCAGCAGCTGCGGCCCTGGAACATGGTGTCCGTGACATGCAGTGTGTCGTTGCAGTGCACTGCCAACTCCCCCTCCCCTCTCCCCTGCAGGGCCAGGTTGACCCGGATGTAGAATGAGTCTCCTGACGTCACCACTTTGGCTTCCAGGTCCTGGACCAGCTTCTTGTAACCTGATGAGCCAGACTATGAGGGATTAGTGAGCCCCCGCCCGGAGCCCACAGAGGACAGGGAAGGGCCTCACCCCACGCCATGGAAGATACATTAGCCCCAGGGGCTAATGCAGGGGGTGTGGGAACGCAGGGCCAGTCTGGCTGGGCTGCCTTTGCTCTGGGGGAGATGTGGGGTGCAGGGCCAGCCCGGCTGGGCCGCCTCTGGCTCTGGGTAGGCCCAGGCACCCATCAGGGGCAGGGGTGAGGCCTAAGGTCACAGGCCAGGCTGGCGCCGTACCCTCAGTGTTGAGCTTCACGGAGAGGCAGCAGAAGCCGTTCACCCTCTGGAGGAGCCGGATGGCCTGCTCCAGGGTCGTGTTCTCCAGGGTGGCCTTGAACGCAGGCTCTGCTGCCTCATGGTCCACCTAGGGCAGAGCGCGGGGACTGAGGGGGGCCTCCTGGTGCAGGCAGTCTGAGCTCAGGAATGTGGAGAGGGGTGGAGGGGAGGCGGGCCCAATGGGGCCCTGCAGACAGACCCTCTGCCCTTCCCAAGCCACCCTTGCACCTGGGCCAGACGGAGCCCTTGTCACAGGTGGCTGTGTGGGGACAACCATCGGAGTCTCCAAGCTGGGGGACCCAGGCCATATGCACTCCCACCCCACGTCACTGACTAACCCATCCCTCCCAGCCTCCTGCTCAGCACAGTTTCCTTGAGAGAGGCACTCCCCTCTTCGGAGGACTGAACTTGGTTCTAGAATATTCTAGATCATTCCAGCCTTGGGACTATTCACATGTGGGGCCTGGTTTTTCTATGGTAGTGGGGCTCTCCTGCGCCATGCCACATGACCCACATCGTCCTCTTCCGTCCAGTGCCCATGCCTACCCGCAGGGCTGTCACTGCCCACTCTTCTCATTCCCTGTGTTAAGTTTAGGAGGCTATGTACTTGTATAACAAGATAAAATCAAGACACGCCTGTAGTCCTGGATATTCAGGAAGCTGAGATCTGAGGATCACAGTTTGAAGCCAGACCGGACAGGAAACTCCACAAGACTCTTATCTCTAATTAACCACCCCAAAGCTGGAAGTGGTAGAGCTATGGGAAGGGGCTACATCCTATAACATTTAACAAAGATGGAGGAGGGAGAGGGTAGGAGTTGACGGAGGTGGCATTGATCAAGACACAGTATTTAGACGCTGCTTTGTTGAATGGCATCTCCTTCGTACAGCTACTGGCAAATACGGCCTCCCAGCTCGGGGGTTCCAGGTCAAGGCCTGGGCTCCCTCCACACCACACCACCCTCTTCACCTGGGGCTCCCAGGCCCAAGACCTCCTCAGAGCCCCGTGCTGGTCCCACAGGCCCTTGGGCTCTGGCCAGAGGCTGCCGAGGCCCCTTGGACTGCTCACCATCAGGATCTGGGTTCCGGGGCGCAAGGCCATGCTGTCTGCTGCGGAGCCGGGGGTGACGTGGTGGATGAAGATGCCCGTGAGGTTCCCGCCGATGACGCTCACCTGCTTGAGCAGCGCCGCCCCTTGGAACGCCAGCACTGTGACCTGGCTGGAGACCTTGCGGGCCGGCCTCCTCCGCACAGGGACACTGCCAGGCAGGGAGGGGACCAGCTCCAGCACGGCCAGGGCAGGAGGCCAACGGCCCATGGCTTCACGGCCCCTCTGCCCCCAACATGGGGGAGGGCTCCCTTTGCCATGACCCCGCCCTCTCAGAAAGGCTGGGGCCTCCCCGTGGGGACGGGACTTTGTCACACTCTGCTCTGTCACCTTTGGGCTCTGGTTCCCCAGTGGGTGGAGGGGTCTCAGTCACAGCTCACCTTTCTGGGACGTCCAGGCTTCTGATGGACCTCTGCAGGCTGCCCTCTGGCTGGGGGAGGTCTGGGAGGAAGCAGGGAGCCCGTGGCCAGAGCTTGAGGTCACCCTGTGCTGCTGACCCTGCTCAACCCTGACCACCTCAGCCTGCCCACCTGGCCTTGCCTGCTCTCCTCCTCCTCTCTGTTCAAACCCCGAGGGCATGTCTCCCAGTGTCACAGTAACCAGTGAGAAGGGGCCGTGGGGCCAAGAGTGTGGTCTAGTGGTAGAATGCTGGCCTCGCATGCACGAAGACCCTGGTTTGAGTCCTCGATACCACATACATAGAAAAAAAAAGCCAGAAATGGGGCTGTGGCTCAAGTGGTAAAGTGTCCGCCTTGAGAAAGTCTAAGGACAGTGCTTAGGCCCTGAGTTCAAGCCCCTGGACTGGCAGAAAGAAAAAAAAAAAGAAGAATGGGCTGTGGCATTTCCTGACATTTGAACTAGTCTCCAACAATGTGAAAGACAGGGAGACACCACCTGGAGTCTACATTTCTGGCTTCAATACTAACATGGGAAACATTTCGTCCTAAAATCTGGTGTGACCCTGGCCTGAACTCCCACACCAGCAGTTCCTGGCCCTGGTCAGTGCCCTGCTGGCTGTGGCAGGTCTCTGAGTTGGCAGTCCTAAGATAAGACATTCCTCAGAGCCTCCCAAAGACTAGCACTCCTCCCTCCCTCTTCTCACTTCTTCTCACTCTCTCTTCAAGACAGGACCTCACCATGTATCTTAGGCTGGCCTCAAACCTGTGATCTTCCTGTCCCAGCCTCTTAAGTACTAGATTATAGGTGTGTATCACCTGAACTACCACACCTAGTGCTCTAGCATTTTGTTTATTTGTTTGTTACACCAGGCCTGGAACTTGAACTGAGGGCTTGAATGCTATCTCTGAGCTTCTTTTGCTCTGAGCTTCTTTTGTCTCACTGATGTTTCTACCAGGGCTGGCTTCAAATTGCGATCCTCAGATCTCAGCCTCCTGAGTGGCTATGATTACAGGCATGAACCATTAGTGCCCAGCTGTGGTGGAATTTCTTGCCAGTCCTAAGGCTTGACCTCAGGGCCTGGGTACTGTTCTTGGACTTTCTCAAGGCTAGCACTCTACCACTTGGGCCACAGCACCACTTCTGGCTTTTTCTGTGTATGTGGTACCAAGGACTTGAACCCCAGGCTTCGTGCATGCTAGGCCAGCACTCTACTAATAGGCTGCGCTCCGGGCCCATGACAGTTTTTAATCTGCAGACAATGACCCCCTTACCAGGAGATCTGCAGTTTTGCCTCTCCCTTGTGGACTGCCCTGGAGAATCAATTCCACCCTAATGACTACTTGCTATAAGCAAAAAATCCCTTTGTGATTATATTCAAATCCAAATGATCCCGGGAGTGACAAAAATATTCCAAATGAAGCTGGGTACCAGTGGCTCGTGCCTATAATCTTAGTTACTTAAGAGGCTAAAATCCAAAGCGTTAGCCAGCAGGGCAGAAAAATCTAGAAGACTTCAGCTCCAAAATCACCAGCAAAAAAAACTCAGCTAGTGATATGGCTCAAGCAGTAGAATGCCAGCCAAGCAACGAGACCCCAAATTCAAACTCCAGTACTGGCAGGGGGCAAGGGAGAGAAAAAAAAAAGTCAAATGAATTTGGAAGACAATTCTGCTAAGCATATGCAATATAAGAATTACATAGAATCCTAACAGAAGAGAAATTGAGAGGAACAACGCTTTTCCGTTCATGGCGTCACGTCCAGGGTAGGTTTGCCTTTGGGTGGATGCACTCAACTTGTAAGCGTCACAAATAAAAATGAATGCTGTAATCTGAACTACTTACAAGGCTGAGATTTGAGGACAGTGTTCAAAGCCAGCACAGGCAGGAAAGTCTGTGAAACACTTTGTTGTTGTTGTTGTTTTGTTTTGTCCATTGTAGGGCTTGAACTCAGGGACTGGTCCCTGTCTCTGAGCACTTTTGTTCAAGGCTAGCACTCTACCACCCTGAGCCACCACACCACATCCTGTTTCTTGGTGGTTAATGAGAGATAAGAGTCTCACAGACTTTCCTGCCTGCCTGGCTTGGAACCATGATCTTCAGACTTCAGCTTCACAGTAGTTAAGATCACAGGCGTGAGCCCCCATGCCGCGCCTGGCTGAAATACTCATTATCTCCAACTAGCCACCAAAAAAGCCAGAAGTAGAGTTGTGGGTCAAGTGGTCAAGTGCTAGCCTTGGGTAAAATAAAGCTCAGGGGCAACTCTAGGCCCAGATGACCGGCACTAAATAAATGATAAATAACTAAGTCTGTAAAGATTAGGGTTTCTGATTGCCTCACTCACAGACCCAAAGCAACCCCGGGCAGAATAGTATGACTCTCTTGCCCCCTGGTGGCCATGAGAGGAACTCCAGGTGGCTGAGATGCTATGACGCCCAGAGGAAAAGGCAAAGGGCCTTCCTGAAGGACCCATGGACTTGTAAAGAAGGGACTAGTTCTGTCATGGGCCAAGGATGGATGCTCCCAGCAGGTGGATGCCAGCCTGCCCGCCGTGTCTCTGCCAGGCACAACTGAGCACCCACACCTGCTGTCCCAGTCCCCCTGGAGGCCCAGTGTGCCCAGAACAGAACAGGGAGAGGACCGGGGGTAGGTGTGTGTGTGTCTGGACTTGAGACACTAAGTAGCCTGCATTTTTCTAGGGGCTGAGGTCAAGGCCGAGGGCACAGGTCAAGTTCACTTCTGTTTTCCTGTTCCCTAGAGCCCCAGCCAGGCTGTTTGGCATGCATCCTGCCTGCCCCAGGCAGCTGTGGCCCCTCCCCACTCTGCCTGCCATCATGGGGAGGGGGCAGGAGAGATTCAGGTGGGGCAGTTCTACTCACCTGTCCTGTCTAGGATCTCATAATCCAGGTCTATGTCATCCTTGGCTCCTGGAGATGCCCCTAGGTCCACCTCCAGGATGTCCGGGAAGGGGCTGCAGAACACAGAGAGCCAGATTACACTGCAGAATCCCCTCCTCCAGAGCCTGGGGCCCTTGGGGCCTCCAGAGCTGTTGCACCAATGCCCAGATGGCCCAAGATCTAGCTGTGGCTCCTAGGTTTTGGCCCCTAAAGCTGCATCCCACTCTACCTTGCAGGCTCAGGGTCTTCCCGGAAGTCCTCTGCCACCCGCTTATAGAGGGACTGCTGGCTAGGAGGCACTGGGCTGCTGGAGCGGAAGCTGTCAGTCAATTCACGGCTCGATGTGATACTCAGGTCCCACCACAGCTGGGACTGAGCAGCAGGGAGGACAGTGAAGGGAAGCAGAGAGCATACATACAGAAATCACATATATTGAACACCTACTGTGTGCTAGGCACTGCACACAGTGGGTGTGGATTGTGCCAGGGAGCTCACCCTGGGATTTGCGCCTCCCCAGGAAGGTGTTCTGGGAGATAACTTGCCTCTCCTCAATTCCCCAACAGGCCAGAGAGCAGGCAAGTCTAAGCCGCTCTTTGCGGATCGTGTGAGGACATGGCTGGGAGGGTCCAGGAAGGAGGCATGGAGGCCTGCCCGAGCAGTGCTCCACCTGCCCCCCGAGGAGTGCTCCACCTGCCCAAGCAGTGCTCCACCTGCCCAAGCAGTGCTCCACCTGCCCGAGGAGTGCTCCACCCAGAGCATCCTGAACCTGGAACTTTCTGGAGGGATGGAGTGGACACTAAGGACCTGAGGTTCCAGAAACCCTGGTAAGCTTGCCTCCTGGAAACTCCCCAAATTCATGGTCACCCAAACTCTGAGAAACTAGGATCTTTCCGATAAAGTCAACCTATGATGGACTCAGACTGAATTAGAGAGGAAATTGATCCCATTAGTCTTTCTATTGTGTTTTGACTCCTTTTCTCTCTTTCTGTCTGTCTGTCTTTTTCATCTCTGCTGCACACCATGTGCTCCCTGCTATGAGATTTTTTTCTAACCACAAACTCAAAACAGTAGGGGCACGTGACCATGAACTGAAAATAAACCCTTTCTCCCCCACCCTCACCTTTCTTGTGCTGGGCTTGAACTCAGTGCTGCACTGTCTCTTAGTTTTTCCATTCATGGCTGGAACTCTACCACTTGAGCCACATCTTTCCTTCCAGTTAATTAGAAGTAAGCGTCTCAAAGCCCAGGTTGGCTTTGAACCTTGATCCTGGGATTTCAGCCTCTTGAATAGCTAGGATTAAAGGCATGAGCCACTGAAACCCAGCTAGATTTTTTTCTTTTCTTTTCTTTCTTCCTTTCTTTCTTTTTTCTTCCTTTCTTTTTTCTTCCTTTCTTTCTTTTTTCTTCCTTTCTTTCTTTCTTTCTTTTTTTCTTTCTTTCTTTCTTGAGACCAGGACTTGAATTTGGTACCTGCTGCTTTTACTCACTGAGCCATGCTTCCAGACCCAAATCTTCCCTTCTTTACATGGCCTATCTCAGGCATTTTTGTCACATAATGGAAAACTGACTGATATACTTTCTAAGGGGAGAACAATCTGGGTAGAAGCGTGGGAGAAAGCATCATCTAGCTGTGGAGAAGGGGTCAAAGCTATCCAGCACCAGGTAAAGAAGGCCGGAACTCACCAGCCTCTCAAGAGGAGCCGAGAGTGTGGCCCTGCAGTGCCTTGATTCCTAATGCCCAGCCTCCAGAACCAGCCAAAATCACAGCCTCCACACAACCCCTAGTACTGACAGAGAATGTTCTGGCGGCATGGTGAGGAGGAGAGCCTGGTACCTCGGTGGAGCTGAGACTGTGGAGCTGGCCGACGCCCTCGCTGTCCTCCAGCGGGCATACTGCATGCATCCGCACCAGCCGCTGCTTCCCCCGCAGACCGGGATCCTTGGCCCTGGCTTCCTGTTTCAGCTGCCAAAGATGGGCCAGACAGCTCTTCACTCAGGAAACCAAGAAAGCCAGAGCAGAGCTGTGGCTTAAGTAGTGGAGTGCCAGCCTTGAGCGTAAGAGCTAAAGGGCATCACCCTGAGTGCCCTGAAGCCCTCCACGAGCTCACACCCTCTTCTGGGGCAGACTCCTGTCCTCAGCTTCCAGATAAGACAACTGTGTCCCTGTCCTCTGGGCACGAAACCCCTTCAGCCCCCGAGCACACTCACCAGGGAGACTGGAAGCATTTCATTTCCTTTATTAGAGGACACACATTGCTGTTTGCTAGTTTAAATTTTTTCATGCCGCCCAGTGCCTGTGGCTCATATCTACGCAGGAGGCTAAGACCAAAGGGTCAAGTTTGGAGGCCCACCTGAGAAGAAAAGCCTACAAGACTCCATCTCCAAAATAACCAGCAAAAAAGCCAGACTCGATGGAAGTGGCATTGAGGTTCAAGGGGTATGGTGGTAGCCTTGAACTGAAGAGCTCAGGGACAGTGACCAGGCCCAGTTCAAGCCCCAGGACTGACAAAAAAATGCCAGATTGGAGGTATGACTCAAGTGGTAGAGTGCCAACTGAGCAAGTATGAGCTCTGAGTTCAAACGCTGATAATGGCAAACAAAAACTATTTGTATACACCACGTGGAACTATCTACATGGAAGGTGGGGAACAGAATCAATTCACACTCAAAATGGTTTACATGGTGGTTTGCTCCCCTCACTCTCCTTCCCTTTCCCCGTTGGTTTAGGGGAGTTGACTTGGGGCACTGCTGTCTAGAGAGGAGGAAGACTGGGGGCTGAGCCACCCCTGCGTGGGCAGGGAGATTCCGTCATTTCCACACTGGCCTTTGAGCCCTGCTAAGCCTGCTCACCCCCGGTGTCGTACCCCACCCTGCCTGCAGGACCCCAAAAGGGGTTTCCTGACATGGGCAGCACTCTGTAGTGTCATGAGCCAAACAAACGTGAGTGTGGGAGCAGGTTCACATCTTCCATCCCCACACCCAGGTGCGAAGTGTCATGGGCTCCAGGGCCTTCTGTGTGGGGTGGCTAGCTCAGAGGAGGCAGTGGCAGCAGAGTTAACACCAGCCCTCCAGGCCCTCGTGTGGCCCCTGTCCCCAGCTCAGGCCCCACACACTCACCCCTGCTGGGGGCTTTTCTTGCAGCCTGCGCAGCTGGGTTCGCAGCTCGCACACCTGCTCCGTCAGCTCGAACACTCTCCTGCGGAGGGAGTCTTTCTCTGCCAGGCTCTGGGAAATCTCCATCTGTGCCCCATCTCTGGCCGAGTATGCCTACCACCAGGATAAGATGGATTGGTGTGGACAGTGAGGGGCAGGGCCGACGAGCCAGTGGAGGTCTTAGCCCAACAAAGCCCTACTGCTTGCTGGGCCATAAAAACCAACAATCCATTTCCGTGCCTGTGCACCTAAGGTGGTTTTGCTAGAACCCACTCTTCAAAGTGGATTTCTCAATATTTTGTGCTAGGAATAGAAGCAGAGGGAGTGACATAGGCAGGAGATGGGGAGGAGGGGCAGGGGAAGGTGGGGAGAGGGAAGTAGCCTCACATGAGCCAGGGCCACATGCCTGTCATTCTAGCTGCTCGGGAAGCTGAGATCTGAGGATTGAGGTTCAAACCTAGCCCAGGGAAGAAAGTGAGTGGGAGGTGGAGTTGTGGCTCAAGTGTTAACCTTGAACATGAGAGCTGAAGGACAGCGTCCAGACCCTGAGTTCAAAACCCAGGACCAGTGTATACCACACACATACAATACACAGACACAGACAGATGGACAGACAGACACTCATACACACAGCCCTCCTCCACACCACACACACACAGCTGCACACACACAACTGAAATCTGGAAGCAGCTGCCATTAAGGATGGGTGGAGGCAAGACTTATGCCCGAGCCAGCAGTGCTCCCTCACCAGACGCACACAGGCAGGGGAGGGGACCGGGCCTCTGTGGCTCAGTCCTGGCAAGGGTAGCACCACGTGCCTGCCTGAGCCCTGGCCAGCGTCTCCCACTACCTGGTCACGCTCCTTCTGCAGCTCGGCCACTTGGCTCTGCAGTGCGCTCATCTTCTCTCGGTACAGCTCACAGTCCACCTGCGTCTTCTGGAACTGGAGCAAGGTCTGTTCTTTCTCCTCCAGGTACTAGGTGGGAGTAGTGGGGGAGAGGAGACAGGACCACAGAGGTCAGCTGCTGAGGGCCAGATGATGGGGGAGGAGCAAGCAGAGGGAGAGGGAGAGGGAGCTCCAAAGGGGCCTCTACAGGAAGGAAGGTAGGTAGAGGCTCTTTCTTCAGGGTGAGGTTGAGATGAGTGTCTACAGAGCCTCAGTGGTCATATTAAATTTAATCAGCAGAGGCCAGGAGCGTAGAGTGCTCACCCAGTGTACACAAAGCCCTGGGTTCAATTCCTCAGTACCACATCCACAGAAAAAGCGGAAGTGGTGCTGTGGCTCAAGTACAAGCACTAACCTTGAGCAAAAAGTATTCAAGGACAGTGCCCAGGTCCTGAGTTCATGCCCCAGCACTGGCAAATACATACATACGTACATATATATATATATATATATATCAGCAGAACTTTCATGTTTATTGCATGCAGAGGCTTATTTTTTTTAATTTAATGTCCAGGCTACCAGACAACCACATGTTCTCACGCTATCCCCTTCCTCCTCATTCTTCCCCAGTGGAAGACCAGGCTCCAACCCAAGCCGGTGGCTCCCTGGCCAGCTCCCCTTGCCTGACCTTCACCCAGTCCCCTTGATATTCAATAGAGTTCCATTGCAGGTCTGGTAAGTGGACCAACAAATTATTAAGCAAAGTAGTTGATCTCCATGCAGAAGAAGCATCTGTTGGTTCCCCCAAGGGCAGCCCTGTCCCTGGTGACACCCCAGGGACACCCCAGGATGGTGGCAGCTGTGTCACCTGCTTCCGCTGCCTCTCTGCGGCCACAGCCCGCTCTCTCAGTGAGTGGATGCGGTTCACCAGCTCCTGTTTGCTCTCCAGTGCCTCGTCCAGGTTCTGCTCTAGGATGTCCTTCTCTGCCTAGGACAGAAAGAGGTCAGCCCACGACCCCGCTTTCCTGACACCTGCTGGGAGGGGGCAGGAAACCTCCGTGGACACCCATGGATAGCGCCAATTTATTGTTGTACACTGGGCAGGTATGGAACGTGGATGGATCGGCACTCATCATAAAAGGGAGGGAGACAAAGCAAAGCTGAAGCCTCTCGGGGTGGCAGTTTCACTTTATGTCTTCTTGGCTTCCTCACCATTTCCCTGCAGAGGTTCAATGGGAGGGAAAAGCCAGAATGCAGGTCCCCTCCACACCACACACTCCACACAACAATGGCACAACCCAGGCTAGTGACAACCATGCTTCATCCCTAACGAATGAGTGGTGAAGGAATTTCTCACTAAATAGATCTTTACTCACTAAAAGGAATCAAGCCTGGCTCCTGCCTATAATCTCAGCTCCTCAGGAGGCTGAGATCTCAGGACTGAGATTGAAAGGAAACTCTGGGAGATTCTCATCTCCAATTAACCAAGTGGAGCTGTGACTCAAATGGTAGATTGCCGACCTGGAGCAGAGAGGCTAAGGGACAGAATTCAGGCTGAGTACAGGCCCTGGTACTGGTGCCTGCAGACACATGCGAGCATATGCACACACACACACACACACACACACACACACACACACACACGCCCCCAAAGTTTCTTGGACTTTCCTGCCTGGACTGGCTTCAAACCACAATTCTCAAATCTCAGCCTTCTGATTAGCTAAGATCTTAGGATTACAGAGTGAACCACTGGTGCCAAGCTATGTCTAGGACTTTTAATTCTGTCACTGTCTCAGTGGGTTGAGCAGCAGGGGGGTGGAGACTGCGGGGATACTCCACCAGTGCCCAGGCAGGTGACCTTGCCAGGCAGGTACACTTGTTGGAGGGTACCAGGATAGACCTACCAGGCTGAACGTCAGTGAGCGAAGCTTCTCATTCTCCTCCTTCAGGCGACTCAGCTCCTCATCCTCAGCCTCCAGGGCACTGCTTATCTTCAGGGATCTTTCTCGAAATTCCCGCTCACAGGAAGACACCAAGCTCACTCGCTGCAGTTCCTGCCTTACCAGGTACAGCTGCGGGGGAGGGGTGGGAGGAGGTGGGTGGGTATCTCTCTGCTGGGCAGAGGCTGGGTGGTTTGCTTCACCTTACTCATACGAAATAAGTCAGAACACTGACCAGGGCCTGGGCCTATAATCCCAGCTACATAGGAGCTTGAGAACTAAGGATCAGTGTACAAACCCAGCCCAGACGGAAGTCTATGAGAATCTTATCTGTAACAGCCAAAGAGCTGTAATTCAAGTGGTAGAACACTAGCCTGAGCACAAGCGCTCAGGCCCAGAGTTCAAACCCCAGAACTAATAAAAATATATATATATATTTTAAAGGAATTGGGACTTGTGAAAATCAACAGGAAAAAGAAAGTCGAGGCAGCTAGGAGGGGACAAGCGGAGGGGAAGGGAACTTCAGGCAAGGCGGAAGAGCGCAGGCAGAGGCCAGGGGTACAGTGTCCACGGGTCACGGACCTCCTCCTGTAGACCGCGGCAGCGCGTGGTGGCCAGTTCCTTCTCGCGAAGTGCGTTGCCATAGTGCAGTGAGAGGCTCAGCATCTCGTCCTTCAGCTTCAGCACCTCGTGAAAGTGGGTGCTCACCTCCCGCTTCATGCGGCCGTGGTCTGCCTCCAGCTGATGCAGGTCCTTGGCTCGGGCCTCTGCCAGGCCCAGACGCTCCTGCTGTCGCTGGCACTGTCGTGACAGAGCCTCCTTGTGTGCCTTCTCCTGGGCCAGCTCCTCCTGCAGGCTGCTAATGGCCCCCGCCAGGCACTCGGTCAGCTTGGACGTCTCCATGAGGCCTGCAGGAAGGCCGGGGGCTGAGCCCTGGTCACCTGCCTCACTGTCCTCAGCCTCCAGATGCCAGGGCCCCAGCCCGGACCAGTGGCTTGGCTAGACTGTGTGCTTGAGTTAGTGTGGCTTGTGATATGGGTACCAGGCAGCTGCTAGGCTTCCCCTGGGGCCCCACGCCCATGCCCAGTACTCTTCCTCAGCTCAGAGCGCCCAGGCCGAGTCACTGACTGACTGGTGGACTGACTGGCTGTGGTGCTGGGGCTTGGACTCAAGACCTCACATTTGCTGGGCAGGTACTTTACCACCACTTTTGTTATTTTTCATGTAGAGTGTTGAGTTTTCCCCCTCCCATCTGCAGTCTCCTGTAATAGGTAGGATCACCATGCCTTACTAATTGAGATGGGGGGGCACAACAATTCTCTGTGTGACCTTGAACCAGCACACTCCTAATAGGTGCCTCCCACACAGCTGTGATAGAGGCCTTGGTCACAATGGCGGGCCCAAATTTAATAATTTTAATATTATCCCAATAAAAGCATAATAGAACACATAGAACATTCACACACAGCTTATCATCCCTGAGAGCCGTGGGGCTCGTGTGCATGTGTGTACATGCCTATATGTGTACCAGGCGCTGTCCCTGAGCCTTACTGCCTCAAGGCTGGCACTCTACCAGTGAGCCACAGCTACACTGTGGCTTTTTGGTGGTTAGCAGGACCCAAGGAGACAGACGCCAGTGGCTCACATCTCTAATCCCAGCTACTCAGAAGGCTGAGAACTGAGGATTGTGGTTCAAAGCCAGCCCGGGGAAGGAAAATCCATGAGACCTTTACCTCCAATTAGCCACCAGAAAACTGGAAGTGGTGCTGTGGCTCAAAGTGGCAGAGTACTAGCCTTGAGCTGAAGAGCTCAGGGACAGTGCCCAGGACCCCAGTTCAAGCCCCACAACCAAAAATTGAAAATTCTCATGGTCTTTCCTTGCTCAGGCTGGCTTCACTTTGAGGTAGTGGCTAGGATTATAAGCAAATGCAAAAGAGGCCTGACTTGAACACACTCCCACGCTCCCTGTCTAGACTCAGAACCAGCTGAGAAGGACAAAGGCAGATACTAGAGCTGGAGGAGCCTGTGTCACTGTGCAGGGTTAAGGTCCACAGACAGATAGCGCAGTGGCTCTTCCTGGGAAGCCCACATCACTCATTGACCATGACCTCGTCAATCATTCACTGAGTGGCCATAAGACTGCCTGTCACTGTGCCGGCGAGAGCTCTGCTTGCTTGGGTACAGAAGGCTCGGTTCCCCGTTCCTGGGAAGGGGCCTAGGTCCCCTCCTGAGAGACAGCACTGTGCTGCTGGCCTCCGCCTCCAGCCACCTGAGGCTAAGCCTGGTCTCCAGAGCGCTCCCCTCCCCCCTCACAGGGTGTTCCTCAGCATACTACGTGATGAAATCTGGACCTCAGGGAGCCCAGGAAACTCAGGCAAGGACATCCACCTTGGAAGTGGGGAGAGCCTAGGGACACCCCTGCTAGCCTGTGACCCCACCCACAGCCAAGCTCTCACCACTGAAGTTGCTGACGTCCACGTTGGGCTGCAGCCCTGTGACCAGGGTGTAGACGTCAGCGTTGTGGAACTTGAGGCTCTCCAGGAAAGCCACAGCTCCATTCTTCCCTCGAGCCTTCAGCAGGTCCAGTAAGTGCCCTGGAGGGTGATTGCCACCTTGAGTGACCATGTGCCTAGGCTGGCTTCCCCATGAGGGGGCTGTGGGGGGACAGCCCTGCATGTGAGGGATCTCTAGGGAGAGCATCTCTGTGGATCCCCACAGTGAGATGTCCTCAGTGTTCTGCCCCTTTACACACATGACCTCAGCTTGAGCAGTCTAGGTCTTTTACTGAGTAACTACTGAGATCCAGGCAAGCCCTTGGCTATGGGCGAGGCATGCAGTCTGAGAACACAGACACATGGCCCACCACAGTGCAGAGAGAGCTTTTGGGACCATGGACGTAAACAACAGATAGCACCGCACCTCTGGGGTGGCCCCAGAGAGCCATGGAGCGCTCCGCCATGCACACATCAGCACATTAACAGCCACTGCTGCCCGCCTGCCTTCATGACCCAGGCTGCACAGGAGCACCAAGCTAAATCCCCTACTTCTCACAGTTTCTGTACTAGTCACTGGCTTTCACATTTCTGGGTGAATAAATAACACAGCCTCATCACTGGAACAAGACATCTGAGGGCCAACAAACAGCATCCCCAAAAGAGACACCACTCAGTGTGCTCAAAGTCGGCGTTCTAGGAAAAGGGTCTATGCCAGAGTAATTAGAGAAGGCCATTCTGGAAACACACACAGGGTCTGCACCCAATGACAAGAGACTAAAGGGGAAAAGGCACAGAGATGGCCACGGGAGGACAGATCAGAGACTAGAATGTTGGGCCCACAAGCCAAGGCATGCCTGAGCCCCCAGGAAGCAGACAAGGTGAAATGCTCTCCCTAGGCAAGCTGGCCAGCTCAGCGCTGCCTGCACAGGGCTGCACGACACCTCCCACCACCTGGGAGAGAATCCAATGTCTTTTATTACACCAGTACTGGGGCTTGAACTCAGGACCTGGCCATTTCCCATAGCATTTTCAACCAAGGCTGGCATGCTACTACTTGAATCATAGCTCACTGGTGACTTTTTGCTGGTTCATTAGAGATAAGAGACTCATGGACTTCCTGGCCTGGGCTGGCTTCAAACTACAACCCTCAGATCTCAGCCTCTTGGTAGCTAGGATTACAGGTGTGAGCTACCAGTGCCCACTGTGGTTTTCTTTTCCTTAGAGCCAGGACTGGAACTCAAGGCCTCACTCATGTGACTCTTATGCTGAATGTGAGCTCCCCTCCTCTCCAGCACCCCCCCACCCGTTGTTCTAAACCACCGTGCATGGCTGTCAGTGTTAGGCGGCCTCTGGGGGCCTCACAGTGTGCTGTCCTCTGGTCTGAACCCTGGCCCTAAAGGTATTCAAGTCCTGCACTCTGCACGCCTGCTGAGGGGCTCTGCACTGCAGCTGTGGTTTGGGAGCGAGGGCCAGCAGTCCCGGCTGGGGGGGAGGGGGGCTCACCGACTCTCATGGCGCTGTTGGTGAAGCGGGGGCTGTGCAGGACCTCCTCCTCATCCAGCTGGCCCAGCACCTTGGCCTGGCGCAGGTAGGGGGTGAGGCGGCTGGGGCAGATGCTCCGCACGATCCTGTAGCGATGGCTCTCCATCATCTCCCACAGTGTCTCCTCGTCCACAGCCATCAGCCGGGAGTCCGTGCGGCACAGCTCCGCCATGCCTGGAGGCTGGGAGGGACCTGGAGGGGTGCAATGGTGGCTGGCATCAGAGAGCTGGCTTCGGAGGCCAGGTCAACTTTCCACACACACCCCTTTCCCCAGTCAGAGAGCAAGAAGGACATCCTTACAGTCTACACTTGGCTTCCTGCCCTGGCACTGGTGTCTCAGGGCCAGATCAGGGACGGCCCAGTCCCCTGGGCTCACAGCACTGAGTCCTCTCCCTGGGCAGGCAGGAGGAGGAGGTGAGTGGAGTCTGCTGCTTCACCTCAGACACCCAATTGACCCATGATGATGACATGAAAAACCAGGTCGGGGATGGGCGCCCGTGGCTCATACCTGTACTCTTAACTCCTCAGGAGACTGAGACTGGAGGTGCATGGTTTGAGTCACGAGACTCTTATCTCCAATTAGCCACCAAAAAGCCGGAAACGAAGCTGTGGCTCAAATAATAGGGTGCTACCCGTGAGCAACAAAGCTAAGGGACAGTACCCAGGCACTGAGTTCAAGCCTCAGGCCCTGCACACATGCATGCAGAGAACTCTGGAAAGCAACATGGCTGGGCAAAAGGGCTCAAGCAAGGGTGAGGGGCAGAGGGTAAACATGAGAGCTGCTTAGGGCTTTGAAGGCTCTTGGTCTTGTATAACCTAAATCCCTATAGGATAGAGTAAATTAAGGGGGCTAAAGGTATAGAAAAAGAGGAAATTATTAGAAGGGTAGGTACTATGATTAATTTTTTTTGAGGTTTAATTGATCATTTTAGTTTATTGTCACCCTGCCCTCTGACACTGCCTCCATCCTGCAGGTGCCAGCTCTTTTTTTTTTTTTTAACTGGTCTTGGACTTGAACTCAGGGCCTGGGCACTGTCCCTAAGCCTCTCTGTGCTCAAGGCTAGTACTCTACCACCTGAGCCACAGCACCACTTTCAGCTTTTTCTGTGTATGTGGTACTAAGGAATCATACCCAGGGCTTCATGCATATTAGGCAAGCACTCTACCAACTAAGCCATATTCCCAGTGCTGCTTGTGCTTTATTTATTTATTTATTTATTTATTTTTGCCAGTCCTGGGGTTGAACTCAGGGCCTAAGCACTGTCCCTGGGCTTTCTCAAGGCTAGACCTCTACAGCACCATTTCTGGCTTTTTCTGTGTATGTGGTACCAAGGACTCAAACCCAAGTCTTCATGCATGCTCTCTACCACTAGGCCAAACTCCCAGCTCCAGCCTGTGCTCTTCTGTCATAACTCTGGCTGTCACTTGTTCTCCTCCTTCCCACCCCCTCACTTCCTCATTCCAGAGTCGCCACTTTCCTAAGGGCCCTGGAACCTCCCAGGAATGCCTCTGGGACTGGCTTGGGCTATGTCTGGGGTCCCCTCCCACTTTCTCATATAAGAGGGGTGTGAGTGAGAATGGCCAATCACTTCCCCTCATGCCAGACTCAAAGGTTCAGTCAAATTCAGCGCATGAAAGCTGGGCAAAGGATGGCATTGCCCAGGGAGAGAGACCACTGTCCTCGGCGTGAAAGAAAGAAAAATTTTCTCCTGCCCCAAGCTTGGAGGAATGGGCTAGTGATGCAGAGGGCCAGAGATGGGCCCAGGACAGGGAGAGACAGAAGGGCTAGGACCCCTCAGCAACGCGCTCACCCAAAGCAGGAGGAAAGCAGCCTGGCCCACCTCCCCACACCCCACAGCATGGGGGAGGAGCTGCATCTGGCTGGAAACCCAGCTGATCAGAAGGAAAGCTCAGCCTACTGACCCTCCTGAGCCTCCAGGTAGCAGACAGATATCTCCATTTCCAAGGCAGAGGGCAGCAGAGTCCTGGGTGCGTGGGGGTGGGGGTGGGGGTGGGGGCAGGAGAGATGCAGAGACCTTAGAACAACTTTCTCAGTCCAACCTTAGTGCTTGTAAAGAAATACGAGTTCTGGGCTGGGAGTTTGGCCTAGTGGTAGAGTGCTTGCCTAGCATGCACGAAGACCCAGGTTCGATTCCTCGGTACCCCATACATAGAAAAAAGCCGGAAATGGTGCTGAGGCTCAAGTGGTAGAGTGCTAGCCTTGAGAAAGTCCAAGGACAGTGCTCAGGTCCTGAGCTCAAGTCCAGGATTTGCCAAAAAAAAAAAAAAAAAAAAAAGAAAAAGAAACAGAAAAATTAATGAAAGTTAATTAGGTGCTGATTTTTCACACACCAGTAATCTAGCTGTTCCCACCAGATCTCAGGAGGCTGAGATCTGAGGGTCGTGGTTTGAAGCCAGACTGGGCAAGAAAGTCCCTGAGACTCTAATCTCCATTTAGCCACCAGAAAACTGGAAGTAGTATGGTTCAACGTGGGAGAGCACTGTAGAGACTGTAATTAAGATTACAGGCTTAAAGGAACGGGAAAATGATCATTCCAGGCCAGTCAGTGCAGAAAAGTTGATGAGATCCCCTTCTTAAAACATAGCTGGGGGTCAGGAACGTAGCCTAGTGGTAGAGTGCTCACCTTGCACGCACAAAGCCCTGGGTTTGATTCCTCGGTATCATATACACAGAAAAAGTTGGAAGTGGTGATGGGGCTCAAGTGGCAGAGTGCTAGACTTGAACAAAAAGTGTCCAATGACAGTGCCCAAGTCCTGAGTTCAAGTCCCATGACTGGCAAAAAAATAAAAAATAAACCAAAAAACCCCACATAGTTGTGCACAGGGGCTTTAACTATCAGAAAATAGTTGGCTGTGGCCCAGTCATCTGGGCAGGAAGTGAGACCCTGTCTCAAAAATAACCAACAAAGAAAGAGGTGAGGATATTGTTCCATGGAAGTGTACCTGTGTGGCAAGCATGAAGCCCTGGGTTCAAATCCCGATGCTGCCAAAAAGATCGTGGAAATCATGGGATTCATTTTTATAAAATGTTAGTGTATAATATTTCTAGTAGTCAATGTGTATCACTCATTCTTCCATCCATCCACCCATTCAACCTGTCCATCTGCTATGCCTGTGTATGTGAGACACAAACACAGATAGAACACAGAGATTCTAGACTCTTATTCCATAATTGTGATATTTGCAATGTTTGTTGAATAAGTAAATATAGATTCAATCAAGCCATAAAGTCATTATTCCAGAAATCCATAAAATTAGTTCAACTGACAAGTAAGGTCTCATCTAATGGCATTCACTGGCTAGAAGGCTCTATGGGGGGTGGGGGACTGAGGGGTGGATGGGACCGTGTATGTCTCTCCACAGGATAATTTCTGGCAGTGCCTGTTTCCTCTCTCACAAGTCACCTACATCAGGTGCCATAGCAGCTTGGCGGGAGGCGGGGGTGCAGAGGCCCAGCTCCCCGTCGGTGGCCTTCTCCCACGTCCCTGCCTCAGCCCTGGGATGTCAGCCATCTCTATCTCATGCT
The DNA here is from genome assembly GCF_031878675.1 of Megascapheus bottae. Classification (NCBI taxonomy): domain Eukaryota; kingdom Metazoa; phylum Chordata; class Mammalia; order Rodentia; family Geomyidae; genus Megascapheus; species Megascapheus bottae. Next base: position 49,862,258 of record NC_143525.1, on the reverse strand, counting down.
AGCACATGGAAGGGTGGGTACAGACAGGATAACAAGTGCCAGCTGAGCTGGGGAAAGTTCTGGAAAAGCTCCCGGAAGGGAGAAAGGAGGCTGGGTTGGATCAGGACTGGCCTGGCCAGGTCTTACGCTTGGAGTAGGATTCTCTGTTATGTACAAACACAACACAGAGAGAGAACCCTGAGTCTTGTACAAACCACTCCGGAGACACCCCCGGGACAGGTACTGGCCTGAGGGGGCTAAGCCTCAGTGCAGCGGAGAGACCTGGGCCCCTCAGGCTGTAACCACTGAAGCCTGCAGCTTTAGGGCTAAGTTGGCCCCAAGGACCCCCAGAACAGGGCTCACAGAGCACTGATCTGTGTTTTTGTCCCTTCGCCAGGTGCTCACCACAATTTCATTCTGTCTACATGGCCCCTAGATAAGACTGGGGTCTCTGAGGCCAAGACTGGGCGATAGTAAGCTCGGATGTCTTCAAGGACTTCTGGAGCCTTCCCAAGCTGGGTCCCAGTAGCCACAACAGGCCCTGGCAGAGTCCCCACCTCTGCTCCCTCTCAGAGGGTCTCAGGATTGCCTGCAGCCTGGTGACACAGCCTTTGGGTAGGTCCTGCCTCTGGCACATGAACATGGAGAGGAAAAGCTAGAGCTTCTCTGAGCTATGCAAACCCCAGCAACCACATCAGGCTTTGGGGACCCCACAATGTGCTGGGGTGAGGTCGTAAGTGGAGGTATTCATTCTGGCCCACTCTGGGAGACCACAGCAGCTGGCCCCAGGGTGTGTGGTGGGGTGTGGTAGACCATTTGCATAGTATTCATGAGACCCTGGACTTCATTGGCAGACCACTAAAAAATAAAAATACAAGTGGGAGAGGCAGGTGTGGTAGCACAGTCCTGTTGTCTCAGTGCCTGATACAATGACGGGGGCCCAGGAACTGGAGACGTGCCTGGGTGGCACTATGAGACTCATGTCAGAAAACAAGGTGGGAGGAGGTGGGTGATTCCCCTCCAGTTCTGACAGAAGTTAGTCGTGGAGAGAAAGAAGCAGTCTGGTCCAGAGATACCCCAGGGAACCCTCAGATCTCCAGCTACTCAATCTCACAGGAGTCCAGGGCATCGGAGGGGCAGACTATCCAGATCCTGCTCTCACAAGCAGCCTTCTCCTCGGATTCTTAAGGCCAGCCTCTTCTCCTAGGAAATAGGAAGGAGAAAGTACAGGTTCTCTTCCATGCCCCAATTTTGGATTCCAGAATAAGAATGATGAGTTAGGAATGAGCTCACAGGCCCTTGACTGGTGGACAAGGCAGTTGGTCACCAATGCAGAGTTCACCCTGGGTCAAATCTAGTGCCACCATGCCAGGAATGTCTGGAGGTGCCCTTCCCACCATCTCAGGACAGCTAGTCTCACTCACTGTACACCTGGCTGGAGAAGTCTCCTCCTGCGAATATTCCCAGCAGCATCCAGAGGGAAAGGATACAAGTCACAGGACCCTTCCACCTGGCCCAGCCTACCCTGCTTTAGGGTGGAACTCAGCAGCCACAGAATGCCCCAGAACTTTAGCCAAGCAAAGATATGAGCTGGTGTGACCTATTTCCACAGACCAGGCATTACCTCCGCTCCTGGCAAGGAAGAAGCCAGCTCTCCACACCTCCCCCCTCCCAACCCTAGGATAGCCAGGGCCCTGTCCTACCTGGCCACTGTCCCTCTGGCGTGCTGGCCTGCTCTGGGGGGCAGACTGTGGGCTCTCACGGTCTTTCCCTGAGCGGTGACAATGACCCCCAGTGGTGCCGCCGGGCGGGGTAGGTAGAGCAGCAGCTGGCGAGCAGGTCTGACGGCACATCCACCGGGCTCTGCCCACAGAAACTGAGCCTCCGCACACTCCTGCCATGCCAGGGTGTGCCACGATGGGCGTTTGCTTGGCACCAGCCTAGAAATGACAAGCATTGGGTTGGCCTACAGCCGGCAGTGAGTATGGGGATGGGGGAGGATATTTGGGTGGGGGTTACCCCTATTTGTGTACACTTAGTTTAAACAAGTCCTGGTTCCTCTCTGTTGACAGGTATCTACAATCAGCTTAGTCTTCAGCTTTTTAAAAGAATTTCTGGTACCACTGATTGAACTCAGAACCTCACACTCTCACTTGGCTTTCTTGCTCATGGTTGGCGCTCTATTACTTGAGCCATGCCTCCTGTTTGGCCTTTCACTGGTTAACTGGAGATGGAGTCTTACAGACTTTTCTGCCTGGGCTTGCTTCAAATAAGGATTCTCTAGATGTCAGTCTCTTGAGTAGCTAGGATTACAGGCATGAACTACTGGAACCCAACAACTTCGTCTACGTTTGGGGGCCCTCCAATCTCCAGTGGCCTCCACTGACAGTTTGCAGTGGCAGGCAAGGTAGTCCTAGTAATGCTTTGGCTACTCACTTGGCTACACAGGTCCAAGGCCCTCAGTAGAACCCAGGTCTGCAGGCATCACATGCCTGTGGAGTCAAATGCATCAGGAGCCCCCCACCCCACACACCTCCCTCTCATGACCCCTCCACCAGAAATAGTTCCCTCCACCTAGCTCACTTGACTACAGAACACTACTCCAGGGCAAGATAGCCTTTCAGAGAGCCTTTTCCAGCCCATTCTCTCCCCAAGCTGTCTCTTCCCCTTCCGTTCCCCTTCCGTTGCTCTCTGTGGAGTGCCTTGCCCCTGGTTTCTTACATATTCTGGTCCATCTCCTGCTGGCCGTCCCACTGGAAGAGAACCAGAAGCGCTTTGTCTGGTCCTCTGCTGTCAGGTCAGCATGGAGAAGGAGAGTCACTGCTCTGGCCTCAGTGGGAAGCACCGGAGGGCTTTCATTCAGACAAGGAAGGCTGGTCCCAAGGTAACACAGTGTCACCTCCCAGAGCCCCTCCCAGAGATACCTTCATCCAGGCAGGTGTGAGAGCTCTAGCCAGGGTCTCAGCGTCCACGCCAGCATCAGCCCCATGGTGGTTCACACAACTCCAAAGACTGGTTACACCTTAAAGTCTGAAACTGTGTGTCTCAAACGAGAGCTGGTAGTTCACATCTATAATCTTGGCAACTCAAGAGGCCAAATCTGAAGATCCCAGTTCAGGCAAAAGACTCTTGTCTCCAATTAACCATCAAAAATCAGGAAGTGGAGGCGTGGCTCAGGTGGTAGAGCATTAGCTTTGAATGAAAAAGCCAAGTAAGAGTGTCAGGGCTGAAAAGGTATCAATGTTTATGAAGTAATGCACCTTCTATCTGGTGAATATAATGTAACCCTTCTATTAATTACAATAAAATTATATGGAAAAAAAGAGTGTGAGGGCTGAGTTCAAACCCTAGTACCACCACAAAAATGGGGGGAGTGTGGCCTAGTGGTAGAGTGCTTGCCTAGCATGCACCAAGACTTGGGTTCAATTCCTCAGTACCACACACACAGAGAAAGCCAGAAGTGGTGTTGTGGTTCAAGTGGTAGAGAGCTAGCCTTGAGGAAACTCAAAGACAGGGCCCAGGCCCTGAGTTTAAGCCCCAGGACTGGCAAAAAATTTTTTTTTAAAGAGGAGGGTGGTAAAAGTGTGTCTCCACCATGTCTGGCATGTAGAAAGCTCAAGATAGTTCTAGAAAACATAAAGAAATGTCATGCAAAGTAAAAGGGGAAGCTGATGGAGTCAGCTGAGGAGAACGCGCTAAGCCTCAGCACTTAAGAAAACAGATGCTTTCTTCAGGAGTCAAGGAAAAATATAGAAACAAGAGGAAGTACCTAACTCTAAAGGACTGTCATCTTGCTTGCTTTCTTTCCATTTCTTTTCTCTTTTGTGGGTCATAGGGCCTGAATTCTGGGCCTGGCACTGTCTCTGAGCTCTTCAGCTCAAGGCTAGCACTCCACAACTTTGAGCCACAGTGCCATTTTCTGTTTCTGGTAGTTAACTGGATATGAGACTTTTGTGCCCAGGCTGGCCTTGAACCAGGATCCTCAGATCTCAGCCTCCTAAGAGGTTAGGATTACAGGTGTGAGCCAACAGCCATCTGGCCCTGTCAGCTTTCTGAGGGCAGGAACTGTGCCCCCAGAAAGACCCTGAGGGATCAGTCATTCTGTGCCACAGCTTGTAGGTGGGTGCCAATGCCAGGGGCAATTCAACAGAGATTTTGGTATCCTGGCCAGGCTAAGTGTTACCAGGGCAGGGACGGTATTCTGGTAACCTGGATAGGTAGGTCAGGGCACTGCTGGGGGAAACACCCAAAGTGTGGGGTGGGGGGAGGGTGACAGCAGCTGGTACCAAGAGGGTGATCTAGCAGATCCACACCCTATGACAGCAAGACTGACTGCCATGACCTAAACTTAGGCCAGTCATAGCGCACCTCAGGGTGACACTTCATTTATCCAGGACAATCTGGGATTGGGGAAGGGTCCTGACTCTGCCTTGAAAGCAGGGTGTTAGCACCTGGTAAAGATGGAGTGTGAGGTAGACATCAAGGCCCCCACAAAGGACCACAGGACAGTATGAGCGGAGAAATTTGGGGGGGGTCTGGTCTGGGGCTTCTCTCTACTTATTACTAGTGTGTGTGTGTGTGTGTGTGAGAGAGAGAGAGAGAGATAGAGAGACAGACAGACAGAGACAGAGAGAGGAGAGGAGAGAGAGAATCTCTGCGTGGGAGAGAGAGGGAGAGTGTGTGTGTCTCTGTGTCTTCTTCTAGAACATTCTCAATGGATTCTCAATTGGCTAGGGACACTGATCTCATGCCCACCTGTAGGCTTTAACCCAGGGGAGTGGGCCAGGGAAGGGCGGGAAGCCAGTGCTTTCACAGAGCGGGTAAACTGGCTGCTCCCTCTGCCTAACCGCCACCCCCCCCACTTACCCCCAAGTTGTCTTCACTGGTGTTCCTTTTTCTTTTTAAGCTGTGGTGAAAACCACACGATGTAAATTGAGCTGCTTTAAAGTGACCGGTGTCGTGGTATTTAGTCCACCAGCTATTTCAGAGGGACCAACTCAGTGGTGTTTGGTGGATCCACACTGTGCAACCATACTTGTGTCTAGTTCCAGAGCAGGTTCCTCACCCCAAAGGGTGCACAGCCCACACCTCCCCCATTCCTGGGGTGTGTTCATTTCACCAGAAGCCCAAGGCAACTCTGCCCTGCACCCCTAACCATCCTGCCCAGTCAACCTCAGCAAGGCTGTCTTATCCTAAGTCCTCCTGTGACCCCCCCCCCTTTCGCAAAAACCAAGTGAGAGGTGCAGCGGCCATAGCCAGCTCTCCCCCGGGGGGCCCAGACCCTCTGAAACCCTACACGGTCTAAAGGTGCTCTCCCTCTGCTGAGGCGGGTCTGCAGCCACCACAGCACCTGTGAACCCCACTTGGTAGCCTTCTCTTCTGCCTTAACCCTGCCGCCCCATCCTCCCAGGGGCACTGGACTCAAACACTTCTCAACTGGGGGGGGACAAACACGCAGCTCAAAAGCTTTCTACCTGGGCCCTGTGCTCCACAGCGACAACACAAAAGTGATCATGCATCTGCAGTTGTACGGGTTTGCTCTCCTCTGTGGCCTCGAACTCCCGCAGGGCAGCGGCGGCCGCAAACCTGCGGCTGGACAGCGCCCGCGGGGGGCCGCCCTGTCCCCGGCGAGTCCGAAGGAGGCGGGCTGCGGAGGGCGGCGCTCCCTGAGGCCCCGCCCCAGGTCGGGCGCCACGCCCGGGGAGCAGCCCAGCGGGGCAGGCCCGGCCCTCTGGGTCCCGGGGGAGGCCGGCGGGGGCCCTGCGCGTGGCTCCCCGCCGGGGGCCGGGCGGGCCGGCCGTGCGGACTCCACAGCCCGGCTCGCACCCCCCCGAGGAGAAAGCGCCCTGTGCCCGCGGCCTGGCCACGGCGGGCCAGGAGCAGCGGGCTGTCCGCTCCCGGCCGGCTCCCCGGGGCCGGGGACGCAAGGCCCGGGGCGGCGGTCAGGCCGCCGGAGGCCGCTGTGCGCGGGGCCCGGCCGCTTCTCCATCCCGGAAGGGAGCGGGACCCGGAGGCTCCCGGCCTCCCGGCCCAGGCCGGCTTCGAACCGCCGCTCAGGCCTCCGCTTCGGGGGAAGACGGCATTCCAGGCGGGCGCCGGCCGCACGCGGACACGCCCGCCCCACAGGCCGCTCCGCCCCACAGGCCGCTCCGCCTCGGGACCCGCGGCGCTCCCGTGGGCGCGAGCGCGGGAGCGCCGGGAGCGCCGGAGGGCGGGGCCGCGACGCGAGCTTGGACGCGCGCGCGCACGCACGCCCCGCCCCCGCGCCCACAGGACCCCGCGCGCCCGCGCGCGCCCCGCCCCCGCACGCCCCCGCGCGTGCGCGCCCGCCACGACCCCGCGCGCGCACGTCGGCCCCCTGGCACTCGCGGCGTCTGGCGCACGCCGTGGCGTCACTTCCTCTCGCCGGTGTGGCGCCGGGCCTGCTTCCGCTTCCCGCCGCGGCGCGCGCCGAGCTCTCAGTAGAGTCGGTGATCATGGCGGCGACGGCCACGATGGCGACCTCGGGGTCGGCGCGGAAGCGGTTGCTCAAGGAGGAGGACATGACCAAGGTGGAGTTCGAGACCAGCGAGGAGGTGGACGTGACGCCCACCTTCGACACCATGGGCCTGCGGGAGGACCTGCTGCGCGGCATCTACGCCTACGGTACGGATCGCGGGCCGGAGGAGGCCGGGGGACGCCGGGGCTCGGAGGAGGCCGGGGCCGGGGGAGGTCGGGGCTCGGAGGAGGCCGGGGCCGGGGGACGCCGGGGCTCGGAGGAGGCCGGGGCCGGGGGACGCCGGGGCTCGGAGGAGGCCGGGGCCGGGGGACGTCGGGGCTCGGAGGAGGCCGGGGCCGGGGGACCCCGGGGCTCGGGGGAGGCCGGGTCCGGGGAACGCCGGGGCTCGGGGGACGCCGGGGCTCTGGGGACGTCGGGGCCGGGGGACGCCGGGGCTCGGGGGACATCGGGGCCGGGGGACGCCGGGGCTCGGGGACGCCGGGCGGGAAGCCGCCAGACTTCAGTCTGGCGCCGGGAATGCAGGGCCAAGACACCACCAGTGCGGGAGCCGCCGGCCGCCCGCCTGTCGGGTCTGCCGCCCCCGGGCCGGGTCTGGCGGGGCCTCGAAGTCCTTCCCATCCTTCGCACGCCCTAGTCGGTAGAGAGCGGCCTTGTGCCCGGAGACCCGAGGCACCCGTGAGCCCCGTTTGGCCTACCGGGCAGAGTTCAAAACCAAGTGGCTTCAGGCAGTGGCCGTTGCGCTGAGACCCACGAAGCGGAATGGTCGTGGACTCGGATCTGGGAAGAGGGAATTAAAGCCGGGCAGATCGCGGTGGGGTGAGCTGGAGAGGGGAGCCTGGTGCGGGGCCCGGCCGGTACCACGCCCCAGGGTCAGCTGGCAGGAGGAATGACTTAGGTAATTGGAAATGTGTGGCTGTGTGCGCGCCTGTGTGCACCAGCACTAGAACTTGAGCTCGGGACCGGTGCTCTAGCCTTTTATGTTCACTGGTGGCATTGTACCACCTGAGCCACATTGGTTTCTAATTGCAATAGGAAACTTGGGAGCGTTTTAATTAGAGGTGGCATGAGTATGTTTAATGTCTGAATCTGGGCCGAGGTGGCGTGTTCGTGAGTTGGGAGCCAGGAAGCATAGGATGTTTGTTTCTGTAGTGGTTGAGAACTGTAGCTGCCACAGGTGGGCTGGTCCCAGAGGAAGAAGGACTCCAGCAGAATTCCAGGGGTTTTGAATGACCTGATGGGCAGATGCAAATATTTGGCAGAGGTGGAGGGAGGTAAATGCAGAAATTTTGTCTTGATTTGTTTAAGAGGCTACTTGGCCCTGGGAGCCTCCAGGGAGGGGAGTACTGTGGGGGTCTGTTACTGTTTGAGGTGGAGCTGGGGTAAGATGGTGGGTGAATAGGGACTTTGAATGGGAATGTGCATGGTTGAGGGTGTGGGCTTTGTTCAGGATGCCGTTTATCTGGCAGTCCTTGGCAGGAGCTGAACTTCATGGGTTCAAGTCATTTGTAAGATTTTATTTGCTTGGAAAAATTCTTAAGAATAGGTTTGTTTATGGTAACTGTCAGACAGGAGAGACAGCGCTGTAGCTACTTAGTAAGTCAATGAAGCCTTTTGTAATACAGTCAGAGGCTACAGAAATTGTGGAGTAAAAGGTAAAGCCCCCTCCTCATCCTCTCACTGTCCATGAAAGACCACCACCATCTTGTTAAAACTGTGGTCTCTGTCTTCTGCACTCAATGCTGTTGTTGTTGTTGTTGTTTATTTGTTTGTTTGTTTTACAGATGTTATCTTTTTCACATAGTAGGAAATGCATCCTGCCTGTATATTGGGTTAGGTCTGGCACAGGTTGGTAGCAGTTTAAAAGTGAATCCCTGAGTTTACACTATAGATTTTTTTTAAATTTTATTTATTTATTTTGCTCAAGGCTAGCACTCTACCACTAGAGCCACAGCTCCACTTCTGGCTTTTTCTGCTTATGTGGTACTGAGGAATTGAACCCAGATCTTTGTGCATGTTAGGCAAGCACTCTACCATTAGGCCACACTCCTGGCCTATACACCATGGATTTTTTTTTTTTTAGTGCTGTTGTGTTGACAGCTCAATTGTTCTTTTTTTGCAGGTTTTGAAAAACCATCAGCAATCCAGCAGCGAGCTATCAAGCAGATAATTAAAGGGAGAGATGTCATTGCACAGTAAGTTGGTCTGTGGGGAGGGCAGATCCAGCCAGTGGCATGCAGCACAGTGAAAAGGCTTTCTGCAGGGTCCAGTCTTCTCCTTCACTTTAACCCTATAGCTTTATACTTTACGTTTTTCTTCTGTTCTCAACTAGAGAAAGTTTTTTGTGTTTTAGCCACCTTGCTCAGCTATCAGTGTGGACTCTGCCATGCTAGGAAGGCGTTCTCCTACTTGAATCACACCCCAAGCCCTTAAAAAAAAAAATCAGTTTATGAGTGCTCATGGCTTCCACCATTCTAGCTGTTAGGAGACTGGAATCTGAGGATTACAGTTTCAAGATAGTCCAGGCAGGAATGTCTGTGGGACTGTTACCTCCTTAACCAGCAAAATGCTGACTGGAGGTGTTGTTAAAGTGGTAAAACACCAGCCGTGAGTGGAGAGAATGAGAGTTCTTGAGTTCAAATCCTGGACTTCTAGAATCGGTGTGCGCGTGCACCTCCCTCCACCCCCCAACCCCCCAACTCCTGGAGCAGAAGAAGCCATTCTAGAGCCAGGAAGTCTTCTGGAGCTGGGCCTTTGAAGATCTGTGTGGAGAGAGGGAGGAGACATGGGGATGGGGACAGGCCCTCGGTCCCACCTGTCTGCTCTTTTGAACAGGTCTCAGTCTGGCACAGGCAAGACGGCCACCTTCAGTATATCTGTCCTTCAGTGCTTGGACATTCAGGTGAGTGCTGCCTTTAAAACTACTCCTGGTCCCGGGAGCCACTGCTTTTTCTTATGTAGTGTAGTGTTCGAAGAGTGTCATTTGTAGAGCTGGGAGTTTGGCCTAGTGGTAGAGTGTTAGCCTAGAATGCATGAAGGCCGGGGATCCATTCCTCGGTACCACATACATAGAAAAAAGCTGAAAGTGGTTCTGTGGCTCAAGTGATAGAGCTCTAGCCTAGAGAAAAAGTCCAAGGACAGTGCTCAGGCCCTGAGTTCAAGCCTCATGACTGGCAAAAAAAGAAAAAGAGTGTCATTTGTATTTTATGTTGTATTAACTCAGCATCTTGATTACATGGCTGATATCTAAGCTGATAATTTGTCTAAAATCCTTTCCATTAAGAATGTTTTGTAGGTGTGTTTTTGTTTTTGCTATGGTAGGAATCAAACCCAGAGCTTTCTGCATGTTAGACATGTATTCTACTACTGAACTTTATCACTTCTATCCTTTGCTGTCATTTTCTTCTCTCCTTCTCTTCCTCTCTCTCCCTCTCTTCCTCTCTCTCCCTCTCTCCCTCTCTCTTCCTCTCTATCTCCCTCCCTCTCCCTCTCCTTCCCTCTTTCTCTCTTTCTCTCTCTTTCCCTCTCTCCCCCTCTCCCTCTCTCCCCCTTTCTCCCCTCCCTTTTTTTTTGTACTGGAGATTGAACCTAGGACATTGCACTTGCTAGGCAAGCACTTGCCACTGAGCTACATCCCAGCCCAGGGGAATTTTTTTAAACTAAAGAATGTTTAAAGTAGATCTGAGGATGGATCAGTACAAGCCGCATTTAAAAATACTGAAGCTAAGCTGGGAGTTTGGCCTAGTGGTAGAGTGCTTGTTTAGCATGCATGAAGACCCCAGGTTTAATTTCTTGGTGTCATGTGTAGAAAAAACCGGAAGTGGTGCTTTGACTCAAGTGTTAGAGCTCTAGCTTTGAGAAAGTCCAAGGACAGGGCTCAGGCCCTGAGCTCAAGCCTGGGACTGGCAAAATAAAATGAAATAAAATACTGAAATTAGCTGGATGGCAGCAGTTCATGCCTATATTCCTAGCTACTAGGAGGTTTAGATCTCATGGTTTGAGGCCAGACTAGATGGAAGCATTTGGTAGACTCCATCTCCAGAATAAATAGAGAGCAAGTCTGGAGGTATGGTTCAAGTGGAAGAGTGCTAAGGGAGCAAGCAAGCCAAGAGCTCAGAGCTCTTGAGTTCAAACCCCACTACCAGCAAAAGGAAAACAAATTCTGTGGCAGGAAATCACGGTATTAAGCTATTAATAGGCAAGTCAGAAAAGCAAATTTTATGTATTTTTTTCATGTGTGAAACCTAAATTTAAAAAACAAAAAAAAAACCTATGAGAATAGAAAAGTGGTTATTTGACAAGAGGAAAATATTGAAGACAAGAGGGTAGTGGCAGTTGTGGTCATAGTGGATTGTCTGCTGGAATGAAGATGTCACAGTGAAACGCTTTATTTTCTACAGTTAATACACATTCTTTTGTAAAAATTTCTGAAGACCATTGAGGGTTGTCTTTTCCAATCATTTCCCAGGTGCGAGAAACCCAAGCTTTGATCTTGGCTCCAACGAGAGAGTTGGCTGTGCAGATTCAGAAGGTAGGCCGTGCCTGCGCTGAACCGACTGACTCAGGCCGGGCCGCCTCTTCAGTTTTCCCCAGTTTCTAGCTTCCTCATCTCATCTCTCTGTGGTTTTAGGAATTGATTTTGGGGCCTTGTGCATTTTAGCAATCGGTTTCTAATGTTGTGCCATAAGTCATTACGTGCTTTAGTGAACTTTTGGTTTGTATTACCATTTTTACTGTAGTTTATAGGATTTTGTGTGGGGTGTGTGTGTGTGTTGGCCTTAAGTCCATTTAACAAAAAAATAACCTTATACTCATAACTTGGAAAGAATGTATTAGGGGACTAATGTTGTTGGGTTGGTAGGATTATGATTTTGTGGGCTTGAGTATAGGGCTTGGTAGCTGAATCTGAGTTTTTGGCTCAAGGCTGATACAATGCCACTGGAGCCACTTCTGGTCTGATTGGTAGTTAATTACAGATAAGAGCCTGCCTGGGCTGGCTTCAAACAGTGATTCTTGGCTGGGAATGTGGCTCAGTGGTAGTGTTTGCCTAGCATGCATGAAGCCTTGGGTTCCATTCCTTAGTACCACATACACAGAAAAATCTGGAAGTGGCGCTGTGGCTCCAATGGTAGAGTGCTGGCTTTGGGCACAGAGGCTCAGGAACCGTGGGGGTGGGCCGCGGGGACGGGCGTCAGATCTCGGCCCCTTGAGTAGTTAGGATTACAGGAGCGTGCACTGCTTTTGTAATAATGTCTCAAAATGAGCTTCATTTGGAAGAGGAAAATAGAACTTTGTGGCTTTCTGGTCGTGTTTCCTGACAGGGCCTGCTCGCCCTGGGCGACTACATGAACGTGCAGTGCCACGCCTGCATCGGGGGCACCAACGTCGGGGAGGACATCCGGAAACTGGACTACGGGCAGCACGTGGTCGCCGGCACGCCAGGCCGAGTCTTCGGTGAGTGGCACTTGGTCGACCTGTGGAGTATGCCGGGGGACGCGAGCGGTTTCCTGTCCAGGCACAGAGGCCACTGCAGCTGTTCAGGGGAAGCTCTAGAGGCTGCAAGGAGCGGTGGCGTAGCAGGCTCCTTCCTTGGAGCCCCACCTGTGATTCCTTCAAAATTTAACTTTACAGACATGATTCGTCGCAGAAGTTTAAGGACACGCGCTATCAAGATGTTGGTTTTGGATGAGGCTGATGAGATGTTGAATAAAGGTATGAGTAGCGGTGTTTCCTGGCATGCACGTGTGAGTAGATGTCCTTCTTTGAGAAGCTGGCACCTAGGGGCAGCGGGGAAGGGAGGGCTCCACCTTTGCTCCCGCTGCCCTAGCAGCTGCCTTTCCCTGCTCCTCCAGCAAGCACCCCGGGTCGGCATAGGGCGTGCTGGAGCACCGCGTGAACTCGAGGGCAGCGGGAATGCCTGGTGCAGATGCAGGGGGCGGTTTTGGAAACAGCAGTGGAGAGCGTGTGCTAGGAGCTGGAGGTACCCGGATGCATAGTTCCAGCAGCAGTTTACTAAAATAGTGGATAAAATTTCCCCTGGTGGGGCATGGTAAGCACGAGTTGAAGCCACGTACGAGAAATCACGGGGTCAGCTGCGGTGAGGGCCGAGTACTGGGCACGTGCTGCCCCAAGCCCAACCCCCCTGCCGCAGCTCTGCACCTCTGGCCCTCCAGGTTTCAAAGAGCAGATCTATGACGTGTACAGGTACCTGCCTCCCGCCACCCAGGTGGTTCTCATCAGTGCCACGCTGCCCCACGAGATCCTGGAGATGACCAACAAGTTCATGACGGACCCCATCCGCATCCTGGTGAAACGGTGGGTGCGAATTCCACGTCACAAGCAAATGAGTTGTGAGGCTGGGCACTGGTGGCTTGCAGCTGGAAGCCAGCCCCAGTAGGAAATCCAGTTAAGCCCTCAAAAATCAACTGGTCAAAGTAGTAGAGCATCAGCCCTGGGCAAAAGAGCTCAGGGACTGGGCCCTGCACACTGTGCCCAGGCCCTGAGTTCAAGACCCAAGACGGACCAAAAACATGAGTCGTGAGTACATAGTTGTGTACGTGTTGTGGAACCCCAGTTAAGATTGTGTACAGAGTTACCACGCAAGGGAGGTCCAGGAAGAAATGCAGGAGGATGTGGCTGGGCAGAAGGGGCCTGGTCCATGTACACGTCCCCAGTGCTAGTCCTGGCTGGAAGAGGACAGGTGACATTTTGTCTTGGTTCCAGTGATGAATTGACCCTGGAAGGTATCAAGCAGTTTTTTGTGGCTGTGGAAAGGGAAGAGTGGAAGTTTGACACCCTGTGTGACCTGTACGACACCCTGACCATCACCCAGGCCGTCATCTTCTGCAACACCAAGAGGAAGGTGTGCCACCCCACAGCCCCGGGAAGGGCACGCCAGGGCTTGGTGACAGGGACCAAGTTGTGTGGAGTTAGGAGGAGGGCATATTCCAGATTTGGGGGTTTTATGGTTTTATTGCAGAAGCAGCTGCAGGCGTGCCATCTGTGTGCAGCCTGGCTGTGGAACAGTGAAGTTTCATTTACAAAAGAAACTTTTTGCCAGGTCCTGCGTGTTGGCGCAGCCCTGTGTTCCAACACCTGGGAAGGCTGGGAGGAGGTGGGGAGGGTTGGGAATCATTTGGGTCCAGGACTTCCAGTCTAACTTGGCAGCACAGACACCCCATCTTAAGTAACAAGTCCTCCCCTAGATTCGGGCTCATGTGCCTGAGCTAGACAGCCTGGTTGGTTGGAGCTCCTGGTTATACCAGCCTGCAGGCAAAGCTTTGTGGGGGAAAAAAGGAGAGAGTGGGACTTCCTAAAGAACGTGAATTCAAATTTCAAACAAGCAGACAAGCGTCATTCACAGTGTCAGGCCTGCCAGGAGCCAGCTGTGCGCTGTGTGGGCATTCCATCGTTTGCTCGGCAGATGGTGGCGGAAGGGGGCTCCGGGGATACCGGGTGGCTTCCTGAGCTCCAGTAGCACCTACCGCTTTGATTCTAGGTTGACTGGCTGACCGAGAAAATGCGAGAAGCCAACTTCACAGTGTCCTCCATGCATGGAGACATGCCTCAGAAAGAGCGGGAGTCTATCATGAAGGAGTTCCGGTCCGGGGCCAGGTGTGTGGCAGTTGACTTGTAGCCGGGCTGGTTGGGGTCCTTGGGCCATCCCAGATCTGCCTGCTGTGCTAGCTCTTCCTGTGATTTCCAGGCCAGGTGGTGCTGTCCATCCAGGGCCAGGGGGAGCTGCTGCGCCTCTGAGTGCGAGCTTGAGAAAACTGCTCTTCACGAGTGGGTTGCTGGCCTATTTAGAAGTCTGCTGTTTTGTTTCCTAGTGAGGGTTTTGTGTTTGAGTTTGCAGGAGTCTGAGGTGTTAGAGAAGACGACTGTGTGTTTGTTCAGGTGTGTGTGTCCCTGAATGGAGCGGTTGATTATCCCCATTGCTTTCTACTTAGCCTGGTCTCCGTGGCTGGCTGGGGAGGGCAGCGGGCAGTTCCGAGGCTAACCATTCCCTGCAGTGAGATTCCCTGCCCGCAGGCTGCACACCTGTCACACTTCTCTGAGTACCACTTACTTTGGATTCTCTTTGTGTCCTTGTAGTTCCCATGATTGTTGCAGACAAGGTATAATTGGATTGTTTTGGTCAGTATCAATACAGTTGTCTTTAAAGTGGAAGAAACATTTGTTCTAGTTTTAGTCAGTGTATTTACTGATCAAGCCTTGGGGCTTGAACTTGGCCAGGGCATTGTCCCAGCTCCACTTCCCATTTTCTAGTGGTTAATTGGAGATAAGAGTCTCTGGGTCTTTAGTGCTCTGGCTGGCTTTGAACTGCAATCCTCAGATTTCAGCATCCTGAGTAGCTAGGATTATAGGCATGAGCCACCGTGCCTGGCTTATCCCTGTGTTTTGTCATCTCTTTGTTGTTGCCAGTTCTGGGGCTTAAACCTAGAGCCTGGGCACTGTCCCAGCCTTTTGTTGTTGTTGTTCAAATCTATGACATTTGAGCCACAGCTTTACTTCTAGCTTTTTGATAATTAATTGGAGATAGTCTCACAGACTTTACTGCTCGGGCTGGCTTTGAACCCATCAGTCTCCTGAGTAGGTAAGTTTACAGGTGTGAACCGTTAGTACCCAACTTACTGTATTCTTTAGTTTAGTTTTCCTTAATTTTTTATTTATACAATTCAGTAGCATCCTTGGCAGGCATTGTATCCTCCTGCCCGGTGGACCTCAACCTACATTTATTTACTTTGCAGTACAGAAGGCAACTAGTATATGTTTTGGTTCTGGGCAGTATTTTGTTTTATACAATAACCTTATTTAGACACTTTGTTACTCTTCTTTTCCTTACATTTTGCTTTACACAACAAGACACTTTCTTACTCTTCTGTTTCCTTTATTTTACTTTATACAATAGCCTTATTTAGACACTTTGTTACTTTTCACAGTCTCCTCCCTCTGTGGACCTGTGTTTGAGCTGGGCTCCCAGAGTTGGGCTGGCCTGTGTTGGAAGCGCTGGCCTTTCATATCAGCTCTCTTTCCCTGACACAGTCCTCTGGCCAGGGTCCCATCAGCTGCCAGCCCAGGTCCAGGAGGCAGGCTGCTCTCCGGGCTAGCTTTTCTTTGTGTTTTGTATTTTGTTTTTGTTTTTTTTGCCAGTCCTGGCCTTGAGCTCAGGGCCTGAGCACTGTCCTTGGACTTTCTCAAGGCTAGAGCTCTACCACTTGAGCCTCAGCACCACTTCTGGCTTTTTTCTATGTATGTAGTACTGAGGAATCAAACCCGGGTCTTCGTGCATGCTAGGCAAGCACTCTACCACTAGGCCAAACTCCCGGCCCTTTGTGTTTTGTTTCCAGCAGTTTTTACTTGGCTTTGTCTGGATGCATTGGCATTGGTGGGACCTCTGAGCTCTCCGCCCTTCCACTCCACTGCGTGGCCTGTTCTTGTCCTTCTCTTTTTCCAGCTGTGGAAGGCAGCCAGGTCTCCTCTGGATCTTGAGCTTCTCCCATTTTGCTTCTAGGCTTGTGTTTCCAGTAGAGATCCAGCTCTGTGTTGTTGAACCATGTTAAAGAGAGAGAAACACGTGTTTGAGGGGTTTTTGTTTGTTTTTTAATGTGGTGGCATTGGGGTTTGAACTCAGGCCTTGCGCTTGCTAGGAAGGTGCTGTACCTTGAGCTGTGCTGCTACGCTTTCGCCTTAGCTTTCGTCTTTGGGATAAGGTCTGTCATTTTTGCCCTGGTTGATGTGAACCAGGATGGCAGCTCATGTCACCGGCTCCTGAAGTTGTTTGGGCTGGCTTGTAGCTTGGATCCCTCGTCTCCTTCCCAAGTAGCTGGGATTTCAGGCCAGAACCACCACATCTGGCATTTATTCTTAACCCAATAGATGTATTTAGTGTTAAAAATAGATTTTTAGGCTGTAAGTATGTCCTAGTGGTAGAATACATGCTTAGCATACACGAAGCCCCTGGGTTCGATTCCTTGGTACCACATACACAGAAAAAAGCTAGAAGTGGTGGTGTGGCTCAAGTGATGAAAGTGCCAACCTTGAGAAAACTCAAGGACAATGCCCAGTCCTGAGTTCAACCTCCAGTGCTGGCCAAAAAAAGAGAGAGATTTTGTTGCTTCCTTTTTGTGTGCCAACTCTTCAAATTCAGGCGTGTATCGCACGCATGCACACCATCTCAGTTGTGACAGCTGTGTGCCAGGAGCTCCATGGTGGCTCTGTGAAGGCCTGTCAGATAGGAGGAAGAGCTGCTGGGCCAACCCACAGGTTCCTGTTCTCGGTCCTTTTGCTGGGCACCAGTAACGTGTTCTTCTCACTTATTGGTGTTCTTCCACCTTGACACACGTGGAAGTACTATTAGTGGGTGGACAGGCACGTGATGGCCACTTAGTGGCTGTGCAGTCAGTCTGTCATGGCGGCAGCTCCGGTCTCACCATCCTGGTGTTGTCTCTGCAGCCGAGTGCTCATTTCCACAGACGTCTGGGCCCGGGGGCTGGACGTCCCTCAGGTGTCACTCATCATTAACTACGACCTGCCCAACAACAGAGAGCTGTACATACACAGGTAGGAGCCCGTCCTTGCTCGAGTGAGAGGTCAGGTGCTTGCCCGCCCGCTGCCCTCCCTCCCACGGGGCTCCCTGACGCTGCTGTGCTTTGCCCCAAGGATCGGGCGTTCGGGGCGGTACGGCCGGAAAGGCGTGGCCATCAACTTCGTGAAGAATGATGACATCCGCATCCTGCGGGACATCGAGCAGTACTACTCCACGCAGATCGACGAGATGCCCATGAACGGTGAGGGGCGGGGCGCCCTGCCCTGGGGGCGGGGCGTGTGGGGGCGGGGCCGCGCCTCACCCACGCCCTCTCCTTGCAGTTGCCGATTTGATCTGAGAACCGCCCTGCACTGCTCTCCTGCTCCCTGTGGGATTGTCGAGGAGCCGAGGCTGTGAGAGAGGGTGGTGTGAGCGCTCAGCCCTGAAACACAGCCCTGCCGATCCACCGTCTTTTCTTAACCACGTGTAAATAGTGCATTGCTCTAAGTTTTTTCATTAAACATTGAATTTTTTCCCATAATTGTGAACTCATACGTCTCAGGACTCCTGCTTTCCTGGTGACACTCTGTCTGGTTTTCATTCCGTATCCATGCAGAGTCTACTCGACACATTCGAAATACAAAATCCTCCGTGGAAATACAAAAGCAATGATAGTGACTTCCTGTTGGCAACGATTCACTTATTTTTGCTGGATTTAGTGCTCTCCCTTGACTTTCTTGCTCACAGTGGGTGCTCTCACCACTTGAACCACATCTCCAATCTGGCATTTTGATGGTTAGCTTCCAGACCTTCCTGCTCGGGATGACTGAACTGTGGTCTTCCAGGTTTCGTTCTCCTGACCAGCTACATTATAGGCAGGAGCTAGTAGTGTCTGGCTAAAGATTTCTTTAAAAAATTATTTCCATAGGGATTCATCAAGATAAAGCAGCTTCCTATCCTAAGACACTTGTGGAAGTAAAGGAATCACAGGTATGGATAATATATCCTAAAAAGAATAGTCTGGGCCGTGGGCCGGGAATTTGGCCTAGTGGTAGAATGCTTGCCTAGCATGCACCAAGACCTGGATTCGATTCCTCCATTACCACATAACATGGAGAAAGCCAGAAGTGGTGCTGTGGCTCAAGTGGTAGAGCTCTAGCTAGCCTTGAGATAGTCCAAGGACAGTGCTTAGTCCTTAAAGCCTAGGACTGGCAAAAAAAAAAAAAAAATATATATATATATATATAGAGAGAGAGAGAGAGAGAGAGAGACTGTAAAGGACTGGTGAAGTGTAGGTAGCAGTACCAGGAGCTAAACCGAAGACCATTGGGCTAGCTCGTGACGGTGGCTTCTAGTGACCCTGACCTCAGTAACAACAGGTAGTAACAGTCAACAGATGCCTTTCTTGAGATCCACAGAGAGACCTCGTACCTGAGTTCCTCTCTCCCTTGTCAGGTGGCTCTCATCTTCACCACTCTGTGGTGGGCATCCTGCTGTATTCTCTGGCCAGCCCAGCCCCCTCCCCCCAGCCACTCTGGAGTGGGCTTATGGAGAGGAGAGATTGTGTGGGCTGTGACAAGACCAGCGGTGACATGAGGGGGTGGGCGGCAGTAATGTGAGGAAGATATGGGGTGACAGGGTGGGTGGTGACATGGGGCCACGTGGGTGATAATCGCCTCATGAATGCCCCAGACACCTCTGGGTAGGGTAGGGCTGCCAGCACAGGCATTCAGGCCCTCCCTCCTGCCCTCAACCTTGGCAGGTACTGGTTCCAAATGCTGCTACCCCCTCCCCCCATTTTTTTTTTTTTTTTTTTTTTGCCAGTCCTGGGCCTGAGCACTGTCCTTGGACTTTCTATGTATGTGGTACTGAGGAATCGAATCCAGGTCTTTGTGCATGCTAGGCAAGCACTCTACCACTAGGCCAAACTCCTGGCTCCTATTTTGCCAGTCTTGAAGCTTGAACTTGGCCTAGTTGCTGTCCCTGAGCCTCTTTGTGCTCAAAGCTAGCCCTTTACCACCTCTGCAGTAGCTCCACTTCAGGCTTTTTCTGAGTAGTATATTGGAAATAAAAATCTCAGCCTTTTCTGCCCAGGCTGCTTTGAGCCACCATCCTCGGATCTCAGCCTCCTGAGTAGTTACATTACAGGTGCAAGCCACTGGTGCCCAGCCCAATAGCTCTTTTATTAAAAATAAGCACTTCACAGTAAGATTCCCAAGTCCTATAAACCCAGTGTCACCTTCACTGGGACAGTTGAAGTGGCCACTGTGGCCTGGCCTCTGCCAGATGGTCCATTCTGAGCACCACCACCTCTGGCTGGTGTTGGGCAGGTGGCTGTGAGCAGTGGACACTCCGGGAAGGTGCCAGGTACGAGAGGTAGCTGCTGCCAAGATAGGAGCAATGCGGGGCCCAGGCCAGGAACTGTGCATGGGGTCACTGTGTCACTCAGTGCGGGGAGCAGCAGATCTGCCCCTACATGACAGCACCATCTGCTAGGCCCAGCTGATCCGAAACTGCTCTCCCATGGACAGCGAGACGGGAATGGCCAGCAGCTGGAAGACAGAGAACAATGCTAGCTGTAGTTCCCAGGTCAGCCAGACAGTTAGGTGCGCCCCACACCATACCAGGCAGACGGGACCCTGAGGTCCAGGTCCCAGTCCCTCACCACCCGGGGAGGGGGGCATATCCGTGATGCCAGCTGGCTGGCACTGGGATCCAGGTCCCCCAATGGCTTGCCTGGCTGTCAGAGTTGTAGGTGAAGTCAAGGACAGGAACGCCATTGGCGAAGACCTGGTGGGGGGCTGTGGCCACGCCCAGCACAGTCGCCTTCCTCAGCTTCAGGCCCGCCCCTTCCCTGGTCACACGCACCAGCTGGCTCACAACCGTGTTCTGCCATGCACAGGAGGCTGGGGTCAGTGCACACACGGCAGGAGCCCACCACGCGAAGCCCCCCATGACAGGGTGGCCCCACTGTGGGTGAGGAGGGCTGGTGCCCTGGGACCGCGTCCTGCTTGGCAGTCCCCCCTCCCCCCCCGCCCATCTGCCCTGGCCTGAGGAGCGGTCGTACTCACGTTCTGGGCCACGAAGGAGAGCTCCGTGTAGGCCCCGCGCTCCAGCACCCCCAGGCTCTCCCCATCATCCCAGAACAGCTCCCCCCACGCCTCACCACCTGGCGTCAGGGCCACAGCCAGCTCCAGGGGCTGCCTGCGGGACTCTGTGGTGGTGAGGGCCGTGCCCTGCAGAGGGGTGGACAGAGGTCACGGCTGGCCACTGACTCCTTCCACAAGGAGGCGGGCTGCAGGACACCCTGGTGGAGGCCAGTCGACAGACCCACGGGTATCCCTTCTGGGGCCACCCATCTCCACAGGGGCTGGGCCCGGACACCGCATCCAACCTGTCATCAGATGGCCAGCTGGGCTGCTCCCCTTCTTCCCACAGTGGCCCCCAAAGAGCCCCTCCCAGGCCCTGCAGCTGCCCGGCCCAGCTACCTGTAGAGGCACGATATACCCCGCCCGAAGGTGGACGTTGATGGTGTCCAGTGGGGCAGGCAGTGTCACCCACTGCCCCTCGCTGTGGATGGCAGGCCCTCCACGTGCTGGAAGTGGAAGAGGGCAGCTGCCAAAGGTGTCTGTCGGCACCTGGAGGGAGATCTCACGTCAGAAGGTCCAGCAGCGAAAGGCTCCCCGGTCACCTTTCTCCCAGGGCCCTCATGCGCAGGCTCGGGGCTCATGGGAGGGACCCACGCTCTTGGCAGGACCCAGGCCTGGGGCAGGCTAGGGAATGGCTAGCTTAGCTGGGCCTTGGTGAAGGCCACGGGACCCGCAAGCTGTGGTTCCCTCATCTGGAAAATGGTAGCACGGATGGACAGATGGGTCTGAAGCAGCCGAGCCCAACACATGAACAGACAAGCCAGATGTGCGTGTGAGCCTCACGCCAGGTCTCAGCCCCCAGGCTGGAGAAGCACAGCACCCTGCTTATCCCCAGGTCAGGCTCCCCAGGACTCACCATCTGCAGGTCGTACCACGTGCCGGAGGGGAAGTAGCCTGTCACCTTGTCCTTTCCCGGGTCCAGCACAGGCGTGACGAGCAGGGCCTCCCCCCACAAGAGTTGGCGGTCCACCAGCCACGTGCCAGGGTCTGCAGGGAACCTGCAAGGAGGAGGGTCGGACAGCTTTCATCTCCCTAGGAACTTGACGCCTGAGGCAGGCCTGGGCCCCAAACGACCTGGCCTGGAGCCACACTGAGGGGCCCGTGTCCGGGACAGACTCGGCTTAAACAGGAAGGTGCTGGGACAGCCTGGGGACTCTACCTTGCTAACTTACTTGATTATCAAAGCAGCGATACCACACATCCAGTTCACATACACACAGTGCAAAGTAATTCTCTACCACTTCCAGCCACAGCCAGCCCGTGTGAACACCTTTTACACTTTGCACACGCAAAGTGTGCATCGGGTACTGCTGCTGGAGGCCCAGGGGTCTCTGCTGCTGGGCCAATGCGCAGGGCCCCTTGGTGGCTGTCAGGCCTTGCTGGCAGGCTTCGTTACCCATCGTTTAATGACCATCTCTGCCTCCTGGGATTGCAGGCGGGAGCCACCAGTGCCCAGCTGTTCTTTGTGTGCCGCTCTGATACTTACAAAGCCGGCTCTCCCCAGCAGAGGTGACCAAGTCTGCCCCCAGTGGACTTTCCACAGCTGGATTTTGGCCACATGACCATGTAGTCGAATTGGGACAAGAGGAAGAGAGACACGGCTTCCTCTGAGAGCTAGCGAGGCCTGCCTGCCTGCTGGAGCTGCTCCTGCTTAGGCCGTAAGTCTGGTCTGGGGACAATGATGGGCCTCACAGTCTCCTCAGTCTCCTGGGAGCTGCCCTCCCCCCGCAGGTCTGTGCCATACTCCGTCTCCATCCCACCTCCCACACCCAGTCCAGGGGTGCAGGGGCACCAGTGCAGGACGCGGATCCTGACCCGTCCTCCACCCAGAGGCACACGTGGACCGTCACACCACTACCCTGGTTACTCACTCTAGGAAGAGAGGCCGGGCCACCGTGTCTCCGTGGGCATGGGCGCGGTGGAACAGCGTGTAGAGGTAGGGCAGCAGTGCATAGCGCAGGGCCAGGGCCCTTCTCATGGCCTGCTGGGCGGGCTGGCTGAACCTGTAGGGCTCCTGGGGCTACGAGGGGTGGAGAGGCAGCATGCTCCACCTCTGCTCCAGGCGCCAGAACCTCCACCCCAGCCACCCAGGGTAGGGAGGGTCTGAGGTGGCCTCAGGCGGGCGGGGCCCCTCTACCAGGCTGTGCAGGTCATTGTGGTTCCGCATGAAGGGGTAGAAGGCGCCCAGCTGCGTCCAGCGCACGCACAGCTCCTCCGAGGTATTGCCCAGGAAGCCGCAGACGTCGGCACCGACCAGAGGCACCCCCAGCAGGCTGAACTGCAGGATTTCTGCGAGGACACAGGCAGATGGGCCTCAGACAGGCCTGCGGGGGGCGCTGGAGAAGGGGATCCCTCCTGCGGCTTCTGCAGCTCCCGCCACAATTCAGACCCCACGGGAGCAGGGCTGTGTTCCCAGAAAGACGGGTCCTGGCCCTGGGGCTGTGTGACAGGTCTCCCAAAGGCAGAGGAGGCAAGATGAAGTCCTTGGAGCGGGCTCTGACCCAGAGGTCAGACATCCTCCAGCCCAGGCGCACCCTGCAAAGAGATGACGCTGCCACCGAGCATGAGATGTTGGAGGCGGCCCTGTGAGGAGAGGTGGCTGGGCCTGAAGTGACACAGCAAAAAGCCACCAAGAACCGGAAGCAAGGAGCACCCCGAGTCTGCAGCTGGTGTGAAGCTCCAGACCTCACGTTGGTGAGGATGAGTTCCAGCTAAGCCCCGGCTTCCTGTCACGGCCACAGGACAAGGAGTCGTGACTGCGAGGGAGTCTCAAGGTCTGCTCAAGTGGGCTGGTGCCAGCTCCTAGCTCCATGTGCCAGGCCGGCTCCCTCGGGGTCTCCTCAAAACAGGAACCCCACATTGGGGCCCACTCTGGGACCCTGAGGGTCCTTTCTGGGTTTGAACTCATCCCAAAAGCACACCAGCCTAGCTCAGAAGCAGTCAGTGCACACAAGAGCTAAAAGCAAGGCAGGCCAGGAAGCCCAGGGACCACTTTCTCAAGGTAGTCCAAGCCTGGCCAGGCTGCTGGGCCCCCCCCAGGTGAGCCAGGGAGTACTGGTGGCAGAGATGACCCGCCCCTTCTGAAAGGGGGGTCACTTCTCCCAGAAGCTAAGCTAGGCAAGCTTCCAGTCATGACCGTTGGTCTTCAAATGTCTCGCCTGAGATCAAGTCCCCTGCTGGTCAGAACATTTTAGAGGTCACTGGGCCCTCCTAGCTGCCCTCACCACCCACGACAGCCCCTCAGACCCTGCCAACCCTCTAGGGCTCTGGCCCCCAGCAGGGGTCAACAGCATCAGCATGCAAGGGATGAACACAGCCCGCCTGTTCGCCAAGTGGAGTCAGGAGCCAGGCACCAGGCCCGCGGGCAGGGGTGCTGTGCGGCAGAGTTCTGACCAGGTTTCCTGCCGCTCAAGGGAGGGTCACCAGGTGGGTGGCTGTGACAGGTGAGAACCTGATGACTTTCAGGGCAATGACTAGGATGAACTGGAGATAGGGAGAGTGGGCAGGGAGATGCCACCCGTGAGCTGCCCGCACTGGCGAGCCAGCCGACACGGGAAGCAGACGAGCTGGGTGCACAGGGACCAGCCGGCCTCACGCCACACAAGATCTGGTAGTGAGATCGGGAGCCCAGATCCCAGCTTTGCGTGGATGCTCCCCGTGGCCCGTGGCCACCTCCTGAGGCATGCTCACCTGGCACAGAGTGGGCCAGCTGCTCCCAGCTGCTCCACACGTCCCCTGTCCAGTGGCCCGCGTAGCGGCCGTGGCCGGAGAACGTCGAGCGGGAGATCACAAAGGGTCGTGTGCCTCGAACCTTCTCCAGGGCCCTGGGTCAGGGGGTGGTGGGGGGACACAGAAAGCTATGTGGAGCCAGGTCTCTGGGGAACCCATACCTGGTGACCACAGGAGGACAGCACTGGCTCGGGAGGGAAGGAGAGGGAGAGTCTATCGCTACCTGCAGGGCGTCTAGTCTGCGCCAGCCACCTGAGGCACCTTGGGAAGCCCCTGCCCTAGCCCTGGAGTTCTGGGGTCCCAGCTGACCAACTCTCAACAGGGTGTAGCAGGTGAAGTCAGGGGAGCTCAGAGTACGGGGTGGGGGGTGCCAGGCAGGCGGGCTACTCTATCCTGCTGGGTGATGTGGGCGGGAAGGGTTCTCCCCTCCCCTCAGCCCGCGTGTGGAGTGGTGAGCTGTTGAGGGCAGAGCTGGGCACGGGGGGCGGGGGGTTCACCTGCTGGAGGCGATGGCCTCTGTCAGGCCGTACAGGTTGTGGAGGTTGTAATGCGTGGAGAGGAACTGAGAGCTGGAGGCACAGACGGTGGCCGCCTGCAGGGTTCCGCCAGCCACCCCTGGAAGAAGGACGCTGGTTTCCATGCTGCCCTCCTTCTTCTCTTCCTCCCCTTTCCTCTTCTTCCTCCCCTTCCTTCTCTTTCTGGGAGCCACTCCCCACGGGCTCAGCCACCAGGGCCACCTGACTCGGCCCCGGGTCCTCTGTCCTGTGCCATGGCAGCCAGGCAAGGGGGAGGGGGGAGGCCCTTCTCTTGTGCCCTGTCTGCCTGCGTGCCTGCAGCACTGGCTCACAGGACCATGCTGCACGCTGCAGCCACAGCTGGGCTCCCCTCCCATCCTGTCCCAGCTGTGTGCTGCCATCGCTTCTCAGAAATGAGAGCTTTGGTCTCCAGCCAGAGAAGGCAAACCTGGCAGCCACTGGCCGTGGGGCAGGCAGAGGCTCACCGGGCACATAGGGTGGGTTCTCTAGATGGTTGTTTGGGCAGCCATGCTCAGAGCCCTTCACGAAGTTAGAAGGTTCGTTCATGTCCTGCAAGGGAGGCCAGGAGGGGTGGGGTCGGGCAGGGGCCTGAGGTGGGGGTGGGGTGACACCCAGAGCGTGGGCCACACTTACAATCCACATGCCATCAAAGGGCACCTGGGCATGGAACTCAGCCACCATGTCCTGCCACCAGTTGAGGGTCTCAGGGTTGGTGAAATCAGGGAAGGCAGTAGAGCCAGGCCAGACCTAGACACCAGACACCGGAGGGAAAATGTGGCCAGCAGAGCCTTCCAGCAGAGCAGCTGCCCCTCCATGCTCACTACAGACCCAAGGCCAGCCTGGGCGACCAATGAGTAGCCACGGTGCCCAGGTATAGCCACCAGAGGGGCCTCAACCCTGGGACAGCCAGGGGCCACTGCCTGCACAGCCAACCAGGAGGCGGGCAGGCCACATAACCAGAGGGGGTAGGAAGAGGGCACCTGGTGGAAGGCCCTGCTGCACCTGCCAAGTCTGGCCTGGCCTGAGCCCCTGCTGGGGCCTTGCCCTGCAGAGCTCACCGGGATGAGGAGGCTGGGTCTCGGCTGGGTCCACTGGGAGCTTCCCAAGAGGGGAGGGGGACAAGAAGTATCTGCCAGGGTTATGCCTGGGCTGCATCTGGCTGCCCAGGAAGCCTGAGACAGAGGAACTCCAGAGGGCGTCCTTGCCGAGAACCTCCCATCCCCAGCCGACTGTCCCCAGAGCAGGCTGGGTTTTGGCCCCCCAGAGGCCTGTGGTCCTTACCTTCCCGATCAGGGGCTGTCCAGTGGCATTGGTGATGAACACGCCTCTCCGCAGACCCTCGTCATAGGGCCTGTAGCTCCCAGCAGGGCCCTCGCTGCTGATGGCAGGATCCTGCAGGTGTGACACATGCTAACCATGCTTACCATGACCAGGATGTGGCTGGACCGCAGCCTTGGCTCCAGAGGCTAGGAAGGAGGCAGAGTCTACCACTGCCCGAGTGTGTACGTGAACTCTGGGTCTGGAGAGACACCAGGGAGACCAGCCGGCTGGCAATAGGCGGGCCTACACACAGGCTTCGAGCCTCCTGTAAGGCCGGGTCTCTAGGGGGACCATTTAACAAAAAACACAGGGGGGCCTGTGTTGCCTCCTCTGCTGACCACCCCTGCTCCTGCTGCCCTCAGACAGGAGGGGCCTCTTGGTCCAAACTTCCTGCTCACAGCAGGTCCTCTGCTGAATGGGTGGCGTCTCTGGCTGTGGCTGTTCTGCTCCTGTGTCCCATGAGAGGGCAGCTCCACCAGCCCTGAGCTGTAACCCTCTAGCTTGGGCTGCACTGGGTGGGGCACAGCTGTCTGGGGGCTGGGCACTTGATCCTGCTGCAAGTTGGCCCGATGAAGAGGCAGTGTCAGGCACACACAGGCCACCACATCTAGCGTCCCCAGCTCTCCCCAGAACTGAGTGGCATCACTTACGACACGTCTGTCATCTTCCCCATGTCCCTCAATATTCAAAAGGCCACAGCAGGGACCATGGGCCCTGCGTGGCCCCAAGGCCGGCCCGGGGCGAGACACTCACCACAATCATCACGTACCGCCGGCCACCCTGGTGGAGCTCTCGGACCGTGTCTGGGAAGTCGGCAAAACCTTCCTTGTTGAAGGTAAAGTCCCTGCGGCCATCCATATAGTCCAGGTCGTTCCACTGCACGTCCTGCAGCCACAGAAGCAGAGGCTCAGGCCCCGGGGGCCACATCCTACCTGCCACTCACCAGGGGGAAGCGGCCCCGCAGAGGCGGGGGCCCAGAGCCACCCTGGACCCTGGCGCTGGCCCCACGCCACCACTCACCAGGGGGAAGCCCGCCTGGGTCATGTTCTCCACCACCTGGCGGACGATGGCGGTGGAAGAGTAGCCCCAGCGGCAGAGATGGAAGCCCAGGCCCCAGTACGGAGGCATGAACGGGAAGCCTGTGGGCCAACACTGCTGGTGAGCAGGCGTGAGGGCGGGGGTGGGGGGGCGCTGAGGGCGGGTGCTGGGGGTGCAGAAAGGGGGGGCTGAGGACGGGTGCTAGGGGGTAGAGGGAGGCCAAGGATAAGTGCTGGGGGGAAGGGGGCTTTACCCACAATATCCAGGTACTGCTGCACCACGCTCTTGGGCTCTGGGCCGAGGAAGACGTACACATCCAGGATCCCACCTGTTGACCTCCAGGTGAGTGCTGGGCTGGGTTGCAGGACCACATCTGGAAGGAGGTGGCCTCGGTGAGGAACAAACACCCCACCCAGGGCCCAGGCACCCCACAGACGGGACAGGACAAGCCACAGGCAGAGGAAGCCCAGGAATGGCTTGGTGGGGGAAGAGCAGGAAGCAGCCACGCTGAGGCCCCTCATCGGGCCCCGGGGGCCTGCACCCCAGGACCTGCCTAGGATCCACTTGGGCAATGCGAGGCCTCCGTCCACTGGCCTCGCTTCTCAGAGACACCCCTCATAGCCTCTCCTGTGCACGGCAGGCAGAGAGCGTGAGGCTCCCCGAGGCAGAGGCAGAGGTGACCTGGGTGGGACCGGGCTCACCCATGGCATTGCTGTTCATCAGGAAGACGCCGTGCGCAGAGCCACCATCCTCCAACACCATGTAGAAAGGGTGAGAGCCATAGAGGTTGGCTCCAGGCTAGGGCACACGGAAATGGACCCTGAACGCCCATCGCCACCCATCATTCCCCCCGAACTGTGGGTGGCAGGTCCCGGTTGCAGAGGGTGACTGGCTCTGGGCCTCTGGACACCCATCACCACCCATCATCCCCCCGAACCATGGGTGGCTGGTCCCGGTTCCAGAGGGTGACCCTGCTCCAGTCCGTGCTGAGCATCAGGGGGCCAAGGCGCTCGCCAAGGCCTGTGATGTAGTGGGAGGCCAGAGAAGTGGACAGGTGCAGGAACTGGTCGGCAAAGATCAGCGGGGCCACGGTTGTGTTCAGCCTGCAGGAGAGATCAGGCTCCCTCACACTCAGTCCACAAGAGCCAGATGGGCCCTGCAGAGGGCGAGGCTGAAGAGAGCTGGGAGGCCTGCAGAAGGCTGACCCTGCAGCCCTCAGCCCAAGGCCAGTGAAAAGAGCCACCACGGTCCAGGTCATGGAGCTGGTCCAGGTCCTCAAGGTGGACAAGGAACAGCGGTGGTGCCAAAGCAGGGTCAGGTCAGGGCTTCACCCCAGGGGGACTCAAAGCAGAGTAGCCACTGCCTGTCCTAAGGTCCCAGCTTGGTCCCAGCTAGCTAGCCATCCCTCAGCTCTGTCTCCACACAGCCCCATGGCACAGTGATGGCCTGGCTGCTGAGTTGAATGAGCTAGAAACAGTGGCCAGGCCCAGAAGATGACACATATTTGGTAAGTGCAGGCACAATGAGACTGGGTAAGCACACATCTCCTGGGGGCAGAGCCACTCCAGACTATACCAGGGCCTCTCCTTGGGCACTGCTGGCAGCTTCGTGCTGGGCCATCGTGGGTACTGCAAGGGCTGTGTGGCATGGGTGCCCCCTGCTGCAGTGGCAACCAGGCCATCTCCAGACCAGCGCTGCATGTCTCCTGGGGGAACTTGGGCTCCTGAGAAGCCTTGGCTAGGAGACTGGAGAGGCTTCTGCAAAGAGGGGTCACCATACCACACCTGGGAAGTACCCCAAGTTGTCAGACAGGGGGCTCTCACGGTGCTATGTCATGGGGGGCCAACACGATGGAGCAGCGTGGGGAGACGCTGCAGCCAGCTTGCAGGCAGTCTGTACACTCTAGGAAGTCTGTACACTCCACCCAGGTGGAGACACAGGAACAACTCACAGCACCAGGCCATCGGGCTTCCTGCGCACAATCACCCCGAAGGGCTCCTCCCAGAACTCCACGCTGTAGAGTGGGGATGACGGCTGGCTGTGGGCTTGCGGCACCTCCAGGGGCACTTCGTAGCGCTTGTTAGCGGGGTCTTTGATCTAGAAGAGAGAGGGCAGTGTTTGAGGCCCCACGGCCAGGTGTCTGCCTCTCCTCTGGCTTGCTACTCAGGTGACTTAGTCCTGTGTGTTCAGTGTAAGCAGGTCTCTAAAATCGCACAGGACATCCTGCACTGACAGCTTAAGTCACACAGGGGCTGCTACTCATGCCTGTAATTGTATACGTACAAAAGGCTGAGATCAGAGGTTCGTGGTTTGAAGCCAGCCTGGCAGGAAAATTCATGAGACTCTTACTTCAAGTAGCCAGTGAGGAGCTAAAAGTGGAGCTATGGCTCAAGTGGTAGATCATGAGCCTTCAGTGAAAAAGCTTAGGGACAGTGCTCAGGACCAGCACACACACACACACACACACACACACACATGCGCGTGCACACACACAGGCATAAGGCCAGATGCTAGCGGCTCACACCAGCAACCGTAGCAACTCAGGAAGCTGATCTGAGGATGGTGGTTTGAGGCCAGCCCAGGCAGGAAGATGGTGAGACTCTTATCTTCAATTAGCCACCCCCAAAAGCTAAAAGTGGAGCTGTGGCTCAAGCGGTAGAGCACTAGCCTTGAGCACAAAAGCTCAGGGATGGTGCCCAGGCCCTGAGTTCAAGCCCAGGCTCAGCACCCACATAAAAATGGGCTGGGGGACATAAAAATCACTTGTCTACAAATACAGGGTGCTGCAGATATGGTGAGGACAGCAAAGAGTTGAGCAGAAGGAAAGGTGGTGAGCAGCCAGTGCCTGCAGCAGGAATCCCTGTGGCTTCTTCCAATGGGACAGCTGAGATGTCACATCCTGAGAGAGGCCTGGCCCCTTGGTATCCTGCACCTGCCTCTGCAGCACCTGCCACCATGCAAGTCCTTCTGCTCTACAGGGTCCACCCTGCCCGGCCCCAGGCTCCCAGTAGGAGCACAGCACACAGTGAGGCCACAAGCACAGCCTGGGGAGAATGGGTGTTCCCCTCCTCCACTCGCACCCTGGCTGTCTGCCACAGCCAACCGTGTCACCACGCACCGTGAAATGCAGGCGGCTGTCTGTCTCCATCAGCACGTCCAGCTGCAGGAGCAGGATGTCCTCCGGGAGGAAGGTGGGTGTGGCTCGGATCAA
The DNA here is from genome assembly GCF_031878675.1 of Megascapheus bottae. Taxonomy (NCBI): domain Eukaryota; kingdom Metazoa; phylum Chordata; class Mammalia; order Rodentia; family Geomyidae; genus Megascapheus; species Megascapheus bottae. Next base: position 49,832,272 of record NC_143525.1, on the reverse strand, counting down.
CGTGGCCGTGTAACCTGTGTCCGAGGGCCTCAGGTCCTTCAGCCGGTAGCTAGGGTAGTTGGTTGGGAAGAAGCACCAGGGCTGCCCCTTCAGGGGCTCCTGGGGGCGCTGCTGTGTGGGAGCGTAGCAGCAGCCACGGGCCTCGCACTCCTTCTGTGTGATAGGCATGTCTGGGGCACAGTCGAAGCGGTTGTTTGGGGACACATCACACTGTGGGGGTGCTGCCCGGTGCTGGCCAGGGCGCTCCTGGGTGTGCTGGGGCCCTGGCCTGCCAGCTGCCGGCTGCTGAGCTCCAGGGGTCGTCTCCAGCCCTGGGGAGGGACCACGCAGCACTTGGGAAACCACTGGGACCTCATGCAGCAGGATGTGTCCCAGGAGGGCAGCTGTGGCCAAGCAGAGGAGGGCACAGACTCCCACCAGTGGGCGGGAGCAGGGTGGCCGCCTCACACCCATGCCGAGGGGGCAGCCTTGGAGGCCTGTAGAGAGATGGAGGCTGAGTGACAGGGAGAAAGGTCATTCCCACAGGGCATCCATCCACTCAGTGACGGGTTCCAGTGCCAGGAAGTGGAGGAGGGCCAGTCAGGGGACACTTCCTTCTGGGGTTCTGGTGAGAGAACCAGGGGAGGTGACAATGGGGACTCCTCAGGGCTGGGGGGAGGGGTGGAACATGGTGGCGTTGCAGACACAGTGAGAAAACATGGTGCAGACTGCCAAAGAGGGAAGGCAGCCAACACCTTGCAATGAAAACAAGCTCTAACTACAGGGGCCTGAACCCCACTTCTGCAGACAGGATGACCCAGACTAGCAAGGCTTGGCTAATGAGGTCCTTGGAGTAAGCTTTGTCCTTAGAGGGGCCAGCTGCCTCCCCCTGGCCACTGTCCTGTGGATGGGCATGGATACAATGAAATCTTGGCCACTGCAGCCAAGGCCCATGCCCTTCTTGAGAAGGGACATGACAAAAACGGTCACACATCTCAAAAAAAGAAAGAAAGAAAGAAAAAGGCTTGATCTGGTGTGTCTAAGCCTCCAGGGGCAGGCCTTGGGCACAACTGGAGATGGGGTCAGGAGGCGCGAACGCGGGCCTGCGCCCCTCACTCGGCTTTTCCCCTTCAAGGCTGCCCTTGCCCGGATTTATCTGCCTCGCGGGCTCTGCACAGGGAGCCGCCACCACCGTTTTTCACTGAGGACATACTTGGTGCAAGCCAAGGGTGGGAGGGCGGCGTGGCGGCAGCGCTTCCCGGAGGGCAGGGCCCCGGCACGGCCCGGGGCATTCCGGGCGGACCGGGCCCGGCTCCCCTCCCGCCGCCCCGCAGCGCCCCGGGGTCGGCAGGCCCAGCCGCCCGGGCGCCTCAGCGCCGGGGAGGGCGGCGGGAGCTGGGCGCGCGTCCGGGCCCGTCCCACCCCGCCGGGCCCCCGCGGCCCCCGGGCTGGCTGCGGACACGGACCCGCCGGCCCAGCGGCCAGGGAGCGCTCGGGGAGCGCTCGGGGAGGCCCGCTCTGCGCCTGCGCACGGCGGCGCGCCCGACCCCGCTCACCTGCGCTCACTCCCGCCTCGCGTCCTCCCCGGCGGCTCGGCGGCGCGGGTCACGTGGCCGCCGGCCAGGACGGGACTCCGCCCACCACGTGGCTGGCTGAAGGGCGGCCGGGGGGTGCGGCCGACCGCGCAGGCGCCTGGGCACGAGCGCGCGGCGCCCCCTGGCGGCCCCCGCGTGCGTGCGTGCGCGCGCGCAGTGTCGGGGGGGAGGGGGGGGCGAGGGGCGCGGCTGCTCCGAGGGCCTCATCGCGAAGCCTGTGGGGTTCAACTCAGACAAAGGCGGCCCAGGACGCTGAGATCGGAGGAGCGGGTTCGAAGCCAGCCCGGGCAGGAAAGACGGTGCTCTTGAGACGACTGGCCGGGACGCTGGCCCGGCCCGGGTCCGGGGTGCGCATGCGCGCGCGCCCACCGCCCGTCCTTAAACCTGGCCCCAAAGTCCACGCCCGCTCGCGAGCGGGGCGGGGCGCGCTGGAGGCCCGCGGCGGGAGGACGGCCCGGCCCCCGCCCGGGGGGGTGGGGAGGAGGCAGGCGCAGGCAGGAGCAGGGAGCCGAGACCTGCATGACTGCTGCCTTCAGAAAGAGTGGTTTATTCATTCTGGAAAATGTGTAAGTGGAACGGCCACAGAGCGTCCTTTTCAGTGGAAGCGGGTGCAGGGCGCAGAGGACCCCTCCCTGGGGGCGGGGAGCAGAGCAGCACCCGGGCTCCTGGGGCCCGGGGTTCAAGAGACTCGGCCTGAGCCGTCCCAGGCAGTGTGGGGGGTCCCGTGGTGGAGCGTGGGTTCACGCGAGTGAGACCTCCCCACCACAGCCAGGCTGACAAAGGCACATCAGAACGGCACACCTTGTCAGCTTGGGCTTCAGCTGCTCAAAACTAATCTCTTCGGGTGTCCCTCCATTTTTTTTTTTTTTCTCAGCTGGTATAATCCTGAGGGTGCCAACGGCTTTTAGCTCACTGTCCCTGATCCTAGCAAGGGGCTCATTCCCCGCGGGAGTGGCCCGGCTCCCTCTAGGAGGGCTGCGTGGTCTGGAGCTTGCTGGCCATCTTCTGGCTGACCTTGTGCAGGGTCTCCTGGAACTGGGGATATTCCCCCTGCACCTGGGTGAGGACGGAGCTGAGTCGGGCCAGCCGGTCTTCCAGGCGCTTCTCTTCCACGAGCAGGGTCTTGGAAGAGCGGAACAGGAATACATACTTCCCGTCCACTGCATTCTGCAGGTGCTTGTTGCGTGTTTGCAGGTGCACAATCTCACAGAGGTTCTGGGTGTAAGAGAGGCCCCGAGTCAGGCAGTGCAAACCAGAACACTGCCCCACCTCACAGCAGATGGCAGAGCTGCACTGGAGGGATGAGCGGCGGTGGGGGGGGGGGGGCTTGGCTCCTCCCTCTGCCCTTCTACATGCCAGATCTGGTACTGGATAAGCTCCGGTACCACTGACCAGGCTGAAACCTTGCAGTCACATTTGACTCCATTCTTTCAACTCACAGCTGGGTGCCAGTGGCTCACACCTGTCATCCTACCTACTCAGGAGGCTGAGATCTGAGGATCATAGTTGAAAGCCAGCCTGGGCAGCAAAGTCTGTGAGACCCTTACTTCCCATAAACTACTCAGAAGAAGCTGGAAGTGGTGCTGTTGCTCAAGTGGTAGGGCACTAGCAAAAGCAGCTCAGGGACAGTGGCCAGGCTCTGAGTTCAAGACCTAGGACCAGAAAAAAGCAAGTCTCATGGACTTTCCTGTCCTCACTGACTTTGAACCATGATCCTCAGATCTCAGCCTCCTGAGCAGCTAAGGATTACAGGCGTGAGCCACCAGTACTGGGCTCTATTCAGACCAACCAATCATTTACAAGCATACTGTGATCCTGAGCTCAACCAGTCTGAGTGGAGGGGTGGTACCTACTGTGTTAGGGACGTGAGAGATAAACATCTGAGCAGACAACCTGCTTCCGGTGCTTGCTTGCCAGATTTTTGGCTGATGGCACAACCCCCCACCTTTTTGTGGGTCATGGGGCTTGAACTAGGCCTGGGCACCGTCCCTGAGCTCTTCAGCTCAAGGCTACTGCACTACCCTGGAGCCAAGCCCCACTTCCTATTTTCTAGGGGTTTGTTGGAGATAAGAGTCTCAGGTTCTTTTGTGCCCAGGCTGGCTTTGAACCTTGACCCTCAGATCAGATCTCAGCCTCCTGAGTAGCTGGGATGACAGGCCTGAACCACCGCGCCTGGCTCCCCACTATTTTTTTTTTGTCAGTCCTGGGGCTTGAACTCAGAGCCTGGGCACTGTTCCTGAGTTTCTTTTGCGTAAGGCTAGCACCCTATCATTTGAGACACAGCTCCACTTCTGGCTTTTTCTGTGTATCTGGTGCTGAGGAACCGAACCCAGGGCTCTATGCCTGCCAGGCGAGCACTCCACTGCTAGGCCATGCTCCTGGCCCCTGATGGGGCACCCTTCCACACGGAGACAATTCTTCATGTCTGTCGTTGTGTCTCCAGTGGTTCTTAGCATATTTATAACAACCCACGCATGCACGCGTGCTCACACACGTGTCCCCTGCATCCGGCACGCTCTTCTTCAGGATGCTTTGGCTCTGCTGGCCTCCCGGGACCCTCACCTGTCGCTTGAGGGCTGTGAGCTGGCTGAGGTCATTGTCAATCCTGTCAGACTCGCTCTCCATGGCCACCAGCTTCTTCTGCTTCTCCAACAGCGTGCTGCTCAGGCGCTTTTGACTTTCCTCCAGTTCTGAGATGGTCTTAGTGGACTCCTCGGTGGCCTGGGAGACAAGTGGGACCTGCTAGGACCCCCTAGGCCTGCAGCAGGCAGAAGCCTCAGGCTGAGGACCCGCCGGAGCCTCTGGACGGTAAACAGGACTGGCACCCGGAGAGGGGAGCACCCCAAGATGCCAGGGCTGCCCTCCAGGCAGCTGCAAGAGCATGGGGCCCAGGGAGGGCCCAGCCGCCACGAGCCACACGGGGCCCAGGCCCCAGGACGAGGCGTGGAGGCCTGTCTCCACGGGGGGGAGGGCTGGCAGCACTGGGTGGCTGGGGCGAAGGGGTCTGGATGGTGAGGATGGCCTGGCCGTGAGGATCTTCAGGGCAGACTGGCACGATGAGGACAGGGGCTGGTTGGTACACGGTGGAGGCTGAGCACGGGGGCATTGCCTGGAGGGTGGTGTGGGGCTGGAGGGGGCGGCTAGGGTGAGAGGAGAGGGCGGGCTTGGGACAAGAAACTGAAGCAGGGAAATAGATGTGGGGGGCACATGAGGGGCTCCTGCTGAGCAAGGCCACCCCATCTTCACCCAGTAGGAGGCTCCCAGGGCAGTCCCGTGCCCCTTTACACCATGCTGGACAGTGGACACAGGGAACGCTGCCCAGCTCCAGAGCTGCCCCCCAACGCCCACTGCTCCTCTACCACAGCCACCATGCCCATGGAAGGAGAAGCAGAGATGGTGGGGACAGGACGGTGGGGACAGGAAGGCAGGCACATAGCCCAGGGCCCAGGACCCTAAGTCCATTGCCCCAGACTGTGGGCTCCTCTTGGCATCCTGAGAGCTGGGCAAGCCAGCGGCTTCTCCAAGGCAGCCATGTCCTGGCCCCACAGGCAGCGGGACAAGGTGTGGGCTGAGGCCAGCTGCGGGGGTGGAGACTCCAACGCCAGCCATCCCTGTGCCACCACACAGCTCCAATGATAAGTGTGGGGCCTGAGCAGGATGCCTTTCTGGAAGATTCTTTCCCTTTGCCCCACCTTATACAGGTCTCTGATCTTCCGCCGCAGCTCCACCTGCTTGTGGTGGAAGTCGGAGCGGGTGAGGACCTTCTTGTTCTTGCTCTGGGCCTCAGCGTGGATCACGATGGTCTCCCTGTGGGCCACCGCCATCTCCATGTCCCGGATCATCTTCTCCTGCTGCTTCAAGAGCTTCCCGAGGCTGACCTGGGGGCACCGGGGAGGGGCTGGGCCGGGGCACTGGCCTGCAGGGTGGCTGCCCGGGCCCCATGGCATCTGGTGAGGGTGGGCGTCAGTTGTGACGTGTGTACTGTGATTTTGGAAGATGGCGACTGTGGGGGATGCTGGGGGGAGGGTCTGCAGACCAGGGGTGGTCTGGGCTACAGTGGTTGATATTCTGGGTCTTAACTGTGTAGTCACCTGGAGGCATACTTCCTGTGGGAACCCACTGAACTCTCCATTAAAATAAGCATATTTTATCATATATAAGTTATGGCTTGATACAGGATCTAGACGAAAGATCAGGCGAGAAACAAATACTGATTACTGTTAGCACCTGGCACAGTGATGAGAAACCGCATCACAGCCAAGAACCTCAGAACCTTTAACTCAGAGGGCTCTGGGGGCTTAATCTAGGGAAATGGAAAGGGGGAGGGAATAAGTAAGGGTTATTATAACACTGATTGATGATTTATTTCATTTCAACTTTGCTAGGCTAAGGGTTGCCCAGATTGCTGGAAACCCATCATGTCTGAGTGTATCTGGAAGTTTCCAGAAGAAATTGGACGTTTGAATCAGTGGATTCGGTAACAGAAATGCCCCACTCTCGCTGATGGGGTGGCATCACCAGCACCACTGAGGGTCCAAACAGAACACAAGGTAGAGAGGGGAAGCCCAACAAAAAGATCCAAGGCCAGTGCCGAGGCCCAGAGTTCAAGCTCCAGGACTGGCAAGAAGAAGAGGAGGAGGAGGGAGAGGGGAGGGGGAGAGGAAGGGGAGGGGAGGGGGAGGAGGAGGAGGAGGGGGAGGAGGAGGAGGAGGGGGGGGGGAGGATATATCACGTTTATTTGAATCCTCAATGCCCTGAACCTTACAGTCAGTGCTGGGTATGCTCTGGCTGCTGTTTACTCTAGATGGTCTGGGAGGAGGCAGGGTGCTCTGAGTGCGGTATCCTGGCCTCTCCCTGGCATTAGTGAGCCGTGCTACCTGGCTCATTACCAACTCTGAAAATGCCCAGGCGCCTCCCCTGCCCGGAGTAAGGACCAACAGCGTTTTATGAAATGATGTGGGTAAGACGGTGAGTCCTGGCACACTCCAACGACATTTTTACAGCAAGGACAGCAGCCCGGCACGTCATGCCTCCTGACGAGCCGTGCTGGGCAGGGCCTGGTCACTTCCTAGGACCTGGAATCTCACTGGAGGTTTCAGGCCAAGGTCTCACAGTAGGGCATCCAACAGGGGAGAAGGGAGAGAGGGAGGGGAGGGAGGGAGGGAGGGGTTTGCTGGGCTGCCATCCACACAGCAGCCCCACTCCATGCCCCACACTGGGGCCAAGTGCCCCCCCACTCACCTCCATCCTCTGCTCCAAGCCCCCCCCTTCACCATCATCCTCTGCTCCAAGCCTCCCCCCCCCCCTCCGCTCACCTTCATCCTCTGCTCCAAGCTCCCCGCTCACCTTCATCCTCTGGATTTCAGCCTTCATGGCGCGGATCTCTGTCTGGCCGGCCTCAGAATCCACCACAAAGCGCATCTCTTTTGCCAATTGGATTTTTTTCTCCCAAAGCATGATCTGGTGTCTTCAGGGGGAGGAGTGGCAGTGTTAGAGCCTGCCCGGCGGCCCCACAGCCCCACAGCCCACCAAGACCAGATCTTTGCTCTGGCTCCTTAGAGCAAAGATTTGCCAACCCTGAAAACGATAGGCCTCAGGCCTGCAAGGAGGAGGGAAGGGGGCAGAGGACAGAGGAGGAGGACAGAACAGAGAGGGTGAATGTCAACGTATAACCACAGGAGTTAAACAATGTCGACTTAAGAAGAAGTAAAAAGCCCCAGGAAGCCTGTGATCAAATGCTTTTAACAGGTCAGTCACTAGGGACAGGGGCCCGTGAACACAACCCATGAGTTCTGACCCATTGGCATTCTGCATTGATGCTGCCAAGCCGTGAGGACATAGGGTCCCTTGACCGTTACACCAGTGATGTGCACACACACACACACACACACACAACCACCCCTCCTATCCCCTGACTTGTGCCTGTCCAACAGCCACGCAGGGCACTGCTGAAATGCAAAACTCCAAAGGGGAACAGTTACTAAGTGCTAATCAAGAGAGAACTCTGCCAGGGGCTCCAGGGCAGGGCAGGGGAGGGGAGGAGAGGGGAGGGCTGAAGCCACATGCAGTTTCCTCTTCCCCTTTGCGTGTTTCTGTGGCTTAAGAGTCTGAGGGCTGGGCATACCTGTGACTTTCATCATCAAGACACCATAAAATAAAGCATGTGGGGCCGGGAGTTTGGCCTAGTGGTTAAAGTGCTTGCCTAGCATGCATGAAGACCCGGGTTCGATTCCTCGGTACCACATACATAGAAAAAAGCCGGAAGTGGTGCTGAGGCTCAAGTGGTAGAGCTCTAGCCTTGAGAAAGTCCAAGGACAGTGCTCAGGCCCTGAGCTCAAGCCCAGGACTGGCAAAAAAAATAATAAAATAAAGCATGTATTAGAAAGTTTATTCCAGCTGGGCACTGGTGGCTCAGGCCTGTAATCCTTGCTACCCAGGAGGCTGAGATCTAAGGATCATGGTGGGTTTGTTTTTTTTTTTTGCCAGTCCTGGGGCTTGAACTCAGGGCCTGAGCACTGTCTTTTGACACTTTTTGCTCAAGGCTAGAACCCTGCCACTTGAGCCACAACACCACTTCCAGCTTTTTTTTTTTTTTGCCAGTCCTGGGCTTGAGCTCAGGGCCTGAGCACTGTTCCTGGGTTTTCTCAAGGCTAGAGCTCTACCACTTGAGCCACAGCACCACTTCTGGCTTTTTGCTATCTATGTGGTACCGAGGAATCGAACCTGGCTCTTCGTACATGCTAGGCAAGCACTCTACCACTAGGCCAAACTCTCGGCCCCACCTCCAGCTTTTTCTATGTATATGGTACCAAGGAATGGAACTGGGTCTTTGTGCATGCTGCTAGGTAAGCACTCCACCACTAGGCCAAACTCCCAGCCTGAGAAGATCAGGTCTGAAGCCAGCCCAGGCAGGAAAGTCGGTAACACAAGACCTCAGGAACAGTGCCCAGAAGTTCAAGTCCCAGGAATAACATGTGTGCACTCACTCACATACGCACGCATGTGCACACACGTGTACACACACACACACACACACACACAAATTTATCCCAAAGAAAGCCTCTCAATTTCAAGTGGACTGGCTGCAGGACTCTGGGGACACACATGGGTGGGCTCCAGAGCCCTCTCACGGTCCTGATGCGGGGGGCCGCGGGTGGAGGCACACACTTAGGGGCAGCGTGCAGCTGAGCCTGACACTCACTCCGCCTCCACCAGGCTGTTGAGGAGGGCTTCCTTTTCCTCTTGGAGCTGGTCTAGCTTCTCCTGCATGCGGATGGTCTCTCTCTCCTCCATCTGCAGGGGTGAGTAGGGGCGCTTTGAGGAGGGCTTGGACACCGGGGTTGTGGGCCCTGACACTCATTGTGAAAATGGCCAGGCTGATAGTGACTGGAAGCCAAGTGGAAGCTGTAGTCTCAGGTGGATGATCAAATTGTAAGGAGAGGTAGCCAGTGCCAGCGGCTCACACCTGTAATCCGTTACCAGGAGGCTGAGATCTGAGGGCTGTGGTTCAAAGCCAGACCTGGCAAGAAGGTCTGTGTCTCTCCAATTAATCACCAAAACCCTGGATGTGGAGCTGTGGTTCAAGTGGTAGAGCCTTGAACAAAAACCCTTAGGGACAGCAGCTGGGGGGAGGGGGGAAGGGGGAGGGGCTCCCCGTGGGACTGGGCGGGGCCCACCTTCAGTGTGCGCACAAACTCGTTCTCCGCCACGAAGTTGCTCTGCTGCAGCTCCTCGGAGCTGCCGCGCTTCTTGTGGATGAGCAGGTTGAGCTTCTTCAGGTCGTTGTCCAGGTCGTTCATGTGGCAACTGATCTCCTTCTGCTCCTTCTTCTCCTGCTCGATCTTGTCTACAGGGGGGCACAGGGGTAGGGAGGGAGCCCACACTGTGGCAGGGGCCCTGGAGAGGCCCCCTGAGCACCATCCTTGGGCTTCCTCAAGGCTAGAGCCCTAGCACTTGAGCCACAGCACCACTTCCAGCTTTTTCTATGTATGTGGTGCATGCTAGACAAGTACTCTACCACTAGGCCAAACTCTCGACTGCATTTTTTTTTTTTTGTCGGTTGTGGAGCTTGAACTCTGGGCAACAGACATTCTTTTTTTTTGGCCAGTCCTGGGGCCTGAGCACTGTCCTTGGGCTTTCCTCAAGGCCAGTGCTCTATGGCACGACCCACAGCACCACGTCCGACTTTTTTGTGTATGCGGTACCGAGGAAACGAACCCACAGCATTGTGTATGCTAGGCAAGCACTCTACCACGAGGCCGAACTCTGACCCGCAACAGACATTCTTGACAGAGGGATGGACAGGACAACAGGTGCATGCACCTGCAGGACCCCGCCCCCCCAGTGCCAGGCCCTGCCCCCAGTGCCAGGCCCCGCCCCCAGCCCAGGCCCCGGCCCTCACTGGCCCTCACTGTCAATGCGCAGTTTCTTCTGCTCCATGATGTGCACCTCCTTGCTTAGCATGTCCAGGGTGTTCTGTTGCTCCTCACGGTTCTGGGAGACACTCACCAGCTCCTGCTGCAGGCGGAGCCAGGTCACCTGGCCCTGGGTGGCCTTGGTCGTGTGCTCTTCCATCAGCTTGGTCAGCCGTTTGATTTCCAGCTCCAGAGGCCCCAACTCTTCCCCCTGGAAGGGCCAAGTTCTGATGGGTGTTCTCCGGGGCCTTCCTGTGCTCACTGGCTTCAAGCCCTCGGGTCCCAGAGCCCCTTTGCTACCCACAGGACTTTGCAGCTTTCATACCCCAAAAGGGGCCTCTCCCCCACGGCCCCGAGTGCACCCCTGACACGAGTACTGAGGACCCACCCACGGGGGTCTTAGTGTTGCGAGCACCAGGGGGTGCAGAGACTCACACTCATTAGACCACTTCACTCACACAAGTGGTCAGTGGTCTCTGCTGGCCCAGATGGTGGGCAGCCCTTCACAAAGCCCAAGGGGGGGACGTGGAACAGGGGGAAAGGTGAAGCCATGAGCAGGGGCCTGGTGCCAGCCACGCCCTGAACCCAGGCTCAGTCCAGGGTCCACAGAGCAGCACGCAGATACACACACACACACACACACACACACACACACACACACACACACACTGGGGCTGCCGGGGACAAGGGCCCAGTGGTGCAGCAGAGCTGGGCAGCCTCCCACACCACTCACTTTGTGCAGGGAACGCTGTGCGGACCCGGGGCTGAGCTCCAGGTAAACTCTAGAAAATGGGAAGTGGGGCTTGGCTCAAGGGTAGGGTGGCAGCCTTGACCTGAAAAGCTCAGGAACAATGCCTAGGCCTAATTCAAGCCCCAAGACTGACCAAAAAAAAAAAAAAAAAAAAAAAAGGGCTGTCCATGCTTGGCCTATTGGTCAAGATGGGGTCTTGACAACTTTTCTCCTAACAAAGCCTGAAGGGACGTGGGCCGCCCCTGCGCGGGCCTCACCCCCAGCTCCGTCAGGGTCTGCTCCAGCTGCTTGTTGAAGGTGTTGATGAGGCTCTGCTTCCTCTCGATGAGGATGGTGCGCCGGGCGATCTCGTTCTCGCTGTTGGTGATGAGCTCGTTCATCCTCTTCACCTCCTGGTCCAGCTCCGCCAGGGTCTTCTGATGCATCTCCAGCCTGCAGCTGCAGTTGGTGATGTCCAGGGTGGCTTGGGCGATGTCGCCATCGATTTTGGAGAGGTGCGTCACCTGAGGAGGAGACCCATGTGAACACTTCCGCCTCCGGGGCTCCCCGACCCTGGAGAACGCCCACAAGCCTGGTACTGTGTGCTGGCAGGGGGCGGGCGGAGTGTTTGCGGCTGCAGCGGTGGAGGGGATTGCCTGTGCTTCTACTACCACGCTTGCCACCACCTTCTTTATGTCTTTTACATAAACCTTCTGTGCATCAAACCTTCCGGGCTGTAACCTAGTAACCTGTAATGATTGCATTTTGGGCGGGGGGGGGGGGCTGGAGATTGAATTCGGGACCTCACACCTGTAGGTGGGTGCTCTACCACTTGAGTCATGCCCCTGCCCATTTGCTTTATGGATTTTGCTACTGAGAGAGAGTCTTCCCACCTTTGCCAGGCTGACCTCCAACACATGATCCATCTGCCTCTGCTTCCCGAGCAAGCAAGATTACAGGCAAAGCCACCACATCCAGCCCATTTGCACGTAACTGTTGTGTGTGGGCCAGGACTGGGGCCCGAGTTTAGTGCCTGGCACTCTATCACTTGCCCCATACCTCCACATCTAGCTGGTTAACTGGAGATAAGAGGCCCCCAGGCTTCCCTGCCTGGCTGGCTTCAAACCATGATCTTCAGATCTCTGCTGCCTGATTACAAACCTGAGCCCCTGCAGCCCCAGTGGGTGGTCCTGACTGTTCACGGCCTCTGGGCTCCTCCTGCCAGCTCTCCTGCAGCCCAGGGCTCTGACACCCTGGCTATTCTGAGGCACCCCAACTTCTCCTCCTAGGGCCAATCACTTCCAGGTCTCCTACTCCTAAAGCTTATAAAGCACAGACCTGCCTGCCTTGGGAGAAGCTTCCAGAGTCCTGGGCCATGAGGGCCACTCTGTCCCCTCCCCCACTGGACCAGGTCCCCTCAGGGTCTCCCAGCTTCTCCTCCTCCCCTTTTCAGTCTCCCACCACCCGCCCTCAGAACTCACTGCTGGCACCAGTCCCCTTCCGCCTGCCAGCCCCTCCCCAGCCATGGCCCTGTTCCTGGGTTCCTGCTGCACCCATGGATCCCGGCTCTAATGGCTCCATCCACCCTCTGCTCCTCCCGCTGCCTGTGTCCCCTCAGAGCTCCATCGGCATCGGCTGGAAAATGGCAGTTGCAGGGGAACTTGTTGTCTAGGACTCCTTCCTGCCCTCTTCTGGACAGGGGTGGGAATGCACTCCAAACTGTCCAGGAGGCGCAGGGCAGGGACCCTGGGGGCAGAGGATTGCACATCTTGCCACTGTATCCAAAGCACCCAGACCCTGGACCACCTGCTTTTGCTGCCGGTTGGCCCTGGCCACCTCGGCCCTCCCAGGGAAACGGCAGGCGGGAATTCTGCCTGCCAGCCAGGAAGGGCACTTGGTTAGCTGGTGCCAGCCCTGTGTGTCCCACTTCCTGAATGCAGTGGGCCGGGAGCCAGCTTGGGGTGGTGCCACTGCACCCATTCCTGACCATCTGACAGCATCAATGGCAGACCCAGGGCACACTGTCACAGGCGAGAGGTGTTGGTGAGTGAGCTGTGCAGGACTGGATTGCATGAAGGCAGGGCCTCGGGACACAGATGCTCAACCTGCACCCTTAACCGCAGAAGCCTCACGCCTACCCCATGGGGCAGCTCTTGTGCCAGAGGAGGTCCTGCAGGGGAAACTGAGACCACAAGGAGACCCACCCCCATGGCCTCAGCCTTTAGCCACCCAAGGCCAGGGACAGCAGGGGGCCTGCCCCTGGGAAGACGGGATGCCTGCTGGGGCCAGCTTGGACCCGTGGCCCCAGCCCCTGCCCTGCTGTACTGAGGGGCACGGCCTACCAGGGTGGTCTTCTCCTTCTGCAGCTTCTGGAGGAGCTGGGTGAAGTACTTGGTCATCTTCCTGGAGGTCATGTGCTCCTGCATCTTGTCCATGATGGAGTTGTCCATGTGGCGCCTGAGCTCCAGCTCCTGGCGGACGGCCTGCTGGATGGCCTGCAGCTCGCCCATGACGGCCGCGTGCTCCTGGAACAGCCCCAGGGCGGATCTGCTGTGGGCGCCCCGGCGTGGGCCAGCGGGAGCCCCGGCCTGGGGAAGAGGGACCCGGGCCTCACCACTTGGCTCTTGTTCAGGGCGTCCTCGGTGTCCTGCAGCGTGAGCCGGTAGGTGGTGAACTCGTTCTGCAGCACCTCGTGTCGGCTCAGGCACTGGGCGGTCATCTTCTGCATGAGGCTGGCCTCGGTCTCTGTGCGGTTCAGGATGCCCGCCAGCTTCTCGTTCTTCTCTTCCTCCTTCATGATGGCCTTCTTGTAGGCCTCAATCTCGCCGTCCATGGACTTGGCTTGATGGTGGCATTCTCTGTGGAAATGGACACAGCAAAGCCCAGAGTGGGTGCTCCCCAGACGCCACCCACCCAGGACCTACAGCGTGCAGATGAGCGAGTCAGCTGCAACTCAGGCCCGTGTGCTGCACCAGAGCTCTTTCTGCTCAAGTGCTCTACCACTTTGAGCTACAGCTCCTCTCCTGGTTTTTGAGTGGCTAATTAGAGATAAAAGTCTTGGGGCCGGGAGTTTGGCCTAGTGGTAGAGTGCTTGCCCAGCATGCACGAAGACCTGGGTTCGATTCCTCGGTACCACATACATAGAAAAAAGCCAGAAGTGGTGCTGAGGCTCAAGTGGTAGAGCTCTAGCCTTGAGAAAAATCCAAGGACAGTGCTCAGGTCCTGAGTTTAAGCCAAGGACTGGCAAAAAAAAAAAAAAAAGATGAAATGGGGCCAGGAGTTTGGCCTAGTGGTAAAGTGCTTGTCTAGCAGGCACAAAGACCCAGGTTCAATTCCTCGGTACCACATACGTAGCAAAAAGCCAGAAGTGGAGCTGTGGCTCAAGTGGTAGAGCCTTAGCCTTGAGAAAATCCAGGGACAGTGCTCAAGCCCTGAGCCCAAGCCCAGGACTGGAAAAAAAAAAAGTTGCATGGACTTTCTTGCCAATGCAAAAAGGGACTGGAGGGGGCTGGGAGCGTCGCCTAGTGGTAGAGTGCTGGCCTAGCATGCACAAAGACCTGGGTTCGGTTCCTCAGTACTGCATACATAGAAAAAGCTGGAAGTGGTAGAGCTCTAGCCTTGAGAGAAGCCCAAGAACAGTGCTCAGGCCCGGAGTTCAAGCCCCAGGACTGGCAAAAAAGGGACTGGAGTCATGGCCCAAAGGGTAGATCACCTACCTGCAAGGGCAGGCCCTGAGTTCAGTCCCCAGTCCCTCCAAAAATAGAGGGATCATGGAATTGAGTAGTGTGCCTAAATGTAAGAGCTGAAATAAAACCATTCTTAGCAGAGAACACAGGTGAAAACTCTGGTTTAGGTAGACATTTCTCAGAGGAGATGCAAGTATGAACTGGGAAAGACAAATGTTAATAAATGGGACTTGATACACATTACATTGCTGCCTGGAGGAAGTGATGGAAAAGGCTGTTGTTCCAGCAAGCTGCCCTTCCTGGTGGTGCTCTGGGCTCCACCATGGCCCCAGGGGGCAGAGCTGACCAGCCTCAGGGGAACATGCCACCGCTTCTAGGCCCCATCACCAGGTGGCTCTGGGCGTCCACCCTGCCCAGGCGGGGAGGGAGGCCTCCAGCCCCTCACAGGGAATTAAGCTGGGATTTGGGTTGGCACGCAGCCCTCAAGCAGCATAATGGAGAAGGGATGAGGTTTCAGACTCAGGTGGCAGATCAAAGCCACATCGTGATCTGCCTAAGATAAACATCGCTTCCTGTCCCCTGATCCTGCCAGGAAGGCAAGCCCAAGGCTTTGTGCTGCCTCCTGCAGAGCAGCAAGGACTGAAGGGGTGGACGGAAGGGGGTGTGCTCCAGGTGTGCCCCTGACCTGCCCCCCCACGGCCCTGAGCACCCCACTCCAGGACGGTGGGGCCTGGGCCTACTTGAGGGCGTCCAGGATGGTCTTGTGGGCCTCATCACGGTGCTTCATGCCCACCAGGCTGGTGGACCACTGCTGCAGGATGTACTTCTTCTCCACGCTGATGGTGTGGATTTCCGTGGCCGCCTGCAGGAAGGGGCCTGGGCTTGGGGAAGGGCTGTGGGCTGGGGAAGGGGGTTGGGGAAAGGGCATGGGGCGGGAGGGGGCTCCTCTTTTCTTTGCTTCCCCCCCCCTCGGTACTGGAGATTGAACTCAGAGCCTTACGCTCACCATATAAATGCTCTACTACTTGAGCCACAGCCCCAGATCTTTTCATTTTGGCTGTTTATGAACAGGATGTCACATTTATACCTGGGGTGGCTTGGCCCTCAATCCTCCTACTTGTGATTCCCAGCTAGCTGGGATGAGAGGTGTGAGCCACAGGGCCCAGCTTCTATTAGCTAAGATGGGGTTGACCAGCTGAAAGTTCTTTGCCCGGGCTGACCTGGGACTGATTCTGTGATTCTCTCTATGACTGACTCCTAAGGAGCTAGGATTACAGGTGTAAACTGCTATGGGGCTGCAGGGTACTGGTGGCTCACGCCTGTAAGCCTAGCTACTATGGAGGCTGAGATTTGAGGATGATGGTTTAAAGCCAGCCAGTGTGGAAAAGTCCCCATAAGACTTTTTTTTTTGTGGGTCATAGGGCTTGAACTTGGCCTGGGTGCTGTCCCTGAGCTCTTCAGCTCAAGGCTAGAGCCCCATCTTTGAGCCAAGCCCCACTTCCAGTTTTCTAGAGGTTAACTGGAGATAAGAGTCTCAGGTCCTTTTGTGCCCAAGTTGGCTTTGAACCTTCATCCTCAGATCTCAGCCTCCTGAGTAGCTAGGATTACAGGTGTGACCCACCGCACTGCTCCCATAAGACTTTTATCTCCAATAAACCACTCAAAAACTGGAAGTGGTGCTGTGGCTCAAGTAGTAGAGTGTTAGCCTTGAGTACAAAGAGGCTCAGAGACAGTGCTCAAGCCCTGAATTCAAGCCCCACACTGCCTTCCCCCCCCCCAAAAAAAATGTCTCATGGACTTTTTGCATAAGTTGGCTTTGAACTTTAATCCTTGGCACCTTGAGCATTTAAGATTGTGGGTGTAAGCCACCAGGGCCTGGCTCACACTGGTTAATTTGCGGTAGGGTCTCTCTTTATGCCCGGACCTTCCTCCCCTCAGGTGCCCAGCCCCAGTGGGGGTAAACTGAGACTCTAGGGGGCATCTAGCTGTTGTGCTGGGGGAAGGAGGGACACACATGCCAGGTCCTGTACGGACTGTCACTGGCCAGTGGACATGTGGGCACTGTGTGGGTAACCCTTCAGCCCAGGTGTGGCACTGGCTGGGACACACACCCACCTCGTTCACTGCCTCCTTTAAAGTCCGGGTGTCATGGGCCTGCGCACCGTACTGTGCCTCAAACAAGGAGATGTTCTCCTCCAGCTGGTGCACGCGCTGTGTGAGCTGGTCCACGTGCAGGTCCTGGGAGCCGGAGGAGAGAGGAGAAAGGACCTGCCGTCGCCTGAGGACAAGTCCCCACCAGCCCTGGCCCAGGCCCTGGGGCCGCCTGTCAGGCAGGCGCCAGTGTTCATGCAGACACCTGCTTCTGCTTCTCCACTTCCACGCGGATCCGATCCTTCTCCGCCTTCTTCACCACCTGCTTCATCACAGAGATGTCATCCCTCACATCCTGGTCCACGTTCTGCATGTAGAACAGGTTCAGGGCCAGGTTTTCCATCTCCGTCTGCAGGGCGGCCACTGGGGAAAGGAGGGCAGCACTCGGTGTGCTCCATGTCTCCTCCCTCCACCACGGGCCAGGGACCCCGCCTCTGTTGTTCTTTGGTGTCAGAGCCTCACTGAGCATGGCCCAGGTTGGCTTCTAACTCAAGATCCTTAGGCCTCAGCCTCCTGAGGGCTGAGGTTACCGGCATGTGTCACCACACCCAGCCGAGGAGTGCTTTTAAACCATAGAGACCCAGACTCTGCTGTGAGAGGATTAACACTCTCATCGAAAGATACTCACCAGCGACAACAAGCTGTGCTGTAGGAGTAGGGTGGAATTAGGAGGTGAGGTGTTGCGTCTATTTCACAGATTTCTTACCAGTCGGAGGAGGGCCTCAGGCCCTGAGATCCCAGTGCTGAGGGTAAGCTGTGCTCCACCAATCTCCCTCCCTTGGGGCAGTGAGCTGAGGCCTCCCCCAGGCTGGGCCGCCAGGAAGCTGCACTGCCTCCGCCACTCAAGAGCTCCACAAACCCTCAGGAACTAATTCCTTTGAACTAAGTTCACATCTAGGCAGATGCTATAGTGGCTCACGCCTCTAATCCTGGCTAGTCAGGGGGCTGAGGTCTGGGGAGAGAGGTTCAAAGCCAACCCAGGCAGGAAAGTCCATCAGACTCTGACCTCCAATCAATCACAGAAAAAGCCCGAAATGGCGCTGGGGCTCGGGCGGTAGAGTGTGATCTCTGCGCTGTCCCGTGTGGCCCGTCCTCGGGCGGAGAGGCCAAGGGGGCGCGCGGAGAGGCCAAGGGGGCGCGCGCACACTCCGGGGTACACCGTCCTGACGTGCGCGCGCGCGCATCCACGCAGGCGCAGGCGCGCACATCCATCCACGCAGGCGCAGGCGCGCGCATGCATCCATCCACGCAGGCGCAGGCGCGCGCATCCATCCACGCAGGCGCAGGCGCGCGCATGCATCCATCCACGCAGGCGCAGGTGCGCGCATCCATCCACGCAGGCGCAGGTGCGCGCATCCATCCACGCACGCGCAGGCCGCACCCCCCCCTTCCTCCCCTCTCTCTCCTGGGACGGAGAAGATCCGTGTTGGTTATGGGTGACCCACCCGGCCCCGCCAGGCCCCAGCGTGCGCCCCGGCCGGCTCCTCAGCCAGGGGCCGGTCCCCGCCCCCCGGCGGCGCCCCCCACGCCGGCCGCAGGGGCACCCACGCTTCCTGCGCTCCAGGTTGGTGTCCTCGTAGGTCTGGGTGTAGAGCGCGCGCATCTCCTGCAGCTCCTCCTCCTTCTGCCTCCTCTCGCAGGCGGCCATGGAGTGGCGGTCGTGGCTCTTCTCCAGCTGCATCTGCAGGTAGGCCAGGTGCTGCTGGATCCCGTACAGATTCACGCCCAGCTCCTGCCGCTGGCTTTGTCGCTGCTTGTTGCCCACGACCTGTGCCAGGGAGAGAAGAGGGTCGCGAGGACGCAGGCTGCGGCCGGTCCGGACGGGGGAGCCTGGACCCCACATACCAGCTCTTGAACCTCCAGCTTCACCTTCTCGATCTGACGGTTAAGGTAGCTCTTCAGGGTAGCCTGGAACCTGACCATCAGCGGCTACAACAGAAAACCACACTCCTGTCACACTCCTGTCCCCTCCCAGCCTCAGCCCCGGGGGCCACCGGCTCCCTTCTGAGTCTGTGTGTGTGCATGTGTGGGTGTGATTCCTGCCGTGACTGCGCCCCATAACTGCTTGGTATTTTTCTTTTTTTGGCCAGTCCTGGGCTTGAGCTCAGGGCCTGAGCACTGTCCTTGGACTTTCTCAAGGCTAGAGCTCTACCACTTGAGCCTCAGCACCACTCCCGGCTTTTTTCTATGTATGTGGTACCGAGGAATCGAACCCGGGTCTTCATGCATGCTAGGCAAGCACTTTAACCACTAGGCCAAACTCCCGGCCCTGCTTGGTATTTTTCTTCTGGAAGCCACAAAGTCAAGGCCCTCCTGGGCTCTCTGAGCCACTGGGCGATGATGCGTCCATTTGGGAAAGGTTGTTGAACTTCCATAGTCTTTTGTTTTCCCAGGAGCTGGAGAGTGCCAAGTGTCCAATGACGCTCGGCAACCTGGCACAACCTGCTTTCTGCGGGGTTCCCCACACAGAGCAGGGGGAGGGCTGACCTGAGGCCCCATCAAGGCAAGGCCTAGAGTCCTTTTTCATATCACACAAAGGCTGAAGGCTGTGTGCAGGTGGAGCCCAGGACTCTTGTCCCCACCCTCCCAGACCCAGGCCAGCAGAGCTGAAGTTGGGGAACACATACTTTGGGCACAGGAACCTAAAAGCATGGGGCCAGACATGCACATTGACTGACTGCTTGTGACCAGGGGGCTTGAAGACTCCTAGGGCAAAAGCAAGACCCGAGGGATTTTCTTACATGGTCTGGGTCCAGAACCACTGTGCGGGACTCTGCACCCTCCTCGCTGCCCTCTGACTCCTCTGGGCCCCTGGGGGAAGCTTCCTCGGTGGTGGTGTGCTGGATCCCAGCCAGGAATGCCTCCAGGGACTCATCCTGGAGGTGGCTTTCCGACTCCTGAGTGGACACACCTGGGGGAGGATGACAAGCATACTGAGCCTTGGAGTATTGGGGGAGTGGGCAGCAGAGCTGGTGCCATCTGCAGGCAGTACAGTGGACTTAAGGAAAAACCAGAGAAGCTGGGGGCTCCACACCTGCCCTTGGGACCATCCATCCTCTATTTTGTTGTTAAAGGCACAGAGGATTGAACTTAAGCTCTGTGTCTCCTCAGCAGATGTGTCACCATTGAGCTGGGCCCCCAGCTCTTTCTTGCTTTGGTTATTTTTTTTTTTTTTAATTTTTGCCAGTCCTGGGCTTAGGTTCAGGGCCTGAGCACCATCTTGGACTTTCTCAAGGCTAGAGCTCTAGCACTTGAGCCACAGCACCACTTCCGGCTTTTTTCTATGAATGTGGTACCAATGAATTGAACCCGGGGTCTTCGTGTATGCTAGGCAAGTAATCTACCACTAGGCCACACTCCACTCCTGCTTTGGTTATTTTTGAGGTAATGTCTTGTCTTTTGCCCAAGCCGACCTTGGCTACAATTGGACTTGTGCTTCCTTGTACCACTGGCTATTATAGACATGCACTCCTCTGACTGGTCACTGAGATAGTCTTGCAAACTTGTAAGCCCAGGCTAGCCTCCAATTACAATCTTCTTGTGTCTGCCTCCCAAATGCTGGGATAATAGGAAGGACACAGGGCACCCAGCCTCATTCCATTTTTTTTTTTTTTTAAACTAGGCTAGAGACACTATGTCCGTGTCACTTCTGGATGGATATTGCCAGGTTTTGTGGTCTGGACCATTGATGCATGTGCATCCCAGGGAAGAAGCCAGCATCTCTGCTTCTGTTCTCCACGCCCACACTGGAGGCCATGGAGCGGGTGGGCCGGCAGGCCTTTCACACTCAGGAGCCAGGTGGTAGCCGGAGGGCTGAGAGTTGGGACTGCCTGTTTTCTAGAGGTTAATCGGAGATAAGAGTCTCATGGACTTTAGTGCCTGGGCTGGCTTTGAACCACAGTCCTCACATCTCTGCCCCCTGAGTAGCTAGGATTACAGGCGTGAGCCACCTTGCCCAGCTTCTAAGTGAGGTCTTAATAAATGCTATCCGCAGTGCTGATGTTTTTCCAGTGGCCACTGGGTGGGCGGCCTGCTCTGCTGGAGCCAGGTGGTTAGTGGAGGCGGGGCAGCGTACCTGACTGCAGGAAGGGCTGGTCCACATCAGATAACAAGCTACTCTGGATGCTCAGTCTGAAGCGGTGCTGCATGCCCATGGGAAAGATCTGCGGCTGGGTGGGCTGTGGCAGGGAGACAGTCAATGGCTGCTGCGCTGTGGATGTGTTATAACAGTGTCCCCCTCCCCAAGGGGCTTCCCGGTCCTGGGTCCCTAGGGAGAAGCTTTTGCGATATGACAGAACTTTTTTCCCCCTAGTCCTGGGGCTTGAACTTAGGGCCTGAGCACTATCCTTGGGCTTCCTCAAGGTTACAGCCACTGCACCACTTCTGGCTTTTTCTATATATGTGTTATGGAGGAATTGAACCCAGGTCTTCATGCATGCTAGGCAAGCACTCTACCACTAGGCCAAACTCCTGGCCCATGATAGAACATTTAAGAGGTAGAACCTATGCCAGTTCCCATGGCTCATACCTTTTTTTAATCCTAGAGATTGAGGAGGCTGAGATTTTTTTTTTTTTGCCATTCCTGGGGCTTGAACTCAGGGCCTAGGCACTGTTCCTGAGCTGCTTTTGCTCAAGGTTTGGACTCTACCACTTGAGCCCAGCACCACTTCTGGCTTGTTCTGTTTATGTGTTACTGAGGAATTGAACCCAGGGCTTCGTACATATTAGGTAAGCACTCTACCAGTTAGCCACATTTCCAGCCAGAGGCTGAGCTCTGATTGAGATTCAAAGTAGACAAGGCAGGAAAGTTCCTAAGATTCTTATCTCCCCTGAACCACTAATAAGCCAGAAGAATGAGGGAAAGGGGTAGGGGGTGACCTTGTACGAAAAGAAATGTCCTCATTACCTGGCTTATGCAACTGGGGCTTGAGCTCTGGATCTGGGTGCTGTCACTGAGCTTCTTTTGCTCAAGACTAATACCATATTGCTTGAGCCACAGCTTCACTTCCAGCTTTTTCTGTGACTACTTGGAGGGCATGGGTTTCATACCCTCCCTGGCTTTGTTTTTGCCAGTCCTGGGGCTTGAGCTCAGGGCCTGAGCATTGTTCTTGGGCTTTCTCAAGACTAGTGCTCTGTCACTTGAGCCACAACACCACTTCCGGCTTTTTTTCCCCTCTGTATGTGGTACCAAGGAATTGAACCCAGGTCTTCATGCATACTAGACAAACACTCTACCACAAGGCCAAATTCACAGCCCTTGGCAGGCTTTGAACCTGGTCTCAGTCTCTCAACTAGTTTGGATTACAAAGGTGAGTCACTGGTCCCAGGTTGTATAGTAACAATTTAAAAAAAAATTAGGGCAGGGAGTTTGGCCTCATGGTCGAGTGTTTTCCTAGCATGCACAAAGACCGGGTTTCAGTTCCTCAGTACCACACATGTAGAAAAAGCCGGAAGTGGTGTTGTGGCTTGTGTGGTAGAGCTCTAGCCTTTAGGAAGTTCAAGGACAGTGCTCAGGCCCTGAGTTCAAGCCCTAGGACTAGCAAAAATGCACACACACGTGCACACAGAGGCAGGCCAGTGTGAGGTCTTTAGGTGACCGAGGCACGTGCCCTGAAACCAGATTTGCTGAGAAGTTCTTACAAAAGGAGAAAGCTGGGCCAGCCTGGTTCTACTCCCTGCACCTAGCCATCCTTTCCAGAATCCTAGACTCACCCTCCCCTTCCCCATTGCTGTTGGAGCCACGAGCCTCGAAATGAGGCAGCCCGGTGGTCTTTGCCAGATAGCCTATGCTCTACAGTTCCGACACTCCGCTTCGGAGCCGTCATAGTTAGCCTGCAGGGTTTGCTCTGATGGTGCTGAACAGGTGCCTGAGACGAATCCGTCAAGACTGAAATGTTCGGTTTTGGTTCATCGTATTGTTCTGAATTCAACAGAGGTGTTGAAGTGATAGAAAGTCTTGTAGATAGAAAGATAATTTGGCATGGCTGGGCATGGTAGTTTAGCTGGTAGCCTCAGTACTTGCGAGGCTGAGGCGGGAGGATCATGAGTTTGAGAACAGCCTGAACTACTTAGCAAGACCCTGTTTAAAAGAGCAAAAAGGGGGGCTGGAGTGTGGCCTAGTGGTTGAGTGCTTGCCTAGCATGGGTAAAGCCCTGTGTTTGATTCCTGGGTACCACATACACAGAAAAAAAGCCTGCAGAGGTGCTATGACTCAAGTGGCAGAGTGCTAGGCCAGGCCCTGAGTTCAAGCCCAGGACTGGCAAGGTGGGGGCAGGGGCTAGTGGCTCACATCTATAATTCTAGTTACTTAGGAGGCTGAAATCTGAGGATTATGGTTCAAAGCCAGCTCCGACAGGAAAGTCTGTAAGATTCTCATCTTTAGGAAGCGGGGCTGTGGCTCCAGGGGTAGGGTGGTAACCTTGAGGTGCAGAGCGTGCAGGCCTAGAGTTCAAGCCCCATGACCAACAAAAAAACAGAAAGATTCTTATCTTTAAACACACCCACACCCCCTGAAGTGGAGCGTGGCTCAAGTGTTAGAGTGCTAGAGTGAAAGAGCTCAGGGACAATGCCCGGGCCATGAGCTCAAGCCCGGACAGGGAAGGAGAACAGCAACCGGTGAACAGGACAAAGAGCCTGCCCTGGCCTACGCACTACTCGCCTCTCTGCTCACGATGCTCAGAGGGTCAGCAAACTGGATGCTCTCTTCAGGCTCAGTCCATCTAGATTCCAGTGGGCTCGTGGGCTCTGAGGAGAGTTCGAGGTCTTGGCCAGGTTCGAGAAGGTATTCGGGCTCCGCTTTTCCAGACAGTTCTTCAGAAGGGAATTCTGGGGAGGGCTCTTCAGGGATCTCTTCTTCCACATAGGGATAATATTCCTGCTGCTCTTCTAGCCCCATCAATTCAATCTCCCTTTCCATCATCTCGCTTTCCAGCTCTCTTTCCATTTCCTCTTCCTCTTCTTCTTCCTCTTCCTCTTCCTCCTCACTTCCTTCGATCTCCCCCCTCACCTCTCCTTCTACCCTTCTTTCTCTCTGTCCCTGCATTTCTCCTCCAGTTCCCTCTTCAGTTTCTCCTTCCGTCTTCCCTTTGGTTCCCGCTTCAGTGCCCCTTGCCGTTTCTCCTTCAGTTCCCCCCTCGGTTTCCCCTTTCATTTCCTCCTTCAGCCCTTTTCCAGGTCCTCCTTTGGTCTCCCTTTGGTCTTCACTTTGTGTTTCCTCTTCAGGATGCTCTGCAGCTGCCTTGCTGGTCCCGAGCGGCGATGCCTGTAATGGGGTGGCCACGAAAGCCCAGGACTTATTACAAAGGACCGAGTGGGGCTCTTCCCTGCGTGCTTTATCTACTCTCTATTTTCCATACCCTGTTGCATGCTTCATTATAGAAACCTGTTCTGGAAAACTCAGGCAGTGGAAGAGCACATACCCTTGCCATTCCTGACTGGTGGCTGACTCCTGAACACAAGGCAGAGGGAAATCAGTTTCTCTAGATCTGAAGTGAGTTTGTCTGAACGCAAGGCCAAAGGGTTATCACACCCCAGACCCGATTCCTCACTCAGCCTCCCTCCTACCAAACTCCGCCAGAACAACAGCCCAAGTGAGTGAGTGTTTTACCGCAGAGCCTTCAGCATCTTCTTTCTGTTCCTCAGAAGTCGGTCTGCCTTCCACATGAGACCTGCTTTCAGAGAAAGCTAAGGAGTGAGTCTCCCTGCACCCTGTGTACTCCGCCTCCCCTCCCCTGCCAGCCAGGACTTTCTCC
Organism: Megascapheus bottae; assembly: GCF_031878675.1. Classification (NCBI taxonomy): domain Eukaryota; kingdom Metazoa; phylum Chordata; class Mammalia; order Rodentia; family Geomyidae; genus Megascapheus; species Megascapheus bottae. The sequence continues at coordinate 49,807,966 of NC_143525.1, read as the reverse complement.
TGTCACTTGCTATGTCATGTGTGGCCCAGGCGCCCTAAGTTTGCGCCAACCCTGCTCAAGCCCAGGACCGGTTAAAAAGAAACAACCCTGAGGGCTCCACCCGGGGACACAGGCGTCACCCCGAGGGCAGGCGGGCCTGGCCCTCCCCCCTCCTCTGCCCCCACCCACCCCCGGGACTCAGCTCTGGCTGCGGGCGCCGGACCCGGTCCACCCGGAGTTGCCATGGTTACCCCAGGGCGCCCCCAAGCCCCCGGGCCCGGGTGGTGGAGGGCGGGGAGGGGACAGGAGGGGACAGGAGGGGAGGGAGGAGGACAAAGGGCCAGGAGGAGGCGGGGCTGGGGAGGCGGGGAGCGGCCGGGTCCGGAGGTCCCGGGGTGAGGGGACGGAGGCGGGGGAGCGGAGCGCGGGCGCGAAGGGCTGGGGAAGGGGCGACGCGGGGGCCACCCAGCCGCAGACGGCGGAGGGCCGGGCCGAGGCCGGGCCGCCCCAAGACCCCCGCGGTCCCCGTCCCCGATTACCGGTCCGCTGGGCCGTCCCGCTCCGCCATCTTGGTTGCTAGGCGACGGGCGTCAACATCCGGCGGGGCGCGAGCCCCCCCCCTCCCCACCCCCCACCCTCCCCCCGCTCCGGGGAAGGAGGCGCTCTGTGAGCGGGTGGCGCTCCGGAGGAACGCGCTGGTGTGCAGATACACAGACCCTCAGGGGAGGGCACACTCAGGTGTGGGACACAGGTGTGGGGCGCTCAGGTGGTGACACAGCCGGGCAGGCTCACGCTCAGGTGGTGACACGGCCGGCAGGCTCACGCGCAGGTGGTGACACGGCCGGGCGGGCTCACGCTCAGGTGGTGATACGCCCAGCAGGCTCACGCTCAGGTGGTGACACAGCCAGCAGGCTCACGCTCAGGTGGTGACACGCCCGGCAGGCTCACGCTCAGGTGGTGACACGCCCGGCAGGCTCACGCTCAGGTGGTGATACGCCCAGCAGGCTCACGCTCAGGTGGTGACACGCCCGGCAGGCTCACGCTCAGGTGGTGACACGCCGAGGCAGGCTCACGCTCAGGTGGTGACACGCCCGGGCAGGCTCACGCTCAGGTGGTGACACGGCCGGGCAGGCTCACGCTCAGGTGGTGACACGCCGGGGCAGGCTCACGCTCAGGTGGTGACACGCCGAGGCAGGCTCACGCTCAGGTGGTGACAGGGCCGGGCAGGCTCACGCTCAGGTGGTGACACGCCCGGCAGGCTCACGCTCAGGTGGTGACACGCCGAGGCAGGCGCATGCTCAGGTGGTGACACGCCTGGCAGGCTCACGCTCAGGTGGTGACACGCTCAGGAATGGGACACACTGAGGCATGTGGATACGCGCAGGTGTGGGGCACACTCAAGCTCTGCGGGGCCGTGGCACAGTGCCCGGAGGGCCACAGCAATGTCAACGTGCGCCCAACCTGGCACCTCGAACCACAGGGGACCAGGGGACCCAAGCAGCCGAGGGCGGAAGGCAGGGTGCCGGGAACCACGCCCCGGCTCCTGCTCCTACTCTTCCAGGTTTGGAGGGGCTCGAGCGCCCTCCTCACCCGTCTCCGGGGGACCTGAAGGCACGGAGGAGAGGCGGGCCGGGGAGTGGACGCCTGCGCTGCAGGCTGGAGTTCTCGGGGCTGCCGGTAGGGAGCGGAATCGGGCGGGGCTGGGGTCGGGGGTGGAGCTTCGGCGGGGAGGGGCGGGGCCAGGGCCGGCCTGAGAGCGGGGTTTGGAGAGGGCGGGGGCGGGGCTGGGGCCCGGGGGTGGAGCCGGGGCGGGGTGGGGCCAGGCCGCGCCGGGCCGAGGGCGGGGTTTGGAGAGCGCAGGGGCGGGGCTGGGTCCGGGGGTGGAGCCGCGGTGGGGCGGGGCCAGGCCGCGCCGAGGGCGGGGTTTAGACAGCGCAGGGGCGGGGCGTGCTCGGGGCGGGGCCTAGGGCGGAGCCGAGGCCGGGCATCCCTGCGCGTCTCCGCCCCGCGGAGCCTCGGGGCTGTAGCGGCGGCGGCGGCGGCGGCGGATCCCGGAGCCGGCGTGAGTCCGGCCCCCGCGGCGGGACCCGGGTGAGCACCGGAGGCCCGTCCGGGGCCTGGGGGCGGGGTCCGCTCCCGAGGGGGCCGCGCGGTCGGCGGCGCGGGGCGCGGGGCCGGGCGGGCCGGGGTCCGCCGCGGTCCGGGGCGCGGGGCGGGGCGTCGCAGGGCGTCACGGGAGGACCCGGATCGGCCGGGGCCACCCTGGGGCCCTCCCCGCCGCGGCTGGGGCGCCCTCCGGGGTCGCGTCCGGGGGACCTGGAGGCGCGGTGGCCGGGAACTTTTGGCCTTTGTGTGGCCGGCCTAGGGCGCGGGCTGCGGCCCGGGACGGTGCGGCCCCCCACGCCGGGGAGCTCGCTGCCCCGCGGCCTGGCCGCGCCTCCCGGCTTTCTCCTTAAAGAAAAGTAAAAAAATCGTCCAAAATAGCGGGGCGCCGCGCCAGAAAGCGGCCGGGGCGGGGCGGGGGGGCGCGGGGGACGGGGGCGCGGGGCGGGGCGCGGGCGGCCTGGAGGACGGGCCCGGCCCTCCTCCCTCCTCCTTCCTCCCTCCTCCCGGCGCGGCCTCCCCGAGGCCGCGGTGCCCAGCGCCGAGTCCCGACCCCGGCAGACCGGGCGCCGCCCCGCCCGCCCACCGAGGAACCCGAAGCCTGGCGCTGTGCCGCGTCCGCGGGGCCTCGGGGGCTTTCCTGCCTCGGCCGGCTGGAGCCTCGGGCCCTCAGAGCTCAGCCCCTGGGAAGCGGGGCCTCCAGGTGTGAGCCAGCAGAGCCGCATGCAGCCTGTTTTGTGTTTCCATTTTTAAATTTTTGCGGTGTGTTTGTGGTAAGCCTTAACCGGCACGCGATTGTGTGTATCCCTCCCGCCCTCCCTCGTCTTGGGCCGGCACTGGGCTTGAGCTCCGCACACTTTCCCACTTAGCTACCACCCCACTCCTGGCGTTTTTGGGTGGCTCGTTGATGCTAAGAATGTGATGGGCTAATCTGCTCAGCTGGTTTTGAATTGAGATCCTTAGATCTCAGTCCCTTGAGGAGTTAGGGGCACAGGCGCGAGCCACCCGCACTTGGGTCTGTGTTCCTACTTCTTGACGTGTACGTGTATTGTCTCAGTCCTGGGGTTTGAGCTCAGGGCCTGAGCACTGTTCTAGGGCTTTCTCAAGGCTAGAGCTCTACCGATTGAGCCACAGCACCACTTCCAGCTTTTTCTATGTATGTGGTACCAAGGAATTGATCCCGGGTCTTCGTGCCTGCTAGGCCAGCACTAGGCCAAACTCCTGGCCCGTTGTTTTTAAGTAGACTGTGGTTTATCCCCATTTTGCGCGGGAACACTAGGCTTCCTCAAGCTTGTGAGCCGGGACTGACCCAGCACGGGGTCAGGTGCAGAGTCTTCTAGCTCCAAGAAGCCTGTGCCCCCCCTCTTTTAATGAAGCCCACTATTTGCAAGCCCTGCCCCACAACTCGTGGAAAGGGAAGAAAACGGGCATGGAGTGCAGCTGTTACCACCAGCAGTGCTGTCAGCTCACTGAGGACATCTCAGCAAACAGCCCTTGACTTTGTGGAAGTTGCCAATTATAATTGCCGTGGCCTCTTGTCCTCAGCTCTAGGTTGCAAAGTGCAGTGTTTAAGAACATGCCTCCTGAAACAGACCGCTTCACCCCAACAATTCCTATGTTTTAGTTTCCCATCTGCAAAACGGGGTTAATACTGCTTACTTCATAGGCTTGTTGCAAGCCTTTGGCTTTCTTTTTGTGCTGGTACTGGGCTTCTACTCAGGGCCTGGGCTTTGCTGCTTAGCTTTTTCCCTCAAGGCTGTATCTCTCCCACTTAACCCATAGTTCCATTGGAGACTGGAAATACGTCTCACAGACTTCCCTTCCTGGGCTGGCCTTGAACCCCATCCTCAGACCTCAGCTTCCTGTGTGGCTAAGACTGCAGATGTGATCCACTGATTTCCGAGAGGCTTCTTTGCACCTTGGCTTTTCCCACATGAGCCTACAGGGGAGGTTAGAACAGCAAGTGTGTTTCTCTGCTGCCTTAATCGATAACCAGGAATAAAGAGCAGCTGAGAGGACAAGCGCATCCCCCAGGGCTGCCTAGATAATGAGAGAGATCTGGCTTCCCAATCTGTGCAGAGTGGACTGGGTGCCTGTGGGATGGAGCTCTTCCCCCCTTTTTTTTTCCTTGGGTGGTACTGGGGATTGAACTCAGGGCCTGGCCCTTGCGACGCAGGTGCTCTACCACTGGAGCCACGCAGTTCCTTTTTTCCATTGTGGGTTTTTTTTTTTTTTTGGCTCTGTGGGGCTTGAACTCATGGCCTGCGCACTATCCCTGAATTCTTTTGCTCAAGGCTGGTGTTCTACCACTTTGAGCCACAGCTCCACTTCCTTTTTTTTTTTTTTTTTTGCTAGTCCTGAGCTTGGGCTCAGGGCATGAGCATTGTCGTAGAGCTCCACAGCACCACTTCTGACTTTTTTCTGTGTATGTGATACTGAGGAATTGAACCCCGGTCTTTGTGCATGCTAAGCAAGCACTCTACCCCTAGGCCAAACTCCCAGCCCACCACTTCCAGTTTTTGAATGGTTAACTGGAGGTAGGACTCTCATGGGGACTTTTCTGCCCAGGCTGGCTTCCAACCGCAGTGTTCAGATCTCAGCCTTCTGAGGAGCTAGGATTACAGGTGTGAGTCACCAGTGCCCAACTGTACTGGTTATTTTTGAGGTAGGGTCTGCCTGGACTGTGATCTTCCTGTTTGTGTTCCTTTGTTGTCACTGGAGATGGGGTGGGTACGTACCACTTGGCCCAGCCCGCTGCTCTGGTGCAGGGGTCACAGCAGCACACCGCTGTACTCAGCCATTGTTTAGACAGAGCCCATGAACTTCTTTTTCCCCAGACTTGCCCGCAAACTGTGGTCCCCTGGTCTCTGCCTTTCAAGTAGCTGAGGTTGCAGGGATGGGCCACCATACTTGGCTTGAGATCCACCATCAGCCCAAAAAACTGGGCTCCTCAAAGATGGAGGTGATGAGCCCACATCACGCCTGAGGTATATTGCAGCTTTCCTTTCCTTCTTCCTTCCTTCCTTCCTTCCTTCCTTCCTTCCTTCCTCCCTCCCTCCCTCCCTCCCTCCCTCCCTCCCTCCCTCCCTCCCTTTCTCTCTCTCTCTCTCTTCCTTTTTTATTTTTTGTGTTGGTCCTAGGGCTTGAACTCAGGGCCTGGGTATTGTCCAGGAACTTTTTCACTCAAGGCTAGTGCTCTACCACTTGAGCCTGCTTTTTGGTGGTTAACTGGAGATGAGAATCTCATGGAATTTCCTGCCCTGGCTGGCTTTGAATGGCGGTCTTCAGGTCTCCACCTCCTGAGTAGCTAGGATTGTGTCGAGTAGCCTGAGCTGCGGTGTTGGGCTCACAGTCATTCTCGGGAGGAATTGGGCCCTTCCTTGGCTCTTCTGGCTGGTGTTGGTAAGATGTCACCTTATCCTGTCTTTGTTGCTGAGGGCTCTGGAGCAAAATGGATGAGCCAGTCTCTGTTGGCTGCATGTGGGGGACTAGTGCTTAGGGCGTTTTGAGCCTGAGACAAGTCCAAGGGCATCATCAGTTGTAGGCTTTGCGCTATGGCATCCTTTATGCACCGCACGGCCCCCACTCTGTCCGCTCTGCTCAGTGCAGTCACCTGTGGTCACTAATGGGCGTGGCTGCTGGGCTCTGGTGAGTCTCTCCAGGCAGTGAGGAGATCCGGGATGTGGCTGGCTTCTGAGTCCAGTGGCCGAGGCTGGCGGCAGCATGTGTGTGGGGGGTGGGAAAAGTGGCTGTGCCTCTCCTAGTGGCTGCAGGCTGCCCATTACTATGGCCTTCCTAGGAAGGCTTTGCCTTCAAGCTGGGACTGGGCACAGAGCTTTGGTGGAGGAATCTTTGAAGGTAGGGCCTGGAGGCGAGCGCTCAGCTGTCCCCGCTTACAACCTGCCCTCTTGTCACACTGAGAGGACACCAGGCCTGGACTCCCTCCCCACCCCTGGCCAGGGCTTGGACCTCAGTTCTTTCGTGGTTGCTCTGCACAGCGTTTGTCCATGAGTGAACGCGCAATCCAGAGCATCCTGGGAGATGGAGGTCCTGGCTTTGGTGTGGGGAGATGCCCACGTCTGTGGACGGTTCCTGTCCCTTCAGGGGCCATGCAACCGTATGAAGTTGTGGCAGAGGTGGGTTCCAGGGACCCTGTAATCCTAGCAACTCAGGAAGCTGAGCTCTGAAGAGTGTGGTTCTAAGCCAGCCCTGGAAGAAAAGCCTATGAGACGCTTGTCTCCAGTTAGCCAGCAAAAAGCTGCAAGCGGAGCCGTGACTCAAGTGATAGGCGTGAACAAAAGAGCTGGGGTAGAGTGCCGAGCCCTTGTGTTCAGAGTGCCCGCACTGGCACACAAATAAGTGAAGTTTTACATGGAGTACCACTGTACTGCGGCTCCACGGGCTGAGATGGGCAAGCCTTGCTCGCTCTGTGGCAGCCGTGCAGGTAGAAGAGGGCAGGGAAGCTGCATCAAGGGTCACTGCTGGCCTTGAAGTGGAGGAAGGGCCCCTGGTGGCACACTGGACGCCTCCCTGGGTCTCCAGACATGACATTGCCACGGTGCCACTCCTGCACCGACTCAGTTCGGGCTGCAGACCTCCAGCCTGGGATGACGTGACCGCCAAGGGCACAGGGTGGTCCGTGAAGAGGGCAGGCCCCGCTGCTTTGCCTCTCCACATCCCGCAGGGTCCCTGCGCCAGGCGGAATTGTCAGCCTGGGGCTGGGAATTCTGGGTAATAAATGTCTTAACTTCACCCCTTGTAAATATTTGTTAGGGGGACCCCACCCTCTTTGTATTGCCTCTGTAGTTACCTAAGCTGTGGGGAGACAAAGTGCCAGGGCCAGGGGCCTCCTACAGTGCGGAGGAAACCCTGGTTTTAACAGCTGTTCCCACATTGTCCCAGGCCTGTCTTGACTGGGCTGGGCAGGAGGCAGCTCTGCTGCCCGTCTCCTTCTTCCTCCTGCTCTTCCTTTCCTATGTGTCTTTGTCTCTCTTCCTCACTTCTCTCCCTACTTCTTTTGGGGCTTCCACTCTCTCTTGCATCTTTCTCCAAAGGCCGCCCTTCCACCCCACTTGCCCCCAGCCACCTCACAACTCCTAAAGCCACCGTGGGCTGCCTTATCCCCAGTAACTCCCTGGGGGTTGCCACACGCTGGAGCCTGGAGTTCTCAGAGGTATTCTCGTTTTCAGAGCTGACGGTTAATGGGAAAGAATGGCGCTGTACCGAGGTGTTTTGTTTTAGGAGTTTTATGAGCAAGTGTATTTTCCTTGAGGGGAAGCCCGGGTCATTCTGTTGTTTGCAATTGTACAATGATCTTTTGCAAAAATCTGGCCTTACCTAGTGCTTCTCAGTGGCAGGCAGACAGCACACTTCAGCTGGTGACGCGCTCAGTGAGCCGTCAGATCCAGCAGCGTGCTTCCACCCTGTGTCTCCACAGCCGCGGAGAGCTGTTTGTTTCTGCAGCGTGGGCTGCAGCTCAGTGTAGATCTTGGGCTCACTCCATCGCAGTGCTCTGTCCCAGCCGCCAGGTTGGCACTGCCGACTTCTCCATTGGCATTCTGGGGAACATCTCACAGATTTTTATACACAGGAGATTGTGGGGTTTCTTTTTATTTATTTAAAAATTTTTCCAGTAAGTGGGACTCGACCTCAGGGCTTGGGAACTGTCCCTTAGCTTTGTTACTCAAGCCTGGTACTCTTCCATTTGAGCCAAGGCTCCACTTCCAGCTTTTTTACTGGTTAATTGGCCACTCAGGATCACATGTACGTGGATTCAAGGCAGCAGGACCACTGAGACTCCTGGAGACCGGCCCTGCACTCAGGCCCAGCTCTCCTTGATGCCATGGTGTCCTTTGTCCCCCTTACCTGATGCCCACAGCAATGTGCACTCTAGTTCTGGGGCTTGAAATGGCTGCCTGAGCTTCTTTCGCTCAAAGCTAGTGCCCTGTCACGTGAGCCACAGCTCCACTTCCCATGTTTTCTGTGATTAAATGGAGATAAGAATCTCATGGATTTCCTGTTTGGGTGGACTTTGAACCACAGTCCTCAGCTCTCTGCCTCTTGAGTTGCTTAGCTAGGATTACAGATATGAGGCACCAGTACCTAGCTTTTTTCTTTTTCTTTTGGGGGGTCATGGGGCTTGGACTCGGCCTGGGCGCTGTCCCTGAGCTCTTCAGCTCAAGGCTACCACCCTACCCTTGAGCCAAGCCCTACTTCCCATTTTCTAGGGGTTCATTGGAGATAAGATCCTCAGATCTCAGCCTCCTGAGTAGCTAGGATTACAGGTGTGAGCCACCATGCCCAGCATCTTTTCTTTCTTTTTTGATACTTGGGATTGAACCCAGTACTTGCCAGGCAAGCCTTTGCACTGAGCTACATTCCAGCCTTACTTTCAGCTTTTTGATGCTTACTTGATGTTTGTGCGCTTGCTTTCTGAGATGGGTTTTTGATATGTAGACGAGGCTGGCCTTGAATTTAAGATCCTTCTGCTTCTATCTCCAGATCACTGGGATTACAAGCATGTAGCACCATGCTTGGCACAAGACGAACTTGAAAGTTTGAAAATATAGGTTGAGATTCTTCCTTTCTAGTTAGATGGGGACCAGAGGTTGGGACGCAACCTAGAGGAAAGAGCTCACAAAAGAGCAAATACATTTTTTTTCTTTTTCTTTTGAATGTGGCATATATTTTATTAGAATAGATCCTTCCGAGTGTAAAACGTACTTTAAAAAAGAGAATGAATTGCCTAACGGTGAATGGTCCTGAGGCACGTTGGGCAGCCGAGGGCTGGTTCATGTCAAAGCAGCCTGGTCTCTCTAGAACATAGGCCGGGGTGGGGATGGGGCGGATGGAGCACTCTGCTCAAGAGAGAGGGGCCAGCGGGCAGGCAGAGGATAAAGGGCATCTGTCACTGTTTTTGTGCCCTGAATGACTCTAGGGGATGAAGACACTGTGTTCTCCTTTACAAAACTACAAGACGCCCCTCACCGAGGCACTGCAGCCTCTCATCTGGTGGAGAAAGGCTCCTGTGTCTGTGGTCTGTGCGTGTAGCACATTCTTTTGATTATCTGCAGCGGTGGCAAAACATCGTCAAAATGAAAACATTGATTTCTGGAAGCAGCTGAGGCCTTTTGCAGCCAAGTCTGGTGATGAGTCTGCTTGCGTAATGCTGCACTTTTAGGCTGCTAATGAGGCACACTCCCGGCCACCCCTCCACTGTGGAGGCTCTAGCCACGGAGGCCACAGCCAGAGCAGCCCCTGAGCTCCTGAAATGTGGCTAGGTCAACACAAGTAGACCTGGAAGATCTTGAGAACATAGAAGATCAGCTGGGCATGGTGGAGCATGCCTGTAATCCTGGAACTTGGAAGCTGGCTGGGCACCTTTGCCTCACACCTGTCATCCTAGCTACCCTAGAGGTTGAGGTATAACCGTCTCAGATGGAAGCCCGTCCAGGCAGGAAAGTCTGTGAGACTCAGGCGCACCAGTTAGCTACCAAAAACCTGGAAGTAAAGCTCAAGTGGAAGAACACTAGTCGTGAGTGGAAAAGGCTACAGGACAGCACTAAGGCCATGAGTTCAAGCCCTAGGACCAGTTCATTCATTCATATATATATATATATATATATATAATTTTTTGTTTTTGTTTTTTTGCCAGTCCTGGGCTTGAACCCAGGGTCTGAGCACTGTCCTTAGGTTTTCTCAAGGCTAGAGCTCTACCACTTGAGCCTCAGCCCCACTTCCAGCTTTTGTCTATGTATGTGGTACCAAGGAATCGAACCAGGTCTTCCTGCATGCTAGACAAGCACTTTAACCACTAGGCCAAGCTCCCGGCCCTGTATATATCTAAAGCTTAGCTTCTATTGAATGCATGTCAGTTTTCAACACTGAACCACTGGGAGTCAGGTCGTCCTAAGCTGAGATCATGTTCAAATGTCTTGGGTTGCCAAACCGAAAGGTAGCCTCATGGAGCAGAAGCTTTCCCACGGCCTGGCCGACACAGCCTGGCAGCCACGCGCATCTCCTCTGTCCCCAGTACTAGTCCAGGATCTCCACACTGATCTCCTGGTCTGCTCTAGGTAGAACTGTTAACCTGCATTTCCTGAAGTCTTGGGGATCCTAGATCCACTGGGCGGGTGAGTCCCTGCCCTGCCTTCCCACAGACCAGAGCCCATGGCAGCTCCTCCTCCACGTCCTTGCCAAGGTCATGCTGTCCAAGGTCACACTGTCCTTTCCTGGGTTGCAGGTGTCAGATAACTGAAGATCTCTTCACCTTTATCAGTTCTTTGATTTTCCTCCTGTGTATCTCATTCATTTCCCTACTGGATTTTGGCTCTTGCCTACAGTGACTTCTAGGCTTTCTTTATTATAGGCTGGATCCTGAATCTCTTGCTTGTAGTTCTCTTTTATTGTTTGCCAGTCCTGTGGCCTGGGCACTGTACCAGAGTTTTTCTTGCTCAAGGCTAGCGCTCTACCACTGATGGCTGTGTGTGGCTGATTGAAGAAAAGAGTCTGGACTTTTCTGCCTGGACTGACTTTAAGCCACAATCCTCAGATCTTAGCCTCCTGCATAGGTGGGATTACAGGAGTGAGCCACCAGTGCCCTGCTTCTAGTTTTGTTTTGAATAGTTATAGGGAATCTTGGGTCCTTCAAATACTTACGACACCCTGAGAACTGGATGCTAGGGTCGCTGGGGCTGGTGGGGGTAGACAGTAAGTCAGGACTCCTTGCTGTCATCACGGTGGAAATGGACCAGAGAGAAGCCCAGAAAGGTTTAGGAGATCACTGCCTGGAAATGCCTGTCCTCTAGCCTAGCTGCTCTCTGGGAACGATGTGGACTCTAGGGACTCTTGGCATGTCTGGGGACACTCCATGCAGCAGAGGAGGGGTGTTCGTGGCATGTGGCAGGTTGAGGCCAGGAGGTGGCATGTCACAGCCCCAAGGACAGAGCATGACCAGCTGAGGTGGACTGGCCTGCCCTGGACATAGCCCTGTGCTCACAGACGTGGTCTGCTGCTGCAGGAGGGCATGAGGTGACCTGCTTTGCCTGTGACCTTGACCCCAGCCTCTCCTCTGTCTTCCTCTCCCCACAGGTCCTGACGAGCCCTGCCTGGGCCACAGCACACAGAGGATGGAAACACGCGCCCAGCAATGTCTCTGGGCCGCCTCCTCCGCCGGGCCTCCTCCAAAGCCTCGGACCTCCTGACTCTCACCCCCAGTGGTGGGGGGCCCCCCTCTGTCCTAGATGGAGAGATTATCTACTCCAAGAACAATGTCTGTGTGCACCCAGCTGAGGGGCTGCAGGGCCTGGGGGAGCACCACCCAGGTGAGGGTCAGGGGCCTGGGGCAGGGTGGTCTCAGGGTGCAGAGGAGTGGCAAAAATTCCCAGGAGATTCCGGGTCCTGCTTGCCTCTGCCCAGGGCAATGAGAATTAGAGTGACACTCCCCATTCCTCTGGCTCTGCGGAGTGGAGGGACTTGGCGACTGCTCAGAACCTCTGGTCACCTGCGGCCATTCCCAGGATGGAATGATCATTCTGGGGCCCTGGGGGAGAGAAGCGTCCCTTGGGAGTTTGCTGTTATTTGTGAGTCCCAGGGGAAGACACTGCTTTGTATTTATAGGGCAGGACATATTCTGAGTTAGGGCACAAGTGCCACCACACTCAAGAAAAATGAGCATTTGGTTCTAACAGCTAACTGTAGCGCGTCCCCCCCATGGAAGGGTTCCGGCCAGTCCGTCGATCTCTCTGCCCTGAGTTGGAACAGAAGTTTGTTTTAGTTTGTGTGTGGAGGCTGATCCAGAGTCTTGAGCTCAGAGCCTGAGCGCTGTCCTTTAGTTTTTTCACTTAAGACTGGTGCTCTACCACGTTGAGCCACGGCTCTGCTTCTGGGTTTTGGGTAGTTAGACATGAGAGCTTCATGGACTTTCCTGCCCAAGCTGGTTCCTGACCTTGGTCCTCAGATCTCAGCCTTCTGCATAGCTACCAGGGCAGCTGTGACACCAATGTCCAGCCCTTCCTTAGCTTATTTTTATTTTTTATTTTCCCCAGCCCTGGGGCTTGAACACTGTCCCTGAGTTTCTTTGTTTTTCCCGTCAAGGCTAGCACTTTACCATTTGAGCCACAGCACCATTTCCAGCTTTTCCTGTGTGTGTGGTACTAAGGAATGGAACCCATGCTTAGCAAGCAGTCTAGCACTAAGCTACATGCCAACCCTTCAAAGCTTTATTTTCTTTTCTTTCCCTAGCATCCTCACTCACTTATCCAGGACTTGCTTGAAACTGCAGTGAAGTGCTCAGATCTCACTGACTGCTATCACTTTAAACACTAATAACCAGTAAGCAGGTGTGTTGGCATGCCTGCCATTCCAGACTTCAGGGGGCCGAGGCAGGACCATCTCTAGTTCAGGCTGGCTTGGGCCACAGAGGGAGGCTCTGTGCATAAGAATCTAGATAAATAACTACATGATAAAATACTCAGACATGTGGTCAGGGTCTCCAGCTGTCCCCCTTCCCTGCCCCTGGGAAGAGAGGAAGCAAGCCTACGTGATGGCCAGGCTTCCTAGAGCCCCGTGAGTGAGCGAGGGGAAGGGAGGGAGGGAAGAAGGGAGCAAGCGAGCCAGCCAGCCAGCCCAGGAACCAAGAGAGTCTGAGGCTGCCCTGTGTTCCCCACGTGGCCTGGCTCTGAACTGTGGGAGTTGTCAGCGCCCCACCCATCGGAGGGCCAGCCCTGTGCAAATCAAACCCAGTGTTGGAGGAATAAAACAAGCTCTAGGAATGAAGCCCTAACCCTGAGTTCAAGCCCCACAGCCACCACCAACAAACATCCAATGAAGTGTTTGGGTCACACCCTCCTTCCTGGGGTGTTCAGGGCCCCGGCTGCCAGGTGCAGGACAAGAACCGGCCACCAGAAGACAAGGCAGCCAGGTCCCGGCCTGGCCACATCTGTCCTCTAACCTGCTGCCTCCTTGAATGCAGGCCCCCTTGGCGGTCTGGGAATTCAGGGTGGGCTGGAAGGGGCTGACCCAGCTCTGAGGCCCTGTGTGTGATGGGCTCAGCATTGGTGCGTGCGTGCGTGCGTGCGTGCGTGCGTGTGTGTGTGTGTTGATTCTGGTAGATTCTGAATTCATGGGTCTGGTGTGAACTACGTAGAACGACAGGTGCCCTGGGGAAGCTGTGGCAGTGTTCCCCAAGACCTGAGAAAGGAAAGGGCAAGGAACAGCCCCGGTCTCCACCCCATCCAGATCCCAAAGCCACCCGGTGTGAGGGTGTGGAAAAGCTCAGCTTCCCCCTCCTCCCCGCCACGCTCCGGCACAGCTGGCAATGTTCCCAGGGTTTCCCAACCTTTCTTGAACACGACTTGACTGGAGTCCAGGATCCAAGAGATGTGGTCTGGAGCACAGATTTCTGCCCGAGGCGGGGATCGACCCAGAATAGCAAATCCGGGGACAGGGTGCCGCAGCCCAGGAATGAGGAGACCAGCTGAGTGCTGCAGTGGGAAGGGCTGCCGCCCTCCCAGCCTGAGCACGGAGGCTTGCTGCTGGTCCATCCCGCAGACCTGCCCTGGAGAAAGACCCAGAATGCACAGCTGAAGGGAGCAGGCAGGCCCCGCCCGGCCTGCATTTGTTCCCGGGAAGCAGACATCCAGTCCCCACCTGCATCCCTCCACAGACTGCTGGACCGCTGGACTGGCTAGGCCCGTCCAGTCCCGGGGCTGGCCTCAGGCTTGGCCTGCATGGTGTGTGCGTGGGTGCGTGTACAGAGAATGCCCAGAGCATACCAGAGCACAGATCCATGCCAGGCTCATCTCTGTCCCCGAGGTATTTTGCTGGGGGCCGACAACAGCTGGAGCTGGCTGTTCCGTGCGGTCTCCATGGAAACTGCCGGAGGGCGCCATGCACAGGGCTTCCTGCAGCCGGCATGCCCCCTGACCTCCCGTCCTGTGACTCCCCGCAGGGTACCTGGGCTTGTACGTGGAGAAGGACGAGCTCCTGGGGGCCACGCTCATCCTGGCATGGGTCCCCAACTCTCGCATCAAGAGGCAAGATGAGGAGGCCCTACGCTACATTACCCCCGACAGCTCCCCTGTGCACAAGGCGCCCCGCCCTTGGCACCGGCGTACCCCGAGCGCGGGGGCTCCCCCCCAGCCCTCCCTCACAGAACAAAGGCCCTCCCTGACCCCCAAAGATGAGGATATCCTGGTGGTGTCCCAGAGCCCTGGGGACACTGTGCACATCAGCCCATCCCCCGAGGAGGGAGAGCCGCTGACCCAAGGCCCTGGAGCCGAGGGCCCCCACAGCGACTCCGGGATCTTGTCCACGGTCAGTTCACAGGACGGAACGGAGGACGGCCCAGAGCCTCGGCTTGAGGCTGGGGAGGAAGAGGGCTCCTTGGAGCTTTCTGCTGATGGTGTGAGCAGGGACAGCTCCTTTGACTCGGACTCAGACGCCTTCTCTTCACCCTTCTGCCTCTCCCCCATCAGCGCCGCCCTGGCTGAGGGCAGTGGTTCTGCATTCCTGGAGAGCGAGGGAAGGTGAGTTTTTCACTCACGGTGGGCTCCCGTAGTCCTCTCTTCCAGACCTCTGGGCATGTCTGCCAGCTGCAGTGGCAGGAGGTGGCCACTGAGCCCCAGTGGAGCTGGCTGGGTGCTGGACAGACATGGGGGTGGACATGGGGGCAGACAGTGGGCGCGGGGGCCAGCTCCCCCACCCCCGTCAGCCAGAGTGAGCAGGTGAGCCTGTGCCTGGCTCTGGTGGGGGAGGTCTATCTTGGCACCTGTCTGCCCCCCCCCCCGGTGCCATCTGGGTCCTCGACTTGAAGTAGTGGCGTGTGCCAGCGTAGCAGGATGGGTGTGAGGGATGTGATGATAATCACAGACAGCAGTAATTGATGGCTGAGCCATGTGCAGGGCCTGAGACTTGCCGGCACTGGGGCCTGCAGGCTCTCTACCCTGGGGTCCAGGGTTAGTCACAGAACTCAGCCTTGCACAGAAGAGGAAAGGGAGGTTCTGCCACTCGAGCCATGCCTCTACTTCCCAGTTTTTGCTGGCTAATAGAAGAGTCTTTCGACTATGTCTGCCCTAGCTGGCTTTGAACCATAATCCTCAGATCTCAGCCTCCTGATTGCAGGCGTGAACCACCTCACCTGCTCCAGCTGGGTCTCATCCAGGGCTGGAGTGTACAATCACACAGGTAGCAAAGGTCAGTGGACAGACACATGGCGTGCCTTCCCTGGGGTCGCAGAGGAATTCAGGATGGACGCAGCCCTGGTTTTCCCTCTCAATAAGGCATAGTCCTATAGCTTCTTGGAGAGCCAGGACGTTTGTCCCCAGTGCCTGCAGAGGGCCAAGCCCTGTGGTGGTCTCGGTCAGGGACGGGCTGAGGCCAGCGCTCCCCCTGGTGGTGGGACCGTGTCGGTGCAGTGGTGCCTGAACGTGTCTGTGTGCCTCAGTGCGGGGGAGGTGAACACGTCCTGGCCTATCCCTTCGCTTATCTACCCTCCCCCCACCAGGGGACCCCATTCGGAGCCTGGCCAGTACCACTGTCCATCCAACAACCCCATCTTGTCAGGAGCTGGGAATGGGGACCTGCCAACTGAGCGCTGGCTATGCCTGTGGTTGGAGTGATTTGGCACCATTCTTTATTTTTCTGTAGCCCTGGTGTTCCTGTTCATTTTGGGGCTCCTCAGGAGTCTGCACACCAAGTCCCTTTCCTGGACCTCTTTCTGCTAGCTGGCTCCCTCCCTGGCTGCTCTGGCGGCCCCCGGGGGCTCCATACAGCCTTGACTCCCTGGCTCTCAGAGCCTCCAGAGTCATCATTTCCACCTGGGGCATGAGTATCGCCCAGGAGGCTGGGGTTGGGGTGTTGTTACCCCACCCCCGTCTGGGGAAGGCTGGCCCAGGCCACCTATTCTTCAGTCTCTGCTGTGGGCCTCTCACCCCAGCTTCCTCCTGCACCCAGCCAGCCCCCCATATTCTAGACTGTCTGGCAGGGCCTCCAGTCTGCCAAGTTGGGCACCACTCAGCTCCTGCTCCCCTGTCCTCCTGCTAGAGCTGTCTCTTACTGTGGGCTGGGTCCCCGCCAGTGCCCACAGGGCCAGCTGTGCACTTTGGGATGGATGGATCCGGGTCAGACTGACTTTGCCCCTGGTGTGTGACATTGGGTATCTGAAGCTCAGCTGCCCTGGGGGAATGGAATGCGGGGATGCTGTGAGTCAGTGAGGAGGGCGGCCTGTGGGTGAAGCCCCCTCGAAGCTGCCCCTCTGCGGAGGAGGGCGGGGGGCTGCTGCTGGGAGTGGCACTGCCTCCTCCTCACTGTGGGGTACCTCATGTGCTTGGGACTCCTGCGTTGTCTGAGTGCCCCTTTGGCCTGGGGCACGGAGTCCCCTGTGCCATGTCTCTGGCCCACTGGGCCCGATCTAGTTTGGATGAGGTTCCATGAACAGTGTCGTTGATGTACATGGAGTTATGTAAGTCAGATAAAGGGTACCTTTCTTTTTGGATGGTGTCATCCCTTCCTCCAAGTTGTATGAGTTATTTCCCACGCCGTGTCAGTGAGTGCCACTGCTGCATTTGTTTGCCCAGGTTGATTTTTTAAATTGGTCTAAGATGTGCCATCTTGGTCCCTGGAAAGCAGCCATGGCCCCTGCTCATTTCCCGACCTTCGGGGCACCTGGCATGTGGTGGTGGGTGCACTGGCCCTCAGCACAGACCTCCTCAGATGGCTGTCCTGGGGCAGCTTTCCAACACCCTGGTGTCCAAACCACTTAGCTCAGCCTGGCACCTGCATGTCACCTGCATATCCCGAGCTCTCCAGGGGGCTCCCATTGTAGTAGACCACGCTGGGAGGGAGCTCTGGGGGAGGCAGAGGACATCAGAGCTGGGATCAGGGACTGTGTCCTGGCCAGCAGAGCTGGGCTGAGGACCCGCAGGGACTCGGTAACTCCTAGAGTCAGAGTGCTGACCCCCTGCCCCAGAGGGCAGGGCAGGTAGGCCGGCTCAGGGCTCCTCTAGTGGCAGAACTGGAGAAGTACAGCTAAGTAGCTGGTTCCCCCTGGGATGTAAGAACCGTTCCCTCCCCTGCCCCAGGACTGCAGGGTCCCCCAGATGTTTTCTTGCGTGGCAAATAGTTCAGAGGCTGCTGGGTGGTTAAAAGCAATGACATGGTGGACCCTGAGCAGGCTCATGTGGGTGCTGTCTGTGGGTCACAGGGCCTGTACCTAGGAAGCCTGACTTGCTGGGTCCTGAAGGCTCCCTTGAGCTTAGCACAGTGATGGCCAGGAAATTGAGCCAAAGAGCAGTGCAGACCTCCTTTGGGGTGAGGGTCACCTTGCACTGTCACGCTCCCTCCCCCACCCCGCCAGTAGTCCCTGTCCTCCAACAAATCAGACCCAAGGCCCTGGGCCATGACTGGGCTGTCTAAGGCGCCCTGTCCCAGGGCTGTCCTGGGTGTTGAGGAGGAGAAATGTCCTGTGTGGCTCCTCTCCTGGAGTCCCTCCTGGAAAATCATACCACAGGAGGAGAAAGTGCACGCACCCACCCGTGCTGCAGGAAGGCAACTGAATGCCACCATAGCGAGGAGCGCCCACAGGGTCAAGCAGGGTCCTGGTGCCGGGGTGCTCCAGGGTACATTTTGTGAGGAAAGGGCACCATCTGCCTTCTCAGAGGGCTGGTGCTCCACGCCCCACCCCCACACCTCCAGAGAGCCTTGGTCACAGCAGGTGGACTCTGCCGTCCTGAGGCCCGCACGGCCACATGAAATTTACAGACACGGGCCGGGAGTTTGGCCTAGTGGTTAAAGTGCTTGCCTAGCATGCATGAAGACCCGGGTTCGATTCCTCGGTACCACATACATAGAAAAAAGCCAGAAGTGGTGCTGAGGCTCAAGTGGTAGAGCTCTAGCCTTGAGAAAGTCCAAGGACAGGGCTCAGGCCCTGAGCTCAAGCCCAGGACTGGCAAAAAAAAAAAAAAAAAAAGAAATGTACAGACACCTGTAATCCTGAGGAGCCGAGTTCAAAGCCAGTCTGGATAAGAAAGTTCATGAGACCCTTATTTCCAATTAACCACCAAAAAGTCAGAGCAGAGGTATGGCTCAAGTGGTAGAGTGCCAGCAAAGATCAGACAGGAACGAGGCCATTCTGAGGGAGGCTGCCTAGCAGAGCTTCCTTCAAGATGGAATGGTCCTGGTGACCGCCGGCCCCCCGTGCCTCTCCCCTGAGCCCCCAGCATGTGGCGTGTGCAACTGCACAGTGGAACACTCCTTCTATGGGACATCCACCCACACCAACAGAAATGGCACCTGTGGACATGGCCCAGGGGTGGGCAGACAGGTGGGAAGGAAGACAGGTGCCTGTGTGTCTGCAAGAATGCAGTTGTGAGACTGTTCCTTTTTTAAAATTTGTGGTTTGTAATTACATTAGTCAGAAGATGAGCATTGGGTTTTGTTTTGGGCAGTACTCGGGCGCGTGTTCTGCCTCTTGAGCCATACCTATAGTTTTTTGCTTTTGCTTGCTTTAGTGTGTGTAAAGACCTTGACCCTCGTACCCATGTCCCCTCCATAGCTGGGATTACAGACATGAGCATCCAACTTTGGCTTCTTTGTGGAGACAGGTTCTCTTACTTTCTAGCTGAGGGCATAGTCCAAGGTCAGTCCTCCTCCTTCTGTGATAGATAAATAGCCGGAATTGCAGGTGTGAGCCACCATACCCGACAAAAACAAGTACTTAAGACTAGCTAGCCCCGCAGTCCTGGGGCTGGCTTCGGCTCCCCTGCTGTCCTGTTAACGAATGCACACAGTGAGACTGCTGCTGCTGGCCTTTCTCCATACCGTGGGCAGTCCCCGACCCCACTGTGCTCAGCCTCAGGGTTGCCACTGTCTGTCCCCAGGCCAAAGGTGCTGGCCTTTGAGGTCAGCAGTCAGGGTTTCAGGTCAGGCTGCGCAGTGTCTGCTTCCGGGTTGCAGCACCTTCTTGTGGTCTCGATGCCACGTCCCCACCTGCTCTCACGGGCCTGGTGGGCCTGTGGGCACGGACTCTGGGTCCTGGCACCCCAGCCTTTCATCCTGGCCGGAGGGCTCCTGGTTCAGTCCCAAGCAGCCTCCTGTTTCCAGATGGCAGTGTCCGTGCCGTAGGCCCCGCCATGCTGCACGTGCGAGGGCTCCTTTCCTGGGAGTCCTGGGCCATCCAGATCCCCTCTGGACGTTCTGCTTCCCGTGGAGAGTGTCTACACAGAGTGGTTCTGTGGAGAGGGGGTCCCCTTCCCGCACAGGGCAGGTCTGGGAACATCTTCCTTGGAAATGAGTGGGGAAGGCCGGCCAGGTAAACAGCCGCTCCATTCCCAGGGGCAGCGAAGGAGGGTCCACCTTTCCCTAAAGCCAGCCAGGAGCTAGCAGCAGAGGCCCAGAGCCCAGGGTGGGTACCCAGCAAGGACTGGCATGGTGCAGGGTGCACAGGGCAAATTAATGATGCCTTTAGGGCACAGGGGGTGAGGGAACAATATCTTAAGAACGTCTGCCTTGAGGAGGAGAAGGGTCACAGGGGTCACTCAGCAGTTATTGATGGCCTCTCGAGCATCAGGGGCAATTTGGCCCCACTTCCCCCATGACACTGGGCCAGAAGTTAACCTGGGAAGGTTATAAAATTGGAAGTCAGAGTGAGCCTGCACAGTACAGCAGGCAGTGGAGTTCTGGGGTGCTGGCCTTTCTCCCCTGCTGGAGGTGAAATGTGACCCCTCTCTTTGGTGGCTTCCAGAGCAGCCTGCAGTATTTTTCGCATGCGCCAGTACTGGGATTTGAACTCAGGGCTTTTGTGCTGTCCCTTAGAACTTTGTTGCTCAAGGCAGATTGCTCTACCACTGGAGCTACAACTAGCTTTTTGCTAGTCGGTGATAAGAAGCCCACAGACATTTCTGCTCTTGATTCCCAGATGGCAGCCTCTCCCCGTCTCTTAGTCAGCCATGGGGCTGGACCTCACGGCCTTCGCTTTGTGCTCGGGGACACTTGGAGCCAGAGCTCCACTCCCAGGTTTTTTGGTGGCTGATTGGAGATCCGAGTCTCATGGACTTTCCTGCCTGGGCTCGATCCTCAGCTCTTTGCCTCCTGAGTAGCTAGAACCACAGGCTCGAGCGACTGGTTCAGTGGGTGGACTTTCCTCCTGTGGGATGGTTTCAGCAGACTCACACGCCCCCTTCCTGTCGCTGGTCTTCTCCCCCCAGGGACCACTGTGCTCAGAAGGATGGGAAGGAGGGAGGGGGAAGAGGAATGAGCACTGGAATGCCAAGACCACAGGTATGTTAGGAGACCCCTCCAGCCAGTGGGGAGCAGGGGGGGGGGGTTGGGTGTTGGTGGGCCCTGCAGCAGGGAGGGGGGCACAGACCTGCCAGGGAGCTTGAGAATGGAGTGGCCAGGAGTAAAGGAGAGATGTGTCCTTGTCCCCCTGAAGCCAGCCCGGGCACCCCAATGCCTTAGGCACACCCACACCCCCGGGATGTTCTGGGAGCCCTTGCCGCCCCTCCCCGTCCCCCCGCAGCGGGCTGCTGCTCCCCACGATCTGTTGTTTGGATTTGTTTGTGCTTCGGTAACCGGGAGCTGAGATTTATTTCTTTAAAACATCCCATCGCTCGACACCCTGCAATCTGTTCTGGGCTGCCTTAGACTCTTCTTGCCTTATGTTTCTGCAATCCTTGGCGCAGGCTCTGTGTGCGTGTCTCCCTCCCCCTCCACCCCCTCGCTGAGGCCGAGATGGCCGTCACCAGCTGCTCCCCTGCCTGGAGGGACCCCTGCCCACCCCGGAGTCCCACGGATGCTACCACGGAAACAGCAGCGGCAGGTCTTAGTGCCATGGCTGGCCTGCAGCCCCTGGGTAGTCTAGAAACAGCCAGCAGGTCCTGTAGAGTCGCCCAGAGGTCTCGCTGCCAGGCCAGGAAGCTGGAGACACCCAGACAAGCAGGGCCAGAAACTGGCTGCCACCAGCTCCAGGATCTTGGAGTGGTTGCCAAGGAATTCAGGCTGGGTCTGGACAGTGCCCGGCCCTTTGAAGTGTGACTGCACACGTGTGTTTGGCACACACACGGTGTTGGAAAGGGAGAGGCTGTGGGCTGGGCCAGTGAGGCCCTGGGGGTCCAGCCTGGCTGCCAGATGCCCGTTTGGGAACTTGAGCCTTCACCTGAGATCCCCGAGGTGTCGCCTGGCAAGGTCTGTTACCTCGGTGCCTCTGGCCCCCATCGGAGAAATGAGGCAGGGAGAGGGTGAAGTCAGAGGACCCTGGAAAGGGCTGTGGAGGGGCTCGGCACGCATGCTAATTGTTGCCATGGTGACTGCACTTAAAAGTGGCGCAAAGGCAGCCTATGGGCATCTGGGGGCTGCCAGGTAGAGCCAAATGGGAGGCGTTTTCCTCAGAAGCCCAAAGTGACGGTGGGTGTGGGGCCGGCCGCCTGGGCGACGCAGTACAACCTCCTCTCCGTGTTTCAGTTCACCGCTGCAGAGACAGGCAGCTGGGTCTTGTTGGTTCTGCGTATGGACCTGTCCATGCAACAGAAATGTCTACGATTTAGGTTTTAACCACAATTTTTAGCAGGTTGGTCCCCGAGCTGTGAAAATGTGCACAGGACCCTTCATCCCAAATACCTAGGGGGAACATCTCTCGTAAAGCCACACGTGCAAGCACGCCTGTGATCCTAGCTGCTCCGGAGGCTGAGATCGGAGGATTGTGGTTCAAAGCCAGCAGGGCAGGAAAGCCACCAGAACTCAGGAAACGGAGCTATGGCTCAAGTGGTAGAGAGCTATTCTCGAGCCCACATCCTCACTGGCTTTGTTTCCTTACCCTTGAGCTTTTAGTATAGTCCATGATAAAATCCAGTATATTCTAAAAACTAGTCCAGTGTTGAGTGTGATTCACAAATATTTTGCCCAGTCTATGACGTTAAGCTCAGTTCAAGTCCAATTTGTCAATTTTCTTTTGTATGGATCATGGCTTTTGATGCCAGACCTAGGAATTCTGGGCAGGTGCTGGGTCTGGAGATGTTCTGGCATTTTTCATCAGTAAGATTTACCACTTTTCTGCCTCATTTGTCGATTAGACCGTCCGTGTTTCTGTCTGGCCTTCTGTCCCCTGAGCACTTCCACACTCCCTTCAGCTCGTCTGGAAGTGTCTTTGTGGGTCTTGCAGCTGCATTTTCTGCTATGGTAGCGGTGCTAGGGTTTGAACTTGTGTCTCTGTTTACCCGGCACGCACTCTTTACCGCTGAGCGAGCCTCCGGCCTCCCTCTCCGTAGCCACACCGTGTCTGCCAATCCTAGCACTTGACTCCAAGCCCAGACGCTCTTGTGGAGTTTTGGCTCAAGGCTGGTGCTCTGCCACTTGAGCCACAGCTTCACCTCTGGCCTTTTTTTTTTTTTTTTAATCTTTCTTGGGGCTTGAACTCTGGGCCTGGGTCCTGTCCTTGAGCTCTTCAGCTCAAGGCTAGTGCTCTACCATTTGAACCACAGTGCCACTTCTGGTTTTCTGATGGTTAGTTGGAGATAAAAGTCTTACGATTTCTGTGCCTGGGCTGTCTTTGAACCGAGATCCTCAGATCTCAGCCTCCTGAGTGGCCGGGATTACAGACATGAGCCACTGGCGCCCAGCTCCGCTGGTGTCTTTCTATTAAAGCCACCAAGACGGGGAGGAGAGGAGTCTCTGAGTCCTCCTGAGCTGACAAGAGCAGATCCAGGCACCTGGAGAGGGCTGTGGAAGGGCCTGAAAATCTAGTCTGTCTGTCCTGCTTCAGCTCACCCATAGCCACAACTCCCCAGGGTCTTTATGCAACCTGGCTGAGGGTTGCACAGGCCTGTGGGCCCACAGGCCTCTCTGGCAGGAGCTGGGGCTGCCTGTAGGAGCGGAAGCCAGGGCCCTGGGGCCGCTCTTACATCAGCAGCTGAGCAGAGCCCTGAGGGCTCACGTGAGCTGAGCATGCAGTCACCCATGCACTGCGCGCAGGTCACCCTAGGCCCCTGGGGACAAGGCTGGCTGTTGCAATGTAACCCAACCCCTGATGAAACCCTCTCTGAAACTGGGAGGGGGGACCTTTTGTTTTGTGGGGGATTACTGTATCTGGTTCTGTTTGCATTCAACTTGTAGACATCCCGGGATTCCCAAAGCACCAGCCCTGGCACACAAGGCGAGGGGCTTCCTGCCAGGCAGCCCCTCTCCCTGCACCCCTGCCCCTGCCCCTAAGAGCACAGGAGGAGGGGCTTCCTTGATTCAGAGAATCTGTTTGGAAATTGGATTCCATCCGTTTCCTCAGCCATCCAGAGCCAGTGGACACCCAGTCACAGCTCCGGAGCCTGTGAACACGGTGTCCCTTCCTGCTGGCCGGGCGGAACACTGGTGGGCCATGCCCAGGCAGATGGCTTCACTGTGGGGTTAGTGCCACAGCCTCTCTTGGCAGTACCCTGAGAAGGGGCTTCTGGGCACAGGCCCTGGGGCCCAACACGGCCTCAGTACCTTGCCGGGACTGGTGTGGTTGGGCTGCCCTATCTGTCGTGGCACAAGAGAGAGGAGAGACCTTTCTGGAGGACTCAGTGCCATTTTGTTTTGTTCAGTGGTTTCCGGAGCAGAATGGGACCCTCCAGTGACAGAGGGCCTTCCTGGGGGAGCCCTGGGGGGGGCAGTGCCACCTGGCAAGATGAGGATGGCAGGCTCGGGAGGGGAAAGCAGGGCCCTTCTGTGGGTCACTGGTGGAGGCAGCGGTGTGCCTGGGAGGGTGGCTGTGCAGGAAGTGAGGCTCTCTTGCTTAGCTGTGCTGAGGGCAGAGTGCGGGCTGAAGGCATCAGGATCTGTCTTGCTTCCGTAAATATTTAAACACAGGGAGGATTATTTTTGGTAGGTCTGTCTCTCTTCTCTCTGAAGCTGGCTGGCTGCCTGGATGGGTGTCGAATAACACTGGTCGGTGCACGCATGCGCGCATACATGTGCGCGCGCACACACACACACATGTATACAGAATGTACGCGTGTGCGCACACACACACACACACCCACCCTCCATGGGTTTGTGGTTCCTACAGTCCCTGTTTCCTGTTTGGAGGGCCACTGTGGAAGGAAAGGCCCCCCGGTGGGAAGCCAGTATGGCAGAGGTGGATGGGGACAGTTCTGTGAGCTTCTGGACCACCAGCTGCTGTGCTGGGGATGGTGGCATGCTGGGGACACGGGGGCAGGGGACACGGGGGCAGGGCACAGCCCACCTGGGGTGAAAGACTGCATTGTGTGCTGAGGCTGGCCCTAGCAGCCCCACACCCCACGCCTGCCTGCCCCGCAGTGCCATCCCACAATGAGGACCAGAGACCTGGAGGGACCTCCCGGGCCTCTGCTCACCCCGTGCAGGGCCACCTCCCCCCCTCTCCCCCCCCACTTCCTCCTGCCCCAGAGAGAGGTCTGGGCACCACCATCCTGACGCCTCCCCTGCTCCCTGCTCCCTGTCTAGAGGAGGGTTCCCCCCCTCCCCAGCCACCCCCTCTCGCATCCGGGTGCCCAGCAGAGGGCGGCCTTCTCCTAGACCAGCAGGGGCTGTGTGTGGGTTCCTCTCATTCTGCCCTCCCGGATGCTCACACCTGCAAAGGACCGGGAAGTCCTGCCTCTGATCCTTCCCTAGCTGACCCCGCCCCTCCCTCCCCTCCCTCCTCTGAGCGCAGCCTGACCAGAGTGGTGTCAGGTGCCTGAGAGCATTTCCCAGGCTGGCTTTGCTGTAGGAGAGGAGGACACTCAGGCCCCAGCCAGGCCTGGCCCTGGCTGTCCTCTTCCTCTGTCAGGACCTCCCGCCCCTCTGGGCATCCGGTGTCTGGGAGGTGGGAGATGGCTGGCCGGACTCCACTTGAGCCAGCCTCAGCCCTCGGGAGGCCCGATCTGTGCCACCTGTGCTTGAACTCTGGCCCCCCAACGTGGAGCTCAGAGCTGATGCTGTGCTGGCCACAGCCATCTCCCTGAGTTGCCGTCGTGAAGAGTCTGTCAAGGTTAGATAGGTTCGCACTTCCCAGTGTCTCTGTGAACTCCCCAGTGTATTCGGGGAAACGCAAGCCACATGTCTGGGTGTGGCCATGGTTGTGAAGCACTGCCTGCCCCCGGGACCCTCCAGCACTGCTTTGGGGATGGCACCCGGCCTTATGCTACCCAGGCTCCCCCTCCCTACCGGTTCTGCCACTGTTCTTCAGTAATAATCGCTGCTGTTGACGCCCCTCTGTTTGTGCATCAGGCTGGTTCCTGGGTTGAGGTGAAGGCACTAGTGTCTGCATTGCAGCAGTGGTGGCAATGCCTGCTGTGGGCTCTGTGGGTGGGGGAGCCAGGACCACTGGAGAAGCAGGAAAGGAAGGTAGCCTGCTGTCCAGGAACCAGCAGGAAGGTGCAGGCCCTTGGCATGGCCCAGCCTCTTTCAGTGATGCAGACACCCGTGTTTCCAGTGCAGTGGAGGGGTTCCTAGAGCAGCTAATCCACAGTGACCCCAGCTGGAGCAAGGACCACCCTGTCCCCCCTGCCAGGCCCACCCCAGGACTGACTGGGACAACGCAGGAGTCCAGTGATGCACTCATCAGGTCCTTGTTCCTGGAAGCTGGGCCCTGGCCTGACGCAGCCTGTTACCATGCTGGAGATGTGCCTGTAGCCTGCCTGCCAGCAGGGAAAAGACAGTCACCTCCCCCTGCTACCACCTGTGCTGATCAGAAATCCTCGGACGCTGGTGGCTCAAGCCTGTAATCCTAGCTACTCAGGAGACGGAGATCTAAGGGTCATGGTTCAAAGCCAGCCCAAGCAAGAACATCTGTGAGACTCTGATCTCTAGTTAACCACTGGAAAAACGGCTGGCAGTGGAGCTGTGGCTCAAGTAGTAGAGCCTTAGACCCAGTACAAGAGAGAGAGAGAGAGAGAGAGAGAGAGAGAGAGAGAGAGAGAGAGAGAGAGAGAGAGAGAGAGAGAAACAGAAAAACATCTGTTTAGACTATGTGCAGACTCTTTCTTATTTGTTCCATGAACAACATGGCATGACTAGTATTTACACGGCGTTTCCACTGTGCTGTATTGTAAGTCATCTCGAGACAACGCATAGCATGTGTGGCTCTACCTGCCTGCCACAGCTCTGTCTGCATGCCACAGTCCTCCAGGCATGCTACAGTTCTGTGTGCTTGCCATGGGATCAGATCTGAGGCCTTGAACATCCGTGGACTCTGGTACTCACAGTGCTCTTGGCACTACTGCCCAGTCCAGAGGGATGACTGCATCAAATCCTGCTGTCCACATATGTTCACAGCCTCGTGTGTGCTCCGTGTTCATGCTGGTGTTATGAGAGCTAAGGACGGAAGGCCTACAGCTGTGCCGACTTTGGCGTGAAGTCAAGACAGCTAGGATGTATCAGGACTGTCCTTAGGGTGGGCAGGGAAGCCAGATTTCCTCACCCGGCTGCCCTCTTGGAGGGGGCAGAGCTAGCTAGCTCCAGGCCCAGCTTATGCTGACCTGTGTGTCCACCCAGCAGGGGGCCAGCCTTCAGGGCAGGCCCAAAGGGGACTTCTGCTTTGGAACTTCGCTCCAATTATTTAATGAGCACAATGTGTTCCCATACTGGGGGTGTTGTAATTCACCCTGGGGCTCCCTCCAGAAGGGTGAGGGGACCTGGGGGTCCCTGCCAGGGCAGCTCTGGGCTATCACTTACCCTTGGGGGGTCCTGTGGGGTACCAGCTACGCTTGCCTCTGTAGAGTGATGGATGGAGGTGTGTCTGCTTGCCTCTGTTTCTCTGAACTTCAGAAACTTCTTTTGGGGCATTCTGAGTGTGTGTGTGTGTGTGTGTGTGCGTGCGTGCGTGCGTGCGTGTGTGTGTGTGTGTGTGTGTGTGTGTGTGTGTGTGTGTGCACACCAAGTACTGGTGCTTGAACTCAGGGTCTCACAGTCTCATTTGGCTTTTTCACTCATGGCTGGTGTTCTACCCCTGAGCCACACCTCCAGTCAGATACTTTGTTGGTAAATTAGGTAGAAGTCTCAGATTTGTCTGCTCAGGCTGGCTTCAAACCTTGATACCCAAATCTCAGCCTCCTCCTCTTGTTTTCATTGAAAGGCTTTCCTTGGCAAGGCGCCTTGTGGGTGCTGGGGCCCCAAGATGAGTCCGGGGTTTGGGGGTCGAGTAGCTGCTCAGCTGCCGTGCTCCTGTCCTGGCTCGACCTGCTTCATCGTCTTTGCAGAGTTACTTTGACTTTTGTAGACCTCATGGACAAAAGAAGCCTGATAGGTTTTGCTTCGGGGCCCACTGCTGATGAACGAACCCACCTTTTGTGCATAGAACCTTCTGCACAAACCCTTCGTGGCCCTAAAGTGGGTTCTTCCCCTTTCCATGACAGTTGCTGTGGTGTTGTTGTGTAGATGGCAGAATTATGTGGACCTGAGTTCACGGGGAGCCTGGGCTGGTGTGAGAGATGTTGAACCATTGTCTTGTCCGTTGTGGCCCCTGTTAGATTCGGCCCTCAGCCCCCATGGGTGGGGGTCGTGGGCTGCAGCACAGCCAGCCTGTGGGCCCACCCTCACAGTGGATGAAGGAAAAACATCGTGTTTGTACAAATCGGCACAGCGCAGCTAGAGGCCAGGCTGTGGTGCAGTGCGGCCTGGCGCGTGGTGTGACTTTCTGTGCGGTGTTGATTCTTTGGTGCCTTTGGGGAGCACATGAAAGACTGGGTAGACGCTTGCATGCGTCGGGCTGGTGGCCAGGCAGCACCTCCTGGGGAGGTCAGGAGAATGTTCAAAGAAAATAAATAAAATTATTTCTGGGAGCTCAGGCCATCTTTTTCCTCTCCCTACAGTGTGTGTGTGTGTGTGTGTGTGTGTGTGTGTGTGTGTGTGTGTGTGTGTGTGTGTGTGTGTGTGTGTGTGTGTGTGTGTTCGTTCCCTGAAGTCCCAGTCAGCTCCAGGCGCCTCGGAGGGCGCCGGGCCCCCACCCCTGCGCCTCGGAGGTTCCCTTGCTCTAAGCTTCAGGAAGCCGAACTGCCCAGCAGCCTGCAGTGTCTGTGGTCCCAGGATCCCAGGACCCATCGCGGTCCAGATCTTGGCTCTGCCTTAAATCTCCTCTAGTGAACAGAACCTGCAGAGCCGGGGAGAGTCAGCTGGGGGAAGTTGTGTCCTGTGTAAGCCATGGACCTGGGAGCCCCTCCCCCACACAGCCTGCCTCACCGAGGCCCTCATCTCCTGAGCACAGTGGCCCCTCCCCCAACAGCCCTCACCTCCTGAGATCAGTGGTCCCTCGTCTTGACACCCCCCCATTTACTATATTTAAAAAAACAACCATGCCCAAAGAAATGCATGTCCCCTGGCCCAAGCAGACCAGGATGTCCGGGAGAGGTTCCGGGATCATGACAGGAAGAGGGCACCATTTCCTGAGGGCCCAGCCTGATCTTGACCTTCCAGGAGGACCCAGAGGCCTGGGTCCCTCTGTGGATTTGTGCCCAGGTGGCCTGGGAGGGCTCGTGAGCAGGTGCAACAGCAGGTCTGTGGATGGGGGGTAGGGAGGACAGTGGCCTCAGGTCCAGTTCCTTCCGAGGCCCTTCCCCAGCTGAGCCAGGGCTTCAGGCCAGCCACGTGACCCAACAGCGGCCAGGTGGCCAGCTCGTCTCAGCAGGGCCAGGCTTGCCACATCCCGAAGGCAGAGAGAACACACTATGATGTTGCTTTCCAAACTCAAGGCTGTTCTCCCATGGTAGAGGCCAGGAAGGGGGGGCATGCACCTTCACCCTTTACCCTTGGATAAATGCAGGTGCAGCTAGCTGGCGTCCTTGGCTTTGGCCAGAGGTGGCATTCGTCTGTTTTTGTCTTCTGAAGGAAGGCCGTGCCGTGGAGAGATGGCATGTAGGGCTGGTGATGCTGTGGGAGGCATAAGCCCCGACTCAGAATGGGGCACTCAGGCCAATCAGAAACCTCGGCTTGGGTGGGACTTCTATCTTGGGGGACAACTAGGGGCCCCCTGGCACATTGACTTGTGATGTACACCTGTGCTTGACTGTCCAACAAAGACAGTCTGGGCTGGGGGAGTAAAGCCTTAGGTGACTTTCAGCCCTGATCAGACACCCACCTTGGCTGCCTCCTGCGTCTCCAGGCGGGGTGGGGGAAGGGGCCTGTGCAGTAATTGGCGCCATCGTGATTTATGCAAGTGCTAATCAGAGGCTTTTATTTTCTGATTATCTCTCCGTGTGATGGATGGCAAGCCCTAGCACAGTCAACAGAGAAATGGATTCTGGTTAGAATGTTTCAAAGCAAAAAATCAGCAGCGCCCAAGAGCAGAAGAGCCTGCACCTAGCAGAGAGCTTCCTCGGGAAAAATACCCTTCATAACCCCCCCTTTTTTTTTGCTTTTTTATTTAAATTAGGCTTTGCCCAGCAAGTTTGGCAGCACCTAATTTGGTCCTGCTTGACCTCTGCCTTCATGATTGGCAGTTGGTTGCTGGGCTTGAAGTTGTGCCTTGAAGGTGGGAGTCGGCAGAACAAATACCCTCGGACAGCTCAGGTCCCCGTGGAGCCAGGCAGAGCCGGGCAGAGCATGCAATTAAGAGACATCTTCACATGGAAAGTTAATTAGCTACTAAATAGCATTTAGCACAGTTTACGAGATGGGAAATGCATGTTTGAAAGGCAAATGGAGATCAATGGAAGAGGCTTCCACAAGGACCCTGGACAATAGGACCAGGCTGGCCTTACCCCAGAGCCAATCAGGGCACAGGCAGGCGTATTCTAACGGGGTGAAGGGCAGGCATCTGCTTATGGCACATGAGACGGACTCTTGTCCCCAGGGTTTATCCCCAGCAAGAGTGAGGCCATGGCATGCTGAGATGGCTAAAGACACCCCCTCTGGCCTTGGGGTGGCATTCAGCTGCCCTGTTTTTTAAATTAGTTTTAAAATGTCTTCATGCCAGTCGTTGGTGGTTCAGACTGTAATCCTAGCTACTCAGGGGGCTGTGATCCGAGGATCAAGGTTCAAAGCCAGCCAGGGCAGAAAGTCCATAAGACTCATCTCCAGTTAACCACAAAAAGCTGCAAGTGGAGTTGTGGCTTAAGTGGTAGAGTGCCAACCTTGAGCACAAAAGCTGTGTCAGCACCCAGGCCCAGAGTTCCAGCTCCTGACCAGAAAAGAAAAAAAAAGTCCTAGTTCCGGCGTTAGCTCCATAACATGCCCCTTCCTTGGCCCACCGAGCCTGACAGCCCAGACAGGAACAGTGTGACACCATTGCCTTAGCCCTAATGAAGACAGGCGAGGTGCCGTCCTGCCTGCCTATAGACCAGCTGCTTGGGAGGTGGAGGTGGGTGGATCGTAGTTGAGATTGGCCTGGGAAAAAGCAGGAGACTCTATATGAAAAATGACAAAGGGGGCCGGGAGTTTGGCCTAGTGGTTAAGGTGCTTGCCTAGCATGCACGAAGACTCAGGTTCGATTCCCCGGTACCACATACATAGAAAAAAGCAGGAAGTGGTGCTGAGGCTCAAGTGGTAGAGCTCTAGCCTTGAGAAAGTCCAAGGACAGTGCTCAGGCCCTGAGCTCAAGCCCAGGACTGGCAAAAAAAAAAAAAAAAAAAGAAAAGGGAGATGAGCAGGTGGTAAAGGACCAAGTCATACCAGTATGAGAACAAAACAATTTATTAAAAAAAAAAGAAAAAAAAAGAAAAATGACAAAGGAAGGCTTAAGGGGTAGAGGCCTACGTAGCAAGCATGAGGCCCTGAGTGTGAGCCTTGGTATAACTGAAGGCAGGGTAGCTAAGGTGTTTAGATGTCTATAGTCTATAATGAAAGCTAACACAGACGCTGCTGGGAGCTGCATCCGAACCCCAGGAAGCCATTGGGACTGAGGCCCTGTGCTTGTGACCCGGGAAAACCCCATTGCCATACGTTTAATTTTGCTTTTTGTGGTACCCAGGAATGAGCTCAGGGCCTGGAGCTTGCAAGGCAGTCACTCCTCCACCTGAGTCACACCGCCAGCCCCTTTTTGCATTGGTTCTTTTGGAGGCGGAGCCTCGCTGTGCACCCAGGCCAGCCTCCTGCTGGGCTCTCCTGTGTGGCTGTGGGTGGCAGGCATGCCTCACTTAGAGTCCCTCACGGCTGGGATGACAGGTCCACATGACTGAGCCAGCCATCAGTTTTGATGGAGTCTCACGTCGCTAGGATTGCGAGCATGCAGCGTGCAGTCCTGAGGCCAAGGGCACCTGTTTTGCCCCAATGTTGGCTTCTTCCACTCAGGAGGCAACTTGTTAATGCAACAGTTTAATAACCATGTTCTGAGCTGGGCACTGATGGCTCATGCCTGTAATCCTAGCCGTGCAGGAGACTGAGAGCTGAGAGTCATGGTTTGAAGCCAACCCAGGCAGGAAAATCTGTAAGACCCCATTTAACCACTAAAAAACTAGAAGTGTAGCTTATTGTAGTAGGGTGTTAGCCTTGAGTGAAAAAGCTAAAGGACAGCACCTGTCCCTGAGTTCAAGTCCCAATACTAACATACAAAAACACAAAGATGGGAGTTTTGTGGTCCTTTGCATGTCATCATACCTGACAATTCTGTCTCTCCACATGTTTGGTCACTCGCCGTCTCCTTTGGGGCAGTTGTATTTAAGATGAAAAGGTACTGGCCTCCCCGGGGCATTCAGAACCTCTCCAGGTGCCATCTTGGAATAGCTGTCAGGGAGACAGCCAGCTGATAGCCAGTTGCCAGGTGGCCCAGGAGCCAGCCCTCCCTGAGACGGGGCCCTGGCTGGAGAGGAGCCTTTTTGCTCTAGAAACCAATGGCAGGGGCTGGGAGTTTGGCCTAGTGATAGAGTGCTTGCCTAGCATGCACGAAGACCTGGGTTCGATTCCTCGGTACCACATACATAGAAAAAAGCCAGAAGTGGTGCGGAGGCTCAAGTGGTAGAGCTCTAGCCTTGAGAAAACCCAAGGACAGTGCTCAGGCCCTGAGCTCAAGCCCAGGACTGGCAAAAAAGAAAAAGAAACCAATGGCAGTTGGTTCTAAACATTCTGAGCCAAGCTCTGACCAGCCAACCCTCCAGTTCACCCAAAACCAGGCCCAGAGGCTGGAGAGCTGAAGGCAGGTACAAGGAGCAAAGCCGGAAGGTATGTGGGTCCCTTCTTCCTGCAGGGACGGGGTCCAGCAGGGCTCCGCCATGCTTCCTGTGGGCAGGAGTGAAGGAACTCCGTGTGTGGCCAATGCCTAGTCCAGATGCCAGCGGCCCCTGGGACTGCAGTGTGGCATGGAGCCCAGAGTGGTCACAGGGCAGCCCTTAGGACCCTGTTGGTCAAGGTCACAGTGCCAGGCCTCACCCTGGCACCTGCTTTGTGCCCTAGAAGAGGATGAGTCAGTCAGGCTGCGCTGCCTCTGCCATCGGGCCCCAGGCGGTGACTGGATCTGGACTAGGAGGAGAGAGAAGGAAACTGTGGGGTGGTCCCGAAGTCCACACTCTCAGAACCCAGACCTCTCCTTGGCAGGGAATGTCTCCAAACCACTGGGTCCTCGTTGGGAAATGCAGATACTCCAGCCCCTAAGATTTGCTGCTTCTGTGGACACATGCTTTTTTTTTTTTTCTTTTTTGGTGGTGGTACCCTGCAGCTTGCTTGCATGGATGGTGCTCTACCACTTGAGCTGTTCCTCCAGCTGGACTTTTTGCTGGCTATTTTTGGAGATGGAGTCTTATAGATTTTTCTGCCCTGGTGGGCTTTGAACTGTGATCACCCAGAGCGCAACTTTCCCAGTAGCTGAGAGTAAAGCATGAACCACGGGTGCCTGGCAACTACCTGCTGCTTTTCTGGAACAAACCTCGGTTACCCCACTCACAACAGAGCCTCCCAAACTCCCACTGCTTACCTCCCAGACACCCTGTTCTGATTGTCTGGTCACTCCAGAGAGGGACATTCTGGCCCATTAATCGGAATTCACTGACCCTTTATGAGGGCCAAGAGACCCCCTGTTTAGCCACAGTCTGGTTGTGGGAGCAGAAAGAGAGTAGGAGAATTTGGGCTGGTTGCCTGAAAAAGAGTTCATGAAATTTAATCAGATGCCTACAGGGAACACCTAAATTTAGTCAAATTATTACTAGTATTCATTCCATCTTCCTGTTGCCTAGGGGAACGTGAGTTGGGAAACCACCAGCCTGGGTGCTGATTGACCATTCCATTTCTGTGAACTGGGAGACCATCGTCCCTGGCGTGGGTGGCTGCCTTTCTCAGTCGTGGGCTGTGTGGCCTGAGGTCTAGGGAGGAGCAGGTGCTCCCTGCAGGGAGGGCCAACCGGAAGGCCACTGGGAGGCTCACACACCCTTGCGGGGAGGGCCAGCCAGAAGGCTGCCTGGGTTGGGCACAACTCCCCTGAGTCTGAAGCATGGTCCCTGCTCAGCCATGACAGGGCCTGCCTCTAGCTGCGTAGCCATCCTCTAGTCTCTGCTGGTGGCTCTGGTCCAGGGCTTCTTGGGGACCATGAAGGAGGCCAGGGTTTTCCTCCTCCTGCCGAGACCTTGCAGCATGGATCCAACAGGTTGCACGTTCACTTCCCCCGATGCCCAGGAGCTTAGGTGCCCATGGCGTCTGGCCCCACAGAGCCAGGTGGGTCTGGAACAGCAGCACCCTTCTCCTCTCCCAACGTGACCCACCCTGTCTGCCTGGCACCTGACGGTTGGGTGTCAGATGGTTCTGTGGTCTCACTTGGAGGGAGCTGGGATCCCTGCCGTGTTGGATACAGAGGGCATTGTTCTCCGGGGTTCCTGCCCAGTCCCGGGTTCTGGCAGGGATGGCTCCCCCTGCCTGGAAGAACTCTGTTCTCATTTCTCTAGGCCATGCCCCATTCCCTAGACATGCTCATGAATGCCGGGGCCACACAAGCTGTGCCATGCAGAGCTGGTGCCACACACAGCCAGCGCACACGCCCTGGTTCAGAACTCTCCTGCTTGTCCCCACAGTCGGTGCCAGAAGAAACTGGGGGAACCTCATCTAATTGGATTTTCCATTCCTTTCAAGTTTGGCAAGATATTATGTATTCTCTATCCTCGGCCATGAAGCCAGAAGAGATGGAAGGGACGTGAGAGCTTAGCCTGGTGCCGGAGCCACCGCAGCGGTCTCCAGACCACGTAGGCTATTAATTATTTTGCTGTATTTATTAGATGTATCCCGTGTCCCTTAGCCTCCAAGCACATTTGCAAATGCCTTCGGGGAGAGGGGAAAAACATGATTCCTGCCATCCACGTCTCCAGCCCATAACGAGCAGTGCGTGTGGTGGAGCAGTGCTAGCTAGAGCGCCCGCCAGCGCTCTCCACCCCGCCAGTGCAGCCATCAGACGTGTGCTCGTACAGCAGTTAGCTGTTGAGTAAAATTCTTCCTCATTCTCCCCGGGAACTGGGGAGGTCACTTGACTAAAGAAAAATTAAAATGGAGACAGTGCCTGAGGGGCCGGTGCATTCTCTACGCTGGCTGGCAAAGGGAAAGAGAGAGGCCTGGCCTGGTTATCTTCTCCTCGGTTGTGTTGGTAATAAACCTGAAGGATGTGCCCTTCCTCCCTGTAATTTATACCTTTCGTAATTAGCCCGGTGCATGCTCACGTGGTATCGAGTTAATCACCCAAGCCAGGACGGACGTATGTCCTGCTGGCCCCAGCAGCTCTGCTCCAGGAGCCTGGCCGCTGCCTGGGTGAAGAGCAGTGATTGATCCCCCTCTGCCTCTCCTTTTCTGCTTATGGCCACAGACCCTCTGCCCGGCACAGCCTGGCCTGGTGCCGCCCCACCCCCAGCTGGACCATTGCAGGCTCTAGGGCAGGAGTGGCTGATCCGTTTGTGGGAGAATGCTCTCTCAGCCCTATGGAACTGGTTCCTGTGACTACACAAAGCCGGGTCTACAGTACAAGCCCCATCCTGGCGAGCGGTCACGGCGTCTAGGTTTACTGCTTTGACCTGCCACCTTGGAGGCAGCATCGATCACCTGTCCAGGCATGGCTTGCTGAGCTCTGAGGTCAGCAGAAAGCCAGGTGGCTCCAGCCGGTGGTTGGCTTGACCTCACGCTGCTGTGTGGCACGTGCGCTGCTCAGGAGTGTCTGATGTTAATCATAGAAGACAGTCTGCAGTTCTGCTTGGAAGAGTGAGTAAGCTTCGCATGTGTTTTAAACCTGATGGGGCTGAGCTGGCCACCCACCTTCAGACCTATGGCATAGACGCTTAACTCTTCTCCCTACCTTGAGGGCACAGATTATCCTGCTCTGGGGGTACTGGTCACCTCAGTAGGTGGCAGAGAGGTGGAGAAGGGGCTCTGGGGCCTGGGGTAAGGTGTCTCCTTCCCCATGGGGTCAGGGGCTGAGGGTGCAGAGTGCTGCTACCCACCAGGCTCGTCTTGTCCCTGCTGTCCTCCTAAATGTTTGATTTGGAGTGTGGGAATTCTCCCCCAGGATTAAGGGTGGGGCCTAGTGTATCTACAGAACAGGCTTGGGGGTGGGGCCTAGTGTATCTACAGAACAGGATTGGGGGCGGGGCCTAGTGTATCTACAGAACAGGATTGAGGGCGGGGCCTAGTGTATCTACAGAACAGGATTAGGGGCAGGGCCTAGTGTATCTACAGAAAAGGATTGGGGCGGGGCCTAGTGTATCTACAGAACAGGCTTGGGGGCGGGGCCTAGTGTGTCTACAGAACAGGCTTGGGGGCGGGGCCTAGTGTATCTACAGAACAGGCTTGGGGGCGGGGCCTAGTGAATCTACAGAACAGGATTGAGGGCGGGGCCTAGTGTATCTACAGAACAGGATTGAGGGTGGGGCCTAGTGTATCTACAGAACAGGATTAGGGGCAGGGCCTAGTGTATCTACAGAAAAGGATTGGGGCGGGGCCTAGTGTATCTACAGAACAGGATTAGGGGCAGGGCCTAGTATATCTACAGAACAGGATTGAGGGCGGGGCCTAGTGTAGCTACAGAACAGGATTGAG
This sequence comes from Megascapheus bottae, assembly GCF_031878675.1. Taxonomy (NCBI): domain Eukaryota; kingdom Metazoa; phylum Chordata; class Mammalia; order Rodentia; family Geomyidae; genus Megascapheus; species Megascapheus bottae. Next base: position 49,771,972 of record NC_143525.1, on the reverse strand, counting down.
GGCGGGGCCTAGTGTATCTACAGAACAGGATTGGGGGCAGGGCCTACTGTTAGCTACAGAACAGGATTGGGGGCGGGGCCTAGTGTATCTACAGAACAGGATTGGGGGCGGGGCCTAGTGAATCCACAGAACAGGATTGGGGGAGGGACCTAGTGAATCTACAGAACAGGATTGGGGGAGGGACCTAGTGAATCTACAGAACAGGATTGGGGAAGGACCTAGTGTATGTACATGGTAGGATTTCAGATGGGGTCCAGGACCTGTACTACTACTCCAGGGTAGGGAAGGGGCATGAGAGAGAGAGGACTTCAGAAAGCTCTAAAACTCATTGCCAGGACTCTCTGTCAGTTTGGAGAGGAGGTGACCTTGGGCACGGAGGACTGTCCTGGAGATGAAGACTGAGTTATGAGCAGTACAGTTGCCCCAGCAATGAAAATTAAACAAAAACTGGGGTTGGCTATTCGATTTATTCCTCTCATATCCCCGTCACCATAGCAGCCGAGCCTTACCCATGGTCTCTCCTGGGTCCGTTATCAGGGAGAGTGTAGGACTGGGGGCCTCACCCCCCCTGCTGTGTTGGCCCCTGTGCACAGAGGGAGAGGCTGGAGAACTCAGCTCTCCTCAGCATTCCTCATTTGTTGCTGTCGTGGGATGGACATGGGGCTTGAACCAGGGCCTGGGCGCTGTCCCTGTGTTTTTTTGCTCAAGGCCAGTGATCTACCACTTTGAGTCACAGTTCCACTTCCAGTTTTCTGGTGGTTAATTGGAGATCTGAGTCTCTCGGCCTCTCCTGCCCGGCGTAGTCCTCAGATCTCAGGATTACAGGCTCCAGCCTCCTGGACAGACCTGAGAGCAGGTCTTGGATCTGGACAGGCTCCCAGGCTCAGTTACAAAGGTGCTGCTGGGTTCAGAACCTGGAGGGTGGTTGTGACAGATCAGTTTCCACTAGCATTCCTGACCCGGTCTTCCCAGAGGATGTTTCCTTGTCGCATTGGGACATTTCTTGGTCAGGAAGGACGTGGGTGTGACTGATGGGCCACGAGCACTGCAGGAGCCAATCCCACACAGGCACCCACACTGCTGCCAGCCCGTTTCATGTCTCCTCCCAGCTTTCCTTCCAAGTTTCTATCTGTTCCAGCACTAGAAAGCCTCCAGGAGGCAGTGCCCCAAGCCGGGAGGGACAGGGGCCAGAGAAAAGGGGTATGTGCCAGGTGGACATCTGAACAGAGAGGGTTGTGGGCCCCGCTGGGCCCCTCAGTCTGGATCTGCAGGGTGGGTTGGTAACAGAGGTGGGGATCTTGTGTGTCTCTGGGGTTCCTTGTGTGGTGGGGAAGGGTTAGCAAACATAGAGCTCCTCCCCGGCCCTGGTCCTCTGCCCTGGGGAACAGGTGCTGTGGGCAGACTCAGGTACTGCTAGAAAGTGCTTCCAGCAGGTCTGGGGTAGTGGGGCTGGGCCCGTGTCTGCCGCTGTCGGTTATGGGAGTGAGAAGCAGTACTTCTCTTTGGCCCTTTAGGGTAGACTTGTGTGGTGGCTTGGGGCACCCAGCTTCCAGGCTGCCTGGCCTTTCCAGCCCCACCCCAGCTGGGCCCAGGGTGGGACAGGACTTGGCGGAGACAGACATTGGGGTTGGCCAGAGCTGGGGTCCGGGTGACACCGGCCTGGTCGATGACAGGAGATGGGATCTGTTTTGTTCTCCTGAATTTCATAAGCCAGTTTTCCTGATGTTGAGTTATCCAGAGGAGAAGAAGTAGAACTTGCTGTCCAGAAATAAAAAGCCCTACCCAAGGATCGAGGAAGATTTTCGGGGTAATAGCAGGTTCCTGCAGCTGTGGGGTGCAGGGCTAACAAGGCCTCGGGGCTGAGGGGGTCACGGGCTGAGGGGGTTATGGACTGAGGGGGCCGCTAGGCTGGCTTCTACTGGGATATAGCTTATGGCTGAACACTTGCCTGGCAAAGAGCAGTGTTCTGGGTTTGATTCCCCCATATGGAAAGAGAAAAGACAAAAAACATTTTTTTTTACAGATAAAAACAGACAGACTGGCCTCTCCCAGGGGCTTCCTGCAGAGGGAGGGGCTGGACGGTTGTGCCCTGGGTGGAGTGCAGCCAGCCTGCCCCCTCGGGGAAAGTGGGAAATCCGGCTGAGGTAGGAGACGGTCACCAACTCACAGGGGAAGCAGGTGGCCACCCTCCTTGTCCTCCTTGCTGAACCTGTCCCACCAATGCTTCCTCGTCCTCAAAGGGAACCCAAGCCACTCCTGTGGGAATGGGTGTGGCTGGAGCCTGCACCGCGCCCAGCGGTCAGCCAGCGTGACTACGGCAGGGTCCCCACGCTGGCCAGGGCTGCTGCCACCCAGGCTTGTGTCCTGCTCATCCATCAAGGACGGGGAGGGAATCGGGAGCTTGTAAAATGAAGTGTGCCTCTAGAGCTACTCGGGAGGCTGAGATCTGAGCATCTGATTCAAAGCCAGCCCAGGCAGGGAAGTTAGGTAACCACCAAAAAACTGGAAGGAGAGCTGTGGCTCAAGTGGTGGAGCACCAGCTTGAGTGAAAAGCTAAGCAAAGGTGCAAGGCCCTGCATTTGAGCCCTAGAACTTACATATATGTGCAGACACACATGCATACGCAGGTGGGGGTTTTTGTAAATATTGTTATTAGAAAGGTGATGTAAGAGGGGTTGTAGTTACGTAAGTCAGGTGAAGAGGACATCTCTTTTTGGGCAACGTCACCTCTTTCCCTCCCTCTGTTTTTCCCTCCCGTTCCCTCCCATGTTTTCCAGTGTCCAGTGAGCACCACTGCTGCATTTGTTCACCATCTGTCCCTCCAGCTTAGGTTTTGTAATATAATGTTTGTTGTCGACAGAGGTGTTGTACAGAAGGGTTACCACGTCATAAACCAGATAATGACAAGGTCACTGCCTTTCTCACTCTCCTCGTTTCCCCTCCCATCCCTGCCCACATAGTGTATGCTGGATAGCAGGATTCATTCATCACCCTTCCTTCCTCTCTTTCTGCACCCCCTTTGCCTCCCCTACAAAGAAAAAAAAATCAAAAACAAAATCAGATACCAACAAGAACAGTAACAATAGGGGGAAAAAAAAAACATGTTTTAAGGGCACAGAAATGAAGGAGCAAAGGTAAACCAATGCACAGTGGAACTCGACACCACAGGGGATGGGATAGAAGACCTGGGAGAGAAGGAGGGGAGGGGTGACATTTGCCGGAAAGAAATGTACTCATCACCTGAGTCTTAAAACTGTAACCCCTCTGTATGTCACCTTGATAATAACAATTTAAGAGAATGTTTGCATTTCCTGGTATTTGTTTAGATAAATAGTTATTGTTAAATGTTCAGAGAAGTCTCCTCCTTGGGTTCTCCCCAACAGTGGTCTCCTTTAGTGTGACTGTGTCATGTTCAGGTAGGTTTTAGATCTGGCTATCACATATGAGTGAAAATATGCGTCTTTGTCTCTCTGAGCTTAGCTTTGCCTCACTTAGCATGATTTGCTCTTGGTCTATCCATTTCCCTGCCGGTGGCAACATCTTATTCTTTGTAATGGATGAGTGAAATTCCACTGAAACTATGTTTCTAAGCTGAGCATCTTCTAGCCTTCTCTGTAGGATGCTTTCACATAATAGCAACCTGGGTGCCTGAATAAACCACCACATACTTTTATTTTAATGTCTTGTGCTCGATCATTTTATGAACAAACCAGATTATTGGCAACATAAATTCTCTCTCTTCCCCCACCCATCTCTCTCCCTTCCTCCTCCTTTCCTCCCTCCTTCCTCTCCTCTTCTCTCTCTTTTGCCAATCCTTGGGCTTGAACTCAGGGCTGGACTCCTTGAACCACAGCACCAATTCTGGCCTTTTTTGAGCAGTTAATTGGAGATAAGAGTCTCATGGACTTTCCTGCCCAGGCTGGTTCCCGGCTGCGATCCCCAGATCTCAGCCTCCTGAGTAGCTTGGGTTACTGGTGTGAGCTACTGGCACCCGTCAACTCAAATCCTCTTAAAACCAGACTGCTTCACATATCTACCTAGAAAGATCATCAAAAAAAAGGATTTCAGTTTTTCTTGAAGTCCTCCCTTTTGAAAAAGTATCTAGCTCCCAAGGTCACACTTTGCATCTTAATTCCAAGTATATTAAAAGTGTGCATGCATGTGCGTGCATGTGTGTGCGTGTTCTGTGCCAAGCCAGCACTGGGAGCTGGAGATGTGGCAGTCCCTCCCCTACCCCCCCCCAGGGCGGGAGGGGGGGGAGCAGATGAGATCCTAGAGGTCTTTGAGGCCATACCTGCTAGATGGGGCCCACTTAACCAGGGAATGGAGGCCTCTGCTAGCCTTGCTCCAGTTTGAGCCCATAGCCCCAAGCATACATGGAGTCTTGACTTAATGAATCAATTACTTATCGCAAATGATTTTCCCCAAGAAGGCGGAAAAGGATGTTTGCAGCCATGTGCCTGGGGGCAGGTAGCCGGGCAGGGTACCTCCTGGCCCTTCTCTCCCTGGGCTCTTTGCTGGTTTGGAATCAAACATTTAGGGAACCAGCAGGGACCTTCTGCCTGAACCCCAGCCTCCCTGAAGCCCTGCCTGGTGTTTGGCAAGCTTGGTGGCCCATGTGGCGTGGCAGGTTGGCCCAGCGCTCTATCTTGAGGCTCTCACAACCATGTGGCAATGGGACTTCCGCTCCTTGTATCCATTGTGGAGTGTTCACTGACACTGTGGCAGCCAAGCTGCCTAACCTCTGTGGGCCTCCCTTTCACTTTCTGTGCAGTAGGCAAAAACCTATTCACATAATAGGACTGCTCTCAGAATTACATGCAGCAAAGACACCAGAGGAGAGGGTATCCACGTACACAATTTAATAAGTATTAGCCATTATGGGTGGGGGGGGTGCTGGTACTTGTACTGGGGCTTGAAGACCCCAGCCCAGCTCTTCTGCTGGCTCATTGGTGATGGAGTCTCACAGGCCTTTCTATCCACGATGGCCTCAAACTGGAATCCTCCAGGTCTCAGGATTACTGGTGTGAGCCACCAGCTCCTGGCTCCTGATTGGTTCATTGTGCTAATGCTCCAGGCGTTTCCTTACTCAAACCAGTGATCTACAGAGAACCAGTCTAAGCCTGTCCCGTGTAAAACCCTCCTTCGTCCCCCGTGGCCGCCACGCCTGCGCAGAGCGCTGTGCAGTTACTCCTTCCCGCCGAACCTTGTTACTCCCTTTGCTTTATAAATGATGACTCAGAGGCTCTGAGAGGCTTGGGAACCTTTCCCAGGGCACCCAGCTGAGTCTGGAGCTCTAGTCAGCGTGGCCTCGCCCGCCTCTGGCCCTGGTAAAGTAAGCAGAACGCCCTCCTTCCCTCTCTGCGGCGTCTCTGGAGGTCGGTGCCCTAGGCTGGCATATTCACCTGCATCTGGGCTGGCTTGGGATGTGTGTGTGCGGAACTCACCAGGGCGCCGGCCTCATGTGACCTGCCCTGTCAGTTCCCCCTCCAGCTCGGACGCCCACTTGAGGTTCCCAGACAGTAGCTGCCTCCTGCAGACCCCACGCTGGTTCGAGCTGCCGCAGGGCTGCGCCCTGGAGCCAATCTGCGGCGTGTTCCGTGTGGACCTGGGCCACATGCGCTCGCTGCGCCTCTTCTTCAGGTGAGGACCCTCGGCTGGCCACAGCCCAGAGGCCGGAGGCTGCTCCGCTGTGGCTGCCGGGGAAGACAGCAGCCGGGGAGTGGCCGGCATCTGGAACTGGGGGCGTGGCTCAGGTGGTCCAAAACCCATTGTGCAAGTATGAGGCCCCGAGTTCAAATCCCCAACATTGGAGAAAGACAGAAACTAGGGCCCCGCTTTGGGGAGGAAAGCAGAGCCGGGCACTGGCACCGCAGCTCCCTGCCATGGTGGGTACTGGCCAGCTCAGGGATGGACAAGCCCAGGCAGTTCCTTCACCAATCAGGGTGGCCCAGCCCAAGTCAGTCCCAAGGGGGATGCTGTGAGCAGAGCTGTGGACGTGTGGGTGTGGGCCCCATCAGTTTCAGTCTCTGACTCTGTGGTCACTGACCTTCTCGCCCCCGACGGCCCCCCAGTGATGACGCCTGCACCAGTGGCCAGTTGGTGGTTGCCAGCCGTGAGAGCCAGTACAAGATTTTCCATTTCCACCACGGTGGCCTGGACAAGCTCTGCGAGGTGTTTCAGCAGTGGAAATTCTGCACCGAGACGCACCTCAGAGACCAGGTAGCACGGCCGCACCGAGGCCCCCGAGGGACTTCACCGCAGACCACCGCCGGCCTCCCCTCACGTCCACCGCTGACTCCGCCACCCACCTGCAAGGCCCCCCAGTACCGTCTCAGCATCCCCATGGCCCTGAACTTGGGTCTGGGGCCTCCAGGCTGGCGGGCCCGTGGGGTGTGACCAGCGGCTGTGTCTGTGGGTATTGGCCTGGTGGCAGACGTCAGAGCTCTTTGGGTGTGAGACGTGTTCTCTCTGCACTTGAAGAAAAATCATGTTTTGACAAGGCATCCTGCCATATTTTGCTCAATTGACACACAAATGTAATAAGAGCTTTTTAATTATCTGTTTAAGATACTATAGGTGCTTATTAGAAATGGGGCTGACTTTAAAGCCCGGCCCTCCCCACACAGCCTCCTGCTGGCTCACCTTATTACAGTAGCCTGGCGTCTTCTCCCCCTACACTGAACAACCTTTGATTTTTGAATTAAATGTCAGCTGCAGTTGTGCCCTGCATTGGTGACTGCTCGCGGAGACAATCTGACAGGCTGGCTCCCCGCCCGCACAACAGCCATCCCTTTGTATGTGGCCAATCACATGTAATTTATTGTAGGCCTCCCAGCAGAGGGAAGTTGGGCCATAAGGAACATTAATTCCGTTTTTGTGGCTAGGGTCAGGGAAGGGGGGCTGGCTTGGCAGTGGGCTGGTTTGCAGCAGAGGAAAGCCCATTTTAGGATGAAGGTATTTTCCTTTTAATTGCATCTAATTACACTTGCCATTTAGAGGTTTTGGGGGGGGGTGCTGCACTCCCCCTTCCATGGGGCGGGGGGGGGGGCTTGCTTTTAAACCCTGGGAACAACCTCGGCGTGGCTTCGGGAGCCAGCCCAGTTTTCTTCCGGTCCAGCAGGTCTCTGATGAGAAGACATGCATGCTCTTCTCCATCCGAAGGCCGAAGCTGCCGTCCTCCGAGACCCACCCAGAGGAGAGCCTCTACCAGAGGCTGGACACCTCCGCCTGGCTCAGTCACCTGAACGAGCTGGGCCAGGTAGAGGAGGAGTACAAGCTGCGCAAGGTGAGGGGTTCACTTGGTGGTCCCCCTGGGGAGGGGCGGGCAAGCTGCCTCCAGCCCCTGCTCTCCCCAACCCCCCCCCCAATACACAGTCACCTCCTTGAGGCTTCCAGGGCTCCTCCGGGTCCCTGGCATGAAGTTCTCTGCATTTGTACAAGGAAGCAATCAAGGTTGTGGTGTTGAAAAGACAACCCAGAGTGGGACAAGCCCGTTTGGGATCCCGCGTCAGCCTGGCTGTGCCCAGGGTCTGCGGAATTGAAATAAATGCCGCCTTTCCAAACCGGGGATTAGGCAGTGACGGGAGAAGGACAGGTTAATCGAGCGCTGCCCCGGGGGGGCTTTGACATTGAAATGAGCCGGTTTGTGCCCTGTGTGGGAATGGGGACCCTGGCTTCCCCCTGGTAAACATGTGCAAATTGCTGGGGGGGCGCTGTGGGGGGGTAGTGCCACCACTCTGTAGCCACCCGAGCAATGGAGCACACGGCCTGGGAGTTCAGGGTTCTTTGAGGGGCCCTATTCTATCTCCCCCCAACTTCAACCATATCCTGCAGGCCATTTTCTTCGGTGGCGTGGATGTGTGCGTGCGGGGCCAGGTCTGGCCCTTTCTGCTGAGCTACTACAGCGCCCAGTCCACGGCCCAGGAGCGGGAGGCGCTGCGGGTGCAGAGGCGGAAGGAATACGGGGAGATCCAGCAGAAAAGGTGCCACCCCCCTCAAGCCCCCCAGGCTGTGGAGAAGGGCAGCCACGGGGCCCCTTGACCCATGGTTTCTTTTCAAAATGGCTCTCGGGGAACGTGAGTGGCGAGCACTGCACTGGGCCCTCGGCTCACAGATGAGGCCTGCCATATCCCTCTCCACCTCTTCGCCCCTCTGGGAGGCTGGCACTGGGCAGGAGCCTCGCCGCCCCCACCCTGTTCTGTCTGAGGGCTGGGCTTGTGTCCACAGCGCCTGCCCCAGGGTGTGGGGCCGAGGCCCCTGCCAGCCCTCGCCCACTCCCCGCCCCCCACCGCCTGCCCCAGGGCTGCTGCTGACCTCCGGCCCGTGCTCTGCCCCCAGACTCTCCATGCCTCCCCAGGAGCACCGAGCCTTCTGGCGCAACGTGCAGTTCACAGTGGACAAAGACGTGGTGCGCACGGATCGGAGCAACCAGTTCTTCCGCGGGGAGGGCAACCCCAACGTGGAGTGCATGAGGTACCCGAGGGCGGGGCCGGCACCCTCGCCTCCCTTCCCGCAGAGCTTCAGCGGGCTAGCCCTGAGCTTCTTGGGCTATCCTAGGGGAGCCACTCAGTCCTACCCGAGAGAGCCAGCTGAGCCCGTGCGGGGTGGGGCGCCCTCAGGGCCTGCTCTTGCTGGGCTCACACCCACAGTGGTGCCCCCGAGCTCCCAGTGGGTGGTCTTCCTGTAATCACCCACACAGAGCCAGAGGTGGCATCTTTGACATTGTGCTGCCAAATGACAAATAATTGCACAAAATTAACAGCCCATAAAAATGTCCCAACCAGCCTACCCCCTTGTCACAGGCAGCGGACCATTAAGGAAATGAGAGCCACATTCCTCACGCACGCACGGCGCCCGCTCCGGGCTCCGGGCCTGGTGAGCAGCTGGTTGCAGGCCATCGCCTTGTGCAAAGCGAGGGTCCGGTGGTCTTGATGCCAAGCCTGGGCTCTTGAGGTGCTCGTAGCTTCCAGGCCCGAGATGGAGGTGGGAGAAGGTCCCGGGTCTCCACCGGGCAGCCAGGGCAGAGAGGCCGCAGCTCACCTCTGCTTTCCTGGCCGCCTCGGCTCACAGGAGGATCCTGCTGAATTACGCTGTGTACAACCCGGCCATCGGCTACTCTCAGGGAATGTCAGACCTACTGGCGCCCATCCTGGCCGAGGTCCTGGACGAGTCGGACACCTTCTGGTGCTTTGTCGGCTTGATGCAGAACACGATCTTCGTCAGCTCTCCTCGGGATGAGGACATGGAGAGGCAGCTGGTGAGGCTCGGCTCTGTGCGTGTGCACGTAAGTGCGCGTGTGTAGGCTTGTAGCGTGTGTATGAGTATGAGCGTATGCGTGGACTGAGGGCTGGGCTCATGGTGTGCGTGCATGTATAAGGCATATGCCAGCTGTACCAGCTTGTGTCGGCTGCCGTGTCTGTGCATATGTGTGTGTGTATATATAGGCTCAGGGCTGTGTTCATGTGTGTGTGTTTGTGTAGACTTGCAGTGTGGGTGTGTACATGTGTGTGTAGGCTCAGGGCTGTGTGTACATGTGTGTGGTGTGTATGTGAAAGCTCACAGCTATGTGTATATGTGTGTGTAATATATAGCCTCAGGGCTGTATGTGTATAGGCTCAGGCTGTGTGTGTGTGTGTGTGTGTGTGTAAGTGTGTGTATGTGTGTGTGTGTATGTAGCCTCAGGGCTCTGTGTGTGTGTATATATATGTGTTTGTATATGTGTGTGTATATGTGTGTGTGTTTATATATGTGTGTATATGTGTGTGTGTGTAGCCTCAGGGCTCTGTGTGTGTATATGTGTGTGTGTGTATATATATGTGTGTGTGTGTGTGTGTGTGTGTGTGTGTGTATAGCCTCAGGGCTCTGTGGGGGGGGCTCAGGGCCGTGTGTGTGTGTGTGTGTGTGCATGTGTGTGTGCATGTGTGTGTGTGCGTGTGTGCATGTGTGTGTGTGCGTGTGTGTGTATAGCCTCAGGGCTCCGTGGGGGGGGCTCAGGGCCGTGTGTGTGTGTGTGTGTGTGTGCGTGTGTGTGTGTAGCCTCAGGGCTCTGTGGGGGGGCTCAGGGCTGTGTGTGTGTGTGTGCGTGCGTGTGCGTGTGTGTGTCTGTGTAGCCTCAGGGTTCTGTGGGGGGGGTTCAGGGCCGTGTGTGTGTGTGTGTGTGTGTGTGTGTGTGTGTAGCCTCAGGGCTCCGTGGGGGGGCTCAGGGCCGTGTGTGTGTGTGTGTGTGTGTGTGTGTGTGTGTGTGTGTGTAGCTTCAGGGCTCCGTGGGGGGGCTCAGGGCCGTGTGTATGTGTGTGCGTGTGTGTGTGTGTGTATAGCCTCAGGGCTCCGTGGGGGGGGCTCAGGGCCGTGTGTGTGTGTGTGTGTGTGTGTGTGTGTGTGTGTGTATAGCCTCAGGGCACCATGGGGGGGGCTCAGGGCCGTGTGTGTGCGTGTGTGTGTGTGTGTGTGTGCGTGTGTGTGTAGCCTCAGGGCTCTGTGGGGGGGGCTCAGGGCTGTGCGTGTGTGTATGTGTGTGTGTGTGTGTGCGTGTGTGTGTATAGCCTCAGGGCTCCGTGGGGGGGCTCAGGGCCGTGTGCACGCTCGCAGGCGTGTACACAGCAGGATGTGAAGGAGTACACACCACCTTTCCCTCTCACTGCTACGGTCTCTGGTGATGGATTGTTTTGCTATTGTGGGTCAGTGGACAGCAGAGCCCAGCATGGGCGTGGCTGACCAGACATGGGCATCTTAGCCCTGGGAAGGGCCAGCTAGCTGCCAACAGCCTGGGTCTGCTTGGCTCTGGGGCTGGAGGGCGGCGCCCCTCTGAGGGAGGCCCCATCCCACCGGGCCCACACTGCAAGAGCTAGGTTCTCTCCTGTGTCTGGACTGAAGGGTCAGGCACCTCCCACCCCCCACCCCTGAGCGGCAGGCCTCCCTGAGCGGAACAGCCGGCCAGGCTGCATGGCAGGGGAGGAATGGCCAAGGGGGCAGAGCAGCCACATGCAACCCAGGGACCGGTCAGAACCCTGCTCTGCTCCGTTGTCAGTGTGCGGTACTGTGTCCCTCCTCCCCGTGCCAGTGCTGGCTGAGAATGCCCTGCCCTGGTCGGGAAGAATGTGCCCTGGAGGCTGGCCCTGGGCTCTGGGCCCCAGGCACATGGGAGGATGGCGGGAGCCCAGCCCAAGCCTCACTGCACCCTCTGCACTCAGCTTGGGCCCCAGCTGAGACCAGATGCCCTGCTGGAGCAGCGTCAGAGCCGAAGGGAGTGTGAAGGAGCTCGTCCACTGGGGGGGGGGGCAGGGGGCGTGGACTCCACGGGCGGGGGCTGCTGTCAGCTGTCCTGGACTGCTGTGGGCCACAGAGTGACCTGTCAGGATCACTGGACTCCCGGGGTCCTGGCAAGTCCGGCAGAACAATGGGCTGCTTATGTAGGGAGGGGGTGCGTGGGCCCTGAGCCCCCGGCCGGGAGCCAAGTGCCTGCTCCCAGGCCCACACTCGTGTCCTGCACCACGTGCCCCCCCCGTGATGTCAGACTCCAGCTCCAGGACGCAGTTACAGGCTCTGACGCCGTTCTCTGGGCTGTGCCCCATTCCCCCGGCAGCTGGAGGCCCCGTGGCCGGTGACTCATCAGCTGTGACATTGATTCTGCAGCAGCTCTGGTGAGGTCAGCCCAGCTGGCTGCCCGAGAGCCTCGTCCGCTCAGCCTCTCGCCCTCTCATCCCCCGATGACCTTGCTCCATCTTCTCATGCCATAGGAGGCTCCCACTTTCTCCTCCCTGCTCTGGGTTGGTGCTGAGGGGAGGTGGGAGCAGAGGCCCCAGGCCGGGGACCCAGAGGTGACCCTGCTCACCCTGCCAGGAGAGGTGGGCGTCAGGAACATCCCAAGTGGTGGCTGGAGCTGGGGCGGCTTCTGCAGTCATCAGTCTTCTGGCCACTCAGGCCAGCAGCCTCCATCCAGGTGCCGGAACTCCAGACACGGGGCAGGCACGGGCGTCCTGTGTGAGCTTTTCAAGATTAGCGCTGGCCTGAGGAGTGGCCTCCCTGGCCAGGTGGACAGGCCTGCCCTGGGCTAGCCTGACTGTACAGCCCCCCAGCTGTGCCTGTGGGTAGACAGGCCTGCCCCAGGCCGGACTGTCCGTGTACCTGAGGACGGCCAGTGGACAGGCCTGCCCAGCCTGGCCTGAGGGTCGCCTCGGCGTCTCTGCCCCCGCCCAGACTGGCCTGCCTGAGGGTCCCCTCGGCGTCTCTGCCCCCCAGCTGTACCTGTGGGTGGACAGGCCTGCCCTGGGCTGGCCTGAGGGTCCCCTCGGCATCTCTGCCCCCCCCCCCGCGGGCTGGCCTGAGGGTCCCCTCGGCGTCTCTGCCCCCCCCCAGCTGTACCTGCCTGAGGGTCCCCTCGGCGTCTCTGCCCCCCAGCTGTACCTGTGGGTGGACAGGCCTGCCCTGGGCTGGCCTGAGGGTCCCCTCGGCGTCTCTGCCCCCCCCAGCTGTACCTGCCTGAGGGTCCCCTCGGCGTCTCTGCCCCCCCCCCCAGCTGTACCTGCGGGAGCTGCTGCGGCTGAGCCAGCTGCGCTTCTACCAGCACCTGGCCTCCCTGGGCGAGGACGGCCTCCAGATGCTCTTCTGCCACCGCTGGCTGCTGCTGTGCTTCAAGCGGGAGTTCCCCGAGCCCGAGGCGCTTCGGATCTGGGAGGCCTGCTGGGCCCACTACCAGGTGAGCCAGCCCGTGCCACTCTTGCCCTGCGGGGGGGGGAGGGCGGCTTCCTGGGCCCCCCTCCCTCCTCACCCCCACAGGCCACCCACAGCCTGAGCCCCCGGGGGCTGGTTTCAGACCTCGCCTCCCAGGTACTAAAACGGAGGCAGGTAACCCAGGGCCGCCTGGTACCACCTCTGGGGCTGGCACTGAGGCGGGGACTGGTAATTTGAGGGGGTAGGTCATCTCCTGGAATTAGCTAGTCTTTTTTTTTTTTTTTGCTTTGCTTTTTGCCAATCCTTTCCTTTTTGCCAAGGGCCTCGGGCCCTTGGCATTGTCCTTGAGCCTTCTCAAGGCTAGAACTCTACCACTTGGGCCACAACTGCAGTGCTGGCTTTTTTGGGGGTATGTCGTACCAAGAAATTGAACCCAGGGCTTTGTGCGTGTTAGGCAAGCACTCTACCACTAGGCCATGCTCCCAGGAATTGGCCCGTCTTTGAAACCATCTCATAACCGGTCATTGGTGGCTCACGCCGGTCATCCCAGCTACTCAGGAGGCTGTGAGCTGAGAATTGTGGTTCAAAGCAGCCCTTGCAGGAAGATCCGTGGGACTTCTCCAGAAACTGCCAAACGGCAGAAGTGGAGCAGTGGCTCAAGTAGTAGAGCACTAAACTTGAGCAAAAAAGCTCAGGGTCAGCACCCAAGCCCTGAGTTCAAGCCCAGAACCAGCACCAAAAAGCAAAAGAAACACAAAGAGCTGTACGCTGGCCCCACCTAGGTGGGACGCATCTGTAACCCCGCGAGGTGGTGGGAGGTGGAAGTAAGGGCCTTTCAGTTTGAAAATACTTGAGACTATTTGAAAAATAACTAAAGTAAAAAAAGACTAAAGGACCTGAGTTCAACTCCCAGTATGGCCTCATCCTGGGGGCCTCCCACCCTGAGTGGAATGGTAGGGAGCTTCCATCAAGGATGGGGGGGCGGTGCCAGGATCGCTGTGGGCCGCCCACAATGAGATTCTGCACTAGTACAGGGACACACAGCTCAGAAGGCCTGAAATGCTAGATCTGACACACGCTCACACGTGCAAAATATACACATCCAACCACACTGCCACATACACTCACGCGTGTAAAATTACACATAACCACACTCTTACTCACATGCAAATAGACAACCACACATGCAAATACACTTCACTCACCTCCACACATGCTCTCTCACACACACACACACACACACGGCCTCTACCTGCCGCAGCACTGGTGTGGTGCTCTGAGCGTGTCTGGCTGGTGGGTCTCTATGTGGCAGTGTCCTGTGTTTAATGAAATCCAAGCACCACCCTGCCTTTCATTTTGTCCCAGGTTCAGGCTCAGGCTACTCGCAGCCATCCCCTGGCCTGGGTGTGGGAGGGGGGGTCACCCCACACGAAGCCTCTGCATGGCCTCTGAGAGGTTAGGAGGCCGCACCCCTTTCCCTCCGCTTGCCCTGGGTCTTGCTGGAGCTGAGGCTCAAGGTCAGGTCCTTGTGTGGTGCGTCTCACCCGCATTCCTCAGATACTGGGCGTCACTTCCTGCAGAGGGAACAGACCATTCTAGAAGTGTTCGGGAGGAAGAGTCTCGCCGCCCACAGCCTCTGCCTGACCTGTCGGGGGCCGTCCTATTGGGCCTGGAGACTAAACATGGTTTTCCTGGCGCTCCTGTCCTTCCTCCACCTTCCCGAGCAGTGCTCCGGGGCGTCCAGGCAGGAGGGGAGACCAGACGGGTGGCCACGGCCAGGCCAGGCCTGAGTGGCTCCCTGCTGCCCCAGCAGTCCCCCGGGGGGCCCTAATGAAGGCCTGGGCTTCCACAGGCCTTTGAGGGAGCCGGGCGTGCAGAGGCTCGGGCAGCCCCCACACGGGGCCCCGCGCTGCAGACTCCGGGCTCTGGGGCTGGCACTGGGGACGCCCAGAGGCCGAGGGCAGACTGCCCAGTGCTGGGAGGCCAGGGGCTCTTTGGCCGCTATGTGGCGAGTCTCTCTGTTGTCTGACTGGGGCCCCCGGCTTTGGAGGGGCCCATTGGTTACCCTTAGCCCAGAGCCCACCAGGGAGTCCAGCAGCCCCCTGGATCTGCACCAGACTTGGCAGCTCTGGTCCCCTTTGTAGTGGAGATGGGGTGGGAGGGGCAGCACCCGGGGGGGGGGGGGGGGGCGGTGAGGCCTCTCTCTTGGCCCAGCCTGAGCTAGTCCTGCCCCCCTCCCGCTCCCCCCCCCCGCTCCCCCGCCCCGCTCCCCCCGCTCCCCCGCCCCGCTCCCCCCCCGCTCCCCCCCGCCCCCCGCCCCTGCAGACGGACTACTTCCACCTGTTCATCTGCGTGGCGATCGTGGCGGTCTATGGGGATGACGTCATCGAGCAGCAGCTGGCTACTGACCAGATGCTCCTGCACTTCGGGAACCTGGCCATGCACATGAACGGGGAGCTGGTGCTCAGGAAGGTGAGCGAGGCCCCCGCCCACCGCGGGGGCCCACCCTCCCCCCAGTCCTCAGGGCACCCCTTCCCTGGGTCAGAGTTCACAGATTTCTGGGCTGGCCCCCACCTGGAGCACCTGGCGCGTAGCCCAGAACTGGGGAAGACGGAAGAAGTGGTGAAGCCTGGGAGGGTGGCTGCAGGAGGGCGACCTTGGGCTCCTCCTTCTCCTCCCCCTCCTCCTCCTCCCACTCCTCCTCCTCCTCCCCCTCTCCCTCCCCCTCTTCCTACTCCCCCTCTTCCTCCTCCTCCTCCCCCTCTTCCTCTTCCTCCTCCTCCCCCTCCTCCTCCTCCCCCTCCTCCTCCTCCCCCTCTTCCTCCTCCCCCTCTTCCTCCTCCTTCTCCTCCCCCTCCTCCTCCTCCTCCTGCCCTTGCAGGAAGTACTGTTGGGGAGAGCTCAGTGGTCTGTAGGCAGGGGGTCCTCTGGTGACCCCAAAGCTGGGGTCCAAGGGGTCCTGCAAAAGGGCAGGCTGGGTGCCCTAGCTGGCCTGAGGGGTGAGCGCGGCCTCTTGGGCTCTGCTCACCCCTGGAGTTGACTGGGAGCCTCGGCTCTGGGGCCCCCAGGGCGCGGGGGGGCTGGTGTTGATGAGGGACAGTCTCGCCGGCCCAGCCCAGCCCCGCTCCCAGGCTGGCCTCCCTCAGCCCAGCCTCTCCCTGCAGGCCAGGAGTTTGCTGTACCAGTTCCGCCTCCTGCCCAGGATCCCCTGCAGCCTGCATGACCTCTGCAAGCTGTGCAGCACAGGCATGTGGGACAGCGGGTACATGCCTGCCGTGGAGTGTGCCGGCCACCACCCTGGCTCCGAGAGTTGCCCCTACACGGGGACGGTGGACATGCCCTCTCCCAGGCCCCCAAGAGAGGGCAAGAAGGGCCTAAGGACGCCCCTGGAGGGCTTCAGCTTCCGCAGATAGGTGGGGCTCCCCAGAGGTCTTTGGCTTGGGGAGGGCGGGAGGGGAGGGATGGTGGACACGAAGGGGTACCTCCGTGTGACAAGAAGAGTTGGAAGGGACTTCCACTGGAGTTAGTGGCCGAGAAAAGAGCGCGCTCTTCAGCTGCCCGTGGCCCCTGGGCCAGGCTGAGGGCTCCCCTGTGGCCACGGCCACTGCAGCTCCCAGGGCCTGGGCTTTCAACGTGCCGAGCAGCACCAGCGCCTGGGGACGTGAGGACCGGGTTCCCCCAGGCCTGGAGGCATTCCTGCACACCCCAGCCACTGCACGCAGCCCCGCCTCCCCCAGCTGCAAGACTGCTGTGGAGATGGCTGCCCAGAACAAAACAAAACAGAGCCCCTGGCCTTGGGGCTTCTCACCGGGGCTGGCCACGGTGGGAGGGAGATGCCCGCAGAGCCAGAGCCGCTGGCAGGTGGGTGAGGGTGGGCACACCCCCTCAGGACACAGCCTCTGTGGATCCGAGCCCTTGTGTGCCCCCCTCAGGAACAGCAGCCGGCGGGGGTGGAAGGGTCAGGCTGGGCCTGTGCACACATGCCAGCTCCTAGAAGAGGATCTTCGTCCAGGGAGCAGGCCGCGTTACCCCTTCAGCCAAGACAAAGGCACCTGACCGCCTGGGCATTTCGCAGTCTCTCTGCTGGGTGTGGACCTCTGTCCTGGTCTCAGAGGCCTGGGGCACTTGGGGCTCTGCTTCTTAGGGAGGAAGGTTACCCTAGCACCCCAACTCCAGAAGCCTGGGTCGCGGTTGCCTCTAGGGCACAGGGTCTACCCTCAGCACTCTTGGCCAGCCGTAAAGCCACAGCTCAGGCTGGGGAGAGTTGGGAACCTGGATCCCTCTGTGAAGCCAGCCAGGGGCCGAGGGCTCATGGCTGTGGTCACAGAAGGTGGCACTGCAGGACAGTGCCATTTTTAATGGGGCGGGGGCAGGGGAGGTGTCCATAGGAAATTGCTCCTTGCTCAGCTTCTCTTTTCTCCCTAAGCCCATTCCTCTGGGCAGCCACTTTGAAGCGCCTGGGTCCTTGAGTTCAGGAACCTTTGGGGAGACCTTCCTGGAGGCTATTCATGTCTCAGGGTGCTAACTTATAGTGAGGCGGTTGAAGTCTTGGCATGAATTTATCTGATTTGCTTCTGAGAAAGGATTGTTCTCAGGATTGGCTTCTGGTCATCCAGGGCAATGCCTGTCTTTTACCTCTGGAAGCCTGGCACAGCTGGACCCACCGCCCATTGCCGGAGCAGATGTCTGGACCAGTAGTCCAGGCTGGCTGTGTCGGGCATGGGATGGGCTCTCCTCCAGCCACTGAACACAGCTCCAGGGGAGTTCGCCAATGCATGGGGGAGCCGGTACCTGTCCACCCCTCCTCCAGGCCAGACCTGTGGAGGCAGCAAAAATGGAAAAGCCGACACCAGCAGGGGGCTTTGCAAGCCCTGCTGGGCGTCCTGTCTGCTGCCTTCCTGGTGGGCAAGGCAGGCCATGAGGCTGGACGCTGTGTCCAGGTGTCCTCCGCTGACCCTCTGCACAGCTGTGGGAAGAAGTTGGGGCTGGGCTGTGCCCCCGTCTGCCTGGCACCACCCGAATGCAGCTTGCTGTCCTGGCACTTCCCGCACCTGTGGCCAGCCAGAGCTCAGCAGCCCGCCCTGGGGTGCAGGGCTGCCGGGGTGGGGGGCCTGCTCCTCGCATGGCTCTCTTCATCTGGATGCAATTAGAGGAAACCAGCCAGAAACCCTGTGGCAGCTGTTACCCCAGGATTATTCTCAGCCAGCAAAAGGCATTAGGGTGATAATTCAGCCATTAGGCTTCAGCCGGCCCACCGCCAGGACGTGCGAGCAGGGTTAATCAGTATGGTCCATCCTCCGCCACGCTGCTTATTTAACCCATTTTTTAAAATGACACTTAATGTTATTGGCTGGTGTGCGTGCATGCGCATACTTCAAGTTGATGCCCGGTCTGGCCCGCCACGGGCGCTGTGTGCGTGTTGTGCAGTGTGAGGTGATGCCACTGCAGACGCCGCCTGCCGGTCCTGTCGCTCTCTCCCAGGGGAGAGGGGTCTCAAGGGGAAACGAAGTTAGCACTGGGGTGGGTACGGGTGTCCTCACAGGGTGCAGAGGAAAGTTCCACCTCAAGTTCCAGCCCAGAGCCCTCAGGAGTCAGAGTCTCCACCCAGCTCACCCCTGTGGGGAAGGGCCTACAGGGCAGCTCCATTCCCAGCCTGGGGCTAGGACCCCATCTGCAGACAGCACATCCCCCACACAGAGGGGGTGGTAGGAAGGAGGACCTTGGCCTTGACCTTGGCCTTGACCTTGACCTTAGAGCTGGTTTCTACAGGAAGCTGTGTGCTGCTCTGCTGGGCAGGAGGAAGACCAGGCTCTGGGGTTTACGCAAGGTCTCCCTGGCCCCGGACTGGGGCTGGCCAGGAAGCCCCTGCCTTTGGATCGCAGCCCTAGGAATGGAGGGGGTGGTACCATGACAGGGGAGGGGGTATAGGCCGGTGGGGGCCTCTGAGCTTCACTGTCTCCTTGTTCGGCAGAGTTAACCTGGAGTAGCCCCCAGGGTGACCAGAATCCACTCATGGCTTGTTCCTTGTCTGGCCTCCCTGATCTGCAAGAGGCTGGGGTGTCAGGGACAACCCCCAGTTAAGGAAGCTTCTTCTGTGTGTCTACCCAGCAGAGACTCATTGAAGCTGACCTTCCTAAGGGGGAGCAAGATGAGGTCTCCTGGAAACACACACGTGTGCACACACACACACCAGGGGGCATGGCCAGAGGCTGATGGCGAGAGACCCTGGGTGCCCCAGGAGTCCCTGAAATCAGACCACCAACTCTAGACTCCTGTTATGTCCTGAGCCCTGAGAGTGGGCATCGCCCCACATACACAAAAGTTCATTTTCCCCAAAGTCGTTTCCAGGGGCCAGGGGCAGCTATGGAGGGTCCGAGCCTGGTCTCTGGCCTCTCCCTACCTCCATGTCCCGTAAGTTGAAGATCAGGGGTGCCTGCCCAGGCCAGCTCACAGCATGGCTGTGTGGACTCGGAGAGCCTCATTGCAGGAACCTCACCTGCCACTCGGGGAAGCGAGACTGCGGGCCTGGCCCCGCTCCACTCGAGCTTACCCCTGGTATACAGCTGGCCAACATCCAGGCTGCAGCACGTCCTCCACAGAGGGGGAGCCTCTCCGTGCCATGCAGAAAAGCCAGCCATGACGGGACGGTCCTCGGTGGTCTAGGCCTGCCCTCCCACCCAGTGTCCCCACACAGAAGGGTGAGCCTCCTGGCGACCAGGGCACAGGCAGCTGGCTTTTTAACCACCTGGCGGTGGGTGCCCAGGGTGTGGGGCAGTCAGAGGGGTCAAGTCACACAGCTTCCACCAGCATCGGGCGTTTAAGAACAGTTCCACGAAACTGCCACCGTTGCTGAGATACCGATGTCTGAGGCGAGAGATTTCTCTGTTACGCGTTTTTGTTCTGGTCAGGCCCGGGACACGCTTTGGCTTTTGGTAAATAAAATGGAACTTCAGGAAACTGATGATCTGCAAGCCTCTGAGGAAGGGTCAGAGGGATGGGCCAGCGGTGGAGGGTGGAGCCAGGCTCCAGGGCTAGAGTGGCGGAGGCCTATGTCAGAAAGCCTTGCTCTAGGCCCTGGCGAAGGCTGTGGGGTTTCAGCCCTGGGGAACCCAGCTGACCTGCACCTGGAAGCACACACAGAGAACTTGGTCGGGCCTTTGAGATCACAGTCCCAATGTCAGAAAAAGCCCTATGTGACCTTCCTTAGTGGGCGACAAGGGGGATATATGGGTGGGAGTGAGCAGGCCTCAGTCTGTCCTGCTCCAAGCTCTGGGAGCTGGTAACCAGGACTTGTGCCCAGGCCCTGCGGGGAGCCCTTCCTGGAGCAGTGGGGAGGCTGGTGCACAGCTGGATCCCAGTGTTTGGGGTGACCAGCTGCTTTTCCATGTTTTTTGTGTGTGTGTGGCTTTTTGCTGTTTGGGTGCTTGAACTCAGAGCCTTGGCTTTTTTCCGCTCAAGGCCAGTGCTCTGTCACTGGAGCGCGGCGCTGTTCCCTGGGGAGGCACACACCAGGGTTTGTCCTTGTTCCAGGATGGCCCTGGCCTCCTAAGCTGGGGAGGGTGGCTGGCCATGTGGCTGGGGCACAGACTGCGCAGATCAGGCTCTCCAGGCCCTTGGTGACCTCCAAGAGCCTCTGTCCAGTCGGCCCTGCTGGCCGGGGCTGCATCCCGGAGGCCTGGCTCTGCCCCGGCGTGGACAACCTGCAGTGCCCTGAGCTCACTCCAGGGAAGCTGGGTGGGGCTCGGGGGATTCCCCAGGGCCTGGGGCAGGCAGACTTGTACCCTCCACTTCCACAGGAGCAAGGCCCCCACCCCACCTTTGTCTCAGCTGATCTTGCTCCTTGGAGGCTCCAGGCTTCCCCTCTGCAGACATGGCTGCCTCCCTGCCTCCTGGACAGTAGGTCTGAGCCTCACCCTTCCATGCAGCAGGCCAGGCTCTGCCCCTGCTTCCGCTGTACTCTATGTGGGACACACACCTGTGCCCTGCCCTATCCAGGGGGAAGGGAAGCCTCACAGTGCACCCCCATAACCCCATAACTGGAAGACTCCAGGCCAGCCCCTCCCCTTTTCACCAGAACAGGGCCCAGACTCGCAGCCAGCCACTCAGGCGCTCGGCAGGCCAGGATGCCTGGCATTTGACGTCAGAAGGATGACCCCTCAACCTCTCCTGTCCTCCTCCTGCCTCCCGGGACAGCAGCCAGGTCTCAGGGCTGCTGGGCGGAAGACCTTGCAACTCTGAAAAGAGGCCACAGTCCCCAGTAGGAAAGCAAGCCTCACACTAGATGCTTTCACACCCTGACACCGGACAGAAGGACTAGTCCATCGTCCGAAGGCTGTGTCCAGGCTGACAAAGCAGGAGGGAGTAAGGATCAGTTGTGCCACTCTGGCACAGCAGCCGGCCCCTGGGGAGGGAGGGTGCCGTGGGGGCATGGAGAGAGCCTAGTATCAGAAACACATTTGCTGCAGTCCCTTGGTGGCTCACTGGCAACAAACATGGTAGGAAAAGGCAGAGAGCCCCGTCTGTAGCCATCACCATGGCACGTGGCCTGAGAGTCTAGTGGGGGACAGTAAGGGGTCATCACCACCTTGGAGAGCTGTGGCTGGCATCTGAGGACGGGCAGGGCTCATGGAACGTGAACACTGACAGCTTACTTGCAGTGCCTGCTAGCTCCCCCCCCACACACACTTTCTGGTGGGGAAAGCTGGCCTGACCTGCTTCAGTGCCCCCTGTCCCAGCTCGCTGGCTTCTAGAACACCGGTCCTGAGGGTGGACCCTGGGGGTTCGGCCTCGTGTCCTACGGGGAAAAACTGACCCAGGCTGTGGGCTGAGATTCAACCACTGGGTCACCAGGCTCACCCCCACGGGGTCTCTGTGCAGACTCCCATACCTGACAGTCCCACAACACCAAGGTCCTGCAGAAGGGACGGCCGCCCTCCCCAGGTAGCCCTGACAGCTTCGTTGGGAAGGTGGCTCCGCCCACCACAGCCCCAGTGGCTCCAGGTGCCTGTGGCTTTCCCTGAGGGTCTCCTCCCACCCTTGGGAGGCCAGCATCCGAGAGGCCACGTGGTGCTGGGACCGCCCACCTCCATCCCAGACCCTGGGAGGAAGGGGCGCCTCTCTGCCAGGCAGGGGTCCTGAGCACCCAGTCCCGTCCTCCACAAGCTCCTCTGGTGCTGGGACACACTGCCACATCCTCTGCAGGGCCCGGGCTTCCCCCCAGGCCAGGGCAGAGGGAGGCTCAGGAGGGCATCGTGGGGCCTGTGTGGTAGTGACAGCCCTCACTTCCCATTTCTGCAGGCAGAGCACTGGCTCGCTCACCTCTACTGAGGCTGTCCTGTGCAGGGCCAGCTGCGTGGCTGCCTCCTGCAGCTTCACCCCCCCCCGACACCCCACCCCTGCCCCAGCAGGCCTCCCTCCTCTGACAGTGGTTCCACCTCACATGGGGTGGGCACAGGGGTCCCCCAAATGAAGATGAAGAGGGGGTGGAGGGGAGCAGGCAGGCAGGAGCAGGGCTGGGGACTGGGATAAGGGGCTTCCAGAGCAGAGCGAGGTGTGCTCCAGATAAATATTAATAACCGGTGACATGGGGAATTGGGGAGAATCTAATTACAAGAATGCTTACAAGCCAGCAGCCTGGCAGCCGAAGGGGCGGGGCTTCCTGGCTCACAGTTACCCACATGCCCAGAGGTTTCTGCAACCCACCCCCATCCAGCCAGAGCCAGATGCTGGCCCCAGCCTCTGCTGGGTCTACCCACGCCACAACCCAGGGGTCAGCTGCCCAACAGTACCTCACCCCAGACCCAGGGTCCAGTTGTTTTCAGCCTGCTAGGCCTCTGTCCATCTGCCCAGTGTGTCTCCCATTCCTGCAGATTCACAGAAAAAGGACTCTCAGGTTTTAAAAGTCCACCCAGTTCCGGATCCCAGCCTGCAGGACAGCAGTGGACACCTGCGTCTCTGGCTGACCCCCCAGACATGATGCCCTGCCTCACAGGGCAGGCCCACACAGCCTGGCCAGTGCTGAGTGCAGCTGAGGGAACGCTTTCCCAGAATCCAGAGCTCGGCTGCCCCTGACCTGGGCCCCACAGACCCCTCCCCAGTGGGCCTCTGGCATGGACCAGCTTAGGCCGGCTGCTGCAGGCCCATTCTCCCTAAAATGGAGGCTGACAGGACTTCTGGTGCAGAGCAATGGTATTCTGCCCAGATCTGAGTGACCGCAGCCCGAGGTCAGCTGGGCCCACTCGGGTGGGTGTGGCCTCCCAGCACTGATCAAGGGGCAGGCAGAGCACTGACTGCGGCGGTTGATTGCAGGTTGACCCTCTCTCGGCCCCAGGGACAGCACCTCTGTGCGTGAGTCAGGCTCAGGCCCGGCCACAGTCTCTCCAGTGTTTGCAGGATAATAAATGAATAAACCAGGGCTCTCCTGCCTGTCAGCAAATATTGTCTGAATGAAGAACCCTCGCAGTTGGCATGGACGCCTCCTGTACACAAATCATAAACGACCCGGGACAAGTGCTGATGGGCTGATAAGATTGGAACCCTGCACAGAGGCTGCGGGGCAGGGGCGAGGGGCACGGGGCCATGGCGTCTCTTCCTGCTGAGACTGGGGGGCTGGGGACGCTGGCAACATCGGAATTCTGGCTTCTGGCTCCCTGTGTGACCTTGGGAAAGGCGCTGAGTTGCTCTGACCCCCAGGCTGCTCACCCGTAAACATGGCGGGAACTAAACCACGTGAAGCATGTGGGGGGTGGGGCTTACAGCCCCCCTGCCACCCCCTGCTCCTGCAGGACGGAGCCTCTGGGGGCCCCTGATGCAGCGGGGCACGGCTTTCCTGACTTAGGAACCTCCGTCTCTGCCACCTCAGGCCCTGGTGTGTACCTCAGTGAGGTGTGTGCACAGTGAGAGTGGAGGGCAGGGTGTGAGGAGGATGGTGTGGGTACAGCGTTCTGTGCCCACGGAACAGCCAGCCCAGGTGGTCCCTGCAGCTGGCGGTTCCAGAATCTTCTCCCATGGACATGCTGCGGTCACTCATGTGGCCAGCTGCAGATCAGGGGCTGACACTCAAAGCCAAGCCTGGGCAGGGGGTTGGGCCCTGCCCTAATGGGGGTTTGGGGGATTGGGATGCAGAGGGCCAGGGAGAAGGGGTGCCCCCCCACCCCAGCTGTACTACCCTGTACTACCCTGGCCCTGCTCTGGGTCATGGAGCTGAGAGCTCTGGCAGCTTTGATGGCGTCAGCTGGGCCGCCAGGATGGGGTGGGGGGCATGGTGGAGAGCACGGACTCCCCAGAGCCTCATCAGATGCCTGTCCTTCCATGGGTTTATCTCCTGGCAGACAGACAAGGATGTCGCAGCCAGTGACTGTGGCCTTGCTGGGCTGGGGAAGGGTGTTGCAGGAGGGACCTCCCCAGGGAGGGTCTCCTGTCCCTGGCAGACAGGGGAAACTGGACCTGAAGTCGTGGCGTGTGGACGAGGGGCAGGGAGGGCACCTCGGGGATGTGGGCAGCCGGGCTTCCCTGCCCCCAGCAGGGCTTGTCGCCGTGTTGTGTCATCCCATGCCTTTGGCTCAGGGACTCAGGCTGCCACCTGTTGAGAAGGGCCAGGAGCCTGGCATGGGGCTCACTGGCCGCTGGCCAGGCAGAGGGAGCTGGTGATGGCCTGTCAGTCATGAGGTGACTGGCCCCTGCCATGGCACAGTGCCAGGCTCAGAACAGAGGGACCAGGGTTTTGGGGACGCTGGCTGGTATGTGAACTGAAGGCTGTGACTGAGCCCGGCGCTGTCTGGGTGACAATGAAGTGAGGAGGCTGAATCTAGGTAACTTCTCACAGCCATTCTGACGCCTGGCCGGGTGCAGGGGGCTTTCTACTCCACTCTGCAGTCTAGAAGTGAGAGGGGCCATTCATTGACTTGGAGCTGTCAGCCTGTTTAGCCTTAGGAGAGCTTTTCATAGAACAGGCTCTGATTCTGCCTTGATTGCCTCCTTCAATGTCTGAATCCTCTCCCTTTGAGTACACCCCTAGATGGGAAGGCGCAGACTGTCTTCCCTAAATGGGAAAGGTCTGCAGGTACCTGAGCTACTTCCTTAGACAGTTATGGAAGTTCTGCTTGCACCTGAGCGCTCCCAGATGAAGTCTGCTTTTGTGAAGGCTTGATCTCCACCCAAGCAAGTGGTTTTTGTCTTTAAAAGCTTTGTTTGAGGGCTGGGAGCGTGGCCTAGTGGTAGAGTGTTTGTCTAGCATGCAGGAATCCCTGGGTTCCATTCCTTAGTACTGCATACACAGAAAAAGCACCAGAAGTGGTGCTGTGGCTCAAGTGGTAGAGCGCTAGCCTTGAGAAAGCCCACAGACAGTGCCAGGGCCCTGAGTTTAAGCCCCAGGAGTGAGGAGGAAAAAAAAAAAAGCTTTGTTTGAGCCCTGTTAGGGGCTGCAGGTCTTTGAGACAGGAATCCACCTACCTGTAGACACCAGCTCTCCAGTAAAGACTCTCAAGATTCAATTCGACCTCTGAAAAGGTGGCTTCTCTGTTTCCTCGGGGCTGAGATGCCTGAGCAGCACACAATGGCCAGGCAGAGTAATTGTCACCCCATTCCCTAGCTCAGGCGGCTGGGGCAGAGGGACAGTGAGAGGCCTGCCCAGTTCACACAGCCGCTTGTTTACCAGCAGATTCAGAGCCAGGTTATCAAGCAGCATGGCCGTGGGAGATGCAGGCACTAACCTGATGTCTGGATGGGTGGTGGGCCAGGCACCCACGCGGGCTGGCCACCCCGTGGGGTGCACGCACAGGCAGGCCTCCTTCACCCCGAGAGGACAGCCTCTCAGGGGAAAGGGAAAGACACACAGACAAAAACAATGGCCCACAGACCCTACAAGTTGCCCCTACCACCATGCCTCAGTTTCTCTGCTCATTCAAGGGAGGGAGGAAGGGGAGGAGGGAGGCGCCCTCTGAACAAGAAGTTAGTTAGCTCACCATCCAGGGGTGGCATGGGGGAGCTCTGAACTGGGCCCCCTCCCAGCTTCACAGAGGCTGGCAAAGCTCAGGGTCTGGTCAAGAACTCAGCTCTGGACTTTCTCCTGGCCTTGAACTTTCCATTCTGTTTTGCAATCCTGAAGACAGCTGCCTCTAGGCCCCTGGGCCTCCCTCCTTATCACAAGGAAGCTTCTGGCCCCACAATAGCCGATTGTACTGCTCCCCTGGGCGGGGTGACATTCCTGCCCACCCCCTCCCTAACGCTTTTCCCTTAGTAGCTTTGGGATAATAAAGGACCCCATTGTGATTGGTCTGTTCAGGGGACAGTGTGGCCCCTGGGGGCCGGGGAGGCCTGGGGCTTGGGGTGGGGAGGGGTGGCCTAGCCTGGAACATCTCCGTGGTGAGTCTCCCCCGTCCCTGCATGTGAAAGTGTGCAGGAACTTGTCAAGCTAGCCAAAGTTTATTTTTATTCCATGATGATAAAATGTCTGGGCACCCATGGTTCATGCCTGTAAGCCAACTACTCAGGAGACTGAGGTCTAAGGCTTACAGTTCAATGCCAGTCGAGGCAGGAAAATCCACAGGACCATCTCTACTTCATGAGCAAAGAAAAGCTAGAGGTGGGGCTGTGGCCGAAGCCGTAGCGCTGGACAGCCTTGAATGGAAAAGCAAAGAGACAGTGCCCAGGCCCGAGATCAGGCCCCAGAACTGGCACAGAAATAAATACTGACAATAAAATAATTTGGTGATTTTCATAGTTGACACAGATGCATGTGAATTAGTACTAAGGTGTCAAGTGTCCGGGGGCTCAGGCCTGCTCCCTGCAATCCCCACACTCCTGGCTCTACAGGATTCCAGGTCTGCAACAGGGCTGAGGCAGCCTAGCACGTGGAACTGGTGCCAGGCCAGGAGCTGGGCCCCAGACCGCATCCTGGCCCTGGAGCACCACCCAGGGCTCTCCATGCCACCTGTTCCCTGCCCCCTCAGCTCCAGGACACTTCCGGCCTCAGCTCAGCTCCGGAGAGGCCAGAAGGGATTTCTCAGAATGTGGGGCAGTTGCTACAGTCAGAGGAACTTGGCAGGGGCCCCACAGGACAGCCAGAGTGGGGAAGCAGCCCAAGTTCCAGGGCCTGAGGCCAAGCATGCTGGCAGGGAGACCCGAGCGGCAAGCGGGGCCAGGGGCCGTGCTGTGACCAGTGGCTCTGTGGGGGCCTCTGGGAGGTCAAGTGGCCCTCGGCATTGTCTCTAGAGCAGCCTCTGCCCTTGGCTGGTCAGGGTAAGGTGGGCATTTGGGGTACGCTTAAGAGACGGCCCAAGGAACAAGTGTACTTAAAGCAACAGGTCGTACTCAGCCTTGCACTCTCCCCCACACTGAGAGGGTGGGAGGGAGGGGGGTTCCTGCGACTCCGGACCCCGGCCTAGTCCTCTCTCTGGGGGCCAGGGCATAGAGGCCGGCTTTGGCTGACTCAGGCTGGGTCCTCTGAGCTTTTGCTTTCCTCGCACCTGAAGGAGACCCAGGGTCAAGGTGTGGACATGAGGAGACAGGCGACCTTTCCAGTGCCCGCTGCCAGCTTCCCTCGTGTCAGGCCAGGGGCCTCCGCCGGTTGTAGCTCCTGCTGGACATTGCCAGAGGAGACCATGGGGCAGGGCTGGGAGCAGCCTGGGCGTGGGTGCCCGCCTGCCCCCAGGACAGGGCTGGGAGGGCCCCGGGGGATGGAAATATGTCTACCTGTCTGCCAGAGTCAGTGGGCAGCTCAGGGGTCTGGACAGACAAGCGTCTAGCCGGACAGTGACATGAAGAGGGAACACGTGACCTTCCCACTAGTGGGAGGATAACTCAGGGTCTCCTGTGTCATGTGACCCCACCTCCCAGGAAGGCCCAGCCTCTGACCAAGCGTCCTGGGCAGGTGTTTGTCTTTTCCTAAGACCTCCACTAATGTCCACACTATGTAGAGCTCCCCTGAAGGGTTCCAGCCAGATGCGTCCAGTTCACACAGCCATCACTCAGCCTGCAAGGACCTCAGCCACCTGTGGGGGTCATCCTGTCCCCTGGGTCTCAGTTCCACTCCCCGCACTGGTCAGCCTCCCCCGTCTGTGGCCTGTGTCTTCTCTGGGCTCTGGGCCTCTCCCATGCTAGGCAGGCAAGCTAGCCCGCGCGCGCATGTGTGTGTTGGGGTGTGAACTCAAAGTTTCTCACTTGGGGCTTTTTCCCTCATGGTTGGTATTCCGACACCTAAACTGTGCCTCTAGTTTTGGCTTTTCTGCCCAGGCTGACTTTGAACTGTGATCCTCAGAGCTTCACTTCCTGAGTAGCTAGGATTTAAAAAGTGAGCCGCTGCACCCCTGTGGCATTTTTAAAAAAAAAAAAAGAGGAAAAGCATGAAGAGTAATTGGCTGGGCTCCAGCCCTGGTGAACATTTTCAGTGATCTGAGTGTAAACACAAACCTGCATCTCCTGCCTCAGTTTCCTTGCCTGTAAAATAGACATAAACACCTCCAAGACACCTCCTGAGGACAACGGGGCCATGTGTGAGGAGTTTAGGGCCTGCGGCCGGGACCAGGGGTCGGGTTGGGGAGGTGTGAGGCAGTGCCCGTCGAGGACACCCACGATTCTCCAGTGAAAGGAGCTTTGGGTGCATCACGTGACTGCCCCAAGTCTGCATGTGCTCCTTCCTGCCTCAGTGACATTAGGCTTCGGCTTCCCCGTCTGTGCAGCGGCCATGCAGATCTTGCAGCGTGGGGGCACTGAGCCAGGACAGGCAGTGGACAGCAGGAGCTGTGTTCTGCTCTCTCCCCCAGTGGGGGCCGAAGGTGGCCTTGAGCGGGGTGGGGGTGGGGTCTGTTCTGTGGATGTGGTCACAGCTGGCCAAAGGCCACAGTACTGGGAGTGGGTGCGTGAGGGTAGGGCTCGGCATGACAGGCTCCTCCAGGGCCTGAGTCAGGACGTGTCCTGTCCTCCCTCCCCTCCCAGGGGACCCCAGCAGCTCAGTTGTCCCTGTCCTGAGCCATGAGGGGGCTCCCCCCCCCACGCCCTGCAAGTCACCTAGGAGGTTTTACATTGTAAGAACACCTAGAGGCATCTCAAATCCATCCCTAATGACAGGCATCAAGGAGCAATAAAAGGGAGGGGGCTGCGGGAGGGACTGTGGGCGGGGCTGTGGGCGTGTCCTGGGTGGGGGGCCTGGGTCGTGGGCGTGTCCTGGGCGGGGCCGCGGGAGGGCACTGAGCTCTGCCGGCAGGGGCTGGCGCTGTCACTGGCTGGCTCCCTCAGTGGTGGCAGGAGCTCTCCCAGAATTGATTAGTCTTGGACGCGCTGACCTTTTTGTTCTTGAAAAATTGCTTTTGAGCAGCCAAGGCAATAAAAGTAAATTGATTCAGAGAGAATGAGGATGAAATTTGCGTTAGGCCAGGTGCAGTGGATAAACGCCGGTGATGTCAGCACAGCCACCAGCCCCTGGGCTGCCCAGGAGGCAGGGGAGCTGAGGGAGGGTGTGCTGGGGGAGGGGGGGACGACGGGAGTGCCGGGTGAGCAGAAACACGGGTGGTAAGAAAGGGTGGGGGGAACCGGGACCTGGCTCCGGGCAGGAGCCTCTGCAGGAGGGGGGTCACCAGTCCGCACTGCTGGGGTGTTATGAGTGTGAGTGTCCCTTCATTGACAGGGAAGCAGGTGCAGAGAACCAGGGCAGGCCAAGGGACCGTGCAGAGGCTGGTCTCGGGCCTGCAGCTTATCCTGCTCGTGTGGGCCTTGAGCAGGGACAGGCCCCCCATGGCTTGAGGAGCTGCCTTCCATGCAGTGGCACCCCTGCAGTGGCCAGCCTCTCTCTCCCAGCCTGGTACCTCTGAGTCTGTAGCTTGTGGGCCCTGGTCCCAGATGTGGGGTGGACTTGTGCAATCCAGTAATCTGGGTGAGGGGGGCTCATTCCACAAAGCAGTTGATGTCACCCCAAAATGAGATCACGCCCTGGGGCAGGGGGCAGGGAGGGGGGAAGAGGGCCTCAAACGAAATAAATTGGTGAGTCTGGCAGCGCCCTGCCATGAGCCAGCCACAGAGCCAGCTCCCTGACCTGCAGTGGCCCAGGGACCTGTGCAGAGGCTGGCGTCCTGGTTCCCATGGTAACAGGCATGGGCTGCAGCTCTGCTCAGTCTGGGTCTCAGGTGTGCGCTCACCTGGGGCCCTTCTCCACCTGGCTTTCCTCCTCTAGACTAGGTCCAGGGTGCACAGTCCCCTTTGCTGTCTGCACCCCAGCACCTGTTGCCATGGTGGGGGGCAGGTTGGGGACACAGCCCGCTCCTCTGCAGTGCCTCCTCCCTCCAGTGGGCCCAGGGGCACAGGCTTCTGGGTGACGACGCCCTTACCAGTGGAGCCATTGCACACCTGCTCCCTGTGCTGGGCCTTTGCTGCTGAGGGGGGGGCTGGGCACCCATCCCCTCACATCCTGGTGCCCATGCCACGTCTGGGCCCTGAGGAGGGCAGGAAAGCCATGTCCCCCTCCTGGCTTCAGCACTGAGCAAGGCTGGCAACTAGAGAAGGCAAAGGTACCTGTGCATCTGGCTTCCGCCTCCCAGGGTCCTCTCCGCTGCTCCTCCTCCTTTCCTCCCAGTAACTCAGCTGTCCAGTGACCTGGGCAAAAAATGAGGCTGGGTGCAGGGCCAGAAAGCCAGTGCTCTGCCTGCCTCTGAGGAGAAGGTCTGGCACCACCCACAGATGCACACAGCCTGACATGGAGCCATGGAGGGGGGGTGCAGAGGTCAGCGGGGCTGGCTGCCCACAGCAGGCTCTGGACAGTCTGCCAGCTGCAGCCAGACCTGTTTCATCGGGCTTGGCTGCCTCCATTCCCCTGGAGCAGAGAGTTGCAAGGGTGACAGAAGCAGGGCTGTGGCCCCCAAGATCGGGGGCTCTTGGCCAGGCTTGGTGGGGTACACAGTGCTAGATCTGAGGACCTGAGTTCGGCTGCACCCCAGCCCTCTCCTCCTTCTGATTCAACTGGGAAACCCCACAAGGGACCATGGTAAGACTCGTAAGTCCCTGCCTGGTGTGTGGCCCAATGCCAAGAGTCCCCCCGGGGGGTCCTTCATTCCTCAGGTGTACCCTTAGCAGTTTCCTGTCCGGATGTAAATTCTCTGGAAGGTTTGTGAAATTCTGACCACCCCACATCTTGTGGCTGTCAGATGGTAAAGCCATTATAGCCACCCAGTCTTGGCAGTCGTGACACTCCAGGGGTGCTAGGATGGAACTCAGTGCTTTCAGGCAAACCGTTCACCTCTGACCTGTGTCTTTGGCCTCTGTGAGTGCCAAAGACTCCATTCTAGAAAAGGTTGGCCCCTCTGATCTGTAAACGTCCAACCCCCCCCACACGTGTGTGCGTGTGTGTACACGTGCACATAGTTGTCTCTCTTGCACCCAAGGTCCTTTCTGTGGGGACAACTCACCCACTTGTGTCAGTGGTGGTCCGAGGGCTGGACACATGGCCGAGAGGCTGGGCTGGCAGGTCTATGCCACGGGACGAGCAGGTGAGCTAGGCTGGGCCATCCAGAACATGAGCAGAAGAGGACCTGTCCCCTCACAAGCAGGGGACCTGCCAGGCAGGCAGCCTCTGGGCCTGGCCCTAGGCTGGAGGAGATGTGGCCAGTCCCGGCTTAGTCTGTGCCACGCAGTCCCCCCTGGGCCACCCTTGCCCGACAGACCAGCTTGAGGACCACCAGGCTGACCCTCGCTCGGTGAGACGCTGCCTCTACCTGCGTGTCTGGACGTGGCCCGTGGGCAGAAGTTCAACCCAGCTAAAAACGCCATGGTGGGCTGTGCTGGTGACGCACTCAGCACTCTGTAGGGAAAGACTTCCCAGGGACTAGGGGGGCCTCTCTCCCAGCCCCAGAGAGGATGCACCCCACTGGATCCAGACCCGCTCCTCCACTCTCACACTCGGGAAAGGCAGACTGCCAAGTCCCTGCCACCCTTCCCATGTACAGCATTGGCAGCTGCTCCACTACGTGGGGGATTTCTTGTGTGCATGCGTGTGCATGTGTGTGTGCATGCATGTGCACCAGTAACAGTACTTGAACTCAGTGCCTGGGTGCTGTCTGTCCCTTAGCTTTTTCTACAAAAGGCTGGTGTTCTAGCTCTGGAAGCACAGCTCCACTCTGGCTGTTGGATGGTTCATCGAGTCTCAGAGACTTTCCTGCCCTGCCTGGCTTCAAAACCTTGAGCCTCAGATCTCAGCCCCAGGGTGGCTGGGATGTCAGGCGAGAGCCACTGGGCCAGCCTGGTCTTCCTCAGGCTGAATCACTCACCTTTCTCACCAAGCAAGGCCACTCTTCCCCGTGGCCGTCCACGGCGTGCTCACAGAGCCATCTTCCTCAGGGAAGCCCGTCCAGGTAGCAGGGGTGGGACCCTGGAAGAAGGATGCCTGCCTCCATGTGGCTGTGGGCACCACGCCCTCCAGCACAGAGATGGCTCCCATAATGACCGTCCAGGGCTCCCCACCCTCAGGGGTCACTGATTCCTCCATGAGCCAAGGAGGGGCAGGGCCCTGCTCTCCAGTGAGGGTGTCGGGTGGAGAGCCGTGAGGGGTGCTCTCCTCGTGGGGGTGTCCTGTGTGCCAAGGCCGGCGAGTTCTGTCTCATCCCTCTACTCTCACCTCTAGATCTTAACAGGGCACAGCAAAATATGCAACAAGAAAACTGTGACTGCAGAGACCTCTGCCACCCATGCCCAGAGGGCACACCCCTGTCTCACCACCTACTCGAGGAGGACCTAGCTTGTGCCTGAGGGAGAAAGAGAGGCCCTACCCCCAAAATAACCAGAGCAAAGCTGGGCACTGGTGCTCACGCTGCAATCCTAGCTACTCACGAAGCTGAGATTTGAAGATCGCGGTTCAAAGCCTGCCTGGGCAGAAAAGTCCATGTGACTCTTTCTCCAAAGAACCCCCAGGAAACTGGAAGTGGCCCTGCGGCTCAAGAGGTAGAGCAGTCGCCTTGAGTGAAAAAGCTCAGGGACAGCACCCAGGCCCCGAGTTCAAGCCCCACGACCACTACCACCACCAACATAATAACAACCAGGGTAAGCTGGGCTCTGGTAGCTCTTGCCTGTAATCCAAGCTACTCCAGGAAAATGAGATGTGAGCATCGAAGTTTGAGGTAGGAAAGTCTGTGAGACTCTTATCTCCAGTCAGCTGCAGGCAGGAAAGTCCCTGAGACTTCTGGATACAGCTAGCCAACAAAAGGCCAGAAAGCTAAGTGCTAAGCACCAGGCTTGAGTAAAAAGAAGGGAAAAAAAGCCAATAGAGGCACAAGATCCCGAGTTCAAGCCCCAGTTCATCATCCTCAGTCAGAGCAAAAGAGACTGGAGGCCTGGCTCAAACAATAAAATGTGGAAAGCCCTAACTTCAAAACCTAGTAATAGGTACATTGTACACACACACACACACACACACACACACACACACACACACACACACACAATGAGGTCCCACAAAATATGGAGGTCTCAGAAGAGCTTTGTGTGACTCTATTTTTTTGTTGTTGTTTATTGCCAGCCCTGGGCTTGAGCTCAGGTCCTGACCACTATCCTTGGGTTTTCTCAAAGCTAGAGTTCTACCACTTCTGGCTTTTTCTATGTATGTGGCACTGAGGAATCGAACCCAGGTCTTTGTGCATGCTAGGCAAGCAGTCTTACCACTAGGCCACACTCCCGGCCCTGCGTGGCTCTGTTGTCATAAACTATCCAGAGCAGGCAGGTCCTGGGGTGGGGGGAGGGCAGAGGCCATGGTTTGCCCGAGGGCAGGGCCAGGGAGAGGGAGGAGTGGCCTTCAGGAGCCCAGGGATTCCTTTGAGGGTGATTAAAATATTCTGGAATTCAATTATGGTGGTGATGGACAACTGAGATTTTACTGAAAAACCATAGAATTGCGTCGTGCCTTCAATGGTAAAATGGTCCTCAATAAAGCTTGTTAGGTATTAGCGGGTCCATCCTGATTCTATCCTTGTAAGGGTATGTGCAGGGCCAGGAGTGTGGCCTAGTGGTTAAAGTGCTTTCCTAGCATGCACGAAGACCCAGGTTTGATTCCTCGGTACCACGTACATAGAAAAAAGCCGGAAGTGGTGCTGAGGCTCAAGTGGTAGAGCTCTAGCCTTGAGAAAGTCCAAGGACAGTGCTCAGGCCCTGAGCTCAAGCCCAGGACTGGCAAAAAAAAAAAAAAAAGAAAGAAAGAAGAGTATGTGCACAGGGTGTGTAGTGCAGGGGCAGGAGGGGAGGACTCAGCCTTCCCCCCACCCCCTCTCCCAGCCCCCTCCCATCTCCCCCCTCTTCCCCTGGCTTTGCTGGGCAAAGGCATCAGAGCACGGGCTGGACCTGACCCAAGTCCTTGAGGCCAAGCTCCCTGACCCCAACCTGCCGAGGGATTGGCACCCTGGCAGCTTTGCCAGTTTATTTAGCAAGTTATCAAGGCCCTGCTGAGCGCAGGCGGGCACCCCAACCCGGGGGCTGGTGCTAGGGCCTGGCCCAACTTCTGTCCTGGGCTGGGTCCGAGCCCTCTGGCTTCCTGCTGCCCTGCCCTGCTCCACTACGTCCACACTTGAGCAGAAACCCTCGCCCGCCTCCCTCTCTGCCCCTGGCCACCTCCCCTGTCCTGGAGCTCTGTTTGCCCACAGACCTGGCCGGGCCCTCAGTGCCTCCTGGCTCTCTGCCCAGGTCACTTCTGGCTGCAGCCTCCTGACCACACATGCACACAAGGCCTTCTTGTTCATGGTCATCTCCTGTGCCCACTGGGGCTGGAGGAAGGCTGGCTGACACATGGCACATGGGTGCTGCACAGCACCAGCCCTTGCCTCTCTGTCCCTGGATGTCCTGGTTTTGGAGCAGGCTTCATAAACCCATGGTGGGCAGGGGAGTGGGTGAGGGGTGATGTGGAACAGCGGTCCCCATGGCCCAGCCTCTGGCTGGCAGAGGCTCTCCTGCCCTTGTAAGGGAGAGTGCTGGAGCCGGCCTTACCACCACACCACCTGAGTCATTTGTTTATTTTTGGCGGTGGAGGATAACCAAAGAAGGAACAGGGCTGAACCAGGAGCCTGGGGCCTGAGCCGGGGTGTGGCCAGGCCCTGGAGGGCCACCCTCCAGGCAGGCAGGAGGGCCAGCAGAGGCGGCAGGCCTCCTGGACACGGTGCCAGGAGCAGGATGGGCCTGGCTGCTCTGGACTCAAGGCTGGTGTGGACAGAGGCGCTGGGCTAGCACTGGGCCTCGATGGCCCTTCCAGCAGCCTGGGCTGTGACCCTGACCGAGAAGCCGTGATGACTCTCCCCCTCCTCTCCTCCCCCTCCCCGTGCTCCTCTCCCCCCTCCCCCTCCCCCTCCCCACCCTCTCCTTCCCTCGAGGCTCCCTGCTGGCTGGGCTAGCAGCCCGGGAACTGGGTTTGCTGTGCCCGAACCCAGGGGCTGCAGGCGCTACCATTGGTGGGAAAAGGCCCGGGAGAGGCCAAATCGATGGGGCGCTCAGGGCGTAGACTGGCACAAAAAGGACTCGGAGCTGGGCACAGGAAGGGCACAGGCTCAATCCGGCTGGGCCCCTCCTCGCTGCAGGACCTCAGGTGAGCCTCCACCACCTCCTCACGGCGCGCAGGCACAGCAGCCGTGCTTAACCCCCAAGCTGTGCCCTCCCTCCAGACAGAAAGAACACAACTGACAATGCACGGTTCCTGCTGCATCCAGGACCCAGGCTTCAGCGCTGGGGCGCGAGGTGACCTGGCTGAGAACCCGCGCTCCCGCCTGGCCGCCTCTCCCGGCCGCCCTGGCAGGGCCCCCCCTGCCACAGCTGCTCACTTCTCTCACTCTTAAATTTCCAGAAAGCTCAGGAGAGGGGTGGCCTGCCCCTGCTGTCCTGGTGGCTCAGAGGACACGGCCTTAGACCCGTGCCACGGCCACCGGCCTGGAGAGACCCTTGCCCATCTGCCACTGAGGGGCTGGACACGTCACCCCGAGATAGAGGGACACTCTACCTCTCGCCCCACGCTGGGCCATCATGGCACAGGGGTCCCAGCCCAGACCTGGGGGAGGGAGCCAGGCGCTCTCCTGGCACTGGGTGGCTGGTACTTAGAAAAACCACGCCATGACCCGTCGTGGTCACTGAGAGTGGAGTGAGTGGGACCAGCCCGGGACGGGGGAGAATGTGACACTGCTCCCTTTTGCCTTCCCACATCTGCTCCCTTGGGGCCCTGGCTTGGACCCTGAAGGGCTGCACTGGGCAGTGAGCAGTGCCAGCGTGGCCCTCTGCCCCAGCCTGGGCCCTGGAGGTCTGGTGGCTGTAGAGGCCCTGCTGGCAGCCCCCGTGGGCTCCGGGGTGCTCAGGAAAAGCAGGCAGAGGAGGCCCTGGGTCTGCCCAGGGACCCCTCTTGAGACTGACTCCCAGCGGGGTGCCATGGCCCTGGAAGCCCAGAGGGTGTTGCTGTGACTCCATCCCGGCGTGGGTGTCTCAGGGTGTGGGAAGCAGGGGGGACAGGATCCCCCCTCACTCCACTGGCCTATGCTCAAGTTTCTTTCCCAGTCCTCAGTTCTGGGCAGGATTTGCACCAGGGCCCCACTGAATGGGAAACCACAGCCCTCGGGGCTCCTGGTGTCTGAGACGAGTAGAGGGGGCGCTGTGCAGGCAGGGCAGATGGGCCTTGAGGGGCCAGAGGGCGGGGCACCACAGGCTGGGCCAGGGAGACCCACCCAGGGCAGCGGCCTGCAGCCCCACTTCCATCTTTCTTTATGGCAGTGCTGAGGTTTGAACCCAGAGCCTTGCACTTCCAGGCAGGGACTCCACTCGAGCCACACCCCAGCCTTTGATACTTTGGTCATTTGGTTACTTTTCTGGTGGTGGTGGCAGAGCTCTGCACATTCCCACTCTGTGCATCTGTCGGTCCAGTCCCCCCCTCCCCGCTCTTCCCTCCCTGGCCAATGCCTGCTCTGGGGACAGAACTCAGGGCCTTTGCACTGCTGGGCTGCAGCCCCGTTTTCTCACTGGTTAGTTTTGAGATAGAGTCTCGCTCCCCCCAGCCCAGGCCCAGACCCCCACACACACTGATTTTCGTTTCCCATCATGGCTGGGTGACAGGCAGGCACCACCTCATCCAATCTTCCCTTGCAGGTGGGTGTGGAGACAGTAGGCGTGAGCCAGGCCCCCGGGCCAGCGCCTGCTTTCTTTCCCAGAGGAAGGCTGGCTTTGCGGAGGACGAGAGAAGTGGCTTCCAGGGGCACCTCAGCGTGGAACTCACACAGCTCAAGGGCCCTGCAGACCGTCTTCAAGGAGTCGCCCTGGAGGGCTCCAGCACCAAGAAGTGCAGTCTGCCTCCACACCGCACAAGGTTCCCGCAGCCCAGCTCCACCTGGGGCGGGAACCCCAAAGAACTGGAAACGCATCAAAGGCGTGTGCACGGGCACGCTCGCCACACACTCATAACAGCATTCCTCCACTGCGCACAGCCGTACTTTACCAGTGAGCACATAAACAGTGCTCAGGGGCCAGGAGTGGGGCCTAGTGGTAGAGTGCTTGCCTAGCATGCACAAAGACCTGGGTTCGATTCCTCGGTACCACATATATAGAAAAAAAAAGCCAGAAGTGGTGCTGAGGCTCAAGTGGTAGAGCTCTAGCCTTGAGAAAGTCCAAGGACAGAGCTTAGGCCCTGAGCTCAAGCCCAGGACTGGCGAAAAAAAAGGATAAACAAAGTATTCAATCCAGACAGAGTTATGTTATTCAGCCATGAAAAGTGTGGGGGCCATTCCTGGGACCCTCGCACGTGGAAGGCTGAAATTGGAGGACTGAGTGTTGGAGGTAGGCCTGGGCTATCCAGGGAGAGCTGTCTCAAAAACAAAACAAACACAAGCTGGAGGGATGGCTCAAGTGGTAGAGCACTTGTCTAAGGAACACAAGGCATTGAGTTGAAATCCTAGGATATCAAGAAGAAAGAAGAGGAGGAGGAGGAGGAGGAGGAGGAGGAGGAGGAGGAGGAGGAGGAGGAGGAGGAAAGCAAGCTAGAAAGGAACCAGTGATAATGACCAAATCCACACGTGCCTCGTGACACATGGCACATGGCAGGTGATCCTGGTTCTGTGATTTGCCCAGGGCAGGTAAATCCACAGAGATGGAAAATGGGTCTGCAGCTGCCAAGCCTGGGGTGGGCCAGGCAATGGGGGGGGTGGCTATGTGATGAGCAGCATGTGGCTTCCACTTTGTCCAGGAACTGTTCCAGGTAGTGGACACACAGAGCGCTAAACGCCACAGAGCGACACTGCCCACCTTTCTCTTCTGTGAATGCCACCTGAATTTAGAAGGAAGAGTAGTTGGCAGGGACAGGCTGTACCGGAGGCCATGGAGGAGGAGCAGGAGGAAGAGGAGGATGCGTTACCAGGGGTAGGCAGGTCCTCAGCTCCGTCCCCAGGAGGCGGAAGGGAAGTTGCCATGGACACCAGCCGAGAGCCCAGAGCCCAGAGCCGTGGCCGCCTGCAGCCTCTGGGCTGGAATGAGCGGGAGCTGAAGGACAGTGGAGAGGCATGAGCGGGGCTTCCACGGGCATTGGCGCACGCACTGGTGACAAGGGCCAGGGTGGACGTGTCGCTACAGACCGGGGATGTTGCTGTCCCCCACAGCTCTGTCCAGGTCCGAGCCCAGGAACCAGTGAGGCCAAGGGCACCGCGCCGTCCTGGAGCTCTGGTGGCTGGGGTGGCAGAAGGCCAAGCCTGTGCGGAGAGAAGTCTCCCTTCCTCTGCCTTTTGTGTTACCTGGGCCTCAGGGGTGCAATGGCACCACCCACTGAGGGCGGAGCTTCCCCACCCAGCGCCAACCTGCAGGCCAGGGTCCTGCCAATTTCCTCTGGGGACATGTGACACAACCCATCACTCTAGGCAGACACTGAGCCATATGGGCCCCTTCCCTTCCCTCCCCTCCCCTCCCCTCCCCTCCCATACTTGGAGGTGGGCTCTGCTGTGCCAGCTCTCTGGGCCCCCCAATCCAGTCCTGTGACACTGTGAGGCTCGTCACAGGTTTTACCTATTGTGGCCAAGTCACAAGAACCTACAGTTGTGTCTGCAGAAGGCAGAGACCCAAGTGGGGGGAAAATAAAAGCCAAAATCATAACGTGACGCGTTGCTCAGCTGTGAACCACGTCTTTTCATCCAGCCTCAGACCGCTTTTAGCACCAAGCCATAAGGGAAGTGTGGACGAAGGGCCCCCAGCTCCCGGCTCTGTCCTGGAGCAGGGCAGGACCAGGGACTCAGGGAGGGAAGGACCCCAGCTGCTGCTGGGAGAAGCAGGTGTGGAACTGGGCTGCCCCCCCAGCCATGGCGGCAGGCTCTAACGGGTAGTGTCTCCTGGTGGGTGAGGTCATTTCAGCGGGGTCCGGGCGGCTCACACCTACAATTCCAGCTACTCAACAGGCTGACATCTGAGGATCCTGGTTCACGGCCAGCCCAAGCAGTAAAGTCTGCGAGAGTCAAATCTCCAATTAACGAGCAAAGAGCTAGAGGTAGAGCTGTGGCTCAAGGGGTACAGCAGCAGCCTTGAGTAACAACAGTTCAGGGGTAGTGCCCAGCCCTGAGTTCAAGCCCCAGGACTGGCACCATGACCATCTTTTGAGTGCTTCCTTGGAGATAAGAGTCTCACAGAAACTTTTCTGCCTTGGCTGGCTTTGAAACACAATCCTCAGATTTCAGCCTCCTGAGTAGCTGGGATTACAGGTGTGAGCCACTGGCACCTGGCTTCACGTCTTCCCCCCCCCCCCCAATCCTGGGGCTTGAGCTCAGGGCCTGAGCACTGTCCCTGAGCTTTCTCAAGGCTAGAACTCTACCACTTGAGCCACAGCACCACTTCTAGCTTTTTCTGTGTTTGTGGTACCAAGGAATTGAACCCATGCTTCACACAAGACAGGCGAGCACTCTACCACTAGGCCACCCGCCTGGCCCCTCACATCTGCTTTTACACATGGTTAGTTTTATTTCCCTGAAGATGGGCTTACTGGCCTTCTTACCTTCCTTTCTCCCTGGCAGACATTATAGACAGCTTCCTGGAGAGTTGGAAGCTTAGAGCTCAGGCACCTATCTGTCTGACTGTCTGACTGTCTGTCTGTCTGTCTGCCTGCCTGCCTGCCTGCCTGTCTGCCTGCCTGCTTGCCTGTCTGCCTGCCTGTCTGCCTGCCTGCCTGTCTGCCTGTCTGTCTGTCTGTCTGCCTGTCTGCCTGCCTGCCTGCCTGCCTGCCTGCCTGCCTGCCTGCCTGTCTGCCTGTCTGTCTGTCTGTCTGCCTGTCTGCCTGCCTGCCTGCCTGCCTGCCTGTCTGCCTGTCTATCTGTCTGCCTGTCTGCCTGTCTGCCTGCCTGCCTGCCTGCCTGCTTGCCTGCCTGCCTGCCTGCCTGCCTGTCTGCCTGTCTGCCTGTCTGTCTGCCTGTCTGCCTGTCTGTCTGTCTGTCTGTCTGTCTGTCTGCCTGTCTGCCTGCCTGCCTGTCTGCCTGCCTGCTTACCTGCCTGCCTGCCTGCCTACTTGCCTGTCTGCCTGCCTGCCTGCCTGCCTGCCTGTCTGTCTGTCTGTCTGTCTGTCTGTCTGTCTGCCTGTCTGTCTGTCTGCCTGTCTGTCTGCCTGTCTGCCTATCTGTCTGTCACCCTGCAGCATAATCCTTCCTCCCTTCCGGTCTTCATGTGCATTCTCCCCTTGGTGAGGAGGAGGGAGTCAGGCACAAGCTTCCCTGCCAAGCCCCACCCAGCCCTAATGCGCCTCTCAATCCTGAGGAAGTGAGGTGTGACACATGCTCATTTAGACAGATGCACACCCCTCAACACGCTCCATACAATCACACGCCCACATGTGTGCAGGCATGCACACGTGTTTACACACACACACACACACGATAGCTGCTTGTACATAGAAACTACTTGCAGATACACATGCACCATGCCCACCTAGACATGCATTCTGCCCACATGCGTCTGCATCCCCCATGCACATGGTGTGTGGGGGGTTCCAAGTTCCATTCGCGTCTGAAGACAGCCACTGTGCCTCCTCGCTCCGCCCCTGTGCAGAAGGGCTGCCCCTGCCCTCCTGAGGGGCACCGCTCCCCTCCCCTGCCCGGCCTCAGATCCCACACAGGGCCCCTCCAGCCCCCTCTCCCCCCTCGTGCTCGGGTCTTTGGATGAGCAGCGAGCTTGACGAGCTGGATGGGAGCTGCCTCTCCCTCCTGTTGGGAGTCTCTGCTCTTAAGACTTTAATTGCAGAAGGCTGTGGGGCTGGAGAGTCCGTGTCTCTGCCTGGCAGCTTGTGGTGCCTGGCGTGGCTGAGCCTAGAGGAGCCGGGGGAGAGGAGGTCTGGGAGGGAGGGCAGAGGAGGAGGTCTGTGGGGAGGACTGCGTGGGTCATTGTGTACCTCCATCTGCTGTCACTTCTCCCCCCCTCTCAGATCCACGTCTCTTCTGGAATCTGGGGGCCATCCAGGGGCCTTCCTTGGGTCCCTGCACCCCACTACCACACCCCCCCCCTCTCCACCTCCTGCACAGCGGCTACTCCTGCTCACTTCCTGGCTCTTGAACCAAGTCCTGGGTGCTGAAGGTCCTGGTGGCGGCCCTGGGCACAATCTTGCCGTCCTCTCCCTTCCCTCCTGCACCCTCCCTGCCTGGCCACAGTCCTTCCTGCTGCCTTCCAAACATCCTCCCCTAGGGTGCTCTACAGAGGCATAGATGCATGCATGCATGGGTGCGTGTGTGTGCATGTGCACATGCCTGTGTGCTGGTACTGAGACTTGAACTCACGGCATTGTGCTCTGGCTTAGCGTTTTTACTCAAGGCTGGTGCTCTGCCACTTGAGCCACCCCTTCACTTCTGGCTTTTTGCTGGTTAATTGGAGTTAATAAGAGTCTCCTGCCCTGGCTGGCTTCAGACTGTGAACTAGGCTGGGCTCGGTGTTAGAGCAGCATAGAGCAGCCAGGCACTGCTGGCTTACACTGTGAACCTCGCAACTCAGGAAGCTGAGCTCTGAGGAGCAAAGCTCCGAGACATCCCGGGCAAGCCAG
The DNA here is from genome assembly GCF_031878675.1 of Megascapheus bottae. NCBI lineage: Eukaryota > Metazoa > Chordata > Mammalia > Rodentia > Geomyidae > Megascapheus > Megascapheus bottae. The sequence continues at coordinate 49,730,322 of NC_143525.1, read as the reverse complement.
CCCATGAGGTTGTTCCCTCCAGCGAGCCACCAGAAAACTGGAAGTGGAACTGTGGCTCAAGGGACAGAGTGCCAGCCTTGAGCATAAAGCGTAGGGATAGTGCAAGCACCCTGAGGTCAGGCCCCAGTGCACTGGGGAGCAGAGGGATTGTCCCAGTTTGAGCAGAGAGCCTCCGGGACCAGTATGGTAACAGAAGACTCCCTGGGAAAGACGGAGCTAAGAGGGTACAGAAGACATGCAGAGGGACGTGTGTCCCCCTGGGGACACATCCTGGGAATGTGGCCGTTTCCTTGTGTTGTGAGCACGGTGGTACACAAACCCGTGCACACTCACAAACCCGTGCCAGGCTGCTCAGTCACTCCAGTGGACTCTTGATGGAACCAGGATGCCCAGCGAGCCCAGCGCTGCGCTGTGGTGGTGGCATAACACTGTAGAGTAAATGTCTCTGTGGGGTTTTTTTCTTTTGTCTTGGAGCTTGAACGCAGAGCTTCTTGCTCTGGCTTGGCTTTCTTGCTCACAGCTGGCCCTTTACCATTCGAGCCATGCTCTAGCCCAGTTTTTTTTTGTTGTTGGTTAATTGGAGAAAAGAGTCTTGCGAGACCTTCTGTGTGGACTGTCTTTGCGACATGATCCTCCAGATCTCAGACTCCTGGGTAGCTAGGATTACAGTCGTGACCCACCGGAGCCTGACAACGATTTTGGGCCGCTGCCACTGAGGCCCTGGGACCCCTGGGACCACGGCCATGTGTGACCACAGTGGTGAAGAACTTCCAAAGTGTGGTAAAAAGACATATGACACACTCAACCTGAGCAACCGCTAGTACGAGAAATCCAGCGAAGCCCCTGCCAATGCACACAGACTGAACATCTGGAATCTGGGTTAAAAACATAAGTAGCTGAGCTACTGGTAGCTCCTGCCTGCCATCCTAGCTAATCAGGAAGCTGAGATTTGAGGAGGGTGGCTTAAAACCAGGCCAAGCAGGAAAGGCCATGAGACTCTCATCTATTTAACCACCAAAAAAGCCAGAGTGGAGCTGTGGTTCAAGTGGTAGAGCACTAGCCTTGAGCAAAAGGCTCAGGGACAGCATCTAAGCCCTGAGTTCAAGCCCCAGGACTGACTTGGGGGAGTGGGGCAGGGGAGGAGAGGAGTCGAGGAATAAAACAAAAAAAAAAAAAGAAAGAGAAAGAAAAAGAAAATATTAAAATATAAATAAGGGAGGGGGAAGAACAGGAAAAAGAAAAAAAACCATCAGGAAGTCAGAAGCAAAGCCCTCCTGCCTGTACACAGCTCCAGTTCTTGTCTGTCTCCTGCTCCCACAGCATGGAAGGCTCCTTCCAGCTGACCACTCAGCCTGGGCGCCCACAGTGACAGTGGGACGAAACCCAACTGCTAGCCCGAAGCTAAGCCTGCCAAGGGCTGACTTAATGTACTGGGCACTTCTCTGGAAAGGTGGATCTAGGAAGCAGGGTCAGGGAGGAAAGCGGAGGGAGCAGGGGTGAGGAGGGAGCAGGGGTGAGCCAGCTCAGGGATGCCTCACAGAGTTGCTGTTGCTGTGGCAACCAAAGCCTGGCCCAGGGCCTGACAGCACTGACAGGGAGGGGGGGCTGGATTTACTCTCTGCTCTGGGGATGTGTGTGTTAACTCTTGCTCCTCTGGGAGTGCTGTGTCTCCCCCCCCCCCCGCACCCCCGTGTCCCCTTGAGATGACACAATGGACTCAGGGTTTAGAAACCAGAGAAGAGCTCTGGCCTCTGAGCCCCACCAGCTTTGAGGCTGCACCCTCCAGTGGCATTTCCTCATTGCCCATGGGATGGGCAGCCCCCAGCCTGCCCCTCTGCCCTGCATGCCCTGTGGCTCCAGGACTAGGGAAAGCATTGGTTAAAGACTCACAGAAGTCTCTGCATCTGCCCGCTGCCCAGCTCTGCAGCTCGTCCAGGCATCACCAGGACATCCAAAGGTCCCATGCATCTGGCCAGTGGGTTGCCAGATGGTACCAGATCCCTCCGCCTCACCCTCCAGGACAGCAGGGCTGGCAGAGGAGCTCACCAAGTCCGGAGGATGAGAGGTGACTGCGTCCTATGCTGGAAGCTCGGGTCCATGAAGGAAGGCCTTCCCTCCTTCCTCCCCAAATCTCATGGCTCACCCCAAGCCTCTGCTGCTGTGTCCCCTGAAGAACCCCATTTACCTGTGGGCCTTTGGCCCGGGCTCTAATGTCCTCCCAGCCGCCCTAGCCTCTACTGCCCCCACTGCTCACCCAGGAAAGACGGTGGTTCACTGGCTCCTTCCCAGTGCCCCATGCTGTCTACCCTCCAGCCCCCCCTCCCCCGCTGCTGTCTGCTGTGGCCCGGTTCACCTCGCCCCTACCACTTGGCTTCCACTGGACACACACACGCTGCTGGGGACAAGGCCTGGGTTAAAGCCATGAAAGCTTGTCTACTGCGAGAGGTGTGGCCGGGGACAGGTCCCAGGCCCAGCCCCTAGACAAGGTGGTTGTGGGCTTTCTACCTTGCTTTGAATTTGGTCCCTCGGCCCCTGTGCTGCTCAGTCCTGGCGTCCTCCTGCACTGGCACCTGCGGTGGCTAGACGTGGGGGGCAGACAACTCCCCTCTCTTGCCAGGGGGAGGGGGCCTTGCTCCCTTGGGAAGTGCCCATGCAGCCAGCTGTGCCCCCCCCACCCCGACTTCAATGCTATCCCTGCTCCCCTCGCCGCCCTCCCCTCTCCTCTCTCCCCTCTTTCCCTCTCCCCTCTCCCCTCCGCTCTGGGCCCACAGCAGGGGCTGCACTGTGAATTCCCTGGCAGCCGGCACCCTGGGCCTCTCTAGTGTCCTGTGTATCCAGGGATCTGTACGCACAGCCATGTCTAAGAACCTTGGTAAGGACCAAGGCGGGCACTGGGGGTCTCGGGGGTCGGGCGAGCTGGGAGATGAGCAGCCAGCTCTGGCGCCTTCCATGGGCCCTGCCACCACCGCAGGCACTTGATCCTCTTTCCTGCTACTTAACCTCACCCACCAGAGACAGTACACTTGAATTCCTTTTAAATAAACCCTTGAGGGCTCCCGAGAAATTGCTGCCAGCGCCTCCAGAGCCCTGGGCCCTGCTTCTTCCCAGCTGCTGTGGCTCCATGCCTGCTGGAGGCCTCCCCGCTCTCAGCAGGGCCTGGTCCAGGCCATGCTTCATGTGCTGGCTTCCTTCTCTGGCCAAGCAAGTGAAATCTCAGCTAAGCAGACCAGGCTCCAAAATCTCTTCCTGGCTGGCAGTACAAGCTCCAAGTTGACCTTCCTCTCCCCAAAATGGCCTTGTGGCTCTTGAGAGGGTGGACTGGCAGGGGGTAGAGGAGCACCTGAGGCCCGCAGAGGAGTGGCCTGGCCAGAACCCATCCCTGCAGGGACTCTGGGCCATGGTCAAATTCAATATCTGACACTCAAGAAATCAGTTGTTGGAAGAGGCTCTGTGGCTGCAGGGGTAGGGAGGTAGCCTTGAGCTGCAGAGCTCAGGAACAACGCCCAGGTCCAGAGTTCAAGCCCCATGACTGACAAAAAAAAAAAAAAAAACTAAAACAAAAAATCACTTGTTAGCCAGAAACTTGCACGGACAATCCGGAACTCAAGTCTCACAACCTTAACTGAAGTGATTTAAGGGGCTGGGATTTGGGTTTGAGTCTGGGGATTGGGTTGATTAAAATCCCTGGAGGGAAGAGGGAAAATAAAAGTTCAGTGAGAAGCAAAGCACTGCTCTATAAATACGCTATTGGCAGTGTTTGTTTTTAAACTTTAATTAGTATTCACATAGAGAACGCCCAGCCATGCACTCTAATAAAGCCTGAGATGGACGAGGGAGACAGCAGAACACAGGGAAGGACACAGAATGGAAAAAGGTCCTCCCCGGGCCGTCTGCCCTCCCTCCTCTCTCCTCTCTTTCCCTTTCTTTGTCTCTCTTTTGCTTTCATCTTCCAGCATCCATGCACTACCTGGAGTTAGGAAATACCCTTTACAACCATGGCATGTGTAGAGAATTACTTGAAAATGCTGTCACCCTCTAGGGGCCTCACACACCGTAATCACAGGCCGTGATGTGGGTCCAGGCCCCTTCACCCTTCCCTGCAGGCTGGCTGAGCCTGGCCCGCCACAGAACAACCAGCCTGAGCCTGGAGGGTGCTGGTCCCTGGGCCCCCCCTTCTCCCAGGAGGCTTTGTGGTTTAATGTAGTCCTCCACCCCCACGGTCCCTCTGGGTAAGTCTTCAGCTTGAGCCCTCCATCCATAGTGGACATGTAGCTGCTTTGGACCCTTGATGAAAAGGGGACAGAGAGGCCAGAAGGGCCCACTGAGAGAGTAAAGGCAGGCCAGGGGAGATGCCTCGGCTGCAGCTGTGCAGGGCCGGGAAGGGGCTGCTTGTGTGCGGCAGTGATTCATGCAGGTTGATTCAGTCCAGGACAAGAATACTTACACCCTGGGAACGGCACACACAGACCTTGGCTTTGGCTCTACAGGTACTCACATGCACACATACACTCTCACACTCATATGTACACACACAGCGTGTGCACACGTACACACACCTACACCTGCACACGCCTTTGCATACACACACATATGCATGTGCACGCAGTCCATGTGACTGGAAGCTAAGTGTAAAAATCACAAAAACGAAAAGGAGGGAAATTAGACTCACGGGCAGTCCGACTGGACAGCAGAGGTGGACAGCGGAGTGACCTCTGCCTCTCTGGGCAGCTTGTGTGTGGTCTGAGCATGCCTCCTCCACACTGGGCTGGCAGCTCTGTGGGCAGCTTGGGGCCTCAAGCAGGTAGGGAGAGGGGAGGGACTCTGGGCCACTTCCAGCCTGTCCTAAAGAATGCCCAGGCTCTCAGCCCCTGGACAGCAGCCAGGCCCAGCCCGGGCCAGAGGCCCCACCTCCTTTCCTAGTGGCGGATCCAGGCTGGGCAGGGAACTCCAGAGGACCCCGTGTGCCCTGGCCTGCCCGACACCCCAGGGAGAAGCTTGTCTTTGTCTCTTCTGGCTGGCACATCAGCTCACTGACTTGGCCCCCGCCCCTTTCCTAAGACCCCAGCCCTCTCTGCCCTGCGTGCTCCTTGCCCTCTTACTCCAGCTCCACCATGAGGGTCTCTCCTGTCTGACATGGGCATACCTTTGCAGGGCCTTGCTGCTTTCAATCCCATCCTCTCGCTCATCCTCTCCCCTCCCTTCTTCTCCTCTCCCCTTTCCTCCCTCCTCTGCCTGCCTTTAGCTCTTCAGGTCATAGCCACCACCACCCCAAGCCTCTGTGAGTATGTGTGCCCTCTCTAGCCCCTCCGCTCAAGGACCAGTGGCCAGCTGAGCCGGCTCTCTCCAACATCTCCTCCATGGCTGCCCAACAGTCCCTTGTCCTAAACCTGGCTGTGCTGGGCTGCAGAGCCTGTCTTCCGGCCTGGGGCTCTCTTCCAGCTCCCCAAGAGCTGCTCCCCTTTGCTCTGCCAGGGCTGACACTGAGGGGCTCTAAAGCTTCAGTGGCTTCAGAACTGGGCAGTGACCAGTGACAGACAAGGATGAGAAGCGACAGGAAATGCAAGCCCAGCTCGCAGGGAGGAACCAGTCCCCACCAAAGGCTGCAGTTCAGCTGGCGTTTCACCCCCAGGTCCCATGGCCTCCGTGCTGTCACTGCCGGCTGCCCAGGCCACTCCACTTCCTCCGGGCCTTGGAGCCCCTTCTGCCGGCCTCTGTCCTCCATGCAGATCGGCTGCCTCTGACCCCCCTCCCCCATATTGGCGCGATGTGAGTAGCTCAGGCCAGGCTGTTGCCTTAAGCTGCTCCCTCTGCCTGTCCTGGTCCACTCCACTCTCTGCTGCCAGACCGCCCTGACTGCATCATCTGTCACATGCAGGGTGACCTCTGGGTTCTGATGGGAGTCTGATGTGCTCGAATTAATCCTTTGGAATTCTGACCATTGTCCCTGAAAATGTGCGTGCGTGCGTGTGTGTGTGTGTGTGTGTGTGTGCGTGCGTGCGTGTGTGCGTGCGTGTGTGTGTGCGCGTGTGTGTGCGTGTGTGTGTGTGTGTGTGCCTGTGTGTGCGTGTGCGCGCGTAAGTGCATGCTCCTGGGGTCTGCAGGCTGAGCCGGGTTTCAGCCCCTGGGGACTAGGGGGGGTCTCTGATCGCTCACAGATGGAGCTGCTGAGAAGGGGCAAACCTGTCCTGGGCTGTGTGACAAACAGCCACGAGCCACCAGGGCCTTCATCTCCACTTCCTTCTGGGTCCTAGCATTGGGCTTTGAACTCAGGGCCTTGCACTTTCTAGGCAGTAATGGGGCTAAACCCTGCCCTGGCCCTTTTTGCTTGCTCGCTCGCACTTTCTTTCTTTCTTTCTTTCTTTCTTTCTTTCTTTCTTTCTTCCTTTCTTTCTTTTTTATTTTTGCCAGTCATGGGGCTTGAACTCAGGGCCCGATCACTGTCCTTGGGTTTTCTCAAGGCTAGAGCTCTACCACTTGAGCCACAGCACCACGTTTGGCTTTTTTCTATATATGTGGTACCAAGGAATTGAACCCGGGCCTTTGTGCATGCTAGGCAAGCACTCTACCACTAGAACAAACTCCCAGCTCTTTCTTTCTTTTTCATTTGCTTGTCTGTTTTGCTTGTTTTTGTGCCAGCACCAGGGCTTAAACAAGGGACCTGGGGTCTGTGCTGTCTCTTAGCTTTCCTGCTCAAGGCTGGCACTTTACCACTTGTACCACAGCTCTACTTTGGGCTGTTTGGTAGTTAATTAAAAATAAGTCTCCTAGACTTTTCTTCCCAGGTTGCCTTCAAACCAGGATCCTCAGATCTCTGCCTCCTGAGTAGCTGAGCCCACAGGCATGAGCCACAGCACCCAGCTTAGTGTGACCTCATTTTTACTTGACCACATCTGCAAAGCCTTCCAAATAAGAGCATATTCTGTGGCTCCAGGTGTGCATGAGTTTGAGGCACTGGCAGCCAATTTGGGGGTCCAGCACAGAGCAGAACAGAAAAACTACGGTGAGACACACAAGAATAACCTAAAAGTATTAGGCACTGAGGCCAGGGCCCAGGACTGCCTGAATTAGAACCAATGAAGGAGGAAGAGGAGAGGAGAAAGAGGTGGTGATGGTGGTGGAGGACGAGCTGGAGGAGGCGGCGGAGGAGGAGGAGGAGAGACACCAGAGGGGACAAGATGAGCTGGGTGGCAGAGCTGGAGCTGGAGGACCAGTCTGGTAATTACCCTCTGCAGCCAGCACCCAGCATCCCAGTCTGCGATCAGCCAAGCCTGGGAGAGTCGTCTCAGAGGTGGGCCTGGGCCTGTTGACATTAGCAGCCCCGCTGCTGTAACGAAAGCCCTGGTCAAGCACTGAACAACACCCCTACCTTGCCAAGGACACCTGAGCTGGGCCAGGCCTGTAGCCAGCCGGGCCCAGAGGCTGCCTGCTGGAAACATGCAGCCTCCTCATGTTCAAGGCTGCAGCAGCTCCCGTAAGGGGGCGACATCATCACTATGAGGTCCCAGGTCCACAGTCAACCAGACAGCCCAATGGGGGCTGTGAAGGGCATCTCCCATCTTGTTTCCTTCCTTTCCTTGTCTTGTGTGTGTGTGTGTGTGTGTGTGTGTGTGTGTGTGTGTGTACCTACACACACATGCCAGTACTGGGACTTGAACTCAGGGCCTTGCTCTCTCACTTGGCTTTTCTCCTCCAGGCCGGAGCTCTACCATTTGGGCCACACCTCTACCTCTAGCTTTGTGGTAGCTCACACAGGATTAGAGTCTCCCAGATGTTCCAGCCCAGGGTGACTTCAAACCCAGAACTCCAGCTCTCAGCCTCCTGCAAGGCAGGGATTACAGGCATGAGCCCTGCTCCCAGCTGGCTGACCTCCGTCCAGGGGAGCAGAAGCAGCTTTGTCTGCACCCCACAACGAGCCCTCCCTCCCCCCCAACGTAAATTCCCCTGGCTGGGCCTGAGGCCAGGCCTGTAACCCATGGCCACGTGGTCACGTGAATGCTGACTGGGTTGGCTCCCAGGCCTGAGGACCTGCCAGCTGGATTTCAGAGGAATCTGCCGCACCTCGAATTCAGAAGGCCTCACATCTTGCCCTGTCTACACAGCTCAGTACGCGCTCATGAGCTACACTGGACAAGGAGGGAAAGCACTCCCACCATGTTTATATTGACTGACCAAATGTTGAGATGAGAATACGTGTCCACACTGGGATAAATAAAACATGGCACGAAAATGCCTCGTCCTGTTTCCTTTCGCTTTTTGTAGTATGGCTACCAGAAAATCTCAATTCACCTAGGTCAGGCTCAGTGCTGGCATCTCACACCTGTAATCCTAGCTGCTCAGGAAGCTGAATCTGAGGACCGCTGTATAAAGCCAGTTTAGACAGCCAAATATGAGAGGCTCTTACCTCCAGGGAACTAGCAAAAAGCCAGGAGTAGAGCTGTGGCTCAAATGGTAGAGTGTCAACCTTGAGCAAAAATGCTCATGGCGGGGGTCGGGAGTGTAGCCTAGTGGTGGAGTGCTTGCCTACCATGCACATACATAGAAGAAGCTGGAAGTGGTGCTGTGGCTCAAGTGCTAGAGCTCTAGCCTTGAGAAAAGCGTGAGGACAGTGCTCAGGCCCTGAGTTCAAGTCCCACCACTAGCAAAAAAAATAATGCTAATAATGATGCCTAGAACCTGGGTTCAAGCCCTAGTACCAGTACCAAGAGAGAGAGAGAGAGAGAGAAGAGAGAGAGATAGAGAGAGAGAGAGAGAGAGAGAGAGAGAGAGAGAGAGAGACAGACAGACAGACAGACAGACAGACAGACAGACAGAAAGAAAGAAGGAAGGGAATGGAAGGGGAAGGGAAGTCCTGAGCCTGGCTGTTCGGGGTCTGAGTGGGGGTGCATGTGACTGGAGAGAAGCATGTAGCTCAGAAAGTGGCAGGAGAGGAAGCCAGAGGTGACAGGGATAGGTCACACCAGTACTTGGAGAGCCTGTAGAGGGCTGAGGGGAGAAGGCCTTGTTTCCAGCTTGCAGATGAATACACTAAGGCCTGTGCCTACTCAGGACAGAGGACTTGACTGCCAGCGAGTGTGGACCTGCCCTGTCCTCCATCTCCCGGGACCAGCGAGGAGCGCCCTGCCCTGAGACCCCTGCTGGAATAAACTGGTTTGCTGAGAGATCCCCAGGGAGGTAGAGCCCACACAGGGCCCAAGGGCCACCCAGAGCCATCAGGGATGGGTGCTAAGCCAGGGAGCGCCCACATCCACAGGGACCCCCCGGAATAGCCCACACTGGTTTCATGTCCTGCCATTTTGACATCACTTATACGATAGTCCCCCATTTACCTTTTTCTCTACAAAGGGGCTGCAGCACCTCTTAGATGTGCATGGCGTGGCAGTGGGGTGCGAAAGTCCAGCAGCGTAGTGTCCGTCTCCCATGGTGTCCTGTGGATAAAGGCTGACCCATGGCAGAGAGGAGTCCCCGCCCCCAGACTTCAGACTCATGCCTCCTCGGCAGGGGCCTGGGTGCTCTGGTAGGTTCCTTGAGCCTGCTGTGGGTTTTTCTGGTACGCCAGCCCAGCTAGGACCCTGCGGGCCTCCGGGCTGTGGGAGGAGGCCCAGAGGTTGCTCCAATTCCACAACAATGGTGTTCAATACGCTATTGACCCGCAGCCCCTCCTCACCAGCACTTCCACCCCGAGCAATGAGGTCTCCAGACCCGGGAGGCCAGGCAATGAAAAAGGGAACAGGGCCGAGCCCACGATCCCATGTTCCCCTTATGTAGCCCATTCCCCATGCCCCCTGGACGCCCATGCTCCCCGTTCACCCCCACACTCCATGTCCCTCTGCATTCCCCCATGGCCCAGCCCTGGGAACAATACAGCTCTTGTTAGCCAGGATCTGGGTCTCCCCGCGTGGATGCTGGCTTGAACCCCGGCCTTCTCATCACATGAGTGTCTGTAGGACCAGAGGAGCTGCGTTTAGAGGGAAATCTGGCGTGTACTGCTACTAATCAAGCTTCTAATGAGCGACATGACAAACGACAGCGGCCTAATCAATGTTGCTGGAAAAGAGCATGCGCGGCTCCCAACGCCCAGAAGCCCGGGCACAGCACAGCCTCGTCTTCCCCTCTGGAGAGCAGGCGGCGGAGCGGGGATGTTCAATCACAGCACACACACAGGTGTATGGAGCCAGCACTTCCGCACAATCCCTCCTGTGTGCAAAACTCAGCGTACGCTCAGAAGCAGGCAAGAAAGGACCAGGGGCCCGGCACCAGGAGCTCAGGCCTGTCGTCCTAGCTGCTCAAGGAGACGGAGATCCGAGGATCAGTTTAAAGCATTGACAGGAAAGTCCCTGAGACTCTTATCTCCAATAAACCAGCAAAAAGCTGGAAGTGGAGCTGTGGCTCAAGCAGTAGGTGGCCAACCTTGAGGGGGAAGAATCTAAGTGAGTGCCCAACATCCTAAGTGCAAGGCCTAGTACAGCACAAAGAAAAAACAAAAGAAAGAAAGCAGGCCCAGCTACCCCACCCTTCACCTCTGTGTCCATCTGTCCATCCCCCAGTGAGGCCTATTTGGGGAAAGGAGGCAGAAGGGGGGCTTGGTGGGATGGGATTGTGCCTTTGCCACGGGAATGAAGGAGATGAAAACTCCACTGACAGTGTGGTCTTACAGCCATCCTCTGTCTCTGTGTCCTTAGCAGTCACAGCTGATTTTTTCAAAATTCCAAGAAAGACTTTTGCACAGGCCCTTCTAGCTGCCCCCCTCAGCCTCTGCCCGGCTCTTGGTATCCAGGCTAAAACAGGAAACCCAGCTATTTCCAGGAGGTTGAAATGTTGAAGGAGCTTTTCTGCGTATGGCCTTTCTTCCACAACACACTGCCATTTCTCTTGAATCTGAAAGCACACCGGTTTCAAGGATGGAGGTGGGGGGGTGGGGGACTTGAATCCATTTCTGAACCTTCCAATAGGCAGGAGCCAAAGAATACAGAACCAGCCCATTACAATCATTACTGTCAAATCGCAGGCAATCAGCTCAATGACACAAGCCAGACGGACATCCAGGAGGAACTTGGATTGCCAGAGCCTGGGCAGAGCCATGGAGAGAAGGGAAGAGCGGCAGGCCTTGTGTGGTGCTTCCTGGTTCTCTCTGTTGCTTTTGCAGCCTTATGTTGTCATAGCATCAGACTGAAGCTAAAATTCTGCAGAAAGAGTGACCTGAAGATGTCCAGGAACCAAGCCACCAGGACAGGTGTAAGCTCTACCCCCAGGGCCATCAGTCCAGGGGCAACAGCTGGCACAGTGGAGAAGGCTAGCGATCCCCTCCCCGCTCTTCAAAGATGTCTCTCTTGAGACTCCCCGCAGAATCAGAGCTGCATGCTGACACTCACGCTTCAGGCATTTTGGCCTTCATGATTAATTTCCTCCACTTAAAAAAAATTAACTGAGTACTGGTAGCTCATGTCTATAATCCTCGTTACTCGGAAGGCTGAGATCTGAGGATCATGGTTTGAAGCCAGCCCCAGCAAGAAAGTCCAGGAGACTCTTATTTCCTATTTACCACCTGAGAGGGGGAAGTGGAGCTGTGGTTCAAGTGGCAGAGCGGTAGAGAGGAACAAAAAAAGCTCAGGGACAGGGCCCCGAGTTTAAGCCCCAGGATTGGACAGACACATGCACACACATACACACACACACACACACACACACACACACCACCCTAAAAATTGTATTTTACAACTGCAACTCGCATAAAGATGAACATACTTATAAATGAGAGTATTCTCTTTGACCTAAACGCTTTTGCTCCTGTGTTCAAAAGAAATGATATCTACAATTTATCCATCTGCGATGGAATATTATTCAGCCTGCCAAAGGAAGGGACTTCAGATATGCTGCAACATGGGGGGGGGGAGACACATGCAGACATTACGTACAGTGAAGCAGGACAGTCTTTGTTCTTTCTTTCTTTCCTTCTCCATTCCCCCACTGTCCTGTGTGGTACTGGTGTTTAAACTCAAAGCACTTGCTAAGCAGGTACTCTACCATGTGAGTCTCACGCACCCGGCCTCTGTGTGTGCATCAGTCCTGGGGCTTGAACTAAGGCTCTGGGCACTATCCCTTAGCTTTTTTGATTTAGGCTGATGCTCTGACCACTTGAGCCACAGCTGAGTTGATACCCCAACTGGGTTTCAACTGTCACCCTTGGATCTCAACCTCCTGAATAGTTAGGATTACAGGTGTGAATCACCAGCACTTGGCTTTATTTATTTTTAAATACAGGGTCTTGTTTAACTGCCTGAGATGGCCTTGAACTTGAAATCATCCTTATTACAAGCATCAAATAAACATTTAGTCTTTTTTATGAATAAGAAGTTAGAACCCTTTTCTGGACCCCGGAAGGCATGGTGGGCCCTGCTCTGAGCCTCCCCCAGCTGCTGGAGAATCGGCCCCCTGCCCTCCGGCTCATGCGGGGTTCACTCATGCACATCTAGCTACCCTCTCAGGGTGTCTTCTAGCCAGTGTCTGAGGCCAGCGGGAAGAGATGCCACACTCGACCTGGAACATCACGCAGTGGTGATAAATGATCTCAGGACATGGTCTAACCTTTCTCAAGGTCATTGGTGCGCCTGGGCAGGGAACATCAATCAGGCCAGAAGGCATTGACAAAATCACTGGCCACCTGACGGGTCCCCCGCCTTTGCTTCTCCTGTACTTCCGGTCAGCTGACCAAGGCCTGCCTGTATTGATCATGCTGTATAGCCTGTGACTGACCCTACAGACATCCAAATGGCCCTTGGTTCCCTGGTGGCTTTCAGGTCCCTTTTCCCCTCTTAGTAGGGTCCCCTCTTGGGGCTTTAATCTCAGTAGAAGCCAAAGGCCACCCTTGTAGAGAAATGTATAGGCACTTCAAGGAGGGGCATTTTATCAGCCGGGAACCTTTTCCTGGAAAGAGTTGTTCTGGCTTGGCTTCTCGGCTCTCCCCGGGGCGCTGATTGCGGCGGTGGTCGCCCGGCCCTGCTCTCTGGGGAACCCTGACGCCCCCTCTGTAGAAGCAGTTTGCATCTTCCCGGTCTCGGGGGCTCTGGCCCCGGGATTTGAGCGCCTCAAGTAGAATAGACCTGCGTAGGCCCGGGGTGACGCCCCTGCGAGGCAGGGCGCGGGAGCGCGGCGGGAGGGGGAGGCCCCGGGCGTGAACCCCGCGGCCTTCCGCTGAACCACGCCAGCCGGGGCTCCGGGGGTTCAAAGTCCCTCCCCAGCCGGCTGCCTGCGGCTGGAAAGGCCCGGCGGACCCGGAGGGGCGAGGCGCTGGGCCGCGGGTGCGCGGCCTCTGCACCTTCCCGGCCCCGGGCCGGGGACGCCGGCCGCCGGCCAGCCCGGGAGGAGCCCGCCCCCTGGAGGAGGGCGCGGCGCGTGCAGGCCCGGGGCGCCCCGGCCGCCGCAGGTGAGGCCACCCCGGACACGCCCTCGGGGAGGAGCGGGGAGGGGGACCTGTGGAGCCAACTGGGGTGTCTTTCCAGAGGCGGGGCGAGGACTCCGGGGGCAGGGCCGGGCGTCCACGGCCTCGTCGTCACCGGCGGGGTGGGGCCGGGCCCGGGCCCCGAACCCCGAACCCGGAGGGACGGAGCCGCGCCGGGGTCAGGCCCGGCTCCGGAAGTGTCCGAAGCTCGGCCCGGCCCCGCGGGCACGAGATTGGAAGGGGTGTCCGGGCGTCCCCGGCGCCCCCAGGCGGGCTGCGCTGCGGTCCGGCGGGGCTCGCCCAGTGCCCACCCTCTCCAGAGCCCGGCCCGGGTCCCGCAGGCCGACCCCCGCCGCCCGGGCCTCAGCCCCGCTCGCCGCGCGCCCGCCCCGGGGATCGATCGGCGGGCGACGGCGCGCGGCTCCGGCTCCCCGCCCGCGCCCCCTCCCCCGCTCGGGCGGCGCAGGACGCGGCCTCCGAGCGGCGTCCCGGCGGTTCCGGGCCGCGGCCAGCCCGGGCTCCGGGCCAGCCAGGGAGGCGGGGACGCGCCGGGCCCTTCCGATCGGGCCCGCCCCTCTACCCCGGGTAGGGGGGAAGACGAGCCCCGCGCGAGCCCAGCTCCGCGGCCCGCCGCGCCGGGCGCCCCCTCTCCCCGCGCCGCCCGCGCCGCCCGCGCCCCCCGCGCCCAGTGCCCCCTCGGGCGCGCGCTTAACCCTCGGCGCGCCGCGGAGCCGGGCGGGGCGGTGGGGGCGGGGAGGCGGCGGCGCTCGGCGGCCGACCACTTCGGGGTCCGCCGAGCGATTTTCATTTCATTCTCGGCCTGGCTGCAGCCGCCGGCTCTGGGGTGGAAAAAGGAAACACCCGCCCTGTGTGTGGGCCCCGCTAGGCTTGGGCGCGCGACGGGGGGCACCAGAGAGCAGCAGGCCGGGGCGGGCGTGGAGGGGGCGCACCTCCGGGGCTGGGGGGACCCGCGGCCCGGCCCTGGGCCAGAGAAACCCGGATAAAAACCACACGGCACGCCGAGGCCGTTGTGAGCGCGTGGTGGCGGCGGGCGGAGGAAGCGGCTCCAAAGATCATCTGTGAAATATGGTCCCGGGGGCGCCGATCTCCAGGCAGACAGAGCCCGGCGACCGAGCGCCGGGCGGGGGCCGGAGGGCTTCCCGGGGCCGGCGAGGGCGGCGGCCCGGCGCGGGGAGGGGCTGGGCCGGCCCGCGTCGCCGCAGCCCCGGCGACCCCCGGCGTGCCGCAATGCGGAGGCGCAGCCCGGCGGGCGCCCGCGGGGCCCCAGGGGTGCCCAGGCCCTGCCAAAGGGCCACAGCCTCGCGGCGCTCCGGGCCGGCGTCCTCGCCCTCGCGCCCCGCCGGGCCCGCCCGCCTGGACCCCGAGCTTCGGCCCCGCGCCGCGCTTTGGGTGGGATCTGGGGGTGTCTGGGGCCTCGCCGCCGTGCGAATGAAAACCGACCCTTCTCGGAGCGCGGTGACAAAGAGCAGAAACGGGGGGATGGGAACGCGGCGTTGGGGGGGCGCCCTGAGAAACAAAGCCCTTCCCGGAGGGGCGACGGGGCGGCGCGTCCCCGGGGCGGCCTCGCCAGGGCGCGGAAAGCTCCGTCCCCAACGCCAGCGTCGAAGTCGGTGACAATTCCCTGCCGAGGACCGCGGGGAGAGGAGCGAGGTCTCGCCAGAGCCGGGCACGTTGGTAGTCATTTCCAGTGAATTCCCCCTGGGCTGTCTGCCGTCCGCCCGGGGGCAGCGGGTCTGGGAAGCCCCGGGCCGCGCGTCCTCCGCCGAGCCGGGGCTGCGCTCCGCGGGGGGCGGCGGCTCCGCCCGCGCGGCCCGCGCCCACTCCCGGAGAAGGCTCCTTTAAGAAATCGTTGACTGCGCCTCCCCGCGCGGGGCAGGCTCGCGCCCAGACCCGGCTCGAAGCAACCTCCCTCCTCCAGGCCACGGCTGGTAAAAAGTCTGGGACTTCTGCGGGGCCCGCCCAGCCCTCGCCCCTCCGCACCCAGCCGAGGCTGGGCGGGGCGGAGGCCGGCGCTCCTCTCCGGGGGCCTCCGTCGAAAGGCCCCTGGGGGCCCCAGGCCCCCGCGGTTTTCGCAGAGCCTCGGCCCCGCGGCCGACCGTGGCGCGGTCTGGGATACTCGGCGTGAACCGCGTGGACACAGCCGCTCTCAGCAGGGTTCCCACGGGGCTCTAGGCATCCTGGGGCGGGGGCCCCGGCGCCCGGCTCCGGGGATCCCGGGTTTGAAGGCAGCTTCTCCCGCAGCTCTACACAGGGGCCAAGACGAGGGGCTGGGACGGAAGAGGCGGCGGGTGCGGGGGTCAGGACGGGACGGCTGAGGCGCGGAGCCCTGGGCTCAACCCGGCTCCCGCCGCCCAGAGGCCCCCGGGGGCCCCGGTGATGACCCCCGGGGGTGGAGAACCCTCCTCCACCCGCCTTCCAGAAGCCCTAACATCTCCACTGCCCGGCTGCGGGCATCCGGCAGGGGCTTCTGTGCTCCGCCACTTTCGGAGTCCGTGGTGGCCAGCCGCGCCCTGGCTTCCCAGGGCTTCCAGGAGGCTGGGAGGCTGCTCCTGCCCCGGCACAGGCAGCTCCAGAAAAGATCCACTGTATGTGTGGGCACGCGGGTGGGCGCCTGCCTTCGTCCTCAGCGAGGCCTGGCTCTCAGCCTGTCCTGCCATGCCCCCCAGCCCACCCCACGAGCCGGCCCCAGCAGTCCCGTGGCCCTGGCCGGCGGGGAGCTAGGTCGTCTACTCCCACCACACACACCCAGCCAGGATGCCGCGGAAACACCCACAGCGAATAGCTTTTCCAGGGGATTTTCTGGTGTCGGGAAGCTGAGCTTTCTCCCGGACCTGGGGTCTGGCTGACCTCAGGTCGCCAGCCTGGTGGCCGCAGTGGACGGCCATCACCCGGCAACGCTTCACCCCCGGCCTGGGGATTGCTTGCCTACCTGGCTGGTGACAGTCTTCTCTCCGTGGGCCGGGGGCAAGCCCCTGGAAAAAGCCGAACACCAGGCCAGGGGTGGGGGCTTTTCCTGAGTCTCTTCCCAGACTTCAAGAGAGGGCGCAGACAAACATTGTTCCATCTCTCCCCCACCCACCCACTTCTGGGGAGTCCCAGGTCTGTGCCCCAAGCTGCCCAGAGCTTCTCTCCACTGCGGAGAGGATCCATGCGGCGGGCTGCTAGGTGGAGGTGGCGCGGTTGAGCCCACGTGAGGTTTCCACGCGAAGCCGCCCGCCAGGCGCCTGCAGACTCTCCCTGGATTCCCGGGAGCGTGAGCCCCCACGGGCTCCGGGTGTTTGCTTCTGCCCTCCGCCCCTCCCTAGTTTCTTCTACCCCGGGCGCGGTGCCCCCGTGATCCTGGGACCCGCGTGAAAGCGGGACCGGGCCCGCACCGGCTCTTTACCCCCACCCCGCGCTCTCCCTCCACTTCTTGCCTTTTGCGTTCTCTGTGGACGGTCAGCCAAAGGATTGCGTAAGCTTCTGCTGGGGCCTGACACACCTGCCCTGCCCGCCAGGCCGCCCTGCCGCTGGCCACGTCCCCCACAGCGACCCCACGGGGCGCGAGCCCACCCGCCGGCGGCGCCCTCGGCCGGCCACGCGGGGCGCAGCAGCTCCCCCAGCCCGACGCGACGCCGCCGCCGCCGCACCGGGAACGCGCAGGGCGCCGAGGTGCCCTCCATGGCTCTTGGGCGCGGGGGCGCCCGCGGGACCTTGGCTCGGCCGCCGGGGACCAGGGGACGCGAGTTCACGAGGACCATGGGGCTCCGGGCCACGCCACCCACCTCCCCTGCTTCGCGCCTGCCTTTCCCGGTGTGGCCTCAACCTCTTTTTTATTCCCCCCTCTTCCTCAGCCCTTGTCAGGACACCCCAAACTCCCTGGGGCCGGGGGAGGGTCGAGGCGGACCGGGTCGGGGCCTGTGCCCTCTCCGCGCCCCTCCGGCGTGGCCCGCCCACTGGTAACGGGGCGCCCCGCCAGTCTCCTCGGGGCGCGGCGGGTGCAAGTCCGGAGCGGGTTGGGATCTGGGGTGGGGACGAACTTGGAGCTCCTGCCTGGCCACGTTCTGGGCGCGAGGGCTGGCTGCAGCTCTGCCTCGTCTTCCCGTGGAGGCGGCGGCCCGAGGCTTCGCGGTTCCCGGCGGGCCTGGGCGCCCACGGCACTGCTGGGCGGGTCGGCAGGTTCGGAGGTGGCGACGCGAACTGCCCCCGCCCCATTCTGCCCCCTGCCGGCGGTGCCCGCGCGCCGGGAGCAACTGTCAACTGCCCTGGGTGCCTCGGTGGCCCCCAGCACGGATCCCCGAGCCCCGGGCACCGGGGGCGCGAGGCTGGGGAGCGGGAGGGAGGCCGGGCGCCGGGCTGCGGGCGAGGCTGGGCCGGCCGTCCAGGTGTCCGCTGCGGACCACACCGGGCGCGCACACCTCTCCTCCGCCGCCCGGCTCTCCCTCTCCCCCCTCCCGTCCCTCCAGCTCCCTCTCCCGGCTCTCAGATCCTTCCCCTGCACCTCCCGGCGCCCTCCTTTCCCCGGCCCCCTCCTGCTCCCTCCCCACCCCCCCGCGCAGGCCCCGCGCCTCCGGTAGGCCGGGCTGCGCCAATCGGAGCGGCGGCCCGCCCCCTGACGCGGCGCCGGGCCCGGCGAGGCCCCGCCCGCTGACGTCCGGGATTTGCATGAGTTCTTGTGCAGCGGCGCCCCGGCTCAGTTGTCTGGGCGAGCGCGAGCGGGGAGCCGGGCGGGCGCGGGCAGCGGCGGCGGCGGCCGAGCGGTGCGGGGATCGGCGGCGGCGGCGGCGGCGGCGGCGGCGCGGACATCTCCGGCGGAGGGGGAGCCGGGCCCGGACGGCAGCCGGGCGCCGGCGGGAGTCGGCAGCGCCCGCAGCCGCGCCAGTCACCCGCGCCCCGGCGCGCCCGGGCTCGGCCATGGAGCTGCCAGCTGTTGGCGAGCACGTCTTCGCGGTGGAGAGCATCGAGAAGAAGCGGATCCGCAAGGTAGCGAGCGCGGCGCGGGGGCGGCGGCGGCGGCGGCGGCGGCGCGGCGGCGCGGCGGCGGCGGCCCGGGCGGCCCCGGGCGGCGGGGAGGGGGTGGGGAGGCTGCGGGCCGGAGCCGGGGATCCCGCGGAAGCTCAGGGAGCGCCGTCTCTTCCCCCCCGCAGGGCAGAGTGGAGTATCTGGTCAAATGGAGAGGCTGGTCCCCCAAGTAAGTGGCGGCCGGGGCGGGGGCCGGGGCGGCGGGGCGCGGGGGCCGCGGGACCCGCGGAGCCGGTGGGGCGGTGGGGAGCGGACGGGAGGCGGCCGGGGCGGAGGGAGGAGGAGGGGGTGGGGAAGTCGGTGGCAGGCACTGGGAAGCCGAGCCGCCGAGCCGCCGAGCCCGAGCCCGGCGCCCTGCGTTGTGCTCGGCTCTCCGGGAAATGCCAGCACTAATTTATGCACTAAAAGGAGCCGGAGGAGCTGCAGAGACGCGGGGCCGAGCCGGGGAGGCCGGCGGAGGGAGGGAGGGCGCAGGCACTGACTGATGTGCAGAAAATGGCTCCTTTCCCCTTTCCCTCCACCGAACGGCTCCATATTGCAAAACCAAAAAAAAAAAAAAAGGAAAAGAAAAAAATTAAAAAGCGACGAAAACGCAATTGTGTGCTTCCTCCCTCCTGGTGGTGCCGGGAGGGGCGGAGGAGAGGCGGAAAATCTTGGGGACTGTCACTGCGGCGCTTTGGCTGGGGAATTTTTTTTCTTCAATTTGAAATGCGAAGGCACCGGATGGAGACGGGCGCAGGCACACGCTCACGCGCGCACACACCCGCGCGGGGGGCGCCCGCCGGTGACAGCGGGCTCCCCGGCGCCGAGGGGCGTGGGGGGGGCTCGGGGCCGCCGGAGAGCGGATTAGGGGTCCGGGGCAGACCGGCTGAAGCCCGCGGCGAGGCTCGGGGTGGGGAGGGGAGGAGGAGCAGCGCGACTTTGCATTTCGGCTGCTTTGCTCGCCGAGTCCCCGGTAAGCAAAGTGGAACCCGTCGTGGTGACACGCTGAACGTTCTTGACAACTGCCGGTTTCGTTTTCCTCGCCCCTCTCCCCGCTCCTGCCCCGCGTGTTTATTTTGGCTGGGGCGGGGAGGAAGACGGAGCATGGAGGACCGTGCTAGGCCTGCAGAAATCTACCCCCACACCCCTCTCCATCCACAGCCAGCTAGCCCTTTGGTTGGCGGAGACAGAGGAGGGCCTGGGGTCCCTGCCCACCTGGACGCCACAAAGCTGGCTCCTTTTTTGTTTTTTTTTACACCGTGTCCTCCCCTCCCTTTTCCTTGCAAGATATAACACGTGGGAGCCGGAGGAGAATATTCTGGATCCCCGACTCCTCATCGCCTTCCAAAACAGGTGAGCGTCCCCACGCTGCTCTTGCTGCCAACGCCACTGTGTATGGGAACGGGACTGTGAACCGTGCAGGGGTGGGAAAGGGGAGAAGGGGCGGTGGCAGGGGCCCCCGAGCCTGGACGCCCAGGGCTGCGGCCTCCACGGCTCTAACCAACGTCCTTGGCGGTTGCTGCAGTGGCGAGTGGGGGTGGGGCGGGCGGGGAAGGCCGGGCTTGTGTTTGGGGGGGAACTGCGGGAAGGAAGGGAGCCTGTGGGTGGGCCTGCAGCTTCCCAGAGAGAACCCCTGGCTGCACCTGGCTCCCTCTGCCGCCCCTCCCCGCGCCCCTCCCGAGGCACCTTCCGAGTCCCACCCCCAGAGCCTAGGTGTTGCTTTCTGCAGCCTCTGGCCGCTTGGCACTGGCACCTCGCAGGGCAGCTCGGAGGAGCTGGCATTGTGAAACCGCCTGGACGTCATGGAACTGAACTTAACCTGTTGGCGGCTGGAGAAAAGTTGGCCAAGCCTCAGGGCCCCATCCTCGACCCTCAGGGAGCTAGGGGTGTCTGGGAGTAGAGGCCCCACGGGAGCTCCTGCTCTCCCACCCCTGCTGGGCTATTTGGTGGGTCAAGAGGCCCCATCGGAACCAGAGGAACTTGGCCCAAGGCCTTGGGGTGGGCACTGCCCAGTGTGTGGGGGGGTGTCGTGGGGGGTGGCAGGGGTGGATGGAGGGGGGCTCATCCTGTGCACTGACGCTTGTCACCATGCAGCTGCTGCAGCTGGCTCGGCGGCCGAGGCTGTGGTTCTCTGTTTCAGGGAGGGTGGAGGGGGAGGGTGCTGAGGGAGGAGCGGCTGGGCGCCCCAAGCTCCACCGCCCCTCTGCCTTCCATCCCTCCTCCCTTTTTATTTTGTATTATTTCCTGTGGCACATTTGGCCTAAAACTATCTACTCACGACCCTCTGGGCAAGTGCCTGGCTGGGAAGGTGCCCTCCAGTGACGCAGGGGGGCGCTGGGCGGGAATCCCGCCCCGGCTCCACCTGAGAGTTCACGGCAGCAGCGGCGGCAGCGGGTGGCTTCGTAACCGAGTCAGCGGCTGATGCCATGTTGCATAATGGGTCCCTAAAGAATTAAAACTCAGGCTGTTGCAATGCCATGCAACTTCACAGTCAGCCCCCGCCTGGCCCCAGGCATGGCAGACTCCCCTGAGTTGGCCCAGGAGACAGTGGGGTGGGAATGGAGACTCCAGGCCCTGGAAAACGGGTTTCTGACCTGGGCTTGCCCTGCAATTTTGGCTAACTCCGGAGCGGCAGCCCCCTGTCTTGTGTAGAGCTAGGCAGTGCCCGGAACTACTGGGCTCTCTGGCTGGTGGAAAGTGAGTAGCTGTCTGTCGTGACTGGTGCCTTTGCCGGGAGGTGTTTTAATAATTTGGAAATCTAGGCTGTGGGGATCTGGCCCCCAGCAAGGAGGCAGTGATTTTTTTGGAGCCGTCCCTGCCCTGCCCACTGGCTCAGTCGGTGTGGTGCTGGGTACTGGGCCGGCTCACCCAGTGACTGAGAACAGGGCATGCCCTGGCCTCTGCAGCCAGCCTGTAGCCGCACCCCTACCCCCACCCCCAGCCCCTAATTGGCTCATTTGCTGCTGTGTAAACAGGAGCCCAGCTCCTCCCTCTGTTTAGGCTTTGCCTTTTAAGAAAACCAGTCCTCCCTTCTGCTGGGGTTCTCTGAGTCTTCCCGAGGCTGTTAGCATCCCCGGCTTCTGGCCTGGCGGGCCTAGGATGGCACACACCTCCTTTGGGCTGTTGGTATTCCCTGGACCCCCATGCCATGCCCATTCCACTCTGGCATAACCACTAGCCCAAGGCTGTGGCTTAGCCCCACACTTCAGGACCCCAGGCACAGTATCAGAGGCGGGGTGTCCCTTAAGGAGGTCTGGTGTGAGCACAAAATGGGGTGCTGCTTCGAATTCCAGCCGCGAAGGCGACCTTCAGCCACTGGAGGCTGTGTCCTGCCGATGTGAATGTGATTCCGGGTGATCTGGGGGTCAGGTCGGGGAAGGCTGGGTGGGCAGGGTTGCTGGAGCTAACCTTGAGGCCCTCTGTGCAGGGAACGGCAGGAACAGCTGATGGGATATCGGAAGAGAGGGCCCAAGCCCAAGCCGCTGGTCGTGCAGGTGATGCGCTCCGCCCCTCCAACTAGTGGGTCTTCCCCCCTGCTACCCCCTCCCCGCAGAGCCACCAGCAGCTTGTGGGCATGGGGGGAGGAGTGGGGGGATTTAGAGTGTCTCAACTCCCTGTTCCCCCCTGGCTTCCCATTCCCCAGCCCCAGGGTGCATCTGGGGACCCTTGGGGAGGGGGGGCCATTCCCAGGCTCCTGGGCTCCCAGCATGCCCAGGGCCGACCTCTCTCCTCTCACCTCCCCCCCGACACGGGTAGGTACCCACCTTTGCCCGGCGTTCCAATGTGCTGACCGGGCTCCAAGACTCCTCTGCAGACAACCGTACCAAGCTAGAGCTGGGCCCCCAGGGCAAGAGCCAGGGGCACCAGTATGAGCTCAACAGCAAGAAACACCACCAGTACCAGCCTCACAGCAAGGAACGGTCGGGCAAGCCCCCACCGCCCGGCAAGAGCGGCAGCAAGTACTACTACCAGCTGAACAGCAAGAAGCACCACCCCTACCAGCCCGACCCCAAGATGTACGACCTGCAGTACCAGGGAGGCCACAAGGAGGCGCCCAGCGCCACCTGCCCGGACCCGGGCGCCAAGAGCCACGCGCCGGACAAGTGGGCCCACGGGGCCGCGGCCAAGGGCTACCTGGGGGCTGTGAAGCCCCTGTCCGGGGCGGCGGGGGCTCCGGTCAAGGGCTCCGAGAAGGGGCCCCCCAACGGGATGCCAGCCCCCAAGGAAGCGGTGACGGGCAATGGCATCGGGGGCAAGATGAAGATCGTCCGGAATAAGAACAAGAACGGGCGGATCGTGATCGTGATGAGCAAGTACATGGAGAACGGCATGCAGGCGGCCAAGATCAAGTCCGGCGAGGAGGGCGAGGCGCGCGCCCCCAGCCACAAGAAGCGCGCGCCCGACGAGCGGCACCCCCAGGCCGACAGGAACTTTAAGAAGGCGCCTGTGGGGATGGAGGACAAAAAGGCCGAGACCCCCTGCAAGAGGAGGGTGGAGGAGGAGGCCCCGGGCGCGGGAGAGCCGCAGCCCGCGGAGGCCACGGCCGCCGCCGCCGCCGGGCCCCGCAAGCTCTCCCCGACCAAGGAGGCCTTTGGCGAGCAGCCCCTGCCGCTCACCACCAAGCCGGACCTGCTGGGCTGGGACCCGGCCCGGGCCCCGCACCACCATCACCACCACCACCACCACCACCACCCCCACTCCCACCCCCACCCGCTGGGGCTCAACCTGGCGCACGCGCGCAAGCGCTGCCTGTCCGAGACGCACGGGGAGCGCGAGCCGGGCAAGAAGCGGCTGACGGCGCGCAGCGTGAGCACGCCCACCTGCCTGGGGGGCGGCGCGGGCCCCGAGCGCGCGGCCGAGCCCCCGCCCGCCGGCCCGCCGCCCGAGGTCATCCTGCTGGACTCGGACCTGGACGAGCCCATAGACTTGCGCTGCGTCAAGACGCGCGGCGAGCCCGCGCCGCCGCCGCCGCCGCCGCCGCCCAGGGCCCCTCCGGGGAAGCCCGCCGCCCCCGCCGCCGCCCCGGCCCCGGCCCCCGCCCCGGCCCCCGCCGCCGAGAAGCCGCCGGCCGAGGCCCCGGACGAGCCGCTGGGCGAGTTCCGGCCCTTCTTTGGGAATATCATCATCACCGACGTCACCGCGAACTGCCTGACCGTCACGTTCAAGGAGTACGTGACGGTGTAGCCGGGGTGTAGCCGGGGTGAGCGGGCCTGCGCGGGGACGCCGCCCGCCGCCGCCGCCGCCCGGAGGACGCGGCCCGGGCGCTGCGCTGCGGCCTCGCCCCACTGCCCGCACCCGCCCTCCCCGCGGCCGGCCCTGTCCCAGAGTTATAGTATTATATTTTAACTGTGCTAACTTGTCACGTGCCGACTCTGCTCCCGTTCGTACGTGGTGTCACTATTGAAACGTATTGTTTGAGCTCAGAAGGCCCGGGCCACCCCGGGCTGAGATTATAAATATATATATATATATTTATTTGTAGGTATTTATATATTGAAATATAAAAGCCTAGATTTATGGAGTTTCCTCTAGATCATATTATATTCCATATCAGACAAACTATTTTCTGTTGATCTCTCCTCCCTTTCATTCAGTATTTCGGTTGCTTTCATTTCCTCCCCTCTGGGAACTGAAATTCCAGTAACCTTGGTATATTTTTTGATACTGTACACATGGATGTGTTGTTTCTATGTGCAAAAAAAAAAGTTTGTTAAAAGGCTAAAGGAGCTCTCTAGAACATGCTGCTACTAGAAATGTCTAAACTATAAGCTTCCAATTATTACCTGCTTGAATGTAAATATTAAACAGAGATGTTGAAGGTGCACAGCCGCTGTCTGAGATATCCACGGACAGGAGGGGGATCCTGGGAGGGAGGCTGGACCACCTGCCACCTACTTCTGCCTCAGTTCTCACCACGAACCTCCCCACCCCCCACCCTGAGTCTGGAGATCTTCTGCCCAGTGGGAGGGTGACCCCACTCCCGTGTGTCCATGGACTCACCACTGCAATGGGAAAAGGAGGGTCTGCCAGCGCCATCCCCCTTCCCAGGGCATTCTGCTAGGCCGTGCTGACAGGATGGCAAACCCTGGCACCTGGGGGGGGTTGGGGGCTCCGAGATGTGGGTAGGGCTAGCCCCTTTCCTGGCATCCACCTGCAGCTGTTGACCTTTGTCCCCGGGGTGTCCAGCCTCAGAGGAGCTACTGCCGTTCCTCCTTAGGGCTCCCCTCTGGTAGGGCAGGTTCCACCAGAAGGGGACTGCCGCCCTTTCCAGCGTCCCTGGCTGGCATAGTCAGCTCCACCCCACCCAGGCTCCTTCTCTGCCAGGCTCTCTTCCCGGAAACCACCAAGCCAGAGGCCCCACTGGTAACAGAAAGGGGCTGCTTGGTGGGCAGGGATGGCGACAGACCTGCTGTACCCATTTCCTTAGCTGGAGGGTCTGGCTGGCCCTCCTGAGCCCTCGGGTGGCAAGGCCAGGCACTTGGCGTCTCCCGGGAGGAAGGGGTTAAAGGCCCCATGGGAGGGTGTGGCCTGCAGCTGCAGACTTTCTGCGGAAGCCGCGGTCTTCCTCCCTTCCTCCCTTCCTCCAGTCCTTGTCCTGTGCATGGCCCAGCAGCCCAGCATAGGATTTGCAGGCTTGGTGGGTACAGGCCTGCTCGAGGCCTCCAGAGGCCCTGCTGCCAGCCTGGGATTGAGGGTGGAGTCTGTGGGAGTCCCGAGGCAGATGAGAGCAGCGTGGTTTAGCCCGGGAGGTGCATGGGGGAGCAGAGGGGCAAAGCTGAGAAGGCGGGGAAAGCGATGGAGGGGAAGGCCAGAAGGGCAGGAGCCTGGAGGCACCCGGAGTGGCCAGCGCTGGCTTCGGGCCACCAGAGGCTGGCCGTGGGGGAGGGGAGCCAGGCGGGGAAGAGGGAGGGAAGAGAAGGGCTTTTTTAAAACTAGAAAGTCCTTGGGAGTTTCTCGCCTGGCCTCTGTGGGCCATCCCTCCTACCACCCCCATGCTGCCACCACGCCGCCTCCACTGTCACCTCAGTCCCCTTCTGCAGTGAGTAAACGCTCCTCCCGCTCCTCCCGCTCTGTGCAATGCACGCCCTTTGCCACCCTGTGCGTGGAGCAGGCTGATCTCCTGTTGGCGCCCTGCCTGCTGCTCTGCACTAGAATTGGGCCTGTCCTTCACTGGCTGGTACACAAAAGCCTATGCCAAGCAGGAACCAGCCCCTGCTCTTCTGGTTGGGGAGAACTGGAAAAGTCCCGGATGTTAGAAAAGCCCCCATCATCAGTGGCTTGAGAGCCACCCTGGCATCTGGGGGCTGCCTCTGTTCTTCTGGGCCTGGGGACAGGGACAGGAGGTGGAGGCCCACTGTCCTGAAGGGCAGGCCTGACCGCCGTCCACTGCAACTACTGGACAGGAGGGCTCTGCGGGGGGGGGGGGGACAGGAGGTCTTGAGAGCTGTGCTCATCATGGGCAGGTGTATTGGCTAAGCCTTGGGTGGGTGGGGGGTGTCGAAGGACAGAAAAGTAGAGCCGAAGCCACAGAAGTCCAAGGAGCAGCTAAGTGGCCCGTGGTGTCCATGACCTCTTCCTGTCATTCACTGAGCCGCTCAGCTATGCCAGGTGCCACCTGAGCACATGCCCTCACAGGATTAAGCTCTCCTGGGGACGAGTCTGAGGTCCTGCCAGCAGGCAGCTTGTGGCCAGAGCATGTGGCCACTGCCGCCTTCTGTACTGAATCTAGAGCGGAGCTGAACTCCTCCACCACTGAGCAGTCTCCCCCAGGACTCTACCCCAGTTGGCACAGCCTGAGGAGACATGTCCCCAGCACAGAAACACAGGGGGTTAGGGATCTGGCCCTGGGGGCCTTTGAGGTGGGAGAGTTTAGAAGTCCCAGCTCCCCCAGATATGGGCAAGGGATGACCAGCTCTTCAGAAATTCAGGGAGAAGAAAAGCACTCCAGGAACCCCAACTTCTTTGTGGTCTCCCTTTCTCTCTCTGTCTTTCTTTTTCTTTCCTTCCTTCCTTCCTTCCTTCCTTCCTTCCTTCCTTCCTTCCTTCCTTCCTTCTATTTCTGCATAGGAACCTTTCTCACTGGTTGACAGAAGCTGGAGCTGGCCCAGTGCTAAGGGTGTATCTACCCTCCTATGCCTGCCCAGCCCAGGACAGGATTCCTGTCGGCTGCCCTTCCCCAGCTCACTTTCTGAAGAGCCAAGTTCAGACCTCCAGTGTTGAGGAAGTAGCACCTGCGAAGACCATGGGTTACGGGGAGGGTGGAATCCACAGGCTGCTACCCAGAGCAAATGGAAATGAGAATACCCAGGCCAAGTTGAATATCACATGCACAATTATCTTTCAGTATATGTATTATTTTTCCAGATGTGAAAAATATACTGCTACTAAAAAATAAGGAAAGGATCCACGGTTTAAGTGAGATGGGAATTTAGCTGGGCACCGTCGATCTGGTCTGGTAATGAGTTCAGGCCCAAATGGTGACCATGGCAGCCCCTGCCCACAGGGACAACGATGTCCACAGCAGAGAAAAGACACAGAGCTTGAAAACTGTTAACGACCTTGAGCTTGCAGTCCAGTGGTATAGAAAGGTCACAAGTGACAGGCCCTCACCTGTGAGGATGCTGGAGAGGAGGTGGAGAGAGAGCTCTCTGGCCATCTGAGATGCTTAGATAAACAGGTGAGGGAAGCCCAGAATTGGACCCTATGTCTTGGGGCCCACTTTGAACTTCTGAACTGAGGCTTGTCCCCAACTCCAACCCACCCCCAAACAGCACATTCTAGCACATGCAATGGAGATGAAACAGATGCGGTTGGAGTGCCCACTTCCTTCACCAAAACATTTACCTTCCTGCTGCTGTGTCTTGGTCACCTTAAAAGCCGAAAGCCTCAGGCACCTCTGGAAAACCCCTGAGTAAGCACACAGCTTGCTGCTTGGCCCGGGCACATGCAATCTCCAGGGTCAGACACAAATGTCTTCCAAGGGCTTCTGGCCCACAGCCTCTCAGCCTGACCCAAGGACAGGGCGCAAACCACCTTCCGGAGCTGCACCCCTCCCTGCAGGCTCTGCCCCAGCCCCCTTCCTGGAACCTCAGCCAAAGCCTCCCAGCGAGTAACAGTGGGATGGGAGACAGCGCGGGTGGGGCACAGATGAGATGAGCAAGCCCAGGACAAAGGCAGGCCCTCTGCTTTCTGGAAGCAGCTTACTCAGTCTGTGATTCTGGGCTATTCTACTTCTCATCAGAGGAGGTAAAGACTCTGAAGAGGAAACTGTATTGAAGGCTGTTATTCTTGGATACAAGTGTCTACTTCCTGTAGCCACCAGTTCAGAAAGACACCCCTCCCCCGCCCCTCCGCCTCACCTCTTCCCTTTGCAGTTAATAATCACAGTTCATATTGATTGAGTGCTTATTATATGCCCTGCACTTTGGGGGGATTATCTCACGTTTATTCTTTCATCTCCGTGGGGCGGGGGGGGGGTCTCTCATTGCCCCTTTCTCACAGGTGGCAGTGTGAAGACTTGGGAGCTAATGTCTCCACGTTGAGGAGCCAGTGAGTGGAGGAAGAGACAGGAGGCAGCTCACGCGCGCTGAGAGTCTGTGGGGCCTTCAGAGGCTAGATCTAGCCCTAGCCTCTTCTGCATTTCCTCTAGACTTCCAGCGTGGGGACCTGCTCTTCAGAGTTGTTCCCCTCCCCACCCCCAACTCACTGTCAGCCAGTTGCATGCACAGCCCCCACTTGTACACTTGCATGCATGTCAGGTCCTGTGTGTGCATGCACAGGGGACCAGGCCGCCCCGAGAAACCCCTTCCTGAGCTGAGCTGCAAGCCCATAGCACGATGTCAGGGCCCTGGTGTTCAGGCAGCCCAGCTCCCCCCAGCTCCTAGGCTCTTCTCTCTCCCACCCAGGGTAAGAGCAGACTTGCTGGGCTCAGCAGCTGGGGGCTGCCCCTGTCTACCCTGGCTCCTGACCCAGGTGATTTGTGAGGACTTTGGAAGACTGAGGTAATTCTGTCACACCGAAGTTAGGGAAGGAGAGCTTATGGCTAACGCTGGGAAAAGTGCCACGAAGACCCAGGCTTCATTTCTCCATTTAGCCGAGGGGTCCCTGCGGTGTTTGCTGATGGTAGAGTTCCAGCTCCTCCCCCCGGGGCAAATTTCATGTACAGCCAGGAGGGCAGCCACGTGGGTATGATATCAGACACGCACACATCCTCTTGACGGACTTTTTATTTGCTGTGTCTTTTTTTTTTTATTTTGTTGGTACTGGGATTTGAACTCAGGGTCTCATGTTTGCCAGGTGGACACTATATTGCTAACACACACACACACACACACACACACACACACACACACACACACACACACACACACACAGAGTTGAATTCGGTCTTTATGCTGTGGAGCTCGGCCTGATACCCAGTGCTTCGTGTTGGCTGTGCTTGTGCCTTTTCACCAATTGTCCAAAGTTGTTTTCAGATCTCAGTTGGGACAGGAGGCCGCACAAGTGAAAAGTAAAGGCTGTGCCATGTGCACTGGGTGTGCATGAGCCTGTGAGCATACACACATTTAGAGCTAGAAGGTGACAGTCCCATCACCTGCATTTTCCCTTGCTGTGTGAGCGAAGGAGCCTTTCTAAAGCATCATGCACTGAATGTTGGCAGCAACTGGGCCTGGATCCTTTCGACCTTCCCCAGGTGTCCTGTAAACCTCTCTGGATTTCCTCCCTCTCCAGTTTCATCTGAGAAATTCTTCACTAATTCCATAGTATCTGGTTTCTCATTGTTCTCTGCATTTCAGACGGCCTCTTGGGGTGGGCTTCAGAAAGGGGCCCTCCAGGAAGAGCCTGGCTTGCCGGTCCCTCTCACCACCACGGTGGACAGCTTCCTGAAGGGGCTGTGCCGCCTGCCAGGGCGGTGGGGAGGGGAGCAAAGGCCTGCCCAGTCATGTGAGAGGAAGTGGGGGTGCCCCTCTCACACCCCTAAAGCAGATCCCAAACCAGGGAGGACAGAACAGTGAACCGAGGCTCCTTTGGAATAGGACGCTGGAATCAAATGAAGGTCGCAAAATAATGGGGTGCTATCCACTCTGCCTGCTCTTAGGGGTTAGAGGTGAAAGACAATGCTAGGGGAAGGGAAGGGGGCCTGGGCTATTGGAAAGCAGGTGGGAGACTCTTATCCCCAAGGTCTGCAGAAGCAGGGAGGGGCTACAGGAGCAAAGAGGGAAGAGCTTGCCAAGCAGAGCCCCTCATATGGGCATGGAATTGTGCAGGAGCCTGGGAGGGTGGTTTTCCTGCTTTGTTTATGGTACGCACTCCTCCCACCAGCTCTGAAAAGGGGAGAGGAGAGAAGCAGGGAGACTTGGGGCCAGCTGTTTTCCCCTTCAGCCTCCCATGCATCTTCCCACTGGCTCCGCTCCTGGCACTGAAAATTATTTATGTTTGCAAATTGCTTTAGACTCACTTGAGTTACTCCTCTTGCTTGCCAACAGGTCTGGGGATGGGACTTATGGAGCTGCAAGCTGAACATCCAAGGAGACAG
Organism: Megascapheus bottae; assembly: GCF_031878675.1. Lineage (NCBI taxonomy): Eukaryota > Metazoa > Chordata > Mammalia > Rodentia > Geomyidae > Megascapheus > Megascapheus bottae. Next base: position 49,700,347 of record NC_143525.1, on the reverse strand, counting down.
AGGAAGAGCAGCGGAGTGGAAGTCAGGCGCTCTGGGGACACGGTCTCTGCTCTGCCACATCCCCGGCCTGGGCCTGCAGTGGCCAGGCTGGCAGGCGGGCTCGCAGGGATTTAATGGCTCTCCTGTCCTCCAGGCCCGTGGCACCACCAGAGCAGGCAGAGCACAGAGTCCGGTTGTGCCCACCTTCTGGACAATGCTGAAGGGAGCTGCAGAAGCAGAGGGCAGAAGACGCAGCCGCCCACCCCTGGCCCACGGGAAACGCTGGCTGTGTGGCCAGCAGCTCTGCCGCCTCCGTCCTTTGCCCCACACTCATCCTTCGTGATGTCTCATTCCATAGAGGAAAACAAACGTCTGCAGAGGAGCCGAAGGCGGGCATTCCTCCCCAGGGCTGGCTGGAAAGGAGAGTGCCCATGGGGCTTCATGGGTCACCCTGAGCAGGAACAGCGCCCCCGGGGGGGGGGATGCAGACATTGGCCCTGCCTCATGGGCCCCCCCAAACCAGAGAGGGGCCCTGGAGCTTCTGTTCCAATCCCTCACTCAACTGATGGGGAATCTGAGCTCCCTGAAATCCACATGGAGATGAACTATCAACTCCATCCAGACATCACTGTCCAAGCCAAAGATGGCGCCTGGGTCCTCGCCAGGGCAGTTTACCAATTTCCCTTCTATGACACTGGCAGTGTTCGTCAGAGTGAGGACTGCTAAAGTATCATCCACCATCTGGCTTCTGCTCTCTGGACTGTGGCTTGGGGCCTTGTGCAGAGAGCAGACATGAGAGGCTTCCTATACGCCCCGGGACCACCAATGGTGAGCAAGGCCACTCTGGGTCTGGCTCTCCGGGTTCTCTGGTTCTCTCTGCTAATCTCAGAGCTCTTGCTGGCCTGCCTTGGAGAAAGCCAGTGTTGGCTAGTTGTGGCCGGCTTCAGCGCCGGCTCTAGAGGGGACTCTGAGGTCTGTGTTTCCTGCGATGGAGGGGGTCTGTGGGTGAGGAGGAGGGGAGCAGAGCAGACAAGACCTTCCCTGAAGGGCACAGCCCGCCCCTTCCTCTGGGCCTGAGGTGAGGTCCTGATCCAGGAGACCCCCTGGAGTAGACAGGATTTCCCCCAAGACTTCCTCCTCAGGCCTCTCTCCATCCTCCTCTTCACTCCCCCAAGAAAGGAAGCGTGAATCCGGGCATGACTGGGGAGGTGGCCTGGTATGTGTGGACCTACACGAGCAGCACAGGCCCTCGGGGACAAGTCAGAATTTTGGAAGAAGAGAAAGGTGAGGTGGGGCTAAAATGAAGGGAAGAGGCAGCAGCAATGGAGAGAAAGAGAGGGGGAAAGAAAGAGGCAGAGAGAGGGAGGTAGAGATGGTGGGGGTGGGGGTGGGGGGAGACAAGAACCCAGTGTGGCCCTAGTCCTAACGGAAGCCAAGAGGCAGAAGCAGTTGAAGAAAGCCCTCAAACAAAGCCACACCAAGGCTTGGGGAGGACAAGAATTCAAGAGCACACCAGCCACTGACCCATGCTCGTAACCCTAGCTACTTAGGAGGCTGAGAATTGGGCTACTTTTGTTTGTTGGTTTGTTTCGTGGGAGCCCTGGGGGTGGGTGCTGTCCCTGAGCTCTTTTGCTCAAGACTAGCGCTTGACCATGTTAGTCACAGCTTGTCCACTCTCAGGGTCTCATTACGAAGCCAGCCTGGGCGGAAAAGTCCCTGAGACTCTATTTATTTTCTCAGTCATGGGACTTGAACTTTGACTTTGGGTGCTGTCCCTGAGCTCTTCAGCCCAAGGTTGGCCCTCTACCCCTTCAGCCACACCACCTCCAGTTTTCTGGTGGTTGATTGGAGGTAAGAGTCTCACAGTCTTTAGTGCCTGGGCTGGCTTTGAACCACGATCCTCAGATCTCAGCCTCCTGAGTAGCTAGAATTACAGGTGTAAGCCATGCGCACTGGGCTCCATGAGATCCTTTCCTCACCCCCCCCCCCCCAGTCCTAAGGCTTGTACACAGGGCCTGAGCACTGTCCTTGGGCTTTCTCAAGGCTAGAGCTCTACCACTTGAGCCTCAGCACCACTTCTGGCTTTTTTCTATGTATGTGGTACCAAGAAATGGAACCCAGGTCTTCGTGCATGCTAGGCAAGCACTCTACCACTAGGCCAAACTCTTGCGCCCCCCCCCCCCCGCACCCCACATGAGATTCTTATCTCCAATGAACCACCAAAAAGCCAGAAGGAGAGCTGTGACTCCAGTGGTAGAGCACCAGCCTTGAACAAAAAGTTCAGAGACACGGCCCTGCCAGGGCCTTGAGTACAAGCCTGGCACAGACACCCCCCTCCCCCTCCCCCCCAGCAAGTTGTAAGGGATGACCCCCTGGAATGCACACACCTCCCTGAGAAGGACACAACGTCACTGCCCTGAGACTCCACCCACAATACAGAACCTCATCCAACCAGGAAGAACATCCACGGCGGGCTCTTCAAACAGCAGAGCTAAGCAGCCCCAAGACAGGCAGAGGCTCTGCCTGGGCTCACAGGATGCTGAGTGCTGCTTGCCTTTCTGGCTTGGCTTTTGGAAAAGGAAAAATAAAAATGAGTCACAGGGAGGATTATGGAGGAAGCTGACAAGATGTGTAAGGACTTGGGTGAGACGAGGGCACTGGGAGAAGAGCCCCCTGCTCCGGAGGGTCCCCACGTAGACACCAAAGGCCACAGGGTCCCCAAACACAGTATTAAAGGTAGAGTGATCGCGCGGACTGGGGGGTGCGGATGACCAGAGCATGTGGAGTCACGGGATGGTCCAGACACCAGCCTCACCCTGGCCTCTCACTGTCCAGCTGGGCCAGCATTCCTCTTTGACCAAGGGTGGAGGCCAGATGTGGCTAAAAGGCCTAGGATTAGCCAACCGGCAGACCTGCCAGGTGGGCCAGCTCTTCTGCCCTCCCCAGCTCTGTGTCCGGGGGCTCTCACCTGAGACACTGCTCTAGTTGGGCTCATTCTTGCCGGACAGGCTTGACTTGCTTCCTCAGGGAATGCCCTCCACCATGGGCTTGAGTAGCCTCACCTAGTCCACCTCCCGGACCCCAGAAGGGAATGGAAACCCCCTGAGGGCAAGTCCTCCACCACCCCCATCACCCCCCACCTGTCCTCAGAACTGAGCTATTTGTGGATGGAAGGAGTGTAAAGGAGGAATGGGAGAATGAAGAATGGCGGAAGGGAGGAAAGAAGAGAGAGAAAGAGGAACATAAAGAAAGGAAGAGAAACAGGAGGGAAGGGAAGAGAAGGAAGGAAGTGGGGGAGGGGATCTTACCTCTCTCAGCAGAGCCCCTGGGCAGCGTGAGTCCAGTACAGTGGGGGAATGTCCAGTCTGATTTGGAGCAAGTCCAGCTCAGCCCCATCCCAGGGCTGGTTGCAGTCAGCATATTCCTGCTTGGTAAATTCTGCCCTTAATCTGGTTTCCCTGTCAATTTAATTTCATCTGAGAAGGACCGATTGGAAGGGGTACACTATTTTATTATGATGAGGTCAAGTGTGGGTTCGGCTCTCAAGTAACAGCTCACACCCCACAAATAAATATCCCTGGTGAACAGAGTTGAAAACCGAAACACCCCCAAAAGCCTAGCTCACCCACCCCAGTTGAACTGGAACCACGTGAGAAGAATTATGCGCTCCAGTCTCCCTCGAACCTCCCTGCAATGGGAGAGAGAGAAGGTCAGTGGAATAGTCAATCAAGCTTGTTGGGCAATTGAGTGAGGACAGGAGGAGGGAGGGAAGAATGACATCCTCTGGTAGTTTAGGTCACTGTGGCTCTTGGATTGGTAGCAATACTTTGAAAACACTGAGCAGACGCTGATTTGGGCCTGACCCCCACTTGCCTGAGAAGGTGGTGGTGAGCAGGATGGCAAGGCACCAAGTTCACCAGCAAGGACATCTTAAATGGAACTAGTTGGCCCCTTCTCCAATCTAAACACGCCCAAGAGAAGAACTCTGTTGAGGAAGAATGGAGGAAAAAGCCATCTGGAACATATCCACTGAGGCCTACATTCTACCTTGGACTGCTGTCTACCTGCACTTGTGACGTGACTCAAAGATCTGAATCGGAGCGCACGCACACAGGCACGCACACGTGCATGGACGCACGCATGCACATACACATCAGCCAGTTAGCTGATCCCTCTTGGCTCTGCAAGTAGGAGCCGTATTGACACTGGAGAGGTTGGAGGTGGTTTCCTGATCTTTTCCTGCACCTTCCAGCTGAGCAGCAATGAAACTGCTTTGCCTGGGGCTCAGCCCGGCTGGGCTCCCCGCAGACAAACCATCTTTGTGTGGCCACGGCCTCCTCCTGTGGCAGGTGTGGGATTGCCCACAAAGGAAGAAAGCAGCTTGTGGCCTGGTGTCCCAATTCCGGTCCTTCAGATGAGAGTGGGGGAAGAGACCTACAAACACTGTTTCCCTGAGGGGCCTCGCTAGCTAGGAGGCGTGGAGAACTCGACTCTCTCAGCTTCACAACTGCCCAGGCTTCTGGAAACTTCCATGCCTGGCCTCTGAAAACCCACAGCGGAATAGTTGTCCTGGTCTTCTCTGCCCAGCATGGAGTGAAGACCAGAGAGCCCTTGAAGATGATTGTTATTGTCCAGTGACCCCTGCAGCCGCACAGCTGGGGGCAGGAGCCCTAGTGTCACCAATGAGTGGGGGCGTGGCCAGAATAATAGACCCACCCGGCTCAGGAGGGGACAGCCTACAGGGATCTGGCCTGGCTCCCAGTTCAGGAGCACCAGAAGGAGCCAGTGTGGTGGGTCTATCTAATGCTTCTCACTGAGTACAAGGTGCATTTCCACCTCTCTCCAGTTAAGCTCCGTCTGGGAGGCCTGGGTGGATGTTGATAGAATGAATGAATGAGTTCTGTGGGCAAGGCCTCACTCACTGCCACGGCCTCAGCGAAGTGTGGAAGAGGAGGGGACTGTTACCGTCTGTGGCTGGCCAGGCCCCTGGCACAGGCCTGCCCAGCACAGCCCTACCTACATCCTCCTTTCCTGCCTGCAGGCTGGGTCTCTCCCCCCCTCCTCCCCGCCTCATTTCTTTCTATCTCTTCTGTCTCCCTGTATGTCTGTCTATTTCTGTCTGTCTGTCAGTCTCTGTGTTTCTCTTCCCCACGCCCCCTCCAGTCTTTATCCCTTTACCCTTCATCTACTTACGAAATAACTCTTGACATAGATTGTCGGGTGCTGTGTTTCCTCTCTGCCCCCTCCCACTTCTCATACTTTTCCTCATCAGCTTGAATTTAGGGAGTGCCAGAAGCAACAGCAGGTGGGGGGGATCCACACCCCAGCCTCATGCGCCCACAATTCCCCCACAGGGCATGCTGTGTGGGGGCAGGCCTCGTAGACTTCTCACCAATTAGTCCTTAGGAAAACTTCAAGTCCTGTGTGAACTAGCACTAGCGAGGCCTCCTTACATGCAAGTGAAGGAGCTAGTACTTGGGCCCAGAGGGTTCTTGGCATGGGAAGTGTGTGGGGCCAGGGTCCTCACTGCAACACCAGCCCACCAGAGGTGTCTGCTGTGGACCAAGGCGAGCCCCGTGTCCTTCTAGGACCCTCAGACCATGGTAAGGGTGGAGCTGGAAAAAGCTTTGCAGTGAATCCAAAACCCTACCAACTCCTTGCACTGTGGATGCCTGGAGCCCAGGGTCCCCAGCACAGAGGCCAGTCGCAATGTCCCTGCTCAGGGAAGACCAGTGAGGGAGGCCTGCGAGGCTGGGATGGAACTGCTCCAGGCCTGGCTGAGGCCCAAGCTCCTTAGCTTGCCCCAGAACCAGCTCGGGACCCCGGTGGCCTGCTGGTGTGAGCCTGGCTTTAGGGCCCGGCCCAGGAAGTATGGGGCCACAGGGTCTGCACAGCAGAACTATCCATGGACTTCCTCTCCTCACTCTGGGGAGAGTTTGGGGGTGGGGGTGCTTGCTCAGGGCATGGAGCATGCTAAGAGTACACTGTACAGGCTCCAGTCCTGAGCTCCTTTTCTTTCTGAGACCCACTGGCCTTGAACTGAGGATCCCCCCTTAGCCTCTCCAGGGCTGAGATGACAGGCACGCACGCACATGCAGTCGCGCCCCTGCACTTCTTTGCCCTATCTTCCCTCCAAAACTGCCAGCCGAGGGTGGTCACCACCACCTTCCCTTTGTGGCTCCTCGATTCCCACAGTGAACAGACGATCAGTGAGTCAGGCTGGGCTGCCAGCCCTACCCGATCCCCAGCCAGCAGCCCAAGGTGGTCTGCCAACCTCCATCTGGCTCTGCCTTGACCCTGAGTCCCTAGTTAACTCGTACTGTGGGTAGACATCCACAGCACCCAGGGCTTCCCTGGGTGGCACTGCTCAAATCCCAAGAGGGCAAAAGCCAAGGCTGGTTTGCTCAGCACTGGGCTGGGCACAGTGATGCCCAGAAATCTCTTGGATGAGTGGAGGAGGAGGGCAGTGGCAGTGACTGAGGCCCGGGCGTGGGCTTTCCTCCTGCCGTGACCTTTGTGCTAGTGACACAGGGCACTGCCAGCCAGGCATCTTCTCACCCTCAGAGCATCTAGGCAGGCTTCTCCAAGATCATGAAGACACTGGCAGAGGACCATACGGATGGGAAGTCTGCCATGGTAATGGAGCCCTGCTCCCACCGTTTTAGTAGCATAGCACCCGCTCCATGCCAGGCCCTTTGGCCCTGTTTCATGGAGTCTTCCACACCCTCATTGTCCAGTCAAGTCCTGAAGAAACTAGAGACCCCACTGGGGTGGCTTGTGGGTGTGGGTGTGGACATGCTTCCATCTGACTTGCTCCCTAAGGATGTGGACTCTTGGTGGTGATGGCCCCAGGTGTCTCAGGTCCACCTCCTAAAGCCCCCAAGGCCATCCATGTCACCCAGACCAGCAGTCCTTCACCATTCTGAAGGTGAATGTCCTGCAACTCCTTTCTAGATTCACCTTGGGTCACCCCAAGCTGGAAGATGACCCCAGCATCAGGCTGCCAGGGGGCTTTTCCACCTGGCCAGGGCAAGGGGTTACCCGGAGCTCCTTCTCACCCCTGCCCAAAGCACTTGGTGAAAAGGTGAAAGAGCCCTGGCTTTTCCTGATTTGTTTCATCCTCCCTTTTTCTTCTCTTGACTTTCCTTTTTAAAGCCATTTAACCTGGCCTCCTCTTCCCCCGCTCACATTAAGGACAACATGGTCCCTAAAGGATGGATGGAAAGCCCACCACCACAGGAAGGGGTGGGATGGACCTGGGGGCCCCTCCCCATCCAGCAGAACCCCACAGTGTCCCTCTCGCCCCCTCCTCCAGCAGGTGGGGGTGGGGATCAGCGGAGCCACAGGAAGGCTGGACCAGGTCGGGGTTGGGCTGACTTGGCAAGGTGGCCCTAGAGTTCCCCGACCTTTTGAGGGAGCCCAGGGGCCAGGTGCTCCTCCTCCACACTGCCGCCCCCAGCGTCCCACCGGGAGGAGAAGGCATTTCCCAGGCCACATCTCCCCCACCCCGGGTGAGTGCCACCAGAAGCCGGCCAGCGGCAGCGGGGCCGAGCAGGTCGGCTGGTCCCTGGAGGGTCCTCGGGGTGGAATCCACCAGCTACCCTCAGGAGGTGGAGACACAGCTGTTTTTGTTTTTCCTTTTTATTAGCACGAGTGAGCCATACAGGGAAGGATTTCATTGTGACACTTTCTCTCCGACAGACGCTGCTTTCCCGCAGCAAGCTGCAGAATGGCTAAGCCTGGGCAGCGCGTGCTGAGCGGAATCGAGGCCACCCACCCACCCAGACCCAGGCCAGCCTGCTCCGCTGGGGCGGGGGTGCCCTGGCCAGGCTGCCCCCCCCCACCTCCCTGTCCCCTCGAGGCGGGGGGAGTTCCCCAGCTGTGTCCCCAGACACTGGCTGCACACAGCCTCCCAGGGAGCGGAATCCGCGGTCTTGTAAGAACCGACCGTCCACTCCGCCCGGGCCGCCACCCAGGGCCAGGCGCACCCTGGCGTCCCCGGCGTGGGGTGTGGACGGAGGTGACCCAGCTTCCAGTCCTGGGTTTTCACGATCCGGGGACAGGGGACCCCTCACCCAGCGGCCCACGGTCCCCAGCCAGGGCAGGCACGCGTCGTCGCTCAGATGCCAGCAGGGCACCTCCACTCCCTCCTGCATGGGGGGGCGGGGGCAGGGGACCGGCTCACCCCACCCCAACCGGTCCCGGCGGCCGCGGAGGCCTGGGAACTAGCTAAGTGGTCAGACTGGTTTCCGGAGCTCTGCTCAGGGCCCACGGCGGGCGCGGGCGATGGTGGGGGGCGTGGACCCCGCGGTGCCCGCGGCGGCCGCCCTGGGGTGCTGGTTCGCCCGGCCCTGGCAGCGCGCGGGGCCGGGTTTCAGGTGTGGACCCCGCGCCCGGCCCCCGCCCGTCCTGCGCGGAGGGTGGCCGAGAATTCGTGGAGGCTCGGGCGAACCTGAGAGCCGGTGGAGAGGGCCAGCTGCGCCCCGACCTCAGCCTCGGTTTCCTCATCTGCCACCAGCCGCTCCTCTCGGTCGACTCTCCGGGAGCCTTGGGGTGGGCGGGGGGTATGGGACACCCCAGGTCTTAGGAGGGCGCCAGAGCCCGGTGGGTCTGAGGGCCACCCGGGGCCACCCCGGGGCTGGAGCCCCGAGCCGCCTCGACCTCTCCCACCGCACGGACCAGGGGCTCGGAGCCGGGAAAATGGAGTCTTGGGGAGCAAATGGGTGCTCGACGCGAGGAGCCACTGGGTGCTCGACGCGAGGGCTCTCGGCGGCTGCTGGGTGGGGGCGGGGAGTCTCCCCGGGGACCCCTTCCCAGGTCCCAGGTCCCAGGTCCCAGGTCCTGCGCAGGGGCGTCGAGGGAGGGGCTGGTGGGGGACAGAACTCCGTCCCGGGAAAGGGAGCCGCGAACCGTGGCGGCCCGCGCTGGGCGGGGAGGGGGTGTCGGGGGGCAGACGTGTTGCGGGTTTCTTTGTGGTTGGGGTGAAGTTGGGATGACTCCAGGACTAGTGACCCGCCCGACCCCCTCGGAAGAGAAAATGAACCCAGGGCCACGGAAGTGGTTCTGCCCCGTCTCCGCAACCCCACCGGGGACCCCTCCTCCCCCGGGGTGGGCGGGCTGGGGTGCGTGTCCAGGCAGCCTGTGCGGGCAGGGGGTCCCCGCGGCGGCGGGGGCTGCGCGCGCGGCCGTCCTGCGCGGGTTCCCCGGGGGGGGGGCGCCCCCCCAGGGCAGGGCCGGGTGCGGGCCCGGGGCCCCGGCTGCCCGGCCCCTGCGGTCTGCGGGGGGCCCCCGGCGGCCCGGGCGGCTTTGTCTGCGCGGCTCCGCTTTGGGAAGGCGCCAGCCGGGGTACAAGATGGCGGGGAAAGGGTGGGATCGCGGCGGCTCGCCACGCAGAGCCTCCCGCTCCAGCTGCGCCGAGGTGGGGGTGGGCGCCGGTGCCACCGCCGTGACCGACCCCCCCCACCGGCGACCCCGCGGCCGCCACCCCGGCCCGCCCGGCGGCGGCCGCCCGCGCCTCGCTGCGCACAGCCCCGGCCGCGGCAGCTGCAGAAAATGGCCGCCAAAGCGGCGCCAGTCGCCACGCTGCCACGGGCGGAGGGGGGGGGGGCGCCGCAGCCCCACGCCCCGCTCCCGCCCCGCCGCGGACCCTCCGCCCCGCCGCCCTGCGGGGATCCAAGGAGTGGGGGCGCCACGCGGGGCGAGGAGGGGGCGGTCACCTGCGGCGAGGGCGCAGGCCGGGGCGCGCGGACAGGGCGGGAGGCGTCCCCACCCCCACCCCGCATGCCCGGGCCCGGCGAGGTCGGAAAGGCTGGCGGGGTGCTGACCCCGGCGCCGCGTGAACCCCACCACCTAGAGAGCCACGCGCACACCGGAGCGGGGGCGGCCCGTCCCCCCCCCCCCGCGTGTAAAGAAGGCGCGACACAGAAAACGCCGCGCGCGTGCCGGCTGCGGCTCGACCCAAGCCCGGAACTCGGCCGAGAAGATCCGGGTGGATCCTCGGGCGCCATGAACGGCGGCGGCGGCCGCTCAGCAGGTGCCGAGCGCCCACCCCGGCCCTCGGCGAAGACCCGCTCCCGACCTCCGCTCAGCCCAGCCCGCAGCCCGGGGCGCCCAGAGGCGCCTGCGGCCCTCCTGCCGCCCATCGCCCCCATCCCCAGGACACGGCGCCCTTCTGGGGCACCGAGGGAGCCCAGGGCTCGGGGAGGGGCACGAGCGGGCCGGTTGGCACCGGGCCCCGGGCTCGGGGGCTGGGGCGGTGTCGCAGGCGCCTCGGGGCAGAGGAGAAAATCGCCCCCGGAGTTCCACGGCTGGGGTCGCGGAGGAATAAACGAAAAGTGCCCAAGGAGGGCCCGGGGGCGCGGCCGGGCGTCAGGGCTGCCCACCTGTGGCCCGCGCTGGGGCGGGGTGTGCGGGAGTCTGGGGATCGATTTTCTCGGCTGTACGTTGGCCTCTTTCCCTCCCTCCGACCGAGCTCTGGACTTTTAACGATTTCGCCCACGGTGACAGGGAAACTCCAGTGCCCGGAGTAAGAGGGGAGGGGCCGGGGTCGCCGCGCCGACGGGCCAGGTCAGAGTGTTCCGGACTGGGGAGCAGCCGGGCTGCGTGGTCTCGGGGTACAGGGTGGGCACACTCAAGGAGCCGCCCCAGACCCGGCAGAAGTCGGGGGACGCCCCGGGGTCCCGCACCTCCCTCCCCAGGCCGAAAGCGTCCTTGAGCCTGAGCGCAGAAACTCGAGGACGGGGACTCGACGGGGACGTCCTCACTACCGGCGCCGCGAAGCCGCCGCGTTTCCGGGGACACCCAGAGACTGTCCACGCCATGCCGGGGTTCACACACTGTGTCCGCGGCGGGGGTCCAGCGCGGGGCGCCACTCCCGCGAGCCGGCTGCCCCAGGCGCCCGTCAAGTGCGAAACCGCCCTCAGCCAAGCGAGGTGCCCGAGCGGAGCCCTCAGCCCCGGGCCGGGAGCTGCTCGGCCGCCCAGCTTCCTTCCACCGAAGCAGCGCGAACCGGACCCCAAAGACACGGCCCCCCCCAACTCCGCACCCTCACGCCCTGGCAATGCCCACTTCCGCAGCCACCTTTCTCTGCGCGGGGCCTGGGGAGGGAAGTGAAGACTAGGAGAGAGAGGAGGGCGAGGTTGGTGGACGGACGCCCGAGACCAGGGGAGGTCTGGGGCCGTCGCACCCCGTCCCCGCTCCCCCCTCCCAGGCAGCGCCCACCTGCGCCAGGTTCTTGGCAGAGGCCGCCCGGTAGGGGCATCGCTGGGCGCCTCCGGGAGGCGGCAGCCCTATTGGCGAGCTGGGTCTCAAGCAAGGTCCCCGGGGCGGGACGGCGCCCATTGTCTTAGCTGTCACCTTCGGGTCCTCCCGGGACAGGAGTGTGTCCCCGAGGGAGCCGTGGCTCCAGCGTCCTGGCCTGAGGTGACTGGCGACCGCCCTGTGCTGGCTGGCGGCGGGCGCGCGCCTCTGCGGGGAGGAGGGGGCGCGGCGCCCCCGTGTCCGCCGCGTCTTTTCGGTCTGAGTTTGAGGTGATAGGGAGCCTCCTTCCCGGTGGAATAGCAATGCATCTCCCTCCCCCCCCCCATCCCTGGGTGGGCCCGCGCGGGGCACCTGACTTGCATTCCGCACCAGTGCGTGGGAAAGCATTTTTCTCCTGCGACGCAGAGCTCCCCCCCCCCGTAATTGGCAGGTTTTTAAAGTAACCTTTAAATGAGACATCGATTTATCATTATCGTGATTGCATTCAGAAACCCAGCCCGAAGGGACACCCTGGGAGATGCTAATTCGGCGGCGCCCCGGCCGCGCCGGTGCGCTCTTCCCCGGTCCCGCAAGCGCTTTTATTCTGCAGCTAATTGCAGATGATTGGGGGCGGGGAGGTGAGCGCGCCGTGGGGGCAGCGCCGCGGGCCCCGCAGCCCGGGGCGCGCGTGCGTGCGTGCGTGCGTGCGCGCGTGGGCCTGATGCTGCGGCAGCGACTGCGGCATCCGCGGGCGGCGCGCGCGCACACGCACCCGCGCGCGCGCACACGCACACCCCGGCTCTCCCGCATCCGGGCTTTCCTGCTCCACGGAGCTGCTCGCTAGGCCTGGGGAGGGGGAGCGTGCGGTGGGGATCTGCGAGGAGGGGGCGAGGGTAAACCTAATGGCCCTCGGAGGGGAGATGACGGCACCGGGGAGGGGAAGGACCGGCCTCGGGTGGGAAATTTGGGGAGAGGGCGTGGGCCACCAGAGGGGGCGGCGGCGAGGAGAGGGGTGCCGCCGCCGCGAGAGGGCGGGGACGCCGGGGGAGAAGAAAGGAGGGGCGGGGAGCGGGCGGGGGCGGCTGGCTCGGCTCCACTCGTGAGAGCCCCGTTGCCCAGAGACGCGCGGGCCAATGAGCGCGCACCAGCTCAGCCCGGCGCCCGCCGCGTGTCCTTATATGGTGCGGCCGCTCGGCGGGCGCCCGCGCACATCGCCATATAAGGGCAGGAACCTAAATACAGGCTATACCTTGTTCTCGGCTCCCGGCGGCGACCCGGGCGATCGATGAGGGCGCCGCCGAGCGGCCGCGGCTCTCCGGCCCCGGGAGCGGCCGGGGCGCCCGGCCAGACGCGGCCGGCTTCCCCGCGGCCCGGCCAGCTGCGGCGCTGGCGCGGAAGGTGCCACCCGCCAGGCGCCCCTCCCTCCCGCCGGCTCTCCCTCCCCCCGCTCCGTTTCCGAGGTGCAAATGCAAATGAACCGGGATTGAAATCTAATTGCTTTTGTTTAAAATAAAAAAAAAACACACACAACAACAAAAACCTGTGAGCGGAGCCGCGCGGCGCTGGAGGCCCCGATCCCCGGCGGCGAGCGGAGCGCGGGGGAGAAGGCCGGCCGGCGCGCCCAGCTTGATCTGGGGGGCCGGGTGTCTTCTGAGACCTTCCCCGCGCTCTCCGCATCTGCGACCCCTCTCGGGCGGGAGCTGCCGGTGGCCGCCGCCGTGCAGAGCCCAGAGCTGGGCCCGGCGACCCTCGGGCTCCGCGCCCGGAGCGGGCCGGGCAGCGCAGCGGTTGGAGTCGCCGTCGTTGTCGGCTTCGCGGCTGTGCTGGTGGTGGAGGCCTGGAGGCGCTCACCTCAGGAATTGAGCCATCGAAGCAGAATCGGGCCAGCTGCGGAGCCCAGAATTGGGCTCTCCGCAGGAGAGGGGGGTGGCTCCCGGCCACTCTCCCTGGTACCTGAGGCTACCTTGGTGATGGCCCCAGTGCCAGGGGTCCCTCCGGGTGCACCACGTGTATTCTCTCCCCGTTTCTGGCTGGTCTTCCTTATCAGAGGGAGAGAAATTTGGGCCACGAAGGTGAGGGAATGGCCTGTTAAAATGGCTCCTAGCCGGGATATCCAGGCTCTGTGTTCTGGTCGAAGGGGCCTGTGAGGAAGCTGGGCTGGGCTGGCCCAGTCCTGACTGCCCCCCTCCCCCCAGCCCAGCAGGCTTCTGGCCCCACGGAGCTGCCCTCGCAATGCAGACTCAAGCCTTCCATTTTCATGCACCACAGTGGCAGAGGCACTCCCTAGTCTCCCGGCTCTCCAGGCCCTGCTGGTAAGTAGCTGGCTGGGTAGCAGGACCCTTGTGGATCAGTGGCCCTGGAGACCGGTGGCCTGGCACACACCAGCAGCCCTGCCAGTGTCCATCTTAACCATCGTTGTGTCCACTTAGCCTGCGCTCCCTCCATGCCTGGAGATGCAGCGGCAAGAGCCTCCACCTCCAAGGAGGCCATTTCCAGTAGCATGATGCCACCTATAGCATGTACCTGGAATTAGTCTGCGCTGCCGCACACACGGCCAGGGAAGACCACACAGCTGGCAGGAAGACCACACAGTGGACCCTGCCTTGCTGGGTTTGAGTGGCAGGGGCAGGCAGGTCACCAGGGGCTTCCTCTTGTCTTCTGGGGTGCGCTGGCCATTTGATAGCTCTGTGCTTAGCATTATTGGGGAAACCGCAGGACTTGGTACCGTGGGGACTGGAATCTGTTCCCCGCCCCAGGCAGATGCAAGCTTCCTCCGGGTTCTGGGAGCAGCCCTAGACTTGTGGATCCATGGTCAGCTGTCAACAAATATTTTTTTTTACAAGCTTTGCAACCCCTGTGAGCCTGCTGTGATGCAGCACACCAGCAAATCTGCTGCGAATGCACATTTTCACAGGAGGAAGTGGGGCTGACAGAAATGGCTGGTTCAAGGCAACTGAAGGAACCAGGAACTGGACAAAATGAAGCTGAGAAACAATGCAGAGTCTCGGACCCTCAGCCCAGGCTGTGGCATGTTGGCCTGGGCATCCCAGAAAAGACTCCAGGTGACTGCCACATTTGCTGTTGGAGTGCTTGAAATGGACCACTGTTTGCTGATCCGCTGGGCCAGTCCTTTTCCCCGGCCAGGCTACAGCTGAGCTGGGACAGTATGAGGCAGTGACACCTCCCTCCCTACAGCCACGGCCTCCTACTCCCCCTCAGTGACGGGTCCAGACCAGGTACGCCTTTCCTTAAGCCCCTCAACACTTAAACCGACAGGCGTAGGTCCAGTTCTGAGCTGTGACTTAGTGCGGTCAGCAGTAAGTTACTATGCTCTGCTTCTTCATCTTGAATGTGGTCAATAAACCTTCAAAGAGCTGTGTTGAGGGATAAAAGCAGAGCCCGCGATTCCATGAAGCAGCCAGCTGAGCTCAGAGCCCTGGAGCAGGCAGCCTTCGCTGGGAAGATGGGTCTGGGACAGTCCGCTCCAGCACGCCCTCTTGTGCCAGGCAGGGTGCCAGATGCTGGGGATAAAAGCAATAGGAAAACATTGCGCAAACATCAAGGTTGTGCAATCTCGGCGTGTGATATGTGGTCACCAAGCATTTTCTAAAAGTCCTGAAATCCCAATAAACGTCCCTGAACAAATCATTCTCGTATGTGGAGACCAGGTCAGTTGTGCATTTCCAGGTAGCCACTGAGGTCCTGAGAAGGGGCTGGTAGTCCAGGAAAACTCCTGGGTGGACCTGGCACTCACCAGCGCATTCCCCAGGGCTTAGTCGGCTGCTGGTGGTTGAGGGCAGCCTCCTTCCCACCCTCCCACCTGTCTCCACCCTTTTCCTGGCTGGTCTGGCTTTGCTCCTAGGGACAGCCCGGTCCCAGACTGCCTCTGCATGCTAATCCACAGAGCATCCTCGGAGCTAGTGTGAGCAGCTTCAGGCTGCTTCCCTGCCTGGACCATGGAGACTGGGTAAGAAGCACTGCATTGCCCTGAGACGCTCAGCCCTGGGTGGATGGGTGGAGGACGCGCGTGGGGTAGCGTCTTGGCTTCCGCGATTGGGAAATCACTGTGGATCCGTGGTGGGAACAGAGTACAGAAGGACTCCATTTAGGAAGTAGGGGCACAGGTCTCAGAGTGGACTGTATGCACTTAAAGTGCTTCCCTGCTTCTCCGGAAGTGTTACCATTAGTAGGAGCTCGCAGCTTCCAAGTGGCCCTTGGCTTCTGAGGCATGCTTTGTCTTGTCCCATACCTACTTCAATGACCTTCTCGTCCCCAAAGCCACTGCCCCTCGAGGGGTGTGGATGGGGTGTCTGGGAAGATTCCTTGTCAGCTCCTGATGAGCTCTCCTACCTGGCGGCATTCTCTATCCCAGGATGGAAATAGGCACCTCTAAAGTCCACTTGCTTCTGCCAGTCCGAGTCCACGCTCCATTTCAACTAGACACCATGACAGACCCAACGGCTCCAGCTAGCTTCAGGGATTTACTCAAGCAGCCTCACTGCCCTCATGGCAAAACAAAACTAAAGCAGTGACTTGGAGGTTAAAGCCTTGTGCCTGCAACCCAGCCCCTCCCCCAGCCCCTGGGCACCCTTCCAGCTGTCCACAACCTCTGCTCCATAGACTGGCTTCTGCTCTTCTTTCTCCTTGGGCTAGGTCTCAGGGACATAGATCTGGGGACACAGGAGACCGTTGCTCCAACTCCCTCCAGGCTGCTCACGGGATAGATCCGGCTCTGCGCAGGTTCAGCTTGGGGTAGAAATGAAGAGGACAGTTCCTGGATAGAGTGACCACGAGGTCCTTCTAGAGCACCTAAAGCAGGCCACCGACGACTCTCCTGCAGACCTAAGAAGTTTCACCCTGGGAGACTTCCTACTGGCTGGCCACTTTCTCTACCCTTAGACCACGGTGTTCTCAATACCAAAAGAGAGAGCCAGGACTGACAGGCTGATGGGCTGACGTCTCCTGATTCTTCTGGCTAGGAAAAGACCTGAGAGTAGCTGTAGTCTTGGCTTGAGTATTCTGATGTCTTCCTCCAGGAAGCTGCTGTGACCTATCTACACCTCTTACACACACACACACACACACACACACACACACACACACACACACCTCCACTGGATAGGTAGTAATACTCATCGGCTGGGTTGCACTAAGACAAAGAGATAGATAAATGAGTGTGTGTGTGTGTGTACACGCGCGTGCACGTGCATGTCACTGCAGGGATAGCCTCCACAATGAAAAGGGAAGAGGAGGGACGTGAACAAGCCCTGGTGTGTATATGGGGGGACATCTCAACATCAGAGACACCTTCCTCCCTACTCCCCACCAGACCTTTGAGTGCCCCTCTCAGTTCTCCCTCCCCCATGAGACTCCCCCCTCCCCATTTCCCTCCTGCAGCCAGTCCTCCACCTGAAACAATTCCCTCCTCAGCTTTGTCCTCACTCCTGATTTTAGAGAACTTATGAACTATCTCAGGAGTGCTGTATGGCTCGCCTGAAATCCCAGCTCTGGCACTGGAGGATTGAGCTCACCCAGGTCTACACTGCAGGACGCTGGCTGCCACACCAAGTCAAAGAAGAAAGGGCAAAGGAAGAAAAGAAAAGGAAAAGACAATTATCTAGGCTCTCTTGGTTGGCGAGCTTGAGCTGTAGGTACTCTCCTTCCTTAAACATAAACTTGCATTTCTTCAAAGAGAGAGGTAGTTCTTGTCCCAAGAAGAGCTAGGCAAGATGAGTCTCTCACTGAGCTGCAGGAGGAGACAGGTGGCTTTGGAGGGGGCAGATTCAGCAGCAAAAATCCCCCTGGAGTCCACTGAAAGTGGCTCCACTTTTTTCTTTCTTTCTTTCTTTCTTTCTTTCTTTCTTTCTTTCTCTCTCTCTCTCTCTCTCTCTCTCTCTCTCTCTCTCTCTCTCTCTCTCTCTCTCTCTCTCTCTCTCACAATTCTGGTCCAAATTCATTTGCCATATTTATGTGTGGATTTCCCCTCACAGTGCTCTTCATATTTAAAAAACATCAAGAACCTGGTAATGTGTAAAAGATGTTTCCTTCTAGAATACCCTCTCGCCACCCACATACCCTTTGATTCTGCTTTGAAGCCAACGACTTTGGTTGCCATGATGGGCTGGGAAAGAAAAGGTTCTCTTTAACCATCCAAAGAGTGGGGCCTGCAGAGGGTCAGCCAGCAGCACCTCCGACCTTAGCAGATGGACCTTGGGTCTAACCCCCCTCGCTTTCCCGTGGTCAGTCAGCCTCTGAACCCCCAGACACCTCTGCCACTGGCCCTGCCCCAGGACTGGCCACTGGCCCAGCCAGCCCCTCTCCTAGCTGGGTTGATGGGCAGACACCAGGGGTTCTTGCAGTAGCTTCTCCCTTCCCTGGAACGGGCCAACGCAGTAGTTTTACTCTTAAGAATGACTCTAGGAAAGACACAGAAACTCAGCAGAGGCAGCGCGTGAACTGCTTCAGATGCCACCTCTCCCTGGTCACGCGAGGAACAAACAAACAAACAAACAAAAACTAGCTTTCCTGGCCCCTAACCTGTGTGCTCGGGATCTCAAGGACAAACTGAAGGAAAAATTAATTTCGCTTCTGATGGCTGTCGTGCTAGACAAGCCATTCTTATGCAAATGAGGGGCGGGCCCGCGGGCTGCGGGGGCGCGGGGGGCGCGGGGAGCCCGGGGCGCCCGACCGCCGACCCGCCCCGACCTCCCGGGCACCGCGCCTCGGCGCCCCGAGCGCAGCGCCCGGGGTGGGCGGGCGCCGGTAAATACGGTACCGGGTACCGCGCGCTCCAGCGCGGATTTCCCAGCCTTGGGCTGGAAGCCGGTCGGGGGCGTCCGCGTCTCCGGGGGCCCCGCCCGGCACCTCGGGGCCGGAGCGCAGCGCCCGGGCCGGGCCCCGCGGAACCGCGTCCCGCGCGGGCCAGGGGGGCGGCGGCGGTCCACTGGGCTCCCCTACGTCTCGGGAGGGCTGCCGCCGGCGCTTCCCGGAGTCCGGCAGGTTCCGGAGCAGCCGGGTGCTCACCCCTGGGGAGAACTGCGCTCGGGCGGGCGCGCCGCCTCGGAGGCCAGGCCACCAGCCCGGGGCCCCGCCGCGGGGGACGGGGGGCACGGGGGCCACGTAGTCGGTGTCCCCTGGCAGGTCTGGGCGGCTTCTCTGCGGTGTCCGCCCGCGGATCCCGGCGCCGCACCCCCTGCCGCACCCGCCCGGGGCGGGGGAACCACGGGGGCCGCCGGCCGGGCTGAGCCGACCCGGCTCCGGCAGGTTCCGAGGTCCGGCCGGGGGAGCAGGCGCCTGGCAGTGGGACTCCGGGCGCTGCCACCGCCGGGACCCCTCCCTCGTCCCGAGCCTCGCGGCCGCCTCACCCCGCGTCCTCCCCACGGCTCGCCCGCGCCGTGCCCAGCCCACCCTGCCCCAGCGCCCCTTCTCCAAGGCCTGGAGGCTTCAGTGGCGGACGAGGGAGAGGCCATCGGACTCCCCGCCTGGCCGACCTCGGAGCTTCCCCCCTGCGGGCGGGCGGGGGAAGGTGGGGCGCCACCCCACTGTCCCCTCCGGCACCGCACGGATCGAATCCCGGCTTTCCCAGAAGCGTGGGCACTGTGAGCCCTTCGCGCCCGCCCTCCGGGAGTAGGGGTGTGGAGCCTGCTTGCTTTGCCCCAGGGGAGTCCCCCCCAGAATGCCAGGCCGGCTCCGGCAGCAGTAACAGCCACCGTGGTAATAACACTCGAATCTAAAGTGGAGCCTTTGCCTGCGCTTTATGCACCCCACGCAGCCCTCCAGGGGAGCTCAGGCGCCAAACGCGCTAGTATTTCCTTAACATAGCCAGTGCCGGAAGCTCACACGGGTAATCAAAGTACCCTGGAGTCCGGTCGGAGGAGGGTGGTTCAAAGCCAGCCCTGTCGGGAAAATCCATGAGACTCTTGTCTCCAGCTAACCACCAAAAGCCAGAAGTGGAGCTTTGGCTCAAGTGGTGGAGCACGCCCTTGAGTACTACCTAGCCTTGAAGAAAAAAAGCACATGGATAGCATCTAGCTCCTAAATTCCAGCCTCTTCACATCCAGCACAGACTCACACACATACTGAATGGGGGCGGAGAGAGAGACAGACTGACTGACAGACAGACAGACAGAGCTAGCAAGTGGATTTGAACCCAAGTAGGCTGGTTCCAGAACTCACACGTTTAGTCACCAGGGACCTTAAAGTCAAAGCAAAGATTTCCTTGGGCTCCAGGCCAGGGAAGGAGGGGGGAGGAGGGCCCTCACTCCCTTTTCTATTGTCCAGAGACAACTTTTTTCTACTTAGGGCTCTGTTAGGGGGCTGCAGTGGCTATTCCAGGATATTCCATAAATTCTTTCTTATCACTTTCTTTCTTCAAGCTCTGGAGTTGTTGAGTTGCCACCCACCTCGGTTGTGGGTTGTGGGGTGGGGGAGACCCCTGGCTAGGATCTCCCTGTGGTGGGCACTGGGCTTCACCTGCCAAGTGGCGACAGTAGAATTGGTCTTAGCTGAGTGTGTGACTGGACTGGTCGACTCACTGGACTCTGGAGGATATTTTCCTCCCTGGAGGCAAGGCAGGGGTGGGGGGATTGGCCTGGTTCCTAGGTCAAGGGGGCAGATGTCAAGGTCACTTGACTTCCAGTGTGTGCATTCTGGTAGGAGAAGGTCTATGGTGTGTCTGTTCTGCATAGCCTGCACAGCTCCTTCCCACCCCTAGCAAGGAGAAGATGGGACAAGAAAGGAGGGAGGACACTTCCCTTCCTGTGGGAACGACTGGAAGCTGACACCTCTGCTAGAAGCCCAGGCATCCTCTCTTCTAGTCCTGGGTCAACCTGTCCAGGCCAGGACTTTGGACTCTTGCCCAGGGCATGGGGTCATTTCTGCCTCATTGAGCAAATGTCTAACTCTAAGTGGGGCATCCAGGTAGGCGGAGCTGACCGCCTGACCACTGTTGGCCCCAGGACCTTGATCTATGTGAGCATTTCACAGCTGTGCCTGGAGGTGAAGGGTAGGATTCCAAATCTGCTGGTGTTGGAGGCCAAGACCGGACAGGTCCAACGCCTGCCAAGCCGCAGAGTTGAAGCTTTACAAAGGCCTCGCCTCAGCTTCGAGCTGGAGGCTTGCTGGGGCTTGCTGTCTGGCCAGCACCCCGGGTCCCCAGCACTCCACCCCTGCCTGCCTGCCTGCCTGGCCAGGCCTGTCGGCGATGGCGCCAGCGTCGGGGCTTCCCCCCTGGAGGCTGCCTCTGTGGGAAGTGAGGCCCGAGAGGGGTCCAGACACTGGCGGCTTCCGAGCTTGAAGGAGTCCCAGTTGCAGTTCAGAGGCTGGGCTCTGAGTCCCGGCCAGAACCTTGTGGAGGTCTTCCAGCAGCAGGTTGGAGGTCCTCATAGACGACCATCACAAGTCCCATTTCTGGCTCACCAGAACTAGTGAGGAGCCCCACAGTAGATCTGGGGCTCAGAAGCAGGTGCCCCAGGCCAGCAGGCACCCTCCTGTCTGTTCATAAAGAAACAAGACAACCCATCTCAGAAGAGGAGAGACTGCTTAGAGAATATCCAACAATTTCCTTCATAAAAATGTGATTTGATTTCCACTTTCACTCCCCCCCACCCCGCCCCCGCCCCAACACACGCACTGTCTCCAAAGACACTCAAATTGCAGCCATATGGGCAAAAGTAATAGGAAGCAGTTACCTTATTTACTGCAGAGGCAGCGCAGGAAAACCTGGCAGCCAGCGACCCCAGACGGACCACGGACAGAAAGGGGATGAAAGGCAGTGGGTTCTTGGTCTTTGAAACCTTGTTTACTTATGGGAGGTGTATTTGTTTTGTCTTGTTTTTTTCTTAAAGCAGTGATCTAATTTGGAAGGAGGAAAGCCATGTAAAAGAAGGGAGGATGGAGAATGGAGTCTCAGAAGGGGGTGGTCAGTAAGAAAAGTGGATGGCTGGTTTTCTTCAGTTGGTCCCTGGGATGGTGGCACCAGGTTATCAGCCCAAAGGCAGGTCGACCCAGACCCATGGCAGCGCCTTCTCCTGCTGTGCACGTGCCGGCCCAACAGACCCTAGCTCCCATCCTACGAGATTTCTATGCCTGTAAACCTATTTCTCCCCGAATCTCCAAACTGTCCAGGAATGAAGCCTTTGAGGCTTTTCCCTTCCCCTGGAGGGCAGGGTGCGATGGAGGTAGTCTTCCTCCTCAAGGCGGGGCACCCCAAGATCCAGGCTCACTCTGACCTCAAATTGTTTTGTCCTCTTTTACTTCTCAGCTGAACTCTAAAATGATCAAAACGGGAAAGCAATTGCAGACACCTTCCAACTTTGTTCAAAGTAAGTAGTTTGGACAGACTCACCACTAGACATAAAGAAGATGATAGAAAAGGTGTGTGGGTGTGTGTGGGTGTGTGGAGAGAGGGGGGAGACCCCATCAGAGGAGAGGGGTGTGCTAGATACAGTCGTAGCCCCCTGTGCCTCCAGAGGTACTGAGGCAGAGGGGCAGTGACGCAGAGAAGGGGAAGAAAGGAAAAGGGAAGGGGGGGAGAGGGAGGAAGAAAGCAGGCAAAGAGAAGGGGGAGGGAGGGCGCTAGATTGTCCCGTTCCGAACCGAGCGCGGCGGTGCGGGCGCGGTGCGGGGTCGGGAGCGAGGGCCGCTCGGGGGAGCCACCTCTTTTTGGGGGCCGGCAGGCTTCCTGGGGGAGGCTCTGGTCCCCCACTGCTCGGCGCAGCTCCCCTCCCGCTCTCGGTGGCCCGCGCGGCGGGCTCGGTGGCCGTCGCCGGTCGCCAGGCGGGGGGCTCGGAGGCCGGGCTGGGCTTCCTCTGGGCGGGGAAACCAGACACTTGGAGGCGGCCGGGGCCGACTTTATTTTTACTGCCCACACTGTTGGAAAGTATTTAAGCTTAAACAGAAACAGCTGCACCGCTGGCACCGGCCGGCCAACGACGTGTCACCGGAACGGCTTCCCAGGTCCCGGGCGGCGCTCCGCGGACGGCCGGCCCGCCGCACCTGGAGGAGCCTGGAAGCCAGGCCGAGCCCGGACCCCGTCCAGGGCCCGCGGGCGGGGCGCGCGGCCCGGCCGCTCCCGACGCCGCCCTCGCCCCCTCCGTCCCCGCGCCCGGGTGGGGCCAGAGCGGACCCCGAGGGCCGAGCCTGGGGAGGGAAGGGAGGGGGCGGCCGGCCAGGCCTCCGCTGTCCCCGCGCTGTCCCCTCCGCGTCCCCCGCGCTGTCCCCGCGCTGTCCCCTCCGCGTCCCCCGCGCTGTCCCCTCGCTGCCCCTTCGCCATCCCCTCGCTGTCCCTCCACGTCCCCCGCACTGTCCCCTCGCTGCCCCTTCGCATCCTCCGCGCTGTCCCCTCGCTACCCCTCCGCATCCCCCGTGCTGTCCCCTCGCTGCCCCTTCGCCGTCCCTGTCGTGTCCCCCGCACTGTCCTGCCTGTGAGCTCCGCCGCCCGACCCCGCCCGCTCTTGGGGCACGCCGTCTTCGCGGGAGCCTCTCTCACCCAGCCCGCACCCGACCCGCAACTGCTCGGGTGTCCAGGTGTCCAAACCCGCTGAGAGGAGAACCATGGACAGGAAGCGCCTCCAGACACCGGCGCTGGGAAAGCCCGGGCGGGGCAAGCCCTGCGTCCCCAGGCCACGCCAGGCCAGCCCCGAGCCCCGAGCCCCCAGGCCACCCCAAGCCCCAGGCCACCCCGAGCCCCCAGGCCAACCCCGCACCCCCAGGCCGGGCCAGGCCAGGCTAGCACCAAGCCCCCAGGCCACTCCAAGTCCCCAGGCCACGCCCCCCAGGCCAGGCTAGCCCCAAGCCCCCAGGCCACCCTGAGCCCCCAGGCCACCCGAGCCCCCAGGCCAGCCCCACACCCCCAGGCCGGGCCAGGCCAGGCCAGCACCAAGCCCCCAGGCTACTCCAAGTCCCCAGGCCACGCCCCCCAGGCCAGGCCAGCCCTGAGCCCCCAGGCCAGGCCAGGCTAGCACTGCACCCCCAGGCCACCCTGAGCCCCCAGGCCGGGCCAGGCCAGGCTAGCCCCGAGCCCCCAGGCCAGGCCCAGGGCTGATGCTCTGCTCTGCCCTGAAAGTCCTATGTGTGGGGTACAGGGCTGCCTGGCCTGAGGGCAGGGGCAGGGGCAGCAGGGCACAGGCAGGAGGGCAGGGGCAGAGCCAGAGCCATCAGGGGCAGGGCTGGGGCAGCAGGGCAGAGACAGGAGGGCAGAGGCAGCAGGGCAGGGGCAGGGGCAGAGCTGTCAGGGGCAGCAGAGCAGTCAGGGGCGGGGCTGGGGCAGCAGGGCAGAGACAGGGGCAGAGCCGGCAGAGGCAGTAGGGCAGAGGCAGCAGGGCAGGGGCAGAGCCGGCAGGGGCAGCAGGACAGGGGCAGGGGCAGCAGGGCAGGGGCAGAGCCAGAGCCATCAGGGGCGGGGCTGGGGCAGCAGGGCAGAGACAGGAGGGCAGAGGCAGCAGGGCAGGGGCAGGGGCAGAGCTGTCAGGGGCAGCAGAGCAGTCAGGGGCGGGGCTGGGGCAGCAGGGCAGAGACAGGGGCAGAGCTGGCAGAGGCAGTAGGGCGAGGCAGCAGGGCAGGGGCAGAGCCGGCAGGGGCAGCAGGGCAGGGGCAGGAGCTGCAGGACAGGGGCAGGGGCAGCAGAGCAGGGGCAGAGCCGGCAGGGGCAGCAGGGCAGGGGCAGGAGCTGCAGGACAGGGGCAGGGGCAGCAGGGCAGGGGCAGAGCCGGCAGGGGCAGCAGGGCAGGGGCAGGGGCAGCAGGGCAGGGGCAGCAGGGCAGGGGCAGCAGGGCAGCAGGGCAGGGGCAGGGGCAGGGGCCGGGCAGCGGCAGGTGGCGGCGGGCGTCCCGGCCGTGGCGGGGTGGGTGGCAGGAGGCGACCTCTCCCGCGGGACGGCGGTCCCGAGAGGCCTCGGGCGGGAGCGGCGCGGCCGCGCGGCTGGCGGGGTCGTCGGGTGCGGTAGAAGGGGCGGGAGCGGTGATTTGTTGGCGAGGTGGGACCCGCGGCCGTGAGGGTGGGCGGGAGGCGTTGCCTGGGAGACCGGGGCCGGGCGCCGCGCGCGGGGAGCGGCGGGCGCGCCGGCGGGGCTCGGAGCTCGGGCGCGGCTGGACGCCCCGGTACCGGAGCGCCGGGCATTGTGCGCCGCCAGCGGCGGGGAGGGGACGGCGGTGGTCCCGGGGGCGGGGCCCGGTCCGCGCTGACATCGCCGCGGGGCGGGGGGGGGGTCCCGGCGGGAGCCGCGGGGGAGGCGGGGCGCGCGGTGGCGGGGGGGCGGGGAACAGCCAGGCGACTCGGGAGGGGGCCTGGATGCGGAGCGGGGCAGCCCGCCCCCCGGGCCAGCTCCCCAGACTGACAGCGGCCGGGCCCGCCCTCCTCGCGGCGTCACTTCCGCCGGCCGCCCCCACCTCGGCGCGCTCGGTCTCGGAGTCCATGTGGGCTCCGCCCCCTGGCGATTGGAACGCGGGTCACGTAGCAACGCGGGGGAGGCAGGGCGAGGGGCGTGGCCTGGCGCCTGCCCAATCAGAGCGCGAGGAGCCGGTCTCGGCGGCCCGGCTTTAGCAACGTCGTTAGCAACACGTGGGGCGGGAGGAAGCGCGGGGCGGGGGCGGAGGGAGCGCCGCGCAGCCGCGCGGGCGGGGGCCGCGCGAGGGAGCCGGCGCGGGGCGGGCGGAGAGCTGACGTCAGCGGGAGAGTATTATGGGCTGTCGCGCGCTGGCTGCTGCTTTTCTGCTCCTGGAAGCGGCCGAGGGGGGAAGCGGCGAGTCAACATGGAGCTCTCGGCGGTGGGGGAGCGGGTGTTCGCGGCCGAGGCCCTCCTGAAGCGGCGCATTCGGAAAGTAGGTGTCCGGGGCGCGGGGCTCGGCGCGCGCGGGCCTCCCGCGGGCCCGGGCGCCCTCCCCCGCTGCAGCCCCGCCGCCTCCCTTCCCCCCGGCCCGGCCTCGGCGGCGGCGGCGGCGGCGGCGGCGGCGGCCGCGGCGCGCGGGGTCCCGGCGCGGGGCGGCGGGGCGGGGGGCGCGCCGGTGGCGGGGTCGGGGCGTCCCCCCGGGGCGCGCACGGCCGATGGCCGGTGTCTGGGTCGTGCCTGCCGCCCGCACGCCACGCACACCCCGCGCACACCCGCGCGCACACACACGCGCATTCTCTCCTTTGCATCCGCAGGGGCGCATGGAGTACCTCGTGAAATGGAAGGGCTGGTCGCAGAAGTAAGTAGGCTCCGGGCGGCTCAGCCCCACGCCGGCCTGCCGAGGGGTATTCTCCCTCCTCCCCCTGGCGCTGGAAGGCCAGGCCCGGCCGGGGGAAAGTTACACGCACACCACAGACACGCAAGTTAACGCGCGTGCACACACACGCGCACACGCGCTGCCGCGCTCGGGAATAACGCCCCCTCTCCCGACTCCCCGCAGGTACAGCACATGGGAGCCCGAAGAAAACATCCTGGACGCTCGGCTGCTTGCGGCCTTCGAGGAAAGGTACCGGCCCTCCAGTCTCGGACACTCAGGGGGAGGGAGGCGAGGTGGACGCCGCGGGCCCGGACGCGCGCCCCGCTCACACCCCCTTCTCCTTCTCTCCAGGGAACGAGAGATGGAGCTTTATGGCCCCAAAAAACGAGGACCCAAACCTAAAACCTTCCTTCTCAAGGTAGAGTGGCAGTGTCCAATGGTCGACAGCGATCTTGTCGAGTCGCTTCATGCAAAGCGGACCCTGAGGGTTTGTGAACCAATGGGGTGTCCACACCCGCTGCCTGTTTGTATTCTAGGAGGGAGCCCCTTGACAGCTTGTCAGGAAGTCAGTAGCAGCACCCAGGAGTGTTTGGGTGGTGGAGCTTAGCCATGCCAGAATGCCTTTATGCTCTCCCCGAGCCATCCCAAGCGGATCTACAATGGAATACCCAAGTGTGCTGGCTGCCAATGGCTTCAAGACAAATCCCCTTTTCCCTCCCTCTGACTGCCACCACTAAGCCCCACCCCCTCCCCACCCATAGAGAACTTCCCGAGCTGCTGCTGGGTGAAGCTGGGAGGTCAAGGCTGGAGGAGGGGTGGGGGGTGGGGCCCTGCTTCATCCTTGACACCTCCTTCTCTCTCTTTCTCTCCCCCCCCCTCACCCCCATCAGGCCCAGGCCAAGGCAAAAGCCAAAACCTATGAGTTCAGAAGTGACTCGGCGCGGGGAATCAGGATCCCCTACCCAGGACGCTCCCCGCAGGACCTGGCATCTGCTTCCCGGGGCCGAGAGGGCCTTCGGAACATGGGTCTGTCTCCCGCTGGAAGTGGCAGCAGCACCAGCAGCACCTGCCGAGCAGAACCCCCTCGGGAGCGGGACCCGGACCGCCAGCGAGAGAGGGATCGGGAGCGAGAACGGGAACGGGAACGGGAACGGGGTGCTAGCCGCGTGGACGACAAGCCCAGCTCGCCAGGGGACAGCTCTAAGAAGCGAGGCCCCAAGCCCAGAAAGGAGCTTCTGGACTCCACGCAGAGACCCTTAGCAGAGCCCGGCGATGGCCTTGGAGAATACCTGAAGGGCAGGAAGCTGGATGACATACCTTCCGGGACAGGAAAGTTCCCAGCTGGCCACAGTGTGATCCAGCTGGCCAGAAGGCAGGACTCGGACCTGGTGCAGTGTGGTGTGAGCAGCCCCAGCACAGCCGAGGCAGTGGGCAAATTGGCTGTGGACACTTTCCCAGCCAGGGTCATCAAGCACAGGGCTGCCTTCCTGGAGGCCAGAGGCCAGGGCGCCCTGGAGCCTGGAGGCCCACGGGTTCGTCAGGGACCAGGCACCCCGGGCTCTGTGGGGAGCTTGTATCGGGACGTGGGGGCCCAGGGGGGAAGGCCTTCCCTCATCGCCAGAATCCCAGTGGCCAGAATCTTGGGGGACCCCGAGGAAGAGACCTGGAGCCCCTCTCTGACTAACCTGGAGAAGGTGGTAGTCACTGATGTGACCTCAAACTTTTTGACCGTCACCATTAAGGAAAGTAGCACGGACCAAGGATTCTTTAAAGAGAAAAGATGAACTGCTGGGGGAGGGAGGGAGCCAGGGAGAGAGTAGGCGAGAGCGCGTGCAACCTTGCCAGAGTGCGTTTTTATTTCCAGGTGGGATGAGGCCGACTGGCTGGTCCTGTCCCTGACTTCACACCCCGTCTGCCCTTCATTCCTCCTTCTCTTTCCTTCCCTCCCTCCCTCCCTCCCTCCCTCCCTCCCTCCCTCCCTCCCTCTCTCCCTCTCTCCCTCTCTCCCTCTCTCCCTCCCTCCCTCCCTCCCTCCCTCCCTCCCTCTCAGTTTCAGTTGGAAAATTATCTCTAGAGTTATATTTTCTATTAGATGTAAATATGTTATTTAAGAAAAATATCTAAATATATATATATATATATTTCAGCTCTTAAAGTTGTTTTATTTAAAGAGGAGAAAGGTAGACATTGTGGTTTAGTAGGGGCAGACAGTCTGAACCAGGAAAGGAGGGTCTCAGTCCCCCAAGGCACTGCGCCCTGCACGCAAGTTGGGGGCCCAAGCAGTGGGTTGCTGAGTGTCTGGGGGGACTGGGGCTGCCCACCTGACCCCTCCTCCCTCCTCCACAGTCCCTCCGGCAGACTCCCGGCACCAAAGCCGGCCTGGGTGGTTCTCTCTTCCCATTGGCCAGCTAGACCAACAAAAGGTTGGCTTCCCAATCAGAAGAAAAGGGGGTGGGTCAGCCTAGTTTTCTTTTTGTTTCTTCTATTTTTGAAGATTGAGAAGTCTATTAGGGGCAAAAGAAGTATGAACTTGAGTAATTCTTTTGCGTGTGTTGTTGAAGGTAGCACGTCATGGGTGGGTGAGGAGTGGCTGCTCCCCTACCAGGACCACACCAGAAAATGCACTTTACGGGAGAGACTTGTGTGCTATAGACTCGGATCCCGTGTATTTGTCAGGTGGACAAGGGTCTCCCTGTCCCCTCCATTCCTTTCCTTAACTCCACAGAGAGAAAAGAAGCCCAGCGAATCTGTTTACATTCCCGAAATGCCAGGATAAATGGGGAGGATTTCGTGCCAGTGCCCAGAGCTCCAGACGGTTTCTTTACAAGAGAAGTGTCCTCTGCACCCGGAGGGATGGCCTCCCTACCTCCCGGGACGACTCTGAGGACCGCCCTCTCCACCCCCTTGGGAAGGGGCGGGTAGCTTAGAAGAGGACAGGCCACCCAGCAGGAGACACACCCAGGCGGGACTGCACTGGGTGTCCCTGGGCCGTGGTGGCCGGGAGGGGGGGGGGAGGGAGGACGAGGGGGAGCAGGGCCAGTGTCCGGGTTTCCATCCAAGAATGTACAGCGCTGCTTTCTGCTTTTCCCTTCCTCTTCCTAAAAGCAAAAGCTGTAATTTATACACCTTTACGATTCGTCCAGTGTTAGAGCCGCGAACTACTTGGACTCTGCCAGAGGAGGGGGGGGAGCGGGAG
This sequence comes from Megascapheus bottae, assembly GCF_031878675.1. Lineage (NCBI taxonomy): Eukaryota > Metazoa > Chordata > Mammalia > Rodentia > Geomyidae > Megascapheus > Megascapheus bottae. Next base: position 49,671,733 of record NC_143525.1, on the reverse strand, counting down.
TTGGCGTTGTAGTTGGCAGTGGTCTATGCCAGGGGCACGCCGGACAGGGTTCCTGAAGTCCCTCATTTTCTCTGGCTCACTCCCTCTCTCAACTCCAGCTCCTCTGTGACTCAAAAGCACAAATTCGTCCTTCAATCCCACCTCTACCCCTCCCAGCTCCAAGCCCCTCGACTTTTTCACCCTCCCCACCCTTAAAGGGCCAGCTGAGAGCTGCTGCAGGGCTGAACCTGGGAGGGGTTCCTGTGTGGCCACTGCGGGGCAAGCACAAACTCGGGCAGGCTTGTTGGGTTGCCAGAGGTGGGCTGGGGGAACTCCAAGGTGGGGAGTAGCTGGCGGGGACCCCGCAGCTTAGTCCTGGTCCACACTCTTGGCTCCCAAGTCTAGCTTCTCAGCCTCGGTCTGCTCCACACTCTCTTTGCCTTTAAAGAGAAAGGGAAGGAAACCAGTATACTACTTGATTTCGGTTTTGAGAAAGGAGACCGTGTACTACTTGATTTCAGTTTTGATGATCAGATTGCACCTGAAGGGAAGCGCCTGGCATGGGGGATTTTTATCTGATTTTACATTTGTAAAACTGGTATTTTAGACCTTGTGTAAAGAAGCACACGGTTGGCCGTGTGTCTGTTTAAGTGTTGACATATTTTCAGACGAAACTGCTTTGACGGGGGCGTGTCTGTCTCCAAGTGGTTATTCCCAGATTTGCATCTTTACCTGGCTGTCACCTGCTTTTTACTTCCCAACTTCCTTGCTCCCTCCCCACTCCCGCCTTCCCTCTGGCTTCCTGTGTCTTGCTTGGCTCCAACCCACGCTGTCACTTGTCCCGCCAGCTGCCCTTGGCTGGAGTTTTCCTCTCCAGTGCCGTCTCACACCGTGAGACGCTGTCCTGGGGGGCGGGCAGGGGCTCCGGCATCAAGTGGCTGAGAGCACTGGCCTGGGGCTTGTGTGTGTGTTTATTTCCCAGGTTTGTTGTATTCATCACAGATTGGTTTCAGGCTCTGCCTCAGCTCAAGAGAGCTGGTGGTGGTACCTATTTTCTTATGTCTTGAATGTCTGTATCCAATACCCCTTTTTAAGTGTTTAAATATATGCTTTGTAAATAGACACGTCTTGCTTTTATTCTTTTCATCTGTGTCTCCAGATCATCAGGGAAGAGGCTGCAGGGAGGGGAGAGCAGGGACTGTTTTCTCATCATCCCCACCCCTCCCATCCTTCACCTAGAGCCAGACGTGGTCACCCTCCCTCCCCTCGCCCCAGTGGAACCCCACGGCCCGCCAAAGTGGGGCCCGGGAGGGAGCTGGGTGTGATTTTTCCTTGTCTTCTGGAAGACAGCCAGTGGCGTTTCCAGCCTACTGAGGGAACTTCGTTGGGCAGAAGTTGGGGTGCCTGAGGAGGGGGGTGTGCCCCACCTGCCGTCCTTGTGTCTTCTCTCAAGGAGCCTAGCAGCCTCTCTCCCCGTTCCTCCTGGCCTGCCCCCCAAAGCTGCGGCGGGAGCCCTGCCCTGGACCCAGGCAGCCTCCCAGACACTCCCCCAAATGCCGAGCCTGGCGCCTATTGATTGCGGAATTGAATTCACGGTATTGCTAGGCAACTGCCTGCCTGGAGCCGGCGCACAGTGAGCTGATGTGATTAGTGAACCTGGAACCGACGCCACGCCACAGCCCTGCCCTGTCCCCCCCAGCCCCCACCCCACCCCACGGGCTCCCCCAGCCGCCACCCCACCCCACAGGCTTCCCCTGGACCCCACCCCACAGTTGTCTTGATGGGCAGACACCACAAGGCAACTGGACCAGGAACTGTGGGCAGAGGGCAGAGTGTAGATGCTGAGGTGTGTGGTGGGGGGTTGGCCCTTTTGCAACAGAGGGCAGGGTGATAAAGCCCACAGCTGAGAGCCTCGCTGGTGACCAATGTGCCTTGCACCCCCGTCCCCTCCAGAGTTCCCTTCAGATGGGCGTCGCCCTGTTACCGAGAAGGCTCCATCCTGGTGCAGCCCCAGAGCCCCTCGCAGGGTCCCCCAGGATGCCCCCTCCCCTTCAGTGACCTGGTCCTGGGAGGAAGGCAGCCATCCCGCCACTGAGGTCCAGTGGGCCAACAGGTCATACAGCAAGTGAAGTGCCGTCCCCAGCACTCCTGGCAGAGGCAGCATGCCTAAGTCTGCCAGCAGGCATCCGCGGACCCTGCCCTCTGGATGGCTTCTTCCTGAGTCCTCTCTTGGGGGGTAGGTGAGGTCTAGGGGTGTGGGGGGCAACCCTGCCCATTATCCTGCTTTGCTTACCATCACCAGCTAGCGTCTGACCAGACACTCCGTTCTCAGTTTCCCATTTCCCAGGCAGATGGTCCCCAACATAGGGACTGTGTGTGGGGACTGTGTGGGGGTTGGTAGGGGTCTGTCCCCTCGGCTGGCTCCTCCAGCCCTCAGGGAAGGGCCTGTCAGGTTCACCATGGCCGAGCTGAGGCTGGCACCGCACCAGCCGTGACTGTGGGGGGCTTGCTCTTCACAGTTTCGCATGGGGGCCATTTTCTGTCCACCTGATGCCCTTTGATCTGACTCCCAGGAGCCCCGGCCGTGCAGCACACAAGCAGCCCAGGCAGGGGAAGCCAGCCGTCCGGAGTGGAAGAACTGATCCTGGACAGAGAGGGTGGATGGACTGGGGCTGGCTGGGCTTTCCTCCCGGACTTCAGAGACCCAGAGGCACTGAGCCATAGTCCTCTGAGCTGGGTGCTCCTGAGGAGCTAACGAGGGTACTCTGGGATCCAGGGTGCTCCAAGCAGCAGGGGTGCCGGCTCTACAAATGTGTGGGGCCAGCAGCCAGCCCAGTGCCAGGGCTGGACGGTACCACACCCCCTCCCTCCTAAGGGCTGGTGGAAGGCGCGCGCCCTCTAGAGGCCAGGCCACAGCCCCATCCCAGGCCACCCCTCCCCCAGACAAGGCAGGGCTCCTTGGTACCAGGCAGGGCAGAGAAAGCCCCATCTTCTGTGCCCAAAGGCACCACTCAGTGTCCTTCCTGAGTCTCACCCTGGAGACTGGAGGCTGGAGGCTCCTGTCTCCCAAGCCCTTCTTCACCATTGGCACCCGAGGGCATCCTCAGGCAGGTCAGAGTGGCTCAGGGCCTAGTCAGTACCTTGAAGCCCTTACCGTTCTTCTGGGGAGGCATTGGATTAGGTGATCAGATCAGCAACTCAGAAAACTAACTAAGGCCCTGTGAGCCAGGCCCCCCCCCGCCTGGGCTGGCAGTGGGGGCTGAGCTTGGATGGGGGAGAACCTGTTTCCTCTTTGCCTCCTACAGACCCCTATGTGCAGTTCTTAGAACCCGAGGACAGGATTTCTGAGATTTCCCTTGCCCACTTCTCCAGAACAGGAGAGAGCCTGAAAAGGCAACAAAAGAGGACTTTCCAGCAGCCAGCCAGGCAAGAATCAGCAGGCCTCTCTGAGCCAGAACAGGGCTGTTTCCATCTGCACAGGGGGACCCCTCCTGAACCAGAACTGCCAGGCCATCGTCCAAATCAGCCTTTCATCCGGGGCCAACGTCCAGGCCCAAGTTCTCTCTTCACTTCAAAGGAAGCCCCATTCCCCCTGGAGGCTGAAATTTATGAATAAATTCATGCGGAGGGTAATGCAAACCTTAAAGGACCGGGGAAGGTTCTCCAGTGAGCAAATCATCTCTTTATTACCAGTTGTTGGTTAGGAGACACAGCAGTGGCTGAAGCGAAGGCTCCCTGGAATCTCATAGCTGGCTTTGTCCTTTCCAAGCGTCATGGCCAGTCCAGTGGATACTGTGGGGGAGGAAGGGAGTTGTTTCCTTTGATGCTTCTTCTGCAACTTACTGTGGACTGTAGCAGCTCTGATTTCTAACCACTGGACACCAGCCGCATTCCCCCCACCCCCACTGCCGACTCTATTTATTTATTTATTTATTTATTTATTTATTTATTTATTTATTTATGCCAGTCCTGGGGCTTGAGCGCTGTCCTTGGGCTTTCTCAAGGCTAGAGCCACAGCACCACTTCCCGCTTTTTTCTATGTATGTGGTACTGAGGAATCGAACCCGGGTCTTCGTGCATGCTAGGCAAGCACTCTACCACTAGGCCAAACTCCCAACCCCGGTTTTATGTATGTTTTTGTTTTCCCATCTTTCCTGGCAATCCAGGATTTCTCAAACAGCCTGACACCCTGGGAAGGATTAGCTTTCTCATGGGGCCATTGTGCATGTCAGGACTGACATTCCTGATTTGCTAATGTCAGGTGTGTCGTCCTCACCCTCTGTGAGACCATCAGATCTGTCTCCACACTGCCACACTGTGTTGGAACTGTTTTTTGCTTGGTGTGTTTTGTGGCAGGCTGGCATTCTATCACTGGAGCCACACCTCTACTTTATTTTTGTTGTTGTTTGTGGGGCTTCAACTCCAGGCTTGACTACTGTCCCTAAGCTCTTTTTGCTCCCTGCTAGTGCTCTGTCACTTTGAGCCACAGTGCCACTTCATTTTCTGGTGGTTAATTGTAGTTTTCACACTTTCCTACCCAGGTTGGCTTTGAACCTCGATCCTCAGATCTCAGCCTCCTGAGCAGCTAGGATGACAGGCGTGAGCCACCAGTACAGGGACAGAGAACTCACTCTTAATCCCTAGAACCTGCTTTCCAGGTCATTTTCCTACATCCCACATGGTGGCTGCCTTCCTAGTCCCAACTATTCAAGCTATGTCCAGATGATTTTTATTTTATTTTTTTGCCCTCTAAAAAGGAAAGTGAAGTCTGTTTTGTCTCCAGGCATCATTCATGGTTAAGAAATATTTATTGATAATATATAGAATTAACTCCCCCTCCCTCGAAAATCTTCAGGCACTGTGGCCAAATACCTTTCCCCTGGAAAATAAATTAACATGGGTCTAAAAAGCTCAGCAACCTACGTTAGTGTCAGCTTTCTGAAGACACTAGTAAAGGCACTGGAATTGTAAGGTGCCCTGTGCCATCTCTCCCCATTCCAGGGCTTGCCCAAGCTGCCCCCGGCTTCCTGGGGGAGGCATTTCCTTCTACTGGTTGGGCTACTGTTCTGTCTCAACAAAAACTCCTGTTTTCCCAGGGTAGTAAGACACCCAGCCTTGTTCTCTAAGGCAAACAAACAGCCACAGTTGAAAGCAGCTGGAAAGTGGCATACACGAGTGATTTGGCATTTTTAATTAAAACACACAAATCCAGCCAGTGATCAGCATCAAAGGTCTGCCCAACCCCAACCCCCTTCTCCCTAGGAGATCTCAGCCCAAAGCTTCCTGGTCAGGTCAGAATCTGGAGAGTAACTCAAAGAAACAACTCTTTTTGGTACCATATATATAATGACACAAATATTTGTAAGAAGTCAGGCTGCCTGCTTAATGACAGTTCACCCAGGGCCCTCAGAAACAGAGACCAAGACTCAAGCTGAAACACAAGCCACGTGGCCAGACACAGGCAAAAACGTGCAGAAATAAAAATAGAAAAAGGACTATTTTATTTATGGTAAACATAAAGACAACTCGAAGGACAATACACTTCTCCAGCGGGGCTCTGGGCCCGCATGCGCTCTTTGTAACACAAACTGCTGGGGCCCCAAGAGCACCAGGTAAAACAACACAGCAAGAAGGCAAAGCGGCTGTGAGAGTAAGGTAGTCACAGATGGAAACTTTGGGATTGAATTAGCTGGTTTTAAAAAAGGAAAGGCACCGAGTCAGGGTTTGGAGACTTGGCAGTGGAGGACAGGGGCTGAAAACCCGGCACCAGGGGCAAACACCCTCACTTCCCCAGCTCGCGGGAACCTAGGGCTCCCCGAAGAGCCTTAAAGGAGCTACAAGGATGGTGCATGCCTGGTAGAAAAGGAACAGAACGGGGCTGCTATCCCCTCCAGAGGAACAGCGAGGAAACCACATGGGGGCTGGAAGGGGGGCTGCCATCCCCTTCCCAGCTGCAGGCGTGGCCCTGCACACTGGACCAAGGCCACCCGTGGTTGTGGATGGGAACCCATCTCCAAAGGCACACTGTGGAAGCCGGTCAAGCCTGGCCACACGCAGGCCATCTCTTCCTATTTGGTGTGGCACTGTGGGGACCGTGCGGGTGGGAAGGCATGCAGACACCACGGCCCATGTGGGCAGGGCTGGAATTAGCTTCCAGCAAGGCAACTGGAGCTAAGAGGTGCCTCCCCCCCTCCGATGCTGGTCACCCCAAGCCTAGGGCTCCGACCCCTCATTTTTGGCATCACAACGACCCCTGGAGCCTGCTCCTGTTTCTGCCACCACTTCCCCGTGGACACTGGCCAGCAATGTGACCAGGCGGCTCCTGGACCCAGCATCCCAGAAAGGGGGGAATGGATGACCCCAGGCCAGGGGACGGCTGCTCACCCCAAGTGCACGAGGATATTTAACTGGGGAGAATGTGGGACCCCCCAAAGGCAGGGGTGGGGATTGTCAGGGACACCGATACCTGAAGAACGGCCCTTGAGCAGCGTCCATCAGGCCTGCAGCAAGGAGCTGGCTGCTCCCTCACGAGGACCGAGTCCACCCCGTGCAGCACCTCCAGGCCCACACACCTGGACTTGGAAGGGGCAGGGTCCATTCTCCCAGGGTTCACAGACCCACAGCTGAAGCAGCACTCCCCACCCCGCCAGTTCGTGTTCAAGCAGGGCTGGCTGGCCACCGGCCAGGGACCCAACGGGCCTCTGTCCTTCCAGAGGCCGCACCTCAGTCTCTAAGGGGTGGGTGAGGGCCACCCCAGCCCATCTCCTAGAAACTGGTGCCAGGCTGAGATGCTAGAGCACCCCCACTGTCCCTGTGGGGTGACCCTGCAGCTGGCACAGTGGGGTGAGCTGGACTGTGCCAGAGCAGGGAAGGGGCCTGTGCAGTCTGCTGTGAGAAGCCCTGCAGGCTGGTGGCGTGACTGCCTGAGGGGGCTCAGGTGTGAACCCCAAGAGGTAGAATCACCAGGGAGGCCTTCATCCAGCCCGAGGAGGCGGCAGCTCCCTGGCCCTTGGCCCAGGGGAGGGCAGAGTCCAGGCCAAGGCGGCAGGTGAGTCTGGCTGGCTGGCGGCTGGGCTCAGTAATGCCTCAGGTTGAAGAAGCCCACGCTGGTGGGGGACTCCTTCACGGTGACCGTGACGAGGTTGGCGGTGACGTCTGTGACAAAGACGTGCTCAATGAGGCTGCGGGTGGGCTTCCAGTCCTGGCTGGTCTGCACGGACACGGACAGGCTCTGCCCGGCCCCCAGTAAGGAGGCCGAGTCCTGGTCCGAGTCCGAGCTGCTGTTCTCTTCGCCTGTGCTCATCTCGGACGCTGCAGAGGCTTTGCGGGCGTTGCTGGGGGTGGCACTGCTCTCCTGCCCACCAGAGGCGGCGCTGCCCTTTCCATGGTCCCTCTTGCCCAAAGGGGCAGGCAGAGCCGTCGCCCTAGAGGCCAGCTTCTCACCTCTGCCAGCGTCTGTGGGGGTGCTGGTTCTGCTCACCCCTGCTGCAGGGCCGCCCCCGGTGCCCTTCCCCATGGAGGCAGAGCCCGTCTTGGTGGCTGGAGCATGGCGGGCAAGCAGGCCCACCCCCGTCCCCCCGTTCTTAACGCTCTGTAAGTCCAAGACCTGCAGGCTCAGCTCCTGGGTGGGTGCCAGCTGGGTGCCTGGACCCCCGGCAGGGGCCTTGTTGCTGCTGCTGTGGGTATAGGGGGCGCCCACCGCCCCACTTCCCTTCTGCTCTGCGGCCCCACTGCCGGGGGTCTTTGGGACTTTGTTTCCTGGGGGGCTCAGCCCCAGCTCCCCTTTCTGCGTCCTCACCTTCAGGTCTAGCCCAAGGCCACACTTGCTGGCGGCCTGGGCTTTGAGTGCCAGCCTGTTGGCAGCCTGAGCCTGGCTCTGGCTCATGCGGCTCATGTAGTGGACGATGGAGCTCTGCCAGCTGATGCTGCTGCGGCTGGAGCTGCCAGCCATGCCCTTCATCAGGCTGGCCAGGTTCTCGGGGGTCGCCACAGAGCTGGGGCCACCACAGGCCTCTTTGGCATGGGCCTTCAGGGCTGCCAGGCCCGCGACGGGGGCACTGAGTGGAGGGGGGAGCTTGCTGGCCGGGGCCCCCAGGTCCTTGCGGGCAGTCTTCAGCACCTTGGCTAGGCTCACGGGCCTCCGGGCTGCCTTCTGCTCTGGCGGCAGCGGCTTCCGTCCACGCTTCTTGCGGACGGGGTCCTTCAGCTCGGGCTTGGCCACCAGGATCTGGGCCTTCTTCTGGGGCACTGGGTGTGTCTCGCGGCCACGAGGGCCCCTCTTGGCGTCTAAGTCACTGTCGTCATCTTCATCCGAGGAAGAGGAGGAAGATGTGGAGGAGGAGGAGGAGCTGCTGGATTTGGATTTCGAGGGCGCATCGGGTTCCTGAGATGACAAGGGGAAAGGTGTCCGTCTCTGCCCCCGGGCTGCAGTCCCTGGACCCGAGCAACTGTGGCTGGGCAGCTTGCAGCCGACTCCTGACCAGAAGCTCGCCATGCTGCCTTCGAGGCACTGGGAATGCAGAACCGAGGGCAGAACCCAACCTGGTCCAGTGGCTCACTCTGTGATTTCAGGTACTAGAAGGCTGCAGGAGCAGAAAGTGCCCCGACCTGCCTCAGGCAGTAAGGTGCCAGGTGAGCAAGCTCAACGGGGGAGTCCCTGAGCTCAAGCTCCGTGTGCATGCATGCCTGTCCGAGGGCTGGAACTCAGGGCATAGACACTCAAGTCTGGTGCTCTACCACTCAAACCACAGCTCCATGCCCAGCATGTCTATTTTTTAGTGGTTTAATTGGAGATGAGAAGATTCCTGTTCAAAGCCAGCCTGAGCAGAAAAGTCTGTGACACTCTTATGCCATTTACCCGCCCCTTCCTCCCCCCCCCCCCCGCTGCCCCCAAAAGCTAGAAGTGGAGCTGTGGCTCAAATGGTAAAGGGGTAGCCTTGAGTTCAAGCCCCAGGACCAACACCCCCCCACCCCAACAACCACCAAAACCAAAACCCACCAAACCTGGAGGGCCTCACCCACAGGGGCGCCAGCCCCACCATCCCACCGAAGCCCGTTCTCTGCCCACAGGCCGGCCTTGGGCAGGAAATCTACCCCTCCGGCAGAGCAGCCTCTGGGACGACTGGTATATGGCTACTACATCCTGGGGACGGAGCCCCCAAGCCCTTCTCCACGAGGTCTGAGCTCTCATACAAGAGCTGCCACCCCACCTCCTACTTGCGGGCGTGGGACTCTCCGGCTTGAACCACTCTTGCAGCTTTTTATTGGTGAATTGGAGGTAAGAGCCTCCTGGATGTGGGAGACTCAGCCTTGGCTTCCAACAAGGATCCTCCAATGAGTGCCAGGATGGCAGGTGTGTGCCACTGCACCTCTGCCTCTGCCCGGAGAGGCAAGGAAGGGCGTGCAGCCAATGGGGTCGGCCAGGAGGCAGGCAGTCACCCACCTTGAGCTTGGCGCGGCGGCTGCAGGACGACATGGCTGTGTGCTTCCTTGGTCGGCCCCTGGGCCTCTTGCCTCTCTTCCGGTTCTGCACCTCCTTCTCGTGTTCCCTGAAAACAGGGCAACCATCAGCTCGGCCCCTGGCCAACACGAGGACCCCACAGCCTGGCCACAAACCACCTCATAATGCCCGCATAGGCCTCCCCTGTGATGCATGTATCAACAGTTCTGCTGCAAAATCCAGGCCTGCCAACCCAACATCCAGGGCGGAGGTCCAGACTCGATTAGCCCTGACAAAGGCTGCCCTTCCAGCCCCGGCGTCCCTGGCTAGACACAAGGAGAAAACAGACGCAGTGTCCTGCGAGGACCTCGGCAGTGGCTCTTGGGGGGAGTTGGCCGGGACACTGCTCTGCACCCGTCCTCCCTGGGTCCCTAGGCCCAGACCCCCGGGAATGCCCTCAGCCTGGCTTCTGTCTTGCAGTGTTTGCAGGCGTGCAGCGTTCCTGGAGTCCTCTAACACCACTCTGCTCCCCTTGATGACACCCGCAGCTGAGCCGCCAGGGCTCAGTGAGTGCCAGCCCACCCTGCGGCCGCCCACATTTCCTGCCACCTATGTGGGAAGCCGGTGGTGGGTAGCAGCACCACAACTCCAGGGCCCCGAAGGCTATTTCTTACACCACCTGACCGGCAGCACGAGGGAAAGCTCACACTCCATACAGCCTTGACCTTGGACCCCCCACCCCTCAAGGGGATAGAGCTGTGGTGTACAGCTTCCTATGTGCAGAGGCCCCCTTCTGTGCCAGCTCCCAGGGCACAGAGGGTTCTTTTGGAGTGCATGCACAGCAGAGAACACCCACCTTTCTGGCCACGGCGTACCCTGACCATGCCAGCATTCTGCATGCTCATGTCTTGGCTGTCGGTTCTTTTCAAGCAAAGTACAGTCAGGAACCCACTACCTCCCAAATTAGGAATCATTCGCTCTCTCCAACTGCCCGGACTGAACTCAGGGTGGGCACCACAAACCGTCCAGGGCTCAGCCACCGAGTGGAGCCTCCGAGCCCTAGGGCATGAAGGATACGTTGAGACGAGGCCTGGCTCTTCTGCCTGAGCTGGGTACTAACTCTTCTGGTAGGACGGTCTTTCCTTCCCGGCTTCCTGAGTACCTGTGATTACAGGTGTGTGCTCCAGGGCACCAGGCCCAAAGCCGCCACCTTAAATACACACGTTCAGGTCCTGGGAAGGCCCACAAGCCACAGGACCAGGTGATGAATTAAATGCAAGGTACCGAGGTGGGTGGCACCAGCTAGGCATAAACTCACTCTCACCCAGCTAAAACCTACCACCCCATTCCGTGTCCCATCACAGTGAGAACAAGCAAACACAGCCTGAGCCACCAGAACACACGTGCCAGATTGACGCCGGTTGTGAAGGTGGCTGAGCAGCCCTTTCATCTGCTGACACAGTGTGCTTCCTTCCCCAAAGGGAAGGTGGCCACACGCCACCATCCACATCTTGGCTCTGATCATGGACTTCCACACCCCTCGAGGCCAGGCCGACACCTCCCCCTTGCCACGTCCCTACAACACATTGAAAAGGCCCCACTCCCAAGCCAGGACTCAAAGCAGCAGCCACCGAAGCAGATCCAGCCTGAGCCTGGCACCCTCAGTGCTGGACAGAACGGATGCCACTCCGTGCTGCAGGCCCCAGCCTTGCCCCAGTCTCCACAGGGGCAAGGGAGGGCTTTTTGGTGCAAATTACTCCACCAAAAAAGGCCAAGAGAAACCAGAGCCATCGCAAGAAGGAATAGAGAAGGTTCATTTTCCCCAGTCTGGCTGTCAGACCAAAGTGGAAGTGGGGCTGTGGCTCAAGTGACAGGGCATGAGCTCTGAACGAAAAAGCTCAAGGACGGAGTGCTCAGGTCCTAAGTTCAAGCCCCAGAACTGGGGGGGAAAAAAAAAGGACCAAGGCCACCCTACTTGGGGGACTCCTGGATACCCTGCTTGGAGGAGAAAAAGTGCGTGTGGGGACCCCACTGTCTGGAGGATGGCCCTGGAGGCCCGGAGACAGTGCGTGTGGGAGCCACAGTCCTGAGGATGGCCCTGGAGACTCTCTTGCTCCGGGACCAGAGGGCCAGGGCTCCCAGCCCCGCGGTGGCCCCCTCCCCGCCCCCGCCCCGCGCGCTCTAACTTCCTCACTTCTTCTGGAAGGCCAGGAGCAGTCTCGGGTCCAAGATGTTCTCCTCTGGCTCCCAGCTGTTGTGTCTGTAAAAGCAAAGGGCCAGGTGACACAGCAGAGCGGTGACGGCCGCCGGGAGGGCTCCCCGCCCCCGGGGCTCCCGGGGCGCTCCGACCCGAAGGGCTGCGGCCGTCTCAAGCCCCCCATGAACACGCGCAGCCTGCCCCGGGGGAAATGGGGTCCCGCGAGGCGCAGAGCTGCGGGGAGGGGATCCCCGAGGCCCGGTCCGGAGCCGGGGGGGGGGGGTCCGGGGCGCGGAACCCAGGGGGCGCAGCCCCAGCGGAGGCCGGGCAGCCGCGTCCCTCCCCGCCCGGCCCGGCCCCCCACGGGCTCGAGCACAAAGGGCGGCGCGGCCCGGCGGGCGCGGCCCCCTCGGCGCGCCAGTTCCCGCCCGGCGGCCCGCGCGGACTCACTTGGAGGACCAGCCGCGCCACTTGACCAGGTACTCCAGCTTGCCCTGCGGGGAGAGAAGGGCGGGCCGGTGAGCGCGGGGCGCGGGCGCGGGGCGCGGGCGGGGCGGGGACACGCACCTTGCGCAGCCGCTTGCTCAGGATGCACTCGGCGGCGAAGACCTGCTCGCCGACGCTGCTCAGCTCCTCCATGCCGGCCGCCCGCGCCCGCCGCCGCCGCCGCCGCGCGCCCGCCGCACACAAAGCGCCGCCCCCGCCGCGCCCCGCCCCGCGCACGCGCGTCGCGCCCGCCCGGCCCGCGCAGCCCCGGCGCGCCCGGCCAATGGGCGCGCGGGGCGGGGCCAGCATTGTCCGCGGCCGGGCGCGGGGCCCGCGGGGCGGCGCTTCCGGCCCTGCCGTCGAGGGCGCCGCTCCGCCCCGGCGCCCGCCGCCCGGGGCCCCCGCGCGTGGACGGGCTCCCCGCGGCCCTGCCCGCCCCGCGCCGCGCGCGCCTGCGGGGCCAGGGGGCGCCGCGGAGGGCGCGGGGGGAGCGGGGACCCCGGGGGGGGGGGGAGAGGGGCGGCGCCCGCCAAGTCCCGGAGCCGCCGGCGGCTCAGCCCCCGCCCGGCGGGCTCCACTCCGGGGACACCCGCCAGTCCCCGGGGCCCAGCGCACCAAAGGGCGCGTTTGGAGAGGAGGCTGTGGTCGTGGTGACCCCTGGAAACATAGGAGCGGGGGAGGGAGGGAGGGAGGGAGAGAGGCAGGGAGGGAAGGAAAGAGGGAGGGAGGGAGAGAGGGAGGGAAAGAGGGAGGGAGGGAGGGAGAGGGGCAGGGAGGGAGGGAGAGAGGCAGGGAGGGAGGGAAGGATCTGGGAGAGAAGGGTAATTTTTGTTGTTGTTTACAGCAGCCTGCAGTGCGTGCCTTCCCTGCCCTGGGTGCCTTCTCTGCCGTGCCTTCCCTGCCCTGGGTGCCTTCCCTGCCCTGGGTGCCTTCTCTGCCGTGCCTTCCCTGCCCTGGGTGCCTTCCCTGCACTGGGTGCCTTCTCTGCCCTGGGTGCCTTCTCTGCCGTGCCTTCCCTGCCCTGGGTGCCTTCCCTGCACTGGGTGCCTTCTCTGCCCTGGGTGCCTTCTCTGCCGTGCCTTCCCTGCCCTGGGTGCCTTCCCTGCACTGGGTGCCTTCTCTGCCCTGGGTGCCTTCTCTGCCGTGCCTTCTCTGCCGTGGGTGCCTTCTCTGCACTGGGTGCCTTCCCTGCCGTGGGTGCCTTCTCTGGTCTGTTTACATGGGGGGCCTTCCTTTGGCAGAAGCAGGAAAGGGAATTCTGTCTGGAGGAGATGCTCGCTGGTGTTTGGGGAGGAGAGTGTGTGAGACACGCAGCCCCCACCCCTGCAGGTCGTCTTGTCTTGTCTCGTGTAGCTGGACAAAGATGCACTTGCTGTAATCCCAGGAATAACGGGCCGGGTTTCGACTCACATTTTCTTGGCACAAAGTTTCCAGTTTTCTTTCTGATCCCCAGGATGCCAAGCACAGAGAAACTTTAAAAACTGGAATTCTTTTTCCCCTTTAAGAAATCATCTAGGACTTGATCCTAAAACACCCTGAAAAGAGAAATCAGGTGTCTGTCCTACTTCTGACAGCTAATTGAGGAAAACTATTTAAATCATTCATTTGGAGAAGTAAATACTGCAGGTTTGAAAACGTCAGATACATGAGGTCTGAGTCAGAGTTTGCGGAGAGTCTCTTAAATGGGAGTGGGCAGGTGAAGAAGGAGCTGGACCCACTTCCAGTGGTAAGTTGTGGATGGGGCTGAAACGACATTCTGCTCTTGGCTCACATCTTAGGAATGGACAGGATAAATTAGAGCTCACTCTTGTATCCACTCAACAAACATTCTCTGCACGATATTAATGGCCATGACAACAACTGTTAGATCCGTAATATGTCCTCCTGGTGGGGCTTGCATAAATTCTGGACACCCGGGATTCATGCCCTGCCCTGGAATCCACATCTGCCACAGAAGCAGTGCTGCTTGTGGCTTCTTTGTTTGCTAGTGCTTCTGACTAAGGAACTTCAAATTTAGCTTGATTCTGAGCCACTAGAGTATACGTGGCTGCTTGAGATTCGTGCTCAGTACAGCACAGGGCACAGGGGACCATAGGAGTGGCAAGGGATCTCTGTGGTTGTGTGTGTGCGTGTTGAAGCACTGGGGATGGAACCCAAAGCCTTGTACCTCAGGCTACTTTAAGGCTATTTTACGTGAAAGTAGCATTGCTCTGTAAGCTACTCCTCCACTCGCATTTATGCTTAATGGTGCATCTGGCTGTTTAAACCACATGTAAATAAATAGATAGTAGACCTATGGATACAGAGGTATATTTAGCAAGTAAATGCCACGGTGAGGGTGTGTTCTGCGCAAGTCATGGTCTGGTTAGTGACTGGGATTTGGGGAGTGGGTGAGCTCACGCGGGGCTTGGGTCACTCTGAACTTGGTGGAAGAGGCAGGGACTGATGTCAAGCAAGTGACCCCCAGATAGGCAGCAAAGTAACTGGAAGGGGCAACCAGACACCGATTTATAGATAAAGTGCTGGTCCAGGGCTTGAACTCAGGGCAAGGGCATTGTTCTTTGGCGCTTGCTAGCACTCAAAGCTAGCTCTCTGTTGCTTGAGCCACAACTCCCATTCCTTTGCTGGTTACTTGGAGATAAAAATCAGATGGATTTTCCTGTTCCAGCTGGCTTCAGGCAGTAAAGCTCAGATCTCAGCCTCTGGAGTAGCTAGGAGACCGGTGCGAGCCCCTGGCGCCCAGCTTGCTTCCAGTGTTTAATGTTCAGTGTCACATTCGTAAGACTGCGATGTGCGGGGTGACCCGTGTCAGGTTTTGCCATTTCTGTATATACAGTGGGTAAATATTATAAATACTCCGCACACAACGTTTACGAATCGGAATTCAAGTAAAAATAAGCACGGTTGCCGCACGTGGTGAAGTTCACGAGCTTTTAATTTGTCTGGGAGCCCCTGGGAGCTCTTTGCAAATACTGACCCTGACCTCGGCTTCCTCCTTAGATCTTGACCCAGGACCCGCCAGGGGCCATCTGCAGCCTCCACTCTTTCCTGATGTATTGGTCCTGGGCTTGAACTTGGGGCCTGAGTGCTGTCTCCTGAGCCTTTTTGCTCAAAGTTAGCACCCGATTGCTTGAGCCACTTGGCTCCACCTCTGGCTTTTTGGGGTTAATGGAGTCTCACAGACTCTCCTGCCCAGGATGGCTTGGAACCACGATCCCCAGATCTCAGGACGCCAGGCTTGAGCCACCGTGCCTGGCTTTGAAAATCTTTAAGAAGTACTTCCTTGCCAGGTGCACTGGCTCGCGCCTGGCTGGCATCCTAGCTACTCAGGAGGCTGAGATCTAAGCATCAAGGCTCCAAGCCAGCCTGGGCACTAAAGAACATCAGACTCTTATTTCCAGTTAATCACTAGAAGAAGAGAAGTGGGGCTGTGGCTCAGGGGTAGGGGTGGTAGCCTTGAGCTGAAGAGCTCAGGGACAGCACCTAGGCCCAGAGTTCAAGGCCCCTTTGTTTTACAGATGACAAGTGGGAATCAAAAGTTGTTTACTGTGCGGGGCAGTTGTTACTGTCCTACCTTTTCCTGTCTGCCCTGGGCTGGGGGGGCGGGGAGGTAGGCAGGCCACTGCCCCTGAGACACAGAGGACTGTGGCCGTGTAGAGCCTGTCTCCTGGCCCTACCCAGACCCTAACCCTCGCCGCAGGCTGCCTAGTCCCCTAAGCGCCCCCTAGGGCTGGCCCTGGGGCGCTGCTGGAGCCCAGAGTCGGGGTGCGTGAGAAGCACACAGCCCATTGGAGAGACGTCTACCCCCTGTGTGTTCCCACTGCATTAGGGTTTTGTTTCAAAGCTGCTAATCGGAGGTTTTGCAGTCAGACCAGTCCCAGATTGCAGTTTCTCGCCGTTAAAATGGTATGGGACAACCCCTGTGGTCTCTGCATGTGCAACACGTTTGTGTGTCTTCAGACAGTACGCCGAGCTGCCCAGTGAAAGGGCGCAGAGATCCATTTTCTCCTCTTCCTCCTCCTCCTCCCCCCTTCTCCTTTGTCTTGTGCCAGGCCGGGGGCTTCAGCTCAGGTCCTGGGCATTGTTCCTCTGCTTTTTTTGGATCACGGGTGGTGGTCTACCACTTGAGCCACATGGTTCTACTGTTAGCTTTTTCTTTTTTCTGTCATGGAGCTTGAACTCAGGGCCTGGGTGCTATCCTTGAACTCTTTTGCTTTACCACTTTGAGTCACAGCACCACTTCTTGTTTCCTGGAGGTCAAAGTCTCATGGACTTTCCTGCTGTGTCTGGCTTTGAACCATGGTCTTCAGATCTCAGCCTCCTGAGTAGCTAGGATTACAGGCATAAGCCACCAGCATTTAGCCACTTTTTAGCTCTTTGGTGGTTAATTTGAGATAAGTCTTGAGGGCTTTCCTGAAGACTGGCATTGGTCCTCTAGCCTCAGATCTCAGTCTCTTAGGTAGTTTGGATTACAGGTATAACTCAGCAGAGTTTTTGCTGTTTCCAAACTGGCTGGCAAGGATCTGTACTAACTTCATTCATTCCCGAACCCGTCTCCTCTCCCAGCAGCTCCAGCAGGTGTGGGTCGACCCAGGGGCTTTCTCAGTGCACCAGCTGCTTCACAACTGGGGGAGTGTGGCTAACACATCTCCCAAGACCCTCAGCCAGTGCAGCATTGTTGAGGTGCAAAATGATTATGTAAGAGCAGTTTTCCGGTGTGAAATGTTTCATTTTCACATTTAAAAAATCTGTCTAGGAAGCTGTTCCAATCTAAGGTGAAGTCCTTACTTATAAAACAAACCAGACTCGCCGTGGTGCCCTGACACTCAGCCGATGAGTTTGCCAGTGGATCTTCCTCAACCATGGTGCTGGAGGTGCTACCTGCTAAGTAAGCCCACTGCCACCACTGCCTGGGTTCCCAGGGGTCCTGGCGGCTGCCATGCTGGGCCCTTCCTGGGTCAGACACATGGTCTGCTTTATCTCCTTTATCAGCTGGGTCACTTACTGTTCAGAAGGACCTCAGACACAGGCGTCCTTCAGCGATCTCTCTCCCCCCCTTCACACACACAGAGGAGAGAGATCTTTTGTCTTGCTGCTCCTGTGTGTAGAAGAATGAAGACATGTATGAAGGTTTCCTACTCAAATAGGGGCCCTCTCCCCACTTCTGACTGGAAGGATTGTGTTTGGGATCAGTGAATTTTAAAGCCAGAAGGTTTCTGGAACAATCCATCCGGACTCGTAGGAGAGGACAGGGCGATAGTCCAGGCTGCTGGTGGGGTAGGGGTCTCAACGTGGCCCCCGGGGCTGGGCTGAGTTGCATCCGGCAGGTCACCACCCCTGGCCCCCCGGCTGGGCTCCTTCAGGGCATTCATGGCCCCTGTGGCCTCGTGTGCCACCCCAGCCGCTAGCATGCTGGAAAAGTCTGGACAGATGGGTGCTGGGAAGCCTCCCACTGCCCTTGCCCAGCGGCCTGGCTCCGGAGCTGGGGTCAGCGGTGCTCTCTCATCTCCCAGGCTCCTTCCGGAGCGTTCCCTGTCATGCTGGGTCTAGGGCATGTTTTCCCAGTCCTCCCCTCCCCTTGCCCATGATGGTAGCTCTTTGTGCCCCTGCAGCCCTGTATCCCACTTGCCCTATGAGCCCTGTGCCCAGAGGTGGCTGCCCCGCAAGGGCAGGGGCTGACCTCTGCGCTTTAAGCCTCTGGGTGTATTTATTAATTTAATTTTATTTCTTGTTGGTCCTGGGGCTTAAGTTCCTGAGCTCTTCAGCTCAAGGCTTCTGCCCTACCCCTGGGCCTGGGCATTGTCCCTGTGCTCTTCAGCTCAGGGCTATCGCCCTACCCTTGAGCCAAGCCCCACTTCCCATTTTCTAGAGGTTAACTGGAGATGAGAGTCTCAGGTCCTTTTGTGCCCAGGCTGGCTGTGAACCTGATCCTCAGATCTCAGCCTCCTGAGTCGCTAGGATTATAGGTGTGAGCCACCATGCCCAGCTGGGTGTATTTATTCCAGGTTAGAGGTGCTAGTTTCTCTCCCTGGACTGTGGAGTGGGGGAGCTGTTTCTGCGGTGTAGCTTGTACTGAAATAGTACACAACAAAGACGGGGTCCTCACTGTAGCTTCCAGGAAGGACAGGACTCACACAGAGATTCCTCACTGAGGGATGGATGCTAGTCCCAAGGAAAGGATCAGAGGACCCCCCACCCCCCACTGATGGTGATGGCTGTCCAGGTGGTGGGTGGAACAGGTGCCCCTCCCCACTCCAGCATGGCAGCCCCCTCTTTCCATGGTTAGAACTGAGAAGGTGAGCTACCCACAGGCCCCCCCAGGGGCTGTGCACTGGTGCCCTCCTCTCCACCCTGTCCCAGCTCCTCTTGTCAAAATTAGACATCAGGGCCAAGAGTGGAGCCCGGTGGTAGGGTGCCTGCACAAAGATGAGGGTTCCATTCCTCTGTACCACATACCCAGAAAAGGCCAAAAGCGGAGCCGTGGTAGAGCTCTAGGCTTGAGGAAACCCAAGGACAGTGCCCAGGCCTGAGTTCAAGCCCCAGAATTGGCGCGTGCGCACTCGCACGTGCACACACACACACACACACACACACACACACACACACACACACGACACCAGCCCATTTTCAGTCTTGAGTCTGTGTCCTGAATGAGGCTCCAAATTACCGTAGGGTAAGTTTCCCCTTTGAGCC